>NC_081414.1:708676985-709876985 GCF_030272615.1 Cryptomeria japonica
TGCTAAGCCTGTGTATGTAAGCGACCAATCTTTGCAAGCAATGCATCACACTCATATTTGTAGTCAACAGGGGAGACTTTGTTGACTGTGATTTTCATCTTTGGTTCAGAATTGTATGTGTCAGTAGACACCAGGAGTGTGAATGAATAGTGACGTGATACAAGCTTGTTAATCATTGAGCAAGGTGTTTGTGTTGTTGTTGCATCATTTTCCAGTGCACAAAGCTCTTTTGCAGTTTTGTTTAGCAAGCGAATGCCAACGTCATCAAATGCAGTGACCCAAAATGTACCTGTTGCATCTTGTAACTTTACTAGCAAGAGGTAACTATCGTTGCAGTCTTGCATGGTCATTTCACATCTAGGGCAGAACCAAGAATCGTCAACCTATTGCATACATTTTTTTTTTGCAAGGCCTTCCATTTACTATTAGTGGACATGTTGTGTAATGGAAAGTTTTATTTGTTACGTTTACACAACGTAGAATAGCCAGTAAAGTAGTTTGAATTGTTTTTGGTTTAACACTCATCCACTCACGGATTGAAGAACTAGTCATTCTAGTATATTTCCCATCTATGTGGATAGTTGCTGGAAGAAAGGCTGCAGCAAGCAAAGTGTCCTTTCCTCTTAATGTTAGAGGTTCTACCTCTAGAAAAGGTGGGTTGATATGTAATGTTGTGGCGGTTGTTATGTTTATGACCTTTCCATTGAAATAGCCAACATGAGCATTACGTAAAGCAAGGATAACAACACTATCACTGGTCAACATGTTTTTTAATTCTAGTCCTCTTTGTTCTGACATTGGACCCCATAGGTTGATGTCAATTGTTGATCTAGACAGATCATTAATTCTGACAACTCGCTTCTGTGTTTGACTGCCATCTTTCCTGTGTATTGGAATGCTATCTCCAACGTATAAAACAACACCAATTATGTCAACCAATGTGTTATTGGTTAGCTGAAACACTTCACTAATAGGTGTGAAAGGAGAGCATTGTTGATCTGGTTCTTCTTCATTGGTGCAACATTTTAGTATGGATGTATCAAATGAGATGATTTCTAAATGGTTGTTGAGTTTGTTGTATCTTGTGTTTGCTTTCTTGATGGATCCCTTTGAAATAACATAATGTGAATTTACTTCCACATGGTTAGAGTGTAACTGAGCTATTTCATCAAAACATGTGACTCTAATTTCACAGCCCTCGGTGTCGACAATGTCAAAGCTAAACACGTGGCCATTTTTAGTGGCTGTGTTGTATGCCTTAATAGGGCACTTATGAGTAACTCTGCCTTTGATTGTCCATTTATTTTGGTATGGATTTAAACTTTTGATAGGGCTTATGTTATCAGAGGTTGTACTTTTGGGGGTGGTAATTCAGCAGAAAATTGAAGAGATCGTTTAGATGATGATGGTGTGTCCTCAGACATAATTTTTGGTTGTTGTTATTTGAACAGGTATACTGGTTTACCAAAGAACGGACAATCACTTTGTTTTACTTGCAAACTAAGTATTATAATAGTCTTGTGAAAAGAAAAGACTTTTCTTTAAAATACTTTCGATTATACTTGAAAACAATTAAATAGAGATGAAACATATCTTATTTAATAAACATAGTTTGTTTCCTACCTTGTGTTCCATATGTATCTGCATGTATAACTGGACAACTGGACTATTGTGCCTATTTTTAGAATATTTGAATCTATCAGAGTAGAATACTTAGAAGGCAAGTTTGCTAATTGCATGTATGTGGCAAGTTTGCTAATTGCATGTATGTGCCATCAGATAACACTAATTTATATCTGTCAGTATC
Source organism: Cryptomeria japonica (assembly GCF_030272615.1). NCBI lineage: Eukaryota > Viridiplantae > Streptophyta > Pinopsida > Cupressales > Cupressaceae > Cryptomeria > Cryptomeria japonica. The sequence goes on from NC_081414.1 coordinate 708,678,793, forward strand.
ATCTTTGTTGTTCTGCATTTTCTGAAATGACAAAACTAGTAGCAATGCTGAAGGAAGCTCATCCCTAGCATTGATAGATTGAATTGTGAAAGGGGTAGCGGCATAGTCTTGGGTATTTTCCTACAAAAAAATAATATGAATATAGAGGATTTAATGTTAACGCCAAGCAAGTCATACATGTTCTTATTCGTTAATGTAAAGCATGTGTTTAGTACAGTATGTAATCAAGCTATGTTATCTACAGAGTGTTCATCATTTTTTTTACTATGCTATGAAAAAATAGTGCATGCGATAATGAAAAGGATGGAATGGAAAAGAGAGATGTATTATGAAAAAAATAACATTAAAGTTTGTTGTTTTGAAAAGGTTTGATAAATTAGCTTACCAAACTGTCAATTGTGCACTCCTGTATCGGTTCCGAGGTGTTTGCTGGAGATGCCATTGTGGATATAAACCTTTTTTGTTTGAGACAAATCTCACAACTTAGCGTACATGCCAGTTCATGTTATGAGAGGAAGTTAATCTATTTCATCCTAAAATATATATTTATTGGAAGAATTGAATATTGTACAACTCGTATGAAATAAACAGATTGTCATGCAAGGATATGGTAATTACTTGTTTGTTAGTTTCAAAATCCTTTCAGATTAAATCTAACGATAAATTTTGTGTCGTCTGGACTGGTATATTGTCTTGCGGGATAAAGTTGATTGGATTCCTATCATGACGTTTAAAATATTCTGTTAGAATAGATTGAATCCCATAATGGCTCGAGTAATTCATTGTCGTTGATAAGTACGCAACAAAATCCTACTAAATACGAAAGTTGTTGCCAATAGAAATTGACAATTGTAGTTTATTTTTTATATGTTGTTTTATTTAGTAATTCATCAGTTTGGACAGTTCAACTAAGTGGTCAACTAACCCCATTGAAAATGGGAAAATTGTACCTACATTAAGGTGGAAAGTTTTTTTGTGATTTCCACAATTAACAATAAATTACAAGCATGATGAATTGTACTTCTCATTTCAAAAGACAATAGAAACATGAGTTTAACTGATCAAAGGCATATATGCATAAGAACATCAAAATATAAATTCTTAGTTTATGATTTATAGATTTAAGAATCAAGTACAAAAAAATGAGTTCAACTCATCATAGACTAATGAAGATATGAGTTGAAGATTTTATTTTAAACAATAATCAACCGATCAGAGAATAATTGAAACATGAGTTCAAATGGTCAGTTGTTCATATGCCAACGAGCTTAGAAAACATATCGTTTCACTTTATGATTTAAATATTTGACAACAAGTTACCAAAATATGAGTTCATCTCATCTAAGACTAATCAAAATATGAGATGAATTTATTTGTTTCGAAGGCTAATCAAAATATGAGTGCAACTTTTCAAAGACTCAGTAATTACAGAGAGAGAGGATCTACCCAAGCAACCCATCCAAGCTCGTTATCCTTTCATTTAAATATTTTGTCTCCCAATGTGTAAATAACCAGTGGATCAGTCAATTGTTCAGCAGTTGGTATTGGAAGAGGCCATAATTCCATACTATGTATGGTTGTTACATCACTACAAGATGTAGAGGGGTTTTCTGTTGAGTGGTTGGCTATTTTATATTCGTAGTTATGGATTAACTTTCTAAGATTGCTCTTTAACTTGTTGCTCTCTTGCAACATCCTTCCAATGACACTGTTAATGTCCTTTGTTTCTTTCAATCTTCTATCCATTGTAGACATTTGATTGTGTTAGTGTGGCTGTTTTCTGTTGGAATGACAAAATCAAAATGCATTACTTAAAAAAGTGAATACAAAAGAATAAGAAAGCTTATCTCAAAGCAGATCATAATTTTTTTTGGAAATCCAAAAGATTTTTTTGTTGACTCATTTAAAAAAACATTGACTACAAACATAAAAAAAATAGAAAAAACCGTACATATCACGTACGGTATGGGGTGAAAAAAACTCGATTCAAAGCGCTGCAAATGAATAAGATTTCTAGTTTTTTTTTGTATAATTAGTTGAAGAATTAAATCTGAGTAAGTAAGATTAGCTTCGTAGAAGTATAATCACTTCTAGATTCTATTTGACACAACTTTAAGATGATATGCATAAAAAAGATGTACATCAGAAGGGTGCATAACATGGTAGTGATACCACCATGGGCTATGAAGAGAAAATGACTATTGTTTGTAGAGTTCATCCTATAAATTTTCTAAGGTTTCACATTACTGATTTTTTTGGCTTTCCATCCTCTAATCCATGTATTTAATATTTGTTAGGGCTCAATGGTTTTGTCTAATTTAAAATTTACATAGACTCTCCTTATGACCATTCTCTTCACAGTTCAACGAATCTAACATTCTAAAGCTGTAATGAAATCATGAGAAAACAAACATGTAGTTCAACAAGATATCTGCGTGAGTAAAGGCCTGACATCCACTGGTTTTACATTTTATGATTTCTCATTTTATAACATCCAACACTGTAATGTCATTTATGTTAACCTATGTATCCTGCAATAGAACATAGTCATCAATGGCATTACATTGTTGTTAAGTCAAATAGAACTGTAAAATGTAAAAAAAAATTCACTCTGCAAGACAACTGTTCACTTTTTAAGTACTGTTACAATTTTTCAGGTTACGAGTGCAGTTATGTTTTTTGTTTTGATCATTTTACATTTTACAATGTTTTTTGATCATTTAATATCCTCTGTTTTTAGGTTTTTTACATTTTTGTAATACTATCCTAACACTTTGTTTTGCTTGTAATTTGTTGCTCTCTCTTGGTTATTGCTCTTTCATAATCTTGTTAATGATTAGTGACTTTGTGGACATATAAATTTTATAATGGATTTACATATGTGTATACATGTATATATATACATGTATTTATATGTATAAGCACTTTGAACCCTTTTAAGAAAATCTAATATAAATACATGTATATAGATGTATATACGTTGTTTGTGGCCATGAATGCTTTCACTCTGCAAGGTAAGTATTTAATTTTATAATTTTTAGGATTTGTACATATATATGTGTGTGTGTGTGTGTGTGTGTAGATATACATGTGTATATACATATATATATATGTATATATATACATGTATAAGCAACACCAACCACTTTAAGAAAATCTAATATATATACATGTATATACATGTATATGTATGTATATACATGTATATGTATGTATATACATGTATATACGTTATTTGTGGTCGTTAATGCTTTCTCTCTGCAAGGTAAGTGTTCACTTTTATAGTTTAAAGGGTTTGTGAAGTTTTTTGTTATAGTCTGGTTTTTTTTTCTTCGTGATCTTGTGAGGTTATTGCTTTATATTTTTGTGTTTGTTCATTGTCTAAAGTGTTTTGGCTGCAAGTTTTCTGCAAAAGTTCAGTTAGGTTTAGTGGTTGCTTTCTAACTCTAGTTGCTTTCTAACTTGTAAAAATGCTTTCACTCTGCAAGTCGACTGTTCACTTTTTTACATCTTTTACAATTTTGCAGGTAACAAGTACAGGTATAGTTGTTGTTTTGATCATTTACACTTTACAATGTTTTCTGATAGTTTAATATTCTCTATTTTTAGGGTTATTATGTTTTAATGCTAATAATCTGCATCGTTTTGGCCTTTTGTAACTCATTATAGGTTTTTAGTGGGCGATGTTTGCTGCCTAGGATTATTATTTTCTTCTCAATGCAAACGATTAATTGGTAGCATTTTTTAGTATAACAAAAATACAATAACCCCAAATATTCAAAAATGAAAACATTCAAAACATGAAGCACACCTGCACTTGGACCTTGGTTAAGAAGTCAACGGAACAATTCCTAGACGGATTAGAATCACTAAATCAGACCACTAAACCTAAGTGGACAGCTAAATCCAACCTTAGGAGAAAAGTTGCGAACCAAGACACTTCAAAAAATGAACAAAGGCAAATGCATATTAGGGTTAGTCGACAGCCATAAACAACTTTGACATGCATGCACACGGAGGCAGACCGAAGCAAGCAACACATCATCACTTGTGGATGCATGCGCACTGACTGAGGCGAAACTAACAAAACACGTCACCACACTAGGAAAGAAAGGTTCCACTCACCAGTAAACATTCCACCAGATTGTTTTGCACTTCGATAGTAAACCTCTCCCACTAAAAGCCTACTGGCTTAGTTAACAAGTTTGTATTGGATTTACATTTAAGGGGTAGGTGTTTGCTAACTTCCAACACTATAATCCCATTACTGTGAAGGTATCTGCCTTATATAATAAGCTGGTCACAAGGTGACAATTATACACATTAATGGCATTATAGTGTTGCGAATTTAGCTAAACAAAACCATAAAACGTGAAGTCATTTTAATAATGTTAATCTGCATGGTTTTTGACTGGCTATTTATCTTGTAGAGTAAAAGCCTTCATGTCCAGAAAGACAATTATAACAACAATAAATGCTACAAAGTTTAGAATGGATTTATTAAAACAAAGGTTTGCTTGGACTGGGTAAATAGATGTAAACCCTATTTATGGCTGCTGGTTAACCCTAAAATGTATTTGGCTTTGTTGTTGTGTGAAGTGTTTTTCTCTGCAACTTTTTATGTTTTTTCCTCGTGTCCTTGTAGGGATATTAGTTTGTTTGTGTTGTTTCACTGTTTGTGGGCGTCAATACTTGTTTGTGTTGTTTCACTATTTGTGGGTGACAAAATATTACTGTCACTAGGCAATGGGCTCAACCAAGCTCTCACATATGAAGCTAGCAAATGGAGGGTTGGTATCTCAAATGCATCAATTAAATCTCATTCCCTGTTAATGGTGAGTTTCCAATCCTCTTTATAAGTCAAGAAGTAATTAGTGAGAAAGAAATATGTTTAGGTTGACAGTTGATTTGTCATGTGATGCTTTATAGCATAGGCTAGTTGTTTTACATGAATGAATGACAAAAAAATGGTCAAAAACCCAAAAGGCTTAACAAAGATTTATCCAAGCACATAATGTTTTTTGTGCTCCTATGTCAATTATGGAAGTTAGAACGTATGTCTTAGCCAATGGCCCTTGGTTCCTTAATAAGTTGATGTTTTAATGACAATTTAGTTTCTGGAATTTAATCTAATGACCGAGACATTCTCAATCATTGTAGTTTCCATAGTCTTGCCTTATCTACCACTCCAATTCTAGGCGGATTCTTCTTTCAAGGAATAACTAATTTGTTAGGTCAATTCTTCTATAGACTTGAATGGGCAACAATTAATTACATATGAATATGAATACAATCATTCTAATTTCAAGGACAAGGACAAGGCACAAATATATATGTACATGTATATATAAACATCTATAAGAACTACCAACGCTTTTAAGCAAATCTATTATACATACATGTATATATATATTTTGGACTGTAAGAGGTTATAATACTAACAAAATATTTATATGTTGTTGCTGTTAATTTGCAGGGTTATTGATGTGATTATTGCTTACTAGTTATATGTCGTTGCTGTTAATTTATAGGGTTATTGATGTTTCTATTCCGTTGTTGTTAATTTGCAGGGTTATTGATGTGATTATTATTGTCTGGACATGAAAGCTTTTACTCTGCAAGATAAATAGTCTTTTATCTATAAACGCTAGAAACTTCAGAATGGATTTATTAAAACAAAGGTTTGCTTGGACTGGGTAACATGTGTGTATATATATGTGTGTGTGTGTGTGTGTGTGTGTGTGTGTGTGTGTGTGTGTGTGTGTGTGTCTCTCTCTCTCTCTCTCTCTCTCTCTCTCTCTCTCTCTCTCTCTCTCTCTCTCTCTCTCTCTATATATATATATATATATATGTGTGTGTGTGTGTGTGTGTGTGTGTGTGTGTGTGTGTGTGTGTGTGTGTGTGTGTATACATGTGTATATATATATGTGTGTGTACATGTGTATATATATATACATGTATATACATGTATCAGCACTATGAAGCCTTTTAAGAAAATCTATTATATATACATGTATACACATGTCTAAGCACTACCAATGCTTTTAAGAAAATCTATTATATATATATATATATATATATATATATACATGTGTATACATGTATAAGCACTACCAAATTTAAAAAAAAAATCTATTCAGAGCAAAATAACAGTAATATGATAATCGATGACATATTCTGAACAGCATAATCCGTATACAAATCTAAATTTCAGAATGGATTTACTAAAACAAAGATTTGCTTGAACTGGCTAACATGTATATATATACATGTAGGAATATAAAATTTCGTTAGTTGTGAAGCTTTGGAAAGGATCTAACCTTCCAGAGTCTAAGATATAATAGAGAAGCACCTCGTCGAGGAAAACAAAACCCTAAAACGTAAAACCACTGCGAACCTGCAACCTACAACCATGAAAACATTAAACAGGAAAGACCTATAAATGAAGCATAATTGTAAAAGAAGAAGTTAAGAGGTTTGTACTTGCCTTGCAAAGCAAAAGGATTCACAACCACAAAGAATAAAACAACAACAATAACCCTGCAAATTAATAGGATTAGAAAAGAGCAATATCTAAGAAAGACCCACAAATTAAAAATAGAGACCGATAAATTAGAATCCAAACAAAGAACACTTGCCTTGCAGAGTGAAAGCATTCAAGCCCACAAAAAATTATAAGCAGAGTATAAAAAACACCTTTGCGAGAGAGACCGACAAATTAGAAGCCAAACAAAGAACACTTGCCTTGCAGAGTGAAAGTATTGATGCCCACAAACAAACTAATAACCCTGCAAGGACAGGAGGAAAAAAAATAAGCACAGTATAAAAAAAATCTTTACAAACCAAAAAAACTGTAAAAATAAACACTTACCTTGCAGACTAAAAGCATTCACAAACAAAATAACGCAAAAAACAAAGGATATTCAACCAGAGAACATTACAAACATACAACACTTACCAACTGCAAAGATTATTAATTGGATCACGAAAGAGCAATAACTGAGAGATAGATAGAAAACACCATCACAAACCCTAATACCTGTAAAAGTGAACTCTTGCCTTATAGAGTGAAAGTAGTGACGACCACAAATAGTGAAACAACACAAACAAACTAATAACCCTACAAGGACACGAGGAAAAAACATAAGCATAGTATAAAAAAAAAACTTTACAAACCAAACAAACTGTAAAAATAAACACTTACCTTGCATACTAAAACCATTCACAGCCACAAGCTCAGAAGCAACACCAAGAAAACAGTCACAGCGAGCAAAAAACCTAAGTCGGCGAGTAAATCCAACGTTACCAAAAAACTTGCAGAGCAAAAAACTTCGCACAACAAAAAAGACAAATACATTTTAGGGTTAACCAACGGCCATAAACAACGTCAAAATTCGTGCGCACGGTCGAACAGGAGAACATTAAAGATAGCCTCGCTTCGGGAAATGTGCGCACAGAGCGAGGCGACCCCAACTGAACATGTCACCACGTCAAGAGGAACGCCGACAGGGAAACATTTCGGTGACCGCCGGAATGTCTTTCACTTTGGCGGTGAACTTCTCCAACTAAAAGCCTGTCAGCTTAAAAATATATAAATTTAATATTCATATATAAAAAATGAAAAAACAAATATATTGCGCTTATGCTGGGTCCGTTTCCTACGGGGTTGCTTTATATAAACGACTACACTCCCAATATAGTAATGTAACGAATGTGGGAATAAAATTCGATTTGTGACGCAGATAATAATGGAATAGAGGGAATGAGCAATAGAAAATGGGGATTCATTACCGACCGACTAGATAGAAGAAATCCTGAAAACGGTAGTTGATCATGATTTTCACTACATCTTGCCTTGGTCTTGATTGAATGTTTATTGAAGAGCAAACATAAACCGCAACGATAGCATGCCAAAGGGAGACTGGTAAAGGGTTAACGACAAAATGCTACGGAAACGGAGACTGGGAAATAGATGGTTAAGAAAACGTTGGAGTAACGAGGAAACTCGGGTTAAGAGGCCCCACATTGACTCGACCACCTAAGCAGTCAATGCTTAGAGTGTGCCGATTAAGCCAGGCCGACAATGATGAGGTGGAGGTAGGAAACAGTGGTGGAACATTGTCTAGCAGGAAGAGGAAGGATAGGGATGGAAATAGTGTGGAGGTGGCTTGGGAGTCTTTCAAGACAGGCGTAATGAACAATGACTTCATTGCATTGAAGGTTATTTTTGGCTTGGACCAATATCGAAAGTCTAGGTCGAGTATGAAATTCATATTGAATCTTGGTTCTGGACATGACTTTCTCAAGGGTATGAAAGTAAATTGTAATGGGGTAGTCAAGGGTTTTAATTAGGTTTCAGGTGGAAAACTATGACTATTCAGAATTGTAACTATGTATTTCTATTTTTCTCAAAACAATGGAGGGAGCTATCCCCACTAAGATATCACGCACTTACCAAAAAAATAATATATCATATTTAAGAAATAATATATTTATAATAAATGTAATGGTGAGTTATAATTAATATTATACAATTATAATTAATATTATATAATTATAATTAATATTATATAATTATAATTAATATTATATAATTATAATTAAAATAATATAATCTTAAAATAATACCACAGGTTCTCACTCAAGTATTATCATCCAAATTCATAATTCAGATCAGTGGTATCAGAGAAAGTTCGCTCCTATATGTCATATTGCACGCAATCAGCATATCAAAGATTGGGGTTGGAAACAAGAAATCTTTCAGACTACCTTCCTTTGAGATGCACACGATCGCAGATGGCTAAGTTGTAGACCAACAATAACATTAAAGTGTTGGTTGTAGATGCATTAATAAGACAACATGAAGAAATGATGGAACAGTTCAAGCAAATGCTAGAAAGTCATGGGTCACAAGCAAACCCACCATTCATAGGGTATACACCATTCAAGGTGCAAGTGAATTTCGATAGACCCGCGTTTCAAGGAAAAATTGATGTCGGTGCTATTGATGATTGTGCTTCAAAATTGGAAAGGTATTTCTCTATCAACCAGTTCTCAGATGAAGAGAAAATAACTTTCGCTCTTCTCGAAGCTAAAAATCATGTGAAATATTCGTGGGAAGCAAAGTTAGCATCCAAGGCAGAAGAAACTGGCAGTACTTTTATTTTTTATCAAAAACCCACATGGAGAGAATTCATGGAGCACATAAAGGAAGAATATTTTCCAGTAGATACATATGAATAGAAATATATGTAGTGGCAATTGCTTCGACATAAAAAAGGACCAAACTGTTCAAGAGTATACTAATATGTTTCATGCTTTAGCAGCAAAGCTTGGCATCAAATATTGTGAAAAGCACTGAGTTCTGAAATATCAAAGTGGGTTCCATAGGTATATCCAAACCGAAATGGAATTCCTGAACATAGAGACTTTACCTAGTGCATATAAATTTGCTACAAAAATTGAGGAGAAATTCAAATAGAAGGGAAGGAGGGAAAACTTCGCAAACAACAAATGGAAGGGTGAAGGTGGCAAAACTGCATGGAAACAAACCTCCAAGGAATCTTCTCCCAATTCACCACCGAAAAAGGCATGGGGTATGAAGAAGGCACAAGAGAACCGTATGTGGTGTGAATTCCATAAAAGTCCCTTTCACAACACAAAAGATTGTAGAACTATAAAAAGTTTAATGATGGAGACGCATGAGGACAAGGCAGAACCTAAGGTGGAAGAATCTTGCACAAAAGAAAGTCATGAGCAGGTCATTGAGGCTGATCCATTTGCAACAGTAGCTACTACAAAGATATTGCCTCGGGAGGATGAGGAAAGATTATTCCATTCACAAAAGTGGATCAGAGGAAAAGCCCTGCACTTTATTGTTGATAGTGAAAGTCAAAAGAACCTAATATTGGCAGAGAATGTGAAGAGATTGAATATGAAAAGAACATCACACCCACAACCCTACTCAATGGGATGGGTAAGTCAAGGGAGAGATATTCAAGTGCACCAGCAGTGTCGCCTTTCATACTCTATAAAGATTTTCAAAGATGAGGTAATCTGTGATGTATCTCCTCTAGATGTTTGTGATGTTCTGTTGGGACAACCATATATGTACCAGTGCCATGGTGTTTATGAGTCCAGACCTCGCAGCGTGACAATCAGATTGGGTGAGCAGAAATACCAAATACCAGAGGTAAGCCCTGCATATACTACATCTTTGATTAGTGCTAAGCAATGTAGGAGGTTGGTTGCCAGAACGGGAACATTCATATTATTGATGATTCGTTCTGAAGAAGAAAGGAAATTAGTATATAATTCCCATGCCATCACAAACACCAACACTGCAGAAAAGATCAATGGATTAGATTTTGATAAAATATGAGAATATGTTTAAGTTACCAACTGGGGTACCTTCACACTGCCAAGTGAGACACACTATTGATTTGATATCAAGAACTTCATTGCCTAATGAATCAGTCTACCATAGATCAGTATTAGAAAATAATGAAATTAAGAGGCAAATACAAGAATTGATTGAGAAGGGACATATTCGTCCAAGTGCATCACCCAGTGGCATTCCCATTGTTCTGGCAAAGAAAAAGGATGGAACTTGGAGACTTTGTATTGACTATAGGGCCTTGAACAAAATTTCACTCAAAAATAGGTATTCACTTCCTCGAATAGATGGCCTTTTGGACCAGCTTAAAGGGGCCCGGTTCTTCACAAAAAATTATTTGAAATCGGGATACCATCAAGTACCAATTGACTAAGTTGATGTATGGAAGACAACTTTCAAATCTAAATAGGGATTGTTTGAATGGCTAGTGATGCCTTTCAGTCTAACAAATGCCCTAGCAACATTCATGAGAATGATGAATGATGTACTCAGATCATTCACTGATTCCTTTGTGGTGGTATATCTGGATGACATACTCATCTTCAACAAAACTTGGGAGGAGTATTTGTAACATGTAGAAAAAATTCTCTCAACTTTACAAGATCATGGGCTTTATGCAAACAAATAAAAGTTCTCCTTTGGTATGCAGAGTATTATATACTTAGGGTATGTTATTGATAGTGAGAGTGTCATTGTCCATGTTGATCTTAAGAAGATACAAGTGATTAAGGACTGGCCATCTCCTAGAAATCTCATACAGTTACAAAGTTATCTGGGATTGGCAAACTTTTATCGTAGATTTGTGTTGGGATTTTCCCATTTGTCTCAAGGCCTTTAAATCAGTCATTGCAGGGGGGAACACAAGCAAAGTTCAAATGGACATGTGCTCAACAAGAAGCATTCGAGGAGTTAAAATGAAGGTTATGTTGTGCACCAGTTTTATCTCTTCCTGACCTACAATAGTCATTTGAAATACAAACCGATGCATCAAAATATGCCCTAGGAGCAGTCCTCATGCAACATGGTCACCTAGTTACATATCATAGTGAGACATTTTTCTGATACAGTGCATCAGTATGCCACTTACGACAAGGAATTGTATGCTATGGTTCAAACTTGTAAGCAATGGAAACATTATATTTTGGGTAAGGAGACAGTCATCCACACATACCACAAATCTCTTCAATTTTTGCAAACATAAGGGAAGTTGCAATAGTGGCTTGTAAAAAGACAATTTCTGCAAAGGACACTTCAAAGCTTTTATTTGAACATATTTGGGTTCATTTTGGTCTGCTGAATACCATTATTTCAGATAGGGACAATAGGTTTCTTAGTAAGTTTTGGTCTACATTATGGGAGAAGATGGACACAAAATTAACAAAGTCTACTACTTTCCATCCTCAAATAGATGGCCAAACAGAGGTAGTGAATCAGATGATCATTCACATCCTACGCATGTATCACTCAAAACATCCTTGCACATGGGATGAAAGTCTTCCATATGTTCAACATAGCTACAACAAGGCAATTCACAGTTCAACTAGTCACAACCCATTTGAGGTTTGTCTTGGTTATCAACCACTTGCACCCATAGATGTTTCTATACCACTTATTCAACCTGATTTGGTTCTATGTTTTGATAAGGAGGAAGATAAGGCAACACAGTTCATTGATAGAATTCATCATCTACAACAACAAGCTCATGAAATATTTGAGCATACCAATAAGAAATATAAGGAGAGACACGATGAGCATCATCCTCCCCATAATTTTCAAGTCGGGGACAAGATGTGGTTGCATATCTAGAAGGAACGACTTCAATGTGGAACTCTTGAAGCCATATTTCCCCCCACTATTAGATGTTGCAGATGTGGCAGTGAAAATTTCCACTACATAATTGAATCAAGGTGCATCTTCTCCATTGCAATGTGATCAGATTATGGACACTATGGTGAAAATCCTCAAACAACATTATATCTATCCGTACAAAGTGGTTCGAGCAGTGCAGATTGCTTAACAAGGAAAGTGGTTTACCCGGGAGCAGCTTCAGCTCCATTTTCCTCATCTCATCCAGAGTGTTGATGCAATGGGGCCCATTTATTTTCAAGGGGGAAGTAATGATCATAAACAAATTTGAAATATCAAAAAAATATTTTCATATTTTTTCTAGTTTTTTCTACATGTTAATAATTGGGATTTTTGAAGGCCTTTGGGGTATTTTCAGCTCTTGAAACTGTTAGGGTTTCAAGTAGATCCGAAGCAAATATGAACTAACAATTATATGCAGATTTAAATACAAAAGATAAAGAAATAAAATAGGACACAAATAACACAGAGATTTAACGTGGTTCACCCAGAATGGGTTACATCCACCATACACAGTCGTCCAATCTTTCTTATTATCCAACAAAAATAGTACATCAACCTTACAATGCCTTAAGCATCCCAGCTACTTATAACATGCGTTTTTAGGGCAAAAACAAAGTCGGCCTTTTTAGGGTTTTGTAATGTAAGCAAATCCACAATACCATAGGTTTTCACTCAGGTATTGTCATCTGAATCCATAATTCAAATCATTGAATTAGAATTAAAATTGATATTATAGAAATTATTTCTATTTTATAATTACTTAATTAAGCGTTTTAGTATATATAAAATATTTTTTTAAGTTATGAATTATATTTCAAAATTTAAAATAATTATAAAATATCTGTAAATGTTTTAATCAATTATATTATGATTGTAATCCTAATGAATAACTATTTTAAATTATATAAAATTATTTCAATTGTTTCAATTAGATAATTGTCCGTTAGTTTAGGCAATTACAATTAATAATTTTAGGGTAATTGTAAACTCATTCACGTATTGACGAAAGGAATGAAGCAAGTGGTGATGCACATTAAGAAAATCATATTTGCACCAAAATTTATGTGTGATAGAAGAAATGCTTTATTGGTATTAACAAAGTCTAATATTAATGTTTCCATTGGATCACATCAATATCTACAAAATAAATGATATGAAACTTATACATGTAATTTTAATTTATATAATAAATATAAAGTTGCTAGATTTTAAATATAAGAATAAATTAATTAGTTATCTCCCCTTTATCTCCCTTTCTCTCTCTCTTGCTATCTCTATCTCTCCCTCGTTCCTCTCTATCACTCCCTATTTCTCTATCTCTCTATTTCTCTCTCTTTCTATATCTCTTTCTCTCCATCTCTATTTTCCTATCTCTACTTCTCTCCCTATCTCTCTATCTTCATCTCTCCCCTACCTCTATCACTCTATCTATTTCTCTCCTGCTTCCTCTCTCCCTATATATTCATCTCTACCTTTGTCTTCCTCTCTCTGTATTTATTCTTCCATCTCTCCCTATATCTTTATCTTGTTATCTCTCCATCTCTCTACCCTTATATCTCTCCCCCTCTACACCTCTCTCTATCTATCACTTCATATAACTATTTTTATGTTTATATCTCTCCATCTCTCTACCTATCACTATATATCACTTCTTCTATCTATCTTTGTGTTTCTATCTCTCCCCCTCTCTATGTATTTATCTCCTCCATCTCTCATCTCTCTTTCTATCCCTCCATCTCCTTCTCTTTATATCCCTCTTCTCCATCTCCATCTCTATCTTGTTTACTATGTGTATCCCCTATCTCAAACTCTTGATCCCCCCTCTCCCTCTCTCTCTCTCTCTCACTCTCTCTCTCTCTCTCTCTCTCTCTCTCTCTCTCTCTCTCTCTCTCTCTCTCTCTCTCTCTCTCTCTCTCTCTCTCTCTCTCCTTATTGCAAACATAACATGAGCCTATTGGTAACAAAGTCTTATTGTCTTCCTAATTCAGAGGTTTTGTTCCAATCATGCTTGGACCCCTTAATGTGAATGCACAATTGATTTGAAGCTTTCTTTTTGTTTTCTACTATAAACTTACCATATTATTGATGGGATCATGATGCATTACGTCTCTTGTTTGATAATGACAATTTGTTGTAAGGAGTTTGAACAACAAAAAGTCCATGAAAATCAAACCCCACCAAGATTTGACAAGATTAGAGGAGAGATACCATGAGGAATGTGTAAAGATGTAAATGTTACGTGAAAAGCGAGTGCAAATATATAAAAAACATAGTAATGGCTTCTAGTGTGCTTCCTAATGCATTACATTTTTTTCACTTACAATTGTGCATCATTGAGTTGCTTTTTGTACTTGTGCATACAATAATAATAATGTTATTCAATTATTTAATATCGTTGACATTTAATTCAATAAAATAAATGTATTAAAAAATAATATAAAAATCAAGGTTACAAAGACAAAATTAATGCACCACATAAACATATACAATTCTAAATTCACTTCAATCAAATTCACCTTTAATAGAATATATAACAATATCCTTCAAGTTCGTTGGCATTATATATGCTTTTTGTAGAGTATACAATAAGGTCAAAATGTACATGGCGTATACAATAGTGATAATGCCATTCAAGAATTTAATATTGTTGACATTCAATTCAATGAACCAATTCAAAGAAATAAAGAACAATAGCATTTTTACAATCATTTAAGATAAAAAAAATTAAACATATATACAAGTTTTGTTAAAAAAAATAATTCAACGGAATGAGAGAAATAGAATGCAATGAATGCATATATATTTTCCCTAAAGAACTAATAACTAACATCAAACCAATATATTATAAATACGATTGCTAATTTATCACTTCAATAAAAACAAGATCCACCTTCACCTGCTCAAGTTCCCCATTTTCTCGATCCGAAAGGTCACAAAGTTCAAATCCTAAAGGAATAAGGTATGTACATCTCGTTTGTAGCACAATTAGGTGCCTCCTTATAGAGTACCTAATCCCATATATTATAAGTCATTTATAAACCCCAAAACAAATTCTCTAGATTATAAAAATATTCATTTTCATTTAAAGACATTAGATTTCCACAATCCATGTTTATTAATTTGAGAGCTTCTTGATATGAGTGCGTGTATCATCTTCTCTTTTCCAACTCTCTATCTTGACGATGAATTATAGAATATGATTGGAAACATTGTGATTTATGATTCACACACAATATTCCAAAAGCTCTAAAATTAATTCATTTTCATTTTTTAAAAATATTAAAAAAATTATATTGATTATGCGGCTTCAGCAAAGAATAGTACAAATTCCCCAACCCCGAACATCTACCGTTGTGACGTGTGAAATCAACGGTGGGTAACAATAGGCAAACTGTTGAACATTATCCATAGGATTGTGAAAATCAATGGCTCTGATCGAAGTGCAAATTCCTATATTTACCATTAGAGAAACTAGGAAGATTGAGAGTTTAGAATATTCTCATTTTTCTTCCTCCTCAAAAAATCAGTTTCGCGAGCTTCTGTCAGTTTTAAATTCATTTGCTTGCATTCCCTTCCAACTTAGATATTTGTTTTTGTTACAGGTTTGGATATTTGCAGTTATTTTGTTTCAATTTGTCCTATTTTTCAGCATCGTAGATCCCAGCTTCGAATCCTATGGAGTACATTTCCTAATTCAGATGTAAATAATTAATTTATTCTCAAAACAGTCGGCATAAATTCTCGCCATATTATTTGCAGAAATCTGTCGGCATAAATTCTCGCCGTATTATTTGCAGAAATCTTTTGGAAAGATTTTAGTATTCTTGAACTAAAAGGCTGAGAGTGCACTGAAATAAAGAGAATCCATTAACAAGTTAATAATTTGCGGAAGGCGTGTTAGGGTTTGTAAAGGAGTTTCAGTTTGTGTTGAGATATATACTTTGAAGAATGTCCCTGAAATCCATGTAAAGATATGCGCAATCAATTTATCTAATATGTTTTTGTAGTGTGATATGGATTTTTGCACAAATGCTGCAACAGATCTTCTGTAATTGCCAGTCCCTCCAACGGTTTGAAATTGATGCCGTTTAGACCGATTCGATTCCCTTAATTTTCCAGATTTGAAACATCTTCAATCAGATTGCTTATTTATTTCCATCCCTGTATTATAAGTGGCAATTGTCGTCCAAAAAATGATTGATGATTATAAGTGGCCGTCAAATTTAAAATGAAAAGTCACTCTCTTTTTATTTCCATCGAAACAGTTAAAATGGGTAAGGTCGTCAAATTTATCATGAAAAGTCACACTCTTTTTATTTCGATTGAAACGAGTTAAAATGGGCAAGACTCATGCAGCTGCTAAGCTTTTTTTTTTTACTAGCAGTCATTGTTCAATTTTTTAAAAGTAATTTGTGGGGCCGCCACTGCTTATTTTAATTTCCTAAACAATATATGCTCCCCAAAAATAGGAAAAGATTTTATTTATCTCATTTTCACAATTTTAATTTTCCATGGTAATTGCTTAGATTTAAGTAGAAAACACACTTAAGCTAGAACATGAGGTAAGAGGTCCTAAAAAATTTAGCATCAATCATGTCTGTTAAATTAACAGGGGTGGTAGACATCGTCAAAAAATTAGATAATTTTTTAAACTACCACTACATAGTTTTGGGTCAAACAATATAGTGGAAAGAAAGGAACATTTAGAGTCATCCATGTATATGCATTATTTCATTTTCAAACTTTTAACATAGAGAACTAAGGTGCACTTCTACATGAATTAATATTTTTCTCTTTTATTGTTCATTTGTAAATTTGATATTATAGAGTGTATGCAAAGAACGAACGATTGAGTCATCAAACAACTCAAATCATTGAAAGTTAATTTCTTATTCTTTTCTTTTTGTAATTCCATGGATTAATAATCAATCAAATCTCTAAAGAATGACATTTGAAAGCTGGCTACAATTTTAAACAATAGTGTCATGAGTTTAAAGTTTGCTTAAACTATACATCTCTCATGTATTCTCATTCTAACAAGACACCCATGTGCAAAACAATATGTATGCAATTATCCTATGGAACTAGGAGGAGAGGCATCTTGAAACAATATTGACACAAGATCCATAGCCTTTTTTGTGGTTGTATTAAACAAAGCTAAAAATTATAAGGAAGGAAAAACTTAAAGAGCCACACAAAGTAACAAGCCAAACTATAGACAAGAGTTTGCATGAACAAAGCTATAAATAAGTTATGGCCATATATCAAAGAGTTGAAACAATATGCAAATATACATGCAAACAACACCATAACTAATGCCATTAAGTGGGAGGGCCCCTATTATTATATTATTCTAGCAACTATAATTGTTACTCTAGTAACTATAATGCCGAGGAGGCCCCCTCTTTATTATTATTGTGGGAAGCCCTTCAAATAGTAGGGGGTTGGGTGGGTGGGAGGAGGCTATGGGGCGTCTTTAATTTACTGCTCACCCTACAATAACTATAATGGGGGGTGGGCCCCCACCCAATTCTATGGGGCTGATTAATTAATTAATTCGGGTACTTGCTTCTTCTCTCCCAGCTTCATCCGACATCGGCTATCCGATCCCTCCCCGTCATTGATTGATCAGCCGATGGTGTGGCTAAAAATTTCATTCATCAGCAGCTCGGAAGTTAGCTCCTTTGCAGTCGAAAAAACCCCTTAAAAGGGTAACCCTGGCAATGCGAGGTGCGGTGTGGTTTTAAGGGATGAATGGGGGAAATGCAAAACCATTAAATTTATTCCTATTGGCGGTCAAACCAATCATGTTGTTGAGGCCATGGCGGCTTATCATGGGATGGTGCTAGCAAAGGAAGCCAATTGTACCAGAGTATGGTGTGAAGGTGACTCTTTGAATATCATAAACTGTTTGAATAAGGTGTTCCCGCTCTCATGATCTATAAACAATGCTATTAAAGCAGCGAAGAAAATAAGTGACACCTTTGATATGTGTGTTTTCATACATGTTTACAAAGAAGCTAACTCGTGTGCTGACTAGGTAGCCAACCTGGGCTGCCGATCTGAGAAAATCATTACCATTAATGGGGAGAGTAAACTTGCATGTGAGGCGAAATCCTTGTTCAAACTAGACCGTATCCAGATGAGGTAACGTGGCATCATCAATCATAACTCCTAATGCTTTTCCCCCTTTTTTTGATGAAGGTTCACAACGACGGTGATGATCATTTATTTAATAGTCTTGTCATATTAACAGGGCACAGATTCTGGGTTGTTTTTCAGAGCAAGAATAGAAACTAGAGAAGAAATATCAGAGCAGAGATTAGGAATTCCAATGATTTTGAAGGAAAAATGGGAGGGAACAAAAAGAGGTTTGAACCAACCTCATGTTTGGATTGGAAGAAGAACAAAGAGGTTTGGGAGATTCTACAAGAGGGGGGCTTAAGTGTTTTCATGCAGAGGCTCTGTGGTAAAGACCCAACAGTTACCAAGCATTTTATAAAGAAATGGAAGAATGACAAAGTTCTGGTGGGCACCCAGATGATGATGGTGGATGAAGGCATCATTGCAGAAGCTACGGGGATGGTGAAAGATGGTATTAAGTTCTATAGAGATCGTAGTGTCTCTGATAAGGCAACGGATAGATTTCCTATCACAGATGGCGAAAAGAAGAAAATGGTGAAGGTGGATAACTCCTACCACTCCCCCAAGTGCGTATGTAGGCCATGGAGGTTCGTGTTGTTTGCTACCATAACCTACATTACGCTGGATGAAAGATTTACAAGGGCTTATGGGCACCATTTTGTGTTGCTCAACCACTTCCACCATGGTGAAAAGGTAAGCCTGCCCTATTATTTAGCTTGTTCCATGGATCACACCATTAAAGAAATGTAGAAAGACCCTCAGGGGGACCATGCTCTTCATCAGGGTCTTATGGTTTTAGTTTACAAATTGCTGAAAGGGAAATCCATAGAGAAACCAATTAGAGGTAAAAATACTAGGGATGATGACACGGAAAGTGAGGATAGTGGTTTCAACTTTGATTTAGAAATTGAAGGAGAATTGGAGGATCTTAGCAAAAAGGGGAAAAGAAAGAGGATTGTGGTTGATTCTGATCTCTCAGACTTCGAGGATGAGTCCTTTGAGGAAAAATTCATCAAAAGTAAAAAAGAAAGGGAACGGGAAAACAAACCCAGAGGAACAAGAATACCAGCAGGGGAGCTAACAAGGCTAGAAAACTGGT
This sequence comes from Cryptomeria japonica, assembly GCF_030272615.1. Classification (NCBI taxonomy): domain Eukaryota; kingdom Viridiplantae; phylum Streptophyta; class Pinopsida; order Cupressales; family Cupressaceae; genus Cryptomeria; species Cryptomeria japonica. The sequence goes on from NC_081414.1 coordinate 708,698,301, forward strand.
TTTGATAGCTTCTGATGAGGATGCAGAGGAGGAAATAAATGACAATGTGAAGGGTAAGGAGGAGGATGAGATTCCAGATGTGGGTTGTGGTGAGGATATGAGTACTCAAGGATTGCAGAATGAGGGCCAAGAGAATCAAAGGGGAAATCCTAGTGACTGTCATGGGGATAATGATAATATTAAGGGATTTTGTGATACTATTAGTAAAATTGTGAAAGATATCAGCAACCTAAAGAATGATATTAATGTTATAAAAAATGCAACGATAGGCGAGAAGCCTCTTTCTGAAAATGTTAAAGAATTAGTGGTTGCGATCAACAATGTTGAAGCCATTGAAGCCATGGTTGGTAAAATTCTTGATACAAAAAAGAAGGTTAAGGAAATGGAAGGGAATAGAGAGGCGAATGGGCTGGAAACTACCATGAATAACCTGGTCAATAGAGTCAACAAGATGGAAGTAACTGTGAAGAGGATTGCTGAACAAAATTTCTAGATTCTTAAGGCCTCTGTGGACAACATGAATATTCTGATTAACGGATTTGATAACATTAAAGACAAAGAGGGCGACAAGGACCAGATGAAGAAAAAAGGCCATGAGAAGAGAACTAGGGCCAACACCAGGAATCAGGGTGATATCAAGGGACAAGAGTTGGATGATTTGAAGACCTCTGTGGACAACATGAAGAAGATGGTGGTTCGTGCAGAAAATATTATGAAAAATATTTAGCTGTCTCAGTCTCAGTCTTTGTCTTTATGCTGTCCCTTTGCTATCCTTTTTTTGTCTTTATGCGGCTCTGTGTGTTTTGAGTTCCCTTTTTGGTTTGGATGGGAACTATTTTTTGTTAGGGTGATTAGGCACGGTTATATTATGCTTTAATGCTTTATCTATTTCTTGTTATGTAAAAGGTTCGGGTTCTTTTCAAAAACCTGTTTTTAATTAATCAAAACACCATAACCAAGAAATAACTATGAAAACAATAAGCTAAAACCAAAATTGTCAAGTTATAAAACACAACATTCTTTGTGTTTCATCATATTCTTTTAATTGACTCAAGTTGAGTAATTTTCCTTCTAATTGTTCTAACTAGTACTCAATCTTTTATATTCCTCTTTAACCTTTCTTATCAATATAGAGATGCAATCTAAAAAATACGTGAGAGTAAAGCCTTCAAATTATAACTTTTTTGATGGAAATCAGAATTAGAAAAGGTGATTGAGAATGAGTTTTTCATAAATGCAACAAGATAACATGTCTAACTATATAAGCATTCAGAATATTTTGCAATCCCATTCCAAAAAAAAAGCTTTTTTTCAAATTCAAAAGTGAAAAAATAGTTGGAAATTTTTTATAAACCACAAACCATTTGTAGAGGTGGGAATTTGTTACCTCTACGTTGATGAATCTTAGAGAACAAACTATCAGTTGCTACCTCACTTAAACTAGCACTAAGGGTGAGCCAGGGGATATGAGATATAAAACTAAGCTAATACAAGACAGACAGACCTTCTAAATAGTTCTAGTAACTCTTTGTGACCAGGATGAATGCATGGAACTAAGACTCTAGCGCAATGCGCTACCATCCTATATGGACAGAAACGGAGAACCGTACAGAGAAGGGACTGACAATTGTATAGATAAATGAAAGAAGTACGATAATATAAAAATATAGACAACTAGGAAATAAAGTGAAATAAGAGAAAAGGGAAGAAAATAGACGAACAATAGATCCATGCTATGAAGCCTCCAATTAGATAAATCTTCTCTTATGCAACCTGCACACAAGCTAGAAAGGAAAAATGTTTGGGGCTACTTGGGGACTTACCTCAGTCAAATCCTTGTTTTGGTGTTTTCACCTCCACAGACAACTAGATAAATAGATAAAATAAATGCAAGATAAGATAAATGATAAATGGTTTAAATGATTTGATGGATAAGGTATGCGATGAATCCCAAGATGCTCAAAGATAGGATAAATAGATAGATATTACCAAATAGGCTTGACAAAAGCCAAGTTAGATGCAAAGAGATTACTACGAGAGCTTTAAAGCATTGTAACAAATGAAATATTGTTGTAGCAAGTGCATGAGAATAAGAGCAAGTTGGAATAGCCAAGAGAATCAGAGAGATAGAGCAAGAGAGCTAGAGAGAGAGACCAAGAGAGTGTAAGAGAGTCTAAGAGAGAGAGCTAGAGAAAAAAGACTGGTTTAAAAAAAGAGAAGAGGAGGGAATAAGAGGGCTAACGAGCTGTTTGAAAGATTCCAAGCCATTTCCACTGACCAAGATAGGTGACGAGTGTCAAAATGTGCAGAATCAAAATTTGAACGTTAAGATGTCACGAGATGAATGTGACACACAAGCATCCATGTAGCGCGCTAGTGTCCAAACAAATTATGCTAAAAAACAACAAGTGGCAAGAGAAACACGTGGCTAACATGAAAAAAAAGTTGAAGGATAGCTGCTAAAAGGCGTCTTGAGCATCTTGAGAGGGAAAAAGGATGATGCAAGGGCTGAAATGAGCCTACTCAAATGCTAGGGGAATGGACACTAAAGTGGCTACAAAAGTGTGGGTGGAATTGCATAGGGGTATGCAATGTTTGACTCTACACCATTATATTTTAATGAAATTACAAGCCCAAAATAAATGCTTCATGTTTTCATTTAACTAGAAAAATGAGCATTCAATTGGTTGAACTATCATAAATTTCAAATTATCCCCAACATATAGCTTGCAATGTAAAATTTTCTAAGTAAGCAATTATGCATCAATACTAACTTTATATTTCTAAACTTGAACACATATTTTCCCCCAAAGTTTATGAATAAATTTAGGTCTCCATTTAATATTAATACAAGGAATAAGACACATTATAGGAAGGTGTAGAAGATAGATTTTCTTTAAAGAAAAGTTTGACAAATGATGAGAACATCCAATGCCAACCTTTGAAAAAATCACATGTGGGAGTTGAGATCGATGGTTTGATATTTAGTTAGCTTAAGAGGAAAAAGGGACAACATAAAGATAATAAATAATTTTCCATTCTAATTCAACTTTTAATTACTTGCAGTGAGACCAATTCAATGCAATAAGCCTCGCAAGCAAGTGAATTAAAGTGTCCATTTCTTGAACAAATAATAACTCTTATTAAGGAAAGTGATGACAAGAGGTTGTTTGTGATAATGTGTATGCTTACTCCACCTAATTGATGAAGAGTTAAAACTAAAGTCATGTTGTAGTGAGCTTTCTTCACTTTAAGAGGTAATAAATTGTTGCCAATCTTTCCAAACTGATTAGATCGGCAACAAAGATTTAATTTTTAAAAAGGGCCAAGAAGAATCCTCCCTTTTTCTTTTAGTATGAGCTATATTTATTCCATGCCACATTAAAAGATTCTATTGTTCATCACATAATATCCCTATTAATCCATGCGATAATTATACATAAGACTTGAATTTTGGGTTCAATGATTCTCAACCTACATTTAGACTAAGGTTAGATGCAATGAGACCAAGAAATAACTCTCAAACCAACATTATCATACCCTTTGGTCCAAAGGAATTATCAAATTTATTTATTTAGATCTCCACACCCTTTATTAGATGATATCTAACATAAAGAAAAATGCATGAGTGTTAGGGAAGATTCTATTAGCCACTTGAATTTTTCTACCCAACAAAATTAATGTATTGCCCTAGTTCAATACTTTATTTTTGAGTCTATCAAGGAACCAATTCCATATGACATTGTCATTGCAGAAGCTGGTGCAGTTTCAATTTGCAGGTGACTATGGAAGCAAACTTCACCCTGTGCACAAATAAGAAGTTGGTGCCATTCCTGGGCAAGGTGACAAAGAAGAGGATGCAGGGACTTTTCCGTTACAAGGCGGAGAAGATGTGGAGTGCAGCTCGCCTCATGCTTGCAGAAGAGGTGGTGTATGTCCATCATCGATACTAGATGAATATGGAGGTGTACTCCTTGATTCTGGCATGGGCATGCGAGTTTGAGCCAGAGGTGGAGAAGATTAGATTCACATTGACCAAACTGATTGATGAGGAGTAATTGATCAATCTCGACTCACTTCTGGAGTGGTTTGTGCCTCGAGTAGGCATTCGTATCAAGGAGGGAGATGACCAGGAGGAGCTATTAGGCCCAATATGGAAAGCTAATGTACTGAGAGGGGAGGGGTGAATCAGTACTTCAAAACCTTTTAACAACAATATCTTTATTGTTATGCATAAACCAAAAACTGTTGCAACATAACATAAAGCTAAAACAAATAGATAACAATCATACATGATTCACTCCATAACTCATATATTTTGGTTACGCAAAAACTCTTGGTTAGAGAGAAAAACTACGGTGGGGATGGCACCCACAACTTCACTACTGCAATAATAAAGAGTGCTCGGTTAGAGCTACATGTTCAGCTATTTCTGATAGCTTACCTTGTTAGGAGTATCAAGATCGTTAGATCTACCTTGCTAAAGGATTTTACAACACTTAAACTAAATGTTGCACCTGGTTAGAGGCTTTACAATTTATAGATTTTGTTAGAGTCTTTTACCCTGTTAAAGGTTTCTCTTACAACTTCAAAATATTACAATAAATCATTACAAATATCTTCAACTTTACATCTGGAATGTTATAGCAGATTCTATGTGCTCATAATAAGATTACCTTGCTTATAGCATACCTCGGTAACCCATAGAATAACTCGGTAAGCCCTTCTGTTTACTCTGTTCTTTGACTGTTCTCTGAAATCCTTCTCGGTGACCTCTGTGTCTCTGTAACAGTCATAACACTTAGTGCTTTCTTATGTATTATACATGTCTTGCTTCATACACCTCTATATCTCTCTATCTGTCTCTACATGTATAAATAGATCTCTTATGTCGATGATCTGATTCATTGCTTCGATCTTACAAACATGATTTATTGAATGAATAACCATACAAAATATTTCATTGGTTAGATGACCTCAAAATCATACACAATCCTTAAGTGCAATTTCCAATGTGATAATGATTCTATGTTCCTCGATTTTGTAACACGTTTCCACATGTGTGTCTAGGTTCAATGAATCTAGTAAAACGTTTCACTCGGTGTATATCAACTCGGTGTATCATTGTTGTTGCTCGGTAGACATGTAATGATAATCGGTAGACAGCTCGGTGTATACTGGGCTCTGTGAATACTTTCTTCTTTAACCGACTGTTCTGTGCATACCGACTGAATGTTTTGGTAGAGGTAACCGACTAGAGTATATAGAATGACTTTGGATATAAAACTAATGAAAACTTGATAAGTAGTAACAGGAGCTACTGCCCTTTGTCCATTGGTCGGAGGATGATATAAAAGAACAATGTCGTGAACGTGCTCGTATTGGGTGGGAAGCTATGAAGCTATGTGTGAGACTAATTAGGGTGAACAAATTCCTGAAGATACTACAGGTGGTAGCACAGATGGAAACCGGTAGAAACTTGAGAGACAAGTTTGAGGAAGGACGAGTTGTTCAGTTGCTGGTGAGCTTGGAAGGTGACCCCGATTTTGGATGTTTGGATTGCATCCCAAAGATGAAATATGAAGTGGCAAGAGGTAAAGCTCCGACCACCAAAGAGGGAGGGGAGAAGGTGAGCCAGAGCGACAACAAATGAGTGGCCTTTTGGCCATTGTTTTTATATGCTTTTACAAAAAAATTTATAATAGTTAACTGTTAAAACTAAACTATTTCTGTAATATTTGGGTTTGGCGGGAGCAATATTGAACTGGTCTTTTTTGGACTTGCATAGGTTGTATGGTTTTTTATAACATACTATATGGTTGTGGGTAGTATGGGGGTTTGTTTACTACAGTATGTAAATGGGCTATGGCAGATTGCATTGTTGTATGCTTAAAATTTTGCATTAATATAATACAAAAACTATTACCGATCAAAAAAAAAAAAGGAACCAATTCCGTATTTAAAATCAATGGAATTCCTAGTTTGAACTGGATGCCAAGTTATTAAGTTATCTCACCATGTTTGATTTGCTTCCAATATCAAGCAATCCATTAGGGCATGGGTCCATTTCAAACATCAAGGATTTTATTTTATGATGCGCTGATTGGGATCTAGACATAGAGCAATATGGATTTAACATTTCAAGTGTATTCTTTAACTCTCTTTTTTTAATGTTATCTAAATAGTAAGTTGTGATCAACAAAATGTGAACTAATAACAATTTTATTCCAAGGAGTGAATATACCATATATGATCTTCAACTAATTATCTCTTTGTAATGAATATCCCAAAGCATTCATTGTTAACATGCATAGAAATGGAGATAGAATACATCTCTTCTTGATTAAATATTGCAACGAGGATTATTCAAATATTGAAATTCACAACTAAATGAGAATTAGAATATTAAAATAAAATTTAAATGGGTGAATGTATTTGAGGCCCAAACCATTTTAAGGATGAAGTTTCTACATATTCTTGCATATGCTTTGTTAAAGTTGTATTTTTTAACAAGGCATTCTATCCAAATTATTGAGCTCATTCGCTAGTTTCCCAAGCCAAAGTAGCTTATCAAGAATATATCTACCTCAAAGTAAAATATTTTATTCTAATCTAATTAACAATACCTTGAAATAATATTTTAATTCAAGTGGCCAATGCGTTCACAATAATTTTGTAAGAAGTATTTAATAGAGTAATGGGATGCTAAATGCAAATTGTGTCTTCATTTTTCCCTTTAGGTAAAATTTTGATTAATCGTTGTTTATGTTTGAGCCTAAAGAACTTTTCCAACTTAGGTTTCCAAATAAAGTAGATACAAATCATCTTTAATATAATACCACGTAATTTGATAAAACTCCATTTGTAACCCATCAATACTTGGAATTTTAATGACTCATGGAATATTTAAACACATTCAATATATTTTAATGATATATTTTGATAAAAACAAATTTATTGTAACTAGGGTATATTTTATTGAGAATACAATCTTTTGACATCTCTTCAAAATTTTCTTGAATTTCCTTTTTAAAGAGTTTCCCATGCAAAGTTAGAAACAACATAGTTATCTTAGTGGGATCTATATAGAACAAATTCTAATTTCTTCTAATAAGAAAAAATATATAAACCTTCATGCATTTTTTCTTTCCAATACTAATTATATTTAAATCTTATGGATCTTCCATGTCTATCTTCATATACACAACTTGTGATACGACTACAAACATAACATACTCATTTAATTTTTATAGTTTCTTCTCAAACCTATCAATGTGCCCATTAAACCTTTAAATAGAGATTTTAATAGGGTGAGATTTAACCTTATGTGACATAGAACTTATGGTCATTTAACTCACCATTAAGGATCAATATTATTTTCTAAGATGGACTATGTCTCACTTGTTAGTCCTACGATTGTCCCACCCATAATAATACATACTTTTGAAACTAAAGCCACACATTAATGCAAATCAAACATTCACTTTGGGGAATGAACAAATCCTTTATTGTTTCTTGGAATTAAATTTTTGACTAATTATAACAAATTTGAATGTATACTTGGATGTTATCGCACAAGCCCAGCGAACTTGAGTCAGGCTTTACTAAAAAAATTCTCAAAACACTTTATAAGGAAACACCACCACCCAAGGGCCCTTTAGCTCTCTATATACCATTCTTTAATCCAATTTTGGGACTCACTACCTTCACACCAAATCATTACATTGGAACCTCCCTCTTATGATGTCTCAAAAAATTTACTTATTTGCATAATGTAACTCTTCATGATTCTCTCTTGCAATAAAAATCAAACCAACTTAATCAAACGATGAAATATCCTACCTTATATAGGTTTGACAATATGGTTTGCAATCCTTAGCTTGCCCAAGTTTCTATGTAAGATCCAATGATGATGGTTGAATGCACAAATTCAATAATCCTCTTCAAGAAGAATGTCCCCAAGATGAATCTAAATATATAATGTTGCAAAAGTTATTAAATGTACAAAATTATTCTCCCTTGGAGAATTTACTTGCAAGCACCTTAAAAGTTATTTTGTAGGAACTCCGAGACCTTAGTTTCAACTTGCTACCAACTTGCTTCATAGTGAGGTCGACTTTCCTAAGTCACACAAAATTCCTTCTTGTATTCTAAAATCAATATTCCTTATATCTAGTACTTCCCTTACTCGGTGAGATGACCTATCTAAAATTTTATCCAACCCTCTAATTGGAACATTCTTGTTTGAATCTTCCTTGTTTTCATATAAAGGTTGAGGTTGACTCATGTGAAACATTAGATGAATTTTTAAATGAAGTGATGACTTTATCTTTATAGTGACTATATCAATTCTTCCAATTATTTTAAATGATGTATTATATCACTTCACCAATGTTGGACTTGGTCTTTTTGGTGGACTAAATTAAACTAGATCCATCTTCAAAAGAATGCAATCAACCACTTTGAATTCTAAGAGCCTCCTATCTACATTTGCATACCTTTCCATTATATCTACTACTTTGACCAAATGGTGTCTTGTTAAATCCATGTTAATCATTCTATAATTTGATGCTAATGTGCACTCACCAGAATATCTATGTAATGTTGTACGAGGTGTCAATGATCATTATCTATTCATTAGCTAAAATGGAGAGCATTGACTTATGAAATTCTTCTAGATGTAATAACTAAATTGGACCACAATCCAACAATTATTGCCAACTAGACTAGTCTAACCAAACAAAATTCCTTAAGTAGTCCTCCACAATTAACTTAAACCTCTTATTTTATCTATCTGTTTTCAAATGATGACTTATGGGTCCATCAATGTAATTTTATACCCATGACTTTGAATAACTCGGCTTGGAAATTACTTCTGAATTAGGCATTTTGATCTAAAATTATGCTAAGTAGAATGTAACGCCTCGCTATGAGGCCCAAAGGACTTAAACAAAATAAACAACAATAAAATGCGAACAATTTTTATTTTATTTAAAATATATACCATACATTGCATTGGGATACTAGAAACATCATGATAAGGAAAAGATGTACAAGAATAAACTAGCAAAAGTCCTCAAGGCCCCACAACGATGTTACCCAAGGATAACATTAACCAAACATATAAGAGCATAGGAAACCACATAAATATGATAACACTGTCCTTTACAAGGGAACATGATCCAAAATACATTTCCATGGAAATACACATATGAACATCGATTACATTACAAGGTATCCATAAGGATATAATCTCCATGACTACAACAATAAAGTGAGTATAATAATCTGGTGCAAATTGTAGGTATTCAATCTCCTCATGAGTCATCACGAACAAGATGCAGGGAGAAAAAAAACCCAATGGGTGCAAATAGCACTCCACCCAACCATGTGGTACCATCAGGTCCACTCCCCATGCTAGGATGTATTAGCTAGACCCAAGGGACAGAAGGAAATACAAGAAGATACAAATGACTCACATGAGGTTCACAAGACTACTGTCACAAGAGACTCACAAGGCTATAATCACAGGAACTCAAAGTAAAAACAACCAATTTCTAGAGGCCCAAGCAAACCACAAAAGGACAAATCCAAGAGAGATCACTAGGTCTGCAATAGGGAAGAGTGTCATCACTAGGTTGTCATGAGTTACTCTGTTGAGTCTTCACTAGGTCCCGACACCCTTCTTGGGTTGCCTGGCGACCTCTCCCGACCCTCGACCCCCATACAAACACTAGTGGACCACACCAACCTTTTGAAGGGACAAGATTGGTGGATGCCATTCCAAGCCTTCTCTACTTACCTCAGTCTAAAACAAGCACCCAAGCGTAAGAGAGGCAACAATTTAATCTTAATTAATGTGAACTATCTACCCTCCCCAGTACATTATTTTAAATTTTCACTTGATTACAAAACTCTCATTGAGTTACCTTGGCGACCACTTTGGGTCTCGACCCCCAATGAAAGCCACTCCCCCTTGACTTGCACCTAGGAATCCAAGATACATCACAAGGTCTATGACACCCAAAACACCAAGAGTCTAGACCCCTTTACCATAGGAAGGTTGATTGACTTGCTAGAACAAGTTTACACACAAGGAGGTTCAATGCAACAAAGGACCAAATTACAATAAAGCAACATAATCGAGTAACCAACTATGATAGACAAGACCCATAAACAAATACAAGGTCTCATAATGTCAAACATAAGAGAATCCAAATAAAACGCCAAAGAGACCATAACACCATCTATTCAATAATTAATTCAAAATAACATTAATTTTAATAACCCTAAATTTTACACCATAATAACTCATTTATTTCTTATTAATTTGCACAATAAAACTAACATTTCATTATTCAATCATTCAAGATAACATAATACATAATTGCCAGTTGGCTATCATGATTTTGGTCAACAACAAATTAAAAGAAAGAATCCAGAGTTCAAATGACAAAGTTTACATATAAATAATCCTAAACAAAATTTAACCACATGATTAATTAATTATATGAATTAACATATGTATAAATCTAAGTACATTTATTTTCCTCTAAAATATATCTAATTTCCAAATACATCTATATTTCACAAAATACATATATATTTTGCGAAAATATAACCCTATACATAAGTCTATTAACATTAATCTAAATAAATCTAATTTTATCCTTAACAACTATCTCTATCAATACCAAGCTAAATTTATCCAAAATATAACTATTTTTATCCATTTTATGGCGCAGTCACAGTTAGGAGGGACCTCAATGAGATCTATCTGGACCGTGCAACACAAGTAAGCACAACGAAAGCAAGACAAGATGATGGAGGCAATGGAGAAATGAATGAATTAGATCATGAAAACTGATTATAAATGGTCGGTAACATCCGGACTACAAGATTCGGTTCACTACCCTGCTACATACATGCTCAATTATGGAATCGGTCAATTCCGGACTTCTAAATCTTAAGATATATCTTCTATGTTTTTTCCTGATGAATTATGATGCTTAATTACATTGATTTATATGCTCAAGAGAGATCTACGTTGGCCCAAGAGGGATCAAATGTTGAAGAACAAGATCAAACATGTAAAACCACTAGGTCGGCCTCCGCCAATGAAAATCCTTCAAAAAATCCAAAGGAATAAGTGCAGATTAGAGGGAAGGTCGGCCACATGCCAAGGAACATTGGGATCAACGAACTAAAGCTCCACAAGCTATGTAAAGGATCCGCAAGATTCACCAATAGCAAATAGGTCCAAGCGGTTCCGGTGTTCAAGCCAAAAAACTATCTCAGAATCCAAAAGTGATAACTTGATGGAAAATGATCCAAACATCCCGCGATTTAGGAATAAGGAAGATAATCATATTTACAAGAAAAATACAGCTCCACAAGATCTGGTGAGAAAATGCAAGAAAAATGTAGGAAGAAATGCTAAAACTGCAAAACAGAAAACAAACTGAAAGAAATGTTTTTGGTTGATGCAATATTGCCAAGAACCAGGGATGCTCCTGCATCAGACATCCGAGGTTGTTGAAAAAGTGAGTCCCTCACTTTGCTAGGGTCAGAGGATAACCAAGGCGGTCCACCTCTGCCTAAGAAATCCAAGATGAATCTTCAATTGGTCTGTCCTTCCATTTCACAAGATACTCCTTGTACTGACTACTCTGGGTGCTATTTCCAATCCTACTGTCCAAAATGTCTTCAATCTAATCTGGTTCCTTTCGGGTCAACTGTTTCTCCAATTTTGCAATATTGTCTTCATTGAATTCTAATTCATGATACTGATGTAGATCTGCAATGTTGAATATAGGTGAAATACTCAAACTATCCGATAACTCCACTTCATATGCATTTCTGGAACCGAACTTCCTCAAGATCTTGCAAGTTCCAAACTTCCTCATCTGCAACTTGTTATAGGTTCCAATGGGAAATCTTTCTTTTCTCAGATACACCATCACTTCATTGCCAAATTCAAATTCCTCATGTCTTCTCTTCTCATTTGTTTTATCCTTATATTTGTTGTTCATATCCTCCAATTGTTTCTTAACTTGAATATGTAAGGCCTTCATGTGATCTGCAAATTCTTTTTCTTCTGAACTCTGCTTGTCCTCATTACTAATATCCCTCAATTCTGATATACCTCTAGGATGTGCTCTGGTAACAATCTCAAAAGGTGTTCTTTCAGTACTCCTGTTCATTGAATTATTGTAGGCAAACTCTGCTTGTGCAAGGATCAAATCCCAACTTCCGGTCTTCTCTCCAACTAAGAATCTCAACAATTTTCCTAAACTTCGGTTTACTACCTCTGTCTGTCCATCAGTCTATGGGTGAAAAGTAGAACTCAATATCAAATCTGTCTTCATCTTATTCCAAAGTGTTCGCCAAAAATAAGCAACAAAATTAGTATCTCTGTCTGAAACGATGCTCTTAGGTAACCCATGCAATCTCACTACCTCCTTGAAAAATAATTCAGCTACATGCACTGCATCTAATGTCTTCTTACAAGGTATGAAATGAGCCATCTTCGAGAATCTATCCACCACCACAAATATAGAATCATTCCCTCTCTGTGTTTTAGGTAATCCAAGTATGAAATCCATGCTTATGTCCTCCCAAGGTCTCTTCAGTACTGTCAAAGGCTTATACAATCCCACATTCTGACTACTACCTTTTGCAACCTGATAAACTCTATAGCTCTGCACAAATTTCCTGACATAATTATGAATTTGAGGCTAAAAGTAATGTTCACTGACCAATGATACTATTTTTTCAATACCAAAGTTTTGGTTAATCCTCCACTATGCTTTTCCTTTATCAGATTCTCCCTCATAGAACTCTTAGGTATACACAACTGAACTCCTCTGAATAACATCCCATCCTGAATGAAACAATCCAACCACTTACTTATATCTACCATAACTGGTGCTCTACATACTTTCTAAGGTTTTGTAAAATCCTAGTCATCATCATACAAGGTCTTCAACTGCTTAAATCCTAACACTATCACTCTCATCTCTGTCAGCAAATTCCTCCTTCTCCTCAATGCATCAACAACTTTGTTTGACTTTCCACTCCTATGCTTCAACATAAAGGTGTAACTCTACAAGAATTCTACCCATCTTATATATCTTTGATTCAACTTACTCTGACCGTTCAAATACTGCAAGGCTTGATGACCAGTATACAACACAAATTCCTTTGGCAACAGGTAATGTCTTGACTTCTTCAAGGCTTGAACTATGGCATAAAATTCTCGATCATACACTAAATATCTCCTTCTTGCATCATTCATCTTTTCACTGAAATAAGCTACTACTCTCCCTTCTTGACTTAACACAACTCCAATTGCATTCCCACTTGCATCACAGTCTACTTGAAATACTTTGTTCAAAATCCGGTAAACCTAACACAGGCTACTTAATCACCTTCTGCTTCAGTAATTCAAAACTCTTGTTTGCTTTGGTTGTCCACTTGAATTCCTTCCTATCTCCTCTCATTGTCTCAATCATAGGGCTACAAACTGAACTGAAATTTTTGAGAAACAGTCAGTAGAAACTAGCCAATCCATGAAATGCTCTAACCTTGCCAATGCTCTCTAGTGTAGGCCATTCAAAAAATGCTCTTACCTTCTTAGGGTCTATCTTCAATCCATTTGCAAGTATCACAAATCCCGAATAGACTAACTCTTCCTTCATGAAACTGCACTTCTTTAGATTTATCAACAACTTCTCTTCTCTCAACCTCTGCAAAACTTGCCTTAAATGCAACAGATGCTCCTCTTTTGTCTTACTGAAATCAGAATGTCATCCAAATATATATATAATGAAAAACTTACACAAGAATTTCCCCAATACCTCATTCATCAATCTCATGAAAGTAATTGGTGCAATAGTCAAACCAAAAGGCATCACCAACCATTCATACAATCCCTCATTTGTCTTGAATGTTGTCTTCCATTCATCTCCTTCTCTGATTCTGATTTGATGATATCCACTCTTCAAATCTATCTTTGTGTAGTATTTGGCTTCACTCAAACAATCCATTATGTCATCCATCCTAGGCAAAGGAAATCGATACGTCATTGGGATCTTGTTTATTGCTCTGGAATCGGTACACATCCTCCATTCTCCATTCTTCTTAAGTGCTAACATTGTTGGTACTGCACAAGGGCTCAAACTTTCTTTGATCAAACCTTTCTTCAACAATTCCTACACTTGTCTATTCAACTCTTCATTCTCTATCGATGTCATCCGGTGTGTAGCTTTGTTAGGCAAACTAGCTCTGGGATTCAGGTCCATGCAATGACTGATACTCCTTACAGGTGGTAATCCATCAGGCACATTATCTGAAATGATGTCTTCATACTCTGTCAACAATTATTTTATCTCCTCTGGTTGTTCTTCATCACGCTCTGGATTCTCAGTCTTCTTAGGAACCAAGGCAAAACACACATTCCCATGTATCATTCCATCTAGGAATTTCCTTCCATCCATCAAACATATTCTAGTATTCATACAAACTTCACTCTCCAGGGGCTCCTCCAAGGGTAACAAGGTTTGCTTCATCCCATTTGCTACAACAGTGTATATGTTCTTTCTTCCATCATGTATTGCCTATCTATTAAACTGCTAAGGTCTACCCAACAAAAGGTGACAAATATCCATAGGCATAATATCACACAAAACTTCATCATGATAATTTCCAATTTTCAATTTTACCAGGCATTGATCACTCACTAACAACTTATGATCATCCTGAATCCATGCTATCTGATAAGGCTTAGGGTGTCTCAATCTTTCCAACTTTAATTTATTCACCATCTCTTTTTAAACAAGATTATATGAACTACCACTATCAATAATTTTACAACACTTACCGAATACCTTACATCTAGTCTTGAAAAAATTTCTCCTCTACAAAGGGCTCTTCATCCTCTCCAATATGACACAAAGCTCTCCTCATCATCAATAGTTCTCCATCTTTTGGTTTGTTAGCTGATTCGGTGGGGCTTTCTTCTACCAATGTTGTTCTTCCAGTGTTCTCTTCTTACATTCGAAAGCACGATGTCCTTCTCCTCCACACTTAAAGAAAGCTCCTCTAAACACTCTCTTATCTTGTCTTCTGTCATCTTTTCCAAAACCCTCATTCCGGTAACCATCAGGGTCTCTCCTCCGGTAGAAATTGTCATCCTTCCGGTATTAACTACCATCTTTTCTTACTTCCTTGTCCTTGTTTTGATCTGTACAAGTTCCTCTTCCTCCTTGAAATATTCCTTCGAAAAACCGTCCACCTCTACCTCTTTGTCTTTGCTCATGTCTTTTGTTAAACTTTTCTTCTACTTTCAAGGCATATTGGTAAGCTTCTTCAACACTCTGCAACTTGATCAAACTAAGCTCATCTTGTATAGACATCTGCAATCTATTCAAATATCTTACAACTTGTTCAATCTCATCATCGACATGTTCGGATCTGATATTGAACTTGTAGAATGCTTCAATGTACTCCTTCACACTTAATTCCTTCTACTTCAAGTTCAGGAACTTTTAGAATAGATTTAATTGGTAATCGATTGGCATGAACTTCGATTTCAACTTGGCAACCATCATCTCCCATGATTTGATATTTTCTTTACCTCCTCTTTGTCTATCAACCTGCAAATTTTCCCACCAAAGAGATGCATGACCTTTCAACCGGGTACATGCATATTTCACCTTCCTTTCTTCCGCAGTGTTCTCAAAATCAAAGTACTTCTCCATCTTCGAGATCTAATCCATTAATTCATCTGAATCCAACTTACCATCATACTCCAATGGGGTAAAATGTGGTTTGGTGTTCTCCCTACTCAAAACCCTCAATAATCTCTCTTCATCTAGATTGATCACCGATGCATTTGATATTTGTTCTGCTGGTGCTTCTTCCTCTTCATCTTCGCTCACATCTTCAGTATGTCGACCTCTTCTCTGGGTTGTCTCAACAACTTCCAACCAAGCTGCAATTCCTCTCAACATTTTCATAACAACATGGTTTGCATTCCCACGTGCTCCACCATTCGTATTTCCTCTTTGCGCCATCTTCACACCAGTCCTTTGTAGCTGCAGGTCAGATCCACACTCTGCCACCCCACAACAAAATTTTAGGACAACGCGATCTCTGAAATGAAATCTCACTCTGATACCACTTGGTGCAGTCACGGTTAGGAGGGACCTCAATGAGATATATTTGGATCGTGCAACACGAGTAATCACAATGAAAGCAAGACAAGATAATGGAGACAATGCAAAACTGAATGAATTAGATCATGAAAATTGATTATAAATTGCCGATAACATCCAGACTACAATATTCGGCTCACTGACCTGCTACAAACATGCTTAATTACGGAATCGGTCAACTCCGGACCTCTAAATATTGAGATATATCTTCTATATTTTTCCTCGATGAATTATGATGCTTAATTACATTGATTTATATGCTCAAGAGAGATCCATAACAGGCCAAGAGAGATCAAATGCTGAAGAACAAGATCAAACATGTAAAACCACTAGGTCGGCCTCTGCCAATGAAAATCCTCCAGAAAATACAAAGGAAGAAGTGCAGATTAGAGGGAAGGTCAGCCACATGCCAAGGAACATTGGGATCAATGAACTGAAGCTCTGCAAGCTATGAAAAGGATTCGCAAGATTCACTGATAGCAAATAGGTCCAAGCGGTTTTGGTGTTCAAGCTAGAAAACTGTCTCAGAATCCGAAAGCGATAACTTGCCGGAAAATGATCCAAACGTCCTGCGGTTCAAGAATAAGGAAGATAATCATATTTACAAGCAAAATTCAGCTCTGCAAGATCCGGTGAGCAAATGCAAGAAAAATGAAAGAAGAAATGCTAAAACTGCAAAACACAAAACAAACCGAAAGAAAAAATTTTGGTTGATGCAAGATTGCCAAGAACCAGGGAGCTCTTGCATCATTTTACCATCTTATCAAACAAACTGCTTTTTCCAAATTATGAATATATATATATATATATATATATATATATATATATATATTTGACCAACATCAATAAACAATTATAAATGTATTTACATTAATAAAATAATGAAATGAAATGAAAACATGTGTGTGTGTGTGTGTGTGTATATATATATATATACACATAATTGATCCCAAAGTAATATTAATATCTATGAATTTTTTTATATAATAAAACAATCTGTTTTTTATTAATTTAATTGCAGATTGAACAAATATTATCGTGAGGGGGGTGATTCCACTATGGACCCTCACGGTGGTGGTGGAGATCCCACCACCATGGCTAAGCCCACGGTGGGTGGGTGGTTCCCCACTGTCGTGGGTAAACCCACGGTGGGTGGTTCCCACCTCCGTGGCTTACCAGGACACCCACCAAAATAAACACAGAACAAAATTAAAATCTAATACATAGAACAAAGATTAAACAAGAATAAATATTAAATATATATATATATATATATATGAACAACATCAATAAATAATTATAAATGTATTTACATTAATAAAATAATGAAATGAAATGAAAACGTGTGTGTGTATATACATAATCGATCCCAAAGAAATATTAATATCTACGGATTTTTTATATGTAATAAAACAATCTTTTTTCTATTAATTTAATTGCAGATAGAACACATATTATTGTGAGTGGGGGTGATTCCACCGTGGACCCCCACGGTGGTGGTGATCCCGCCACCGTGGATAAGCCCACAGTGGTGGGCTTCCCACCACCGTGGTTAAGCCCATGGTGAGTGGTTCCCCACCGTCATGGGTAGCCCATGGTGAGTGGTTCCCCACCATCATGGGTAGCCCATGGTGGGTGGTTCCCCACTATCGTGGAAAGTACATTGTGGGTGGTTCACACCTCCATGAGTTACCACGACACCCATCAAAATAAACACAGAACAAAATTAAAATATAATACGTAATAAAATAATTATACGCATAATAGAGATTAAACAAGAATCAATATTAACATTGAAATATATATATATATATATTAACACAAGCCAATGTGATTTCACAAAAAGATTCTACAAGAAGGATCTTAAAAACTTTCAAATCCATAAACCCATAATCTTCAAAATCACAAAATTCATTGATAATTTTCAATAACCCAATAACCCCCATTCAACAAATAATCCATTAAATTTTCTCTTTCAGTTTAACAATAGACTAATTTTCATTCAAAGCTAAAAGAAATTTCCACATGCAAGAGAAGTAATCTGGAACCCTACCTCTTAACGAAAATTGGAATTCAAGCTTAGAAGCAGAAGCAAAAATCCTCAAGAAGATCCACGACTACCAGACACAATGAGCCAGGCACACAAATCCAGAAACTTCGACAAAATAATTCAAACCCTTCCACTAATTCCCTAGCAAAAATCCAAAATAGGACCCCATTGATTTTCCAATTTCTCCTTTTCAAACCAATTTTCCCTAAATCCATTTCAAAAGCCATAACCAATAATTCCTTTGTACCGTAAACTTCACGGGAAGCCAAAAAGCATTTCATCCCCAAAATATTTCCCCCCAAAAAGCATGCAAGATTTCCTACATTAATTTCATTAATTATTTATTTATTATCTTTTTGTAACTCCCACACATGCAAATTTTTAAATTTGAAAACAATTAACTATTAATTTCCCTTTTAATAAATTATTTTCTAAACAATAGATTAAATTAAATCATTTACTAATGTAATTAACTGAATATACTAATGCACAATTTCAACTATATTATTTAATTAACTATTAATATTTAATTTCCTATAAAATATTAATATTAATATTTTTTCACTAATAAAATAGTACACTAACACAAGGGTAAGGGACTGAGACAAACAACTCAAAATACCAACAAGACCAACATTAAAATGATCCACAAACAAAGAACTAGGATACCTAACAAAGGTCTTGTTCCCGTACGAACGCTGGTACACCAAGGGTCTGACTGATAACTCCAATTTTTACTTTACCATTGGGTTATAGAGCATTCTCAGACCTGAAGGTTCAGGTGAGGTCGATGCTCGGTACCTGTAGCTGCATAAAAAAACTGTCGAACATGTACATATAAGCATATAATATCATACTATGAAAAGGGAATGGAAGCGATGTAGCTTGCCCGTAAAGAGCAGTGTGGCACTTTTCCCTTTCACCCAAGCACATCAAGGATAAAGAATAGTGTATATCAAATTAATTAAACATCTACAAATATAATGACTAAATCCTAACATCACATATATAATCCATCTCATTAATCATCTAACTATCAAAGAATAAATAACAACATATAATCACATCAATTTTCATAAAACATATACCATGGATAGCCACATAAACCACAACAAAGGTCACCTTGAGTCAAATAGGCTAAATCGAGTTTGATCAAGGGAGGGGCATTACATAGAACCCCCAAATATTTAACTACATTCTTAAAGAAGTACTCAATTACATGTACTTTCCATGGTAAGGTACCTTGCAACCAAAAAAAGTACCATACTTAGATTAGTAGTCAACTACACCATTATAGTTGTAAATCCATCCACATTAAATCTAGTTGAGTCATGAAATCCATACCCTCATGGGAATAGGAAGAGGTTGCACAATTATACTTGGTGATCGTCACCACTATTGAAATGTATAGGTTCAATACCAAAGGTTATGAAATTGAAACTCTATCCAAATAAATAATCAAAAGATGATATACAAGGCTTGAAATAATACAACATAAAAATATGAAACTTATATGCAAATTTAAAATTAAGTTGTCTTAATGTAGAAATACCATGCTTGGATCCAATTATGTATGAAGCTAAAAATAAGTCTTCATATCATGCTTATTAATGCTACATTATGTGAATTTACAAGTACAATAATGTTGAAATATCCCAGAGCACTAAGAGTGGGGGGTGAATCATTGGTCTAACAAAAAATTTCAATTAAACTTTCCGGATTATCACCTCAAGATTATCATAACAATGATGTATCCAACACATATTAGCAACCATTAAACCTTCTATAGATAACATATATCAATACAATCTTATCACATGATAATCACTTGCAATCCAATGAAATATCAATAGATTGGCGATATCAAACACACCGAGATATCATTGGCAGCTATTCAAAGATCCATCCATCCAATGGTAGCTGAAAGATTGATATCATAAAAGAATAAACCAAACTATAAGAAAGTAGAACAATATATGCATATCACATAACACAGATATATGAGTGGAAAAACCTTGAAGGGTAAAAATTCATTCTGAAGATAAACTCCATTAAGCCTCATTGGCAACCTCACTGGTTACATTCAGAGCACCAACCCCTTACAAGTTTAGGAGCACCAATCCCTTTACAAGAAATCACAACATCTACAAAGGGATACTTTTTTTCACTTCAAACCACTTAATACAAACGTAACACCCTGCATCCTGATACAAATCTGATAACTTAGAACAGTTCCTTCCTTACACAATGATGTGGTCACCTCATACAAAGACTTTCCAATCTTCTCTTGCTTTGTTCTAAAGTCTTTTTTCCACTCAAACCATATCTTATAGTCTCATAACATCTACTGAACCACTCCTTTCAGCGTAAAAAAAAACATTCCATAACATTATACAGTAATATCTCTATATGCATTTGTCATTTCAACTTTTTCAATTTGCACAATTTAGCATTACAAATATTGTCTTTTAATTCACACAATATCTTGTTTGAACTCTTGTCAATAAATCTATGTAAATATGGATATGAACAACAACCTCACATGAGAACATGAAAAGGAATAAATACATTTCTTTATCAAAAACCATTATCCAAGAAACAGTTTCCAATTGTCTCTCTATAGCTATCACATACTTTCTATCAACATGAATACCTCTCTAATCTCTAATGATTTTCTTTTCATTATGACACATCAAAACTAGCAACCAACCGTTATATTCATCGTAACCTAAATCATATATCATTGGTAATCGATCAGACTCATCACATAAAACATAAAGTCATTCCAAATCCTCTTAGTCATGATACTAAAAAGAAACATGTGTATGGTCAATAAGATTAACAATTGATGTACTAATGTTTATGTCAACATTTAAGATTCTTGTCGCTTGTTGTTTTGCACTTGTCTCAACTTGATAGAAATCAAGACTTTCACTGTAGATCCAAGTTTCTGTCATTGTGGATTCTGTTCCTATTGCCAACATGACATAATTAAATATTTACATAGTAAACTTTCAAGAATCAAACTTTGACCATCTTTTTTGCATTTTCTTAAAGAAAACAACCCGATAACATAAGGAATGCACTTTAAGATCCATCAACTAACTTTTTCAAACCACTTTTTAATTTAGCTTGTCTTTTTCCTTCAAGAACTTTTCAATTCAGCTTGTCGTTTCGTCAAGAACGCATCATGTCACTTTTTCATGTCACTACACAAGCAATCTTTGGCAAACAACACCACTACTGCCATATTGAAATAAAAACTTTTGCTAACACATTGAATCATAGCTCTCCATGACTCTCTTTGATGATGAACACACTACTTTGCACCCTATCACTCTTATACCAACCATACACACTAACATGGTCAATATGTTGACTACCCTTATTAGCATCCAACTCCCCCTTTGACAATGCACTTGACCTAGTTGACATCAATGCCAACAACGACTCTACTTCACTTGCCAATCATGCCAACAATCCCCCCCTTTGGCATTGATGATAACACATAGCTTCACCATCACATAACTTCACCACTCTAATCTTCCACTTCATTCCCCTGCTTTGACATCAATGTCCAAAGGGTGAAAGATATAAAACTTCAAAAGATAGAAAATGACATTAAAATGGACAATACATCAACTAACCACATCACTACTCTAGTCAAAATAGCAACAGGTTGTGGGATCAACAAAACACCAATAACTATTTTTGTTTCAAGTCATGCCCCTTGTCTATATACACTGGTCGTGTACAAGTCGAATAGTCTTCATTGGTGACATAAACACTGCTCTTTGTACAGTCGGTAGTTGAATTTCCATTTACTCTATCTGCTCTATCATCTATATGTTCTTTAAATGCTACACTAAGTTACACTTCAGACAATCACCACACTTCCCCTCCTTTCATCTTCACATCAATGACATCTCCTTTACTTCACCATCATTGAACTTCCTGTCTTTACACTAGAGCAGATACTACATCTTTTTTACCATATAACATACAAAGTTTTCGAATATGTGCAAAACTTTAGCAACTTCCTCTTGTGGCATCGCATGTAAATTTCTACCAACTTCCCATAGCATTAGTTCCTCCTGAAATTATAATGCAAAACTATCAACTAAACTCAATTATCAATCCTATGATTTGATAGGATATGTTATGTCACTAACACTCACATGCAAATCTCCTATGACATTAATCAATAATACGTGCAAATAAACATGTTGCCATCAAACACACCTGCAACTTGTACTGCCCTGTACTTCAACACTTTGCAAATGTTGTCCTTGGCATTGTGAACTATCATGATTGCTATACCTTCATTGCTTTGTATATCCGATTGCTGACTTCTCTAAATAAACCATCATGATATCCCTTAAAATGTGAGCTTTGAATTGGCTTTATTTTCTCGTGACATTTTTGTCATGACTATTTGCACCATCAAACATTGTCAGACGTGCTTAACATGTTGTCCTTAAACATTTGCAACATCGTATGTAAATGTCCACTAATCTCCTGTAGCACAAATGCAACTTGCAACTTGTCAAGTATATAATACAATCATTTACATGCTTTGTAAGCTAAACTCAAGGGCATGTTGAATACTCTATTCCAATAATAGCTCTTGAAGCTCGTGTCACATTGTTACCCTTGACAAACAAATGTCAATAAAGAACTTCTCCCTTTATGCAATTACTGCATTGTCATCACAAACAAAATAGATGCAATATTAGCCTACGAACACCTTTCAGACAAACATATGCAATTTCAATCCCCAAACTATTAGTAGTCTCTTCTCTATGCAACATCAACAAATGTTGCATATGGTCAACTTCAACTTTAACAATACAATGCAATCTCTGAATGATAGATTCTGGATGCACCAATACCAACATATGTAGTAGCAAGAAACACAAACTTTACAACATATGTAACACGTGCAACCCCAATAAAAGATTTCAATCAATGAATATTCTTAGATGAGCAATATAGGCAATACAAAGACATGGCAAACTTCCCCTTTTTGAATACATTGTATTTTCATAAGTCTCTACTACAATAACATCATCAACAACCTTCACA
This sequence comes from Cryptomeria japonica, assembly GCF_030272615.1. Classification (NCBI taxonomy): domain Eukaryota; kingdom Viridiplantae; phylum Streptophyta; class Pinopsida; order Cupressales; family Cupressaceae; genus Cryptomeria; species Cryptomeria japonica. Next base: position 708,721,653 of record NC_081414.1, read on the forward strand.
ATCAACTGCACTTCAATTACTTACATGTCATGTACTTCCACAAACTTTAAACCAATCAATCAAACCCGATTGAACCAATACCGAATCAACATTAACTTCTGTATCACAAGAAGTAATGACAAGAATACTCATGAACAACATCAAAATTTGTAACTAGGCATCAATATTTTTAACTTTATATGCTACAAACAAAAACTATCAACCAAACCTTAAACTAATGCAACTTTTTTCATTAGTACAATTTTCTTTATACAACTTCTCAATTCAACCTGTTCTTGAGATCTCATTGACATTCATAAATACCTTAACCTAATGTCAATGCAAACACATCTTTCTCTACATGCAAGTTTTCTGACAAAGCATGCATTTTACTTGTTCATATCATGATTGCTCTCATCATTCACATGACAATATACCAACATCACTAGCCCATGCTCTATTAATACACCCAAATGCAACATCTCTAGTAAGCTCTTTTCCCAATAAAATCTCCTATAATTGTTTGACAACTTATTGTTACTCATCAAGAGTACAAAACATCCTCCCCGCCTTTTGCAACCTTCTATACTTTATGACACTAGTTTCTGTCACCTTGAAAAAACAAGATATAAAAATCTTGTTGCAAACCCTTGATCACCAAACCTTGATTGTCTTTTTTGTAATGCACTCATCTTGTCTTCAAATGTTAAACTTCTTTTTGTCATGACATTTTTGTAACATGGTATGTCATTGTTTTGCAACTCATGAACATTGTCTTCGTTTCATATTGATGGTCTTTTGTTGCATTCTCATCAATATTGTTCCTAGATCTTCATCAATAACAAATCTATCAATATGATATCAAATTGAATTGATAAACAACATACTTACTTGTCCATTAGGAAGTACATTGCGTATATATTGCAACTGTTTTGATGCTTTTTGATAAGCACTCCTTTATGAGCTAGGCAATACCACAAATATCATATACCATGACAAAATTTCCATTAAAAACCTTCATCTCTTCCAAAATTGTATACCTACAATGATATGTCAGAGAAAACATAGATGGCATAAAGATGATAAAAACAACTTAAAAAATAATTTGCACTATCTCACAAGATAGTGCTTCCACCAGTGTCTCAACCATGTCCATTTCTTCTATATTAAGGACTATCTTCTGATGCCTTTGTCAAAATCTTCATGATTTTGTAATATTTGATTTGTCAAGACCATTCTTTTGTTCTACTACATTTGCAACTTCCTGTCAAGAATAACTATACAACATCCTGTTCTATGTTGCTCGATTAACCACTAACAAAAATAGTTCATGTACACCTTGCAACTAAATGCAACACACTCATCCTCATCACCTGAAATTCTAAATATATTTCACTTTTATCATCAAAACAAGATGAACATTAACATGATAAATATGGCAATATATTGCAAAACTAAACTGCTACTATATAGTCTACACTCCTTGTTATATCCAGTCCTCGAGCATCAACATGTTGTCCTATAACAAATACCGTGTGTATTCCTTCTGATTCATCCTTGATTTTGATAGATCCAATTTATTACTTACTTGATACAACATATATTTTTGTAAGGAAACTTGCAGTCAACTTTATGACAATTTCCACATAACCCAATTTAGATTTCAATCAAATCAACACATAAAATCCACATGCAAAGAATAGACAACATACCCATCAAAGATGACACAAGATATATCCTGGGAAAACCCTTATAAGGGAAAAACCTAGCCTCCAAAAGCATCCATCACCATGTATTATTTAGCAATGCAACCATTACAATACAACTGAGAAATCTTTTGAAACCCAACCATCAACAAGCCATCAACAAGCAATCCATGTGAACAAGCATGTAACCACGCATCCCATGCCATGCTTCCAACCTCCACAAATGCTAACTTGGCTAACTGAACTACCCAAACAACTACCCTTGTTGCTGCTTTTATAAACAAAAGCTCCCACAAAACCACCAAGTGGTATTACATCAAAACCATATGCTACAAAACCATGTACAAATATCATGGACTACGTACCCCCTTGACCCCACATCTAATATTGGGTACTTTGTTAAATTACTTTCCCAAATATTAAACAACACAATATAATATTCCAATGTTACAATACAACTCATCAAGTGGTCTTGAGAATATTCCCAAGGAATCTCTACATGTTACACATCCATGTGCAACATCAATTAAATAAATATTATATTACATGTCCACGGAAAAATCACATAATAAATAAATATTACAATTACAAACATTATTATGCAAGGTGTACAACACCTATTTTCCCAACATTCTCCCACTTGTTGTATACATTGCATAAGGGGCAATAAGTAACTGCAACATGAATAAGGAAACAATCCGTCTAGCACATATACCATCATGGTATCAAAGTGCACCATGTGCTCCATCAAGATACTTGCAACAAGAAACAAACTGACCACCATCTCATACATAAATTATTCCACCCTTCACCATGCCACTACCATTGGACATGAAAAGGCCATCCAAAGAGATAGTCACATAATCTGTCGCAACAAAATATAAGTCCTGTCTCAATTGATATTTGAACACAAACACTCAATCCAAAGGTAACCAATGTATCAATAGTTGTTAAGAACCAATAACCATAGTTGAAATAACACCCATAACTAGTTCTAACACGTCCAACTATCCATACCTTCAAGGTATACATAACAAGTGAATCTCATATCATCAACATATACAACCTATAGCATGCAAACATAAGCTATAAGTGCAATACCTATCACATATGTACACCTAGAAACTCCTACTGTATAGGAAATGCCAAATTTGAAATGAATCCACTAATAGAATCTCATAAAAAGTGTAACCATAACCATGTAGTATCAAGAAACATCCACAAAGATATGAATAACCTATAAACCAATAACCTGCAAGTGTAACTCTCACCACAAGTATCTATAAATCTCCCATGCTCTCCGCAAAAAACTAAATAAATAGATAAAGTAACCTCCATGTCATCTCCCACATGACAACACATGAACACAAACTAGTGAACACATAGCTCCAAACAACCTCAAATCCAATGTAATGTGAAACCGAACATCCGGGAAGATAACCAAGACCAAAGAGAGAAACACTACAAATCAAAACTTGTAGCATGTCCATCTACATCCACCTCTAAATGCCAATTGTGTCAAGTATGTTCCCCTTCATAAAACCCCAAATGAGAATAGCATAATAACACCCAAACCCGTTTAATCCCTTAGACCAAACAAACATATATATATCATGTAGACAACATGGATGTAAGCCTCTCATAACCAAGAAGATCGAACTAATACCATTCCAAAACCCAAGGGAATATGCCCAATAAATCATCTCCTAAATTAAATCAACAATGAATGCCATCGTAATAACAATTCAGATGCACAAGGAGATAAACAATGCCAAACATCTCTGAAATTGAATCCTCCAAAACTAACCACATATCCATAGCTCAAGATCGATATCTATGAAAGATAACCATAAATATAATGCATCTGAAAGGAATAGTGGGAAATACATTTCAAGTAGTAAACTGTCGAGTAGACCAAGAGTGGGGAATGAGAATGCTCATCCAAGAAATCCAATTCATCATAACTCATCTAAGACCAATCTCCTCTCAATTCTATACCAGATGAATGATCCTTAGTCTTCCTGCTAAAACCATCAACCACCTCAACACATGTGACTATCAACATCACCCATGTCTCCATTTATCCATGAGTATGTATAACCAATCAATCCATGTCAAACTCCAAATGCAACATAGCACCACCATGAAGTAATCAAGAAAATGATCATGTACCCAATACAAAGAGAACTGCCAAGATCAAATGTCAAAGCTCTAACCGCAAAATCAGGAACACAACATGACAACATGATCTAACCATCTCCTCCAAAGAGATAACATGCTCCATATGAACACATCACATAACCATATCATGCCAAAAATCTAAATGCATATCAAGAGTGCACCATGCCATAATATCAACCATCCTATCAAACAAGGATAACATGTCAAATGAAAGCATAAACCACACCTCAACCAAGAACTCTTGTGAGTCCTCCAAGATGTCAACATCCTCAAATATCATGAAGATCACAATCTCCTATCAATGTACCAACAAATGTGAAAGACCCTTCTTTAGCAACAGGATCTAAGGCATCCTCCAAACATCTGCACACTAAGAAGAGCATTCATCATCCAATGGTGAATACACATCATTGCTACAAGATCCCACTGAACCATGATACCAAGATCTCTATAGCATTCTGATAACCATCTCCTAAATGAAGATCATCTAGGTCTACATGCATACAACTAAAATGTCAATAACATCAAGTAAATCATGAACTCCAAGCCAAGAAGATACAAAATCACCAACAAACAATCAGGAACCAATCAATCCTACACCACCACATCATCACTGTCAAAAGCTCCCACTGAAAGTGTATAAACAAGCTATCCATGACATCATGATGAAACCATCCTATAACATGTGAATCAACCAAATCCATCTAACAATAAAAAAAACTCAAAGCCGACATCATGAGCTCCCAAAAGTCAAAGTAACCATGATCCTTAACACAATAAGATACACCTCCACAACCAATCAGGAATCCAAATCAAATCATCATCAATAAATGCACCTGCAAATCTAATCATGTCATGACAAAGTCCCTAAACACAAGGAACAACCATGGCATCATGATCACATTCACAAAACAAGCATCTAGCTCTCAATGTGTCCAACCTGTAAGCATCACATAGTCAACACCATAGGTCTTCCACCACGACTGTACCTGATAACAACATCTCTCCTCCTCAACATGACAACAAAATCAACAAATCATGTGACTAAACCAAGCTACCAATTTGAATATGCATCAACGATGAAATTTCTATGGGCATAGACAACCCGTATCCAAGCCATATATGCAATCTTGTAAGTATAGACCGCCTACAACACTGCACAACTTGTAGACCCAACGATGCAACAAACATACTCAAACCAAAATTGATAATCATGTCAAAATGAGAGAAATCAAAATACAACAATGAGTGTCCAATGACATCAAATCCAAATCTTCAATTTGTAACATGTCATAAACTCATAATGTCACCGTAGTCAAGAGAACCCATAAACAACTTAGATCAAAATATCAGAAAATAAATCATGTCAAACCTGCTCCAAATATGAACCAAAATATAGTGCTCTCTAAGAGCTTTCCGTCGATAATTTGAAGTCCAAAATCTGACTCTGCATGCTCAAGTAATTATCTCTCAAAGTCATAAAGGTAACTATCACTTCCGGTTGAAATTTCATTGCCCAAAAAATAAAATATGGAAAAACGAATTGTATCAAAATGAAGTACATAGAGTCACCTTTCCAACGACTATAAGAAGTAAAAAATATGAGACCATTTGACCGAGTTATGCCCCATGAAAGAAAAATGCGTATTAGGCTACATTCGCAAATAATGGACTCCAAAAAATCACTAATATGCCACAAAATCATTTTTCATTTTTCCTCCCAATATGCCAATAAAATTATATTTTCAATAAAAATTCCACATCGGCAAAAATGCACATACCCCACCATATAATTCACATTGGCCATATTAAAAAACATTTGATTGGGCGGTAAAAAGTTTTTATATAAAAAACTATTAAAAAAAACAAATTTTAAAATTTAAAATTTTGTGGCGTAAATTTTTGTTTGTTTGTTGTTTTTAATAATATCCCTCAGTGTGGGGGCCCAACCCACACCCCACATGGGCCACCATCTAGCAGTGGCACCCCTGTCACTGGTACCTCTACCAATAGTGGTACCGCTGGTAGTGGTACAAGCGGCAGGGGAGTGGGATTCGGGGGGTGGTGACCCCGCCCTCCTCAAAAACATTTTATATAAATTTTTTTTTTAAAATTTCAATCAGCCCCTCCGCAGAATATATTTTTTTAATTTCGATTTTATAGAAAAATAAAATCCGATGGGAAATTTTTTTATAATTTAATTGCTACATACCGGGACCAGTAATTTAACGGTTGTCGGGGTTGTCTAAACAAAAAAAAAAATTGCCTTTTTTAAACTGTCACTAAAATAGGTGAAATTATATATTATTTTTTGTCTCTCGACAAACTTTAATCCAACCATGAGGTATGTTTTGTCCCACGAGGCCATTTGTGAAAGATCACCCCCAAAACCCTCACATAAAATCACAACCAAGAAAACCCATTCAACCCAACATTTTTCTAACCCCAAATTTGCCAACAACCCATCATAACAACAAACCCAAAAGCCTCAAATCTACAATAAATATCCTACAAAACCCTCATATCTTGCATTGACTAAACATTCTTTACATACATTCATGGATTCAATACCTAAGGTTATAGCACCATATAAACCATAGCTCTGATACCACTTGTAAGGAAGCTTGTACTCAACTTTATGATAATTTCCACATAGCCCAATTTATATTTCATTCAAATCAACACATAGAATCCACATGCAAAAAATCGATAACATACCCATGAAAGATGACACAAGATATATCCTAGGAAAACCTTTATAAGGGAAAAACCTAACCTCCAAAAGCATCCATCACCATGTATTATTCAACGATGCAACCATTACAATACAATTGTGAAAGCTTCTGAAACCCATCCATCAACAAGCCATGAACAAGCAATCCATGCGAAAAAACATGTAACCACACATCCCATGTCATGCTTGCAACCTCCGCAAACCCTAACCTTGCTAACCGACCTACCCAAACAACTACCCTTGTGGTTGCTTTTATAAACACAAGCTCCCACAAAACCACCAAGTGGTATTACATCAAACCATGTGCTACAAAACCATGTGCAAATACCATGGGCTACCTACCCCCTTGACCCCACTTCTAATATTGGGTACTTTATTAAATTACTTTCCCCAATATTAAATAATACAATATAATATCCCAATGTTACAATACAACTCATCAAGTGGTCCTGAGAATATTCCCAAGGAATCTCTACATGTTACAGGTCCATGTGCAACATCAATTAAATAAATATTACATTACATGTCCATGAAAAACTCACATAATAAATAAATATTACAATTACAAACATTACTATGCAATGTGTACAACACCTATTTTCCCAACAATTTTCAATTCCACATCTTTTATTCTATCTACGAGACACCAAATTGACCTACACAACTCATTCTTTTCTCCATTGGGGTAAAAGATATTGTCATGTTTAACTCTCCCTGAAACTTTGCTTCTCCTTAAGAACTAGAAGATGTCACATGTACATGCAGTGCAATGTGTTATCATGAATTCAGCCTTTTCACTCCTTTTCTCATCATTGTTGTAATTTCTTCTCCAAACCATTGTAGGTCTTTGTTTGTTTTTGGTTTCCTTTGTCTTTTATTCTTTACTAGTTTTTACCAAGACACATCTGCAACGTTGAACTATGTGTCCATAGTTTTTGCACTTATAACAAACAACGTTATGGTTCCTTCTTCTCCTTCTATTAAGGTTTTCACTTTGTGGTTTGCATTCTCTTACCTTGTGACCAAAGTGATTACATGACTAACAATATCCACAAAATGTATGTGTTTGCCTTGAATGAAAGATTTTTCTGGATGTTTTTAAAGACGTGTTTGATGTTTTTGTACATTGATCCTTCTTATTGTCAATATTTTTAACAGATTTTTCTTTTGCTTGACTACATTCTTCTAAATTAGCAAGACTTCTTAGCTTAGCTTCTTCACAACCTAATTTTGTCTTGTTAGTAGATGGTCTTTGGCAATCAATGGTATAACTTAGAAATTTTGAGCTCTTCTCAATCTTGAGACTAGTATTTAACTTGTCAGTAGTTTCCTCTAAATTCCTTTTTAGGTAATCAATCTTACTACTAATCTCTCAAATTTCTCTTCCTTAACTTTCAATTGTGTTCTTACTTCTACTTCAACCGTTTTCCTTTCCACAACTTGAGTTTCTAGAAAATCAATTATTTTTCCAGATTCATCAAGACTTTGGATTAATACATTATTAGCTTCAACAATCTTTTGAAGATGCAATTGTAGTTTTTTGTTCCTTTCCCTAAGACTTTCAATCTCATCTAAGTGTTTTTTTTGTTTATTTCTTCAACACTTATACTAGGTACTTTGTTAACAACATTCTTTTTGGTGCTATTATCTTTATTTCTATTCTTCTTTCCCATTTTATTTCTTTAATCTATTCTTCGAAGGCACTGGTTTTGATATCAATTGTTGGATTACCCCAGACCACTGAGAGTGGTGGGGGGGGTGAATTAGTGGTCTAAAAAAAAACTTCAATTTACTTTTCTACATTAGCACCTCAAGATTATCATAACAATGATGTATCCAATGCATATTGATAACCATTAACTCTTATGCAGATAACATATATATTAATACAATCTTATCACATGATAATCACTTGTAATCCAAAGTAATATCAACAAATTGGTGATATCAAACACACCAAGACATCATTGGCAACCATTCAAAGATCCAACCATCCAATGATAGCTAAAATATTGATATTATAAAAGCATAAACTAAACTATAAGAAAATAGAACAATATATGCACATCACATAACACACACACACACACACACACATGAGTGGAAAACCCTTGAAGGGTAAAAAACCACTTTGAAGATAAGCTTCACTGGCAACCTCACTCGTTACATTTAGAGCACCAACTCTAGAAGCACTAACCCCTTACAAGTTTAGGAGCACCAATCCATTTACAAGAAATCACAACATGTGCGGAGGGATACTCTATTTCACTATAAACCACTTAATGCAAACATAACACCCTGCATCCTGATACAATTCCGATAACTTAGAATAGTTACCTTCCTTACACAATGATGTAGTCTTCAATTCACCTCATACAAAGAATTTCCAATCTTCTCTTGCTTTATTCTGAAGCCTTCTTTCCACTTAAACCATATCTTATAGCCTCATAACATCTCTTGCACCACTCCTCTCATCATCAAAACACATTCCATAACATTATACAGTAATATCTCCATTGCATCCACCATTTCAACTTTTCAATCTACACACTTCAACATTACAAATCTTGTCTTTTACTTCACACAGTATCTTGTTTAAACTCTTGTTAGTACATCTGTGTAAATACACATATGAACAACAACCTTACACAAGAACATGAAAATGAATTAATACATCTTTATCAAAAACTGTTATCCAAGAAACAGATTCCAACTGTCTCTCTATAGCTATCACATACTTTCTACCAGCATGAATACCTCTTTAATCACTAATGATTTTCTTTTCATTACCCCACATCATAACTAGTTGCCAATAGTTATATTCATCGTGACCTTTCACATATCATTAGTAATCAATCAACCTCATCACACAAAACATAAAGTTGTTCCAACTTCTCTTAGTCATGACACTAAAAATAAACATGTGTATGATCAATAAGATTAACAATTGTTGTACTAATGTTTATCTCAACATTTAAGATTCATGTCGATGCTTGTTCTGCACTTGTCTTAAACTTAATAAAATAAAATACTTTCATTGTAGATCTAAGTTCTTGTCGCTATGGATTCTGTTCTTGTCACCAAAATGACAAGATTAAATATTTGCATAGTAAAATTTCAAGCATCAAACTTTGACCATCTTTTCTGCATTAAGTCTTCAAGAAAACAAACCAATAACACAAGGAATGCACTTTGAGATCCATCAACTAACTATTTCTGACCACTTTTCAATTCAACTTGTCTTTCCTTCAAGAACACACCATGTCATTTTTTCATGCCACCACACAAGCAACCTTTGTTAGACAACACCTCTACTGCCATATTGGCATAATGACTTCTACTAACTCACCAAATCATATCTCTCCATTACTCTCTTTGATGATGAACCCACTACTTTGCACCTTGTCATCCCTATACCAACCATACACACTAACAATATTAATATGACACACTAACGTGGTCAATATGCTGACCACCCTTATTAGCATCCAACTCCCCATTTGACAATGCACTTGACCTAGTTGACATCAATACCAACACCAACTCTCCTTCACTTTCCAATCAATGCCTTTCCTTATAATTAGGAGAGATTCAATCTCACACACTGTGGCTAAAACCACAATTTTGTGAACTTCCCCAGTTTACAAAATTTTCAACCAACATAGTGCATCACTTGCACATACATGCATATATGTGTGTCTCTACTACACCTCTATTATGACATTCTTATACATATTTGAGTTTCCAAACCTATTGTGCATTCTATTTTCTACAGAGTATACTAGCTGGTAATTTTGATTCATTAATAAATGAAACATGTAGTTCTATTATTAACCTTAGGTAATTAAACTAATCAACTCACCTAACATAACCTCATTATAATAATACCACCCTAGGGACCCTTTTGCTCTCCATATATTATTCCTTAATTTAATTAAAAAAATTGACCCTCACACCAAGATAGTATCTTCAAACCTCACTCCTATGATTTCTTACAAAATCTAATGGTTCACACAATGCGATGCTTTACAATGTTCTTGTGCAACAAAAATGTAACCAAGTTATTAATAATAAAATATCTCATGTTATATAGGCCTGACAATCTAATTCACAAGCCCTGACTTGTCCAAGTTCTTATGTAAGGTCCAATCATGATGGTTGAATATATAGATCCAACATTCCTCTTTAAATGCATGCCCCAAGATAACTTCAAATATCTAATGTTACTTAAATTATTTAACGCATATCCATTTCAATCCTCAGTGCAACTTGAATCTCTTCTACCTTGATATACGAGTCTAACTCATGTCCAAAATATGAAATACCGCATTATTATATACAACAAGAACAAAGACACTACCTCTTTACATCATTCCATAAATCTACACACAATCCAATACAAATTCATTTGAAACATCCAATCCAACAAGATCAAATTACAATCCCCGCAACATACATCTAAACTCTCATTACAACCCAATGCATTATTCAATGAAAACACACAGTTATAATTCGCTTGCACATCAAACCTTTAGAGAAGTATCACCAACCAAAACTCTTAAAGAATTTGCTAACATAACAATATTTACATAGCTCTATACGCAAACTTTATCTCAATCATTTAATATATCTAGGTGATACAATACATGAAACTATCAAATAATTAGAAAACCATGAACTAAAACCACCTAAAAAGTGACACTAGAATTCCAAATCTCAAGACGAGTCCACAAGCTAAAAATAACATATTTTTTCCACCTATCATAATCTCATGATAATCCACTCACCAAATTGGGTGTTCCATTATATCTAATCAAATATACCTTTTTATGTGTTGTAACACCATCATAAGTTGGTCAACAAGTGTATGTAACTCTCCCTTGTAACTCTTTTATATCCAATAATTTAATTTTCCATGTAAGCTTCAAAGGATCGTAACTTTTGATCTAGAGGGTGATTGGACTAAAATAATAATAATTATAGAGCTTATAGAGAACAACAAGCCACCTTTTTAAAATACCAAATAACTTAGAATATTTGTTTTGACCAATAACCAACTCTATAGCTTCAAATTTGAGTTTTTTCTATTTTATAACATCAAAATCACACTTTTTATAATTTTATCAATGTGAGAAAGGTTGAGACACCTTTCCTAATGTAATAAACCTCCTTTGATGAGTAGTGACTTGACAAATTAAGCCAAAACTCCTTGCAACAATTTTCTCCTTGAGTACCCATGTTGATTATAACATTGAAATCTTATATCTCAATTTCCAACATGCTGATCTCTAATAAAATCATATACCTCAAGTTTTTTCTCTTGGTTATCCAATTCTTCAATCTATTGAAAAATTTGGGGATGATCTCAGTGGAATTCTCATTTAGTGTGTATAGTCTTAAAGTGTTCCTAATTTGATATAGAAGATTACATACTCTTGGCATGGTTTTGTGGGCCATGACTTCTTCATCAAGACAAAGGAATGCCCAACAATAATGGATAAAATGGTAGGACCCATAAACACGACTTTGATACCAATTGTCATGAGGCTAAAGTTTGACCTTGTGAGACATCAACCTTATGAACACTTGACTTACTGTAGTGTCGTAAATTGTAACCCTTTACAATTTCACACCCCTTTTTGGGCCCTTGCTTTAGTATGCCCTCGCATAGTTCATTTCAAGCATATTTATGGCCTTGTCACAACCAAATTGTCATCATGTGCTTATTTGGTGACCACATCCTATGTGTTGGGACCTTCTACTCTGCACCTGCCTTGATTTCACCCTTTTTTGAGTTGGCTAGGGTGCCTAGCATCATAATACCTCCCAAAATGGTCCAAAATCAAATATGTTAAGACTGTCAATTCTTGCCATTTGTTATCTAATCCAAATATTTTAATGACTTTTGGAAGTTATCCTAAAATAGGAAGTACCTTGTGATCCCTATATAAAGACATAATTCAAAATTTATTTTGATAGCAACATTCTTAGCACTTCACTTGGAGGACTTACCTCAAGAGCATTGCATCGTAATCATTATTGATCTCGAGGTATAATCTTGTCAATTTAGCATTTTACTTCAAATTTAGCCTTTATCCTACTAGGGTAAGCTCTATTTTCTAATTATCATAGTTATGGTGGAGGTTAATTCCTACCAAGGATTTGACTTAAGCAAGCCCCTATGCAATACAACATTTTCCCCTCCTTTTTGTGTGCTAGTTATCGATATGTCAATAAAGCATTGCATAATTGTAGAAAGCAGACTAAGACACATAGTTCTAGATTTTGAATAGTCAAAACCCCCAAACTATGTCAATTAGTGCCATAGTCCCACCAATTTGACCTGAATTTTTGAGGTTTTGCAATTTGGATGTTCTTGATACTAGATCTGACACCTATCTACACTCAGACACTTGTCAGTACCATGACACCTAGCTCCATAATATGATTATTTTAGGCCTAGATTTCAATGACAAGTTCCTTTCTATATCTCATTTCTAGATTTGAGTTTACATTCTAATTTACAATTATGCATCTTTTTGTTTATGTTGAATATTGACAATTTCCTAGCATTCTACCTAGTTCTTGCATCATTTATCGTCTTCATCATATCTAATTAGGTCAAAATTTAAAGGTAACAATCAGTCACAGTGCTCATCTCTCCTATAGGACTAAAGTTGAGCCTAATTGGTTCTTCTCCAATGAAAGAATTTGGAAATGGTTCCTAGTTTGCATTCTTGAGCTAGATCCTATTTTCCTACATTTCACTTGTGTCAGAGGACTAAACTTGTTTGCTAAAATGGATTGCACCTCACTAGTTAGCCCTTCATATTTTCCCACCTAGAATAATACTTGAGTTCCAAAACATGAACACATAGTAATGAAAATCACATATTCACTTTCAAGAATGAACATATTATTTATGATTCCTATCATTAAGCCCTTGAACAATTACAACAGTCTAATCTACACTTGAATGATATTCCATAAACCCAATAAATTTGATTAGGCTCTAAAAAAAATGTCTAGATCACTTTACAAAGAAACAATACCACCTTATGGACCCTTTAACTCTCCACACAATAGTCCTTAATTCAATTCTAGAATTCATCCCTTCACACCAAAATAGTAGCTTCAAATCTCACTCCTATGATGCTGCAGAATCTAATTGTGCACACAATACAACTCTTTGCGATGTTTGTGTAACAAAGACATAACCAACTTAATCAAACAATGAAATATCTCACCTTATATAGGTTTAACAATCCAATTCATAACCCCCAACTTGTCCAAGTTCTTATGTAAGATCCAATGACGATGGTTGAATATATGTTGATCCAACAATCCTCTTTACAAGCATGCCCCCAAGATAACTTCAAATATCCAATATTACACAAATTATTTGATGTATAACCATTTCACTCCTCAACACAACTTGAGTCTCTTCTACCTAACACATGAGTCCCACTCATATCCAAAATATTAACGTCCCCTTATCAAACTACACTAAGAACCAAGACACAACCTTCTTGCATCATTCTACAAATCTACACACAATGGACATTACAAATTCATTTTAGACATTCAATCCAACTCATCAAATTACAGTCCCACCAAACATCCAAACTCTCGTTGCAATCTATCTAAAAATTTCACAACTCAAGTTCATCAACCTACAATCTGATAGCCAACAAATTTGATAAGTAGGAGATATATTCCACAACAAGTCAAATTATGATATTGCTATTAGGATTCAATTGTGTAGTTTTTGAGTCAAACTCATTGACTCATGTTTCATGAGTATTGGTTCACAAGAACCCATCTCTCATGAGAATGAATGGTCTAATGCTTCACCTCTGTGAGCATCACCTAGATGCAATGAGTGCTAACTGAACCATTCATTCTCATGAGAGATGGGTTCTTGTGAACCACTACTCACGAAACATGGGTCAATGATTGTGAATTGAAAACTACATAGTTGAATCCTAATAGCAATATCATAATTTGACTTGTTATGGAAATTTTTTCATCCTTATCAATTGATGAGTTAAAGGGGCTCTATAATAAATGGTTCATAAGGCACACCACTTGTTGAAGGTTTTTCAAATGGGGTTGCAAGCCAAGTGGGTTTAACCTTGGAGGAAACTTCGTACAATTAAGTGCGCTTGAGTTGGAGTAGTACTAGGATGGGTGACCTCCCGGGAAGGCTCAATGCTTCACTTCTATGAGCATCACCTAGATGCATGAGTGCTAATTGGACCATTCATTCTCATGAGAGAATGGTTCTTGTGAACCACTACTCATGAAACATGGATCAATGATTGTGAATTGAAAACTCCATAGTTGAATCCTAATAGCAATATCATAATTTGACTTGTTATGGAATTTTTTCCTCCTTATCAATTGATGAGCTAAAGGGGCTCTACAATAAATGGCTCATAAGGCACACCACTTGTTGAAGGTTTTGCACATGGGGTTGCAAGCCAAGTGGGTTTAACCTTGGAGGAAACTTCGTAGTTAAGTGCGCTTGAGTTGGAGTAGTACTGGGATGGGCGACCTTCCAGGAAGGCTCAATGCTTCACTTATGTGAGCATCACCTAGATGCATGAGTGCTAATTGGACCATTCATTCTCATGAGAGATGGGTTCTTGTGAACCACTGCTCATGAAACATGGGTCAATACGTTTGACTAAAAAAAAAACATAGTTGAATCTTAATAGCAATATAATAACTTGACTTGTTGTGGAAAATATCTCCTACTTATCAATTGATGGGCTAAAGGGGCTCTATAATGAATGGTTCATAAGGCACACCACTTGTTGAAGGTTTTGCAAATGAGGTTGCAAGCCAAGTGGGTTTTGTTAGAGTATTTGGGTATTTACTTGATTAATTAAATAATATTTGTTTAATTATTTAAGTTCCCATTATCTCTTTTACACTTAAGCTAACTTTAGGTGCATAATAATTAATTCTTTTATTAATTATTATGTGCAAACCTAGGTTTTCCTTTTTAGGGTTTCTTGACCTATTAAAGGTTGAGTTCTTTCTCTTCATTGTAAGAAGAAGGATTATTACATTACACGTTTTGTGAATATTGAGCTCTCTCTTTTTGAGCATATTTTATGTGTATTTGTTTCTTCTGTGATTTGCTTCCTTGTTTCTCCTTGTAATAGGTTTTTCAGCTTGCAAAGATCATTTGGGCTCCTGTGGTGTTGTATTTTCTCAACTCCAATATGGTATAAGAGCTTCAGATCTGCAACGATCTATTCCTGTGTTTGAGAATTTTGCATTGGAAGCATATATGGGGTTTCAGGAAGTTTTTTTTATGTACTTAGGGATATGTCTTTTTTTGAGCACTTTGGGCCTAAACAGACCTCTCCATCGTGCTCAAAAGGCCCCAAAACCCCTATAGTCATATAAAACTTGCCTAGTTTTGGCTCCTGAGCCTCTGGGAGTATTTTTTCTCCAGATCCAGGGTGTATGACCCTGACACACAGTTCGAGAAAAAAAAAGAAGCCTTTTTACGGCATGCAGGCTGAATGATTTTTTGATTAAAAAAAAATTATTTAAATCGATAGATTTTTCAAAAAAATCAAAACTCATGGTTTTTGGGGGGTTCCCCACGGTACGCAGGGTACCGTGGGGCCCCCTGACCCTGATGTTGCTGTAGTCCTGCCCTAGCTTCGAGCCTCGCGCTGCCATCCTTTGGGTTCCTAGTTTTCGATCGCCGCAGCTTCCCGGCCCCGGCCCCCACAGCTCCTCGGCCTCTGCCGCTGTCGCCTCTGCTCTACGCCACCCGTAGCTCCCTGACTTCGGCCCCCGCAGCTCCCCGGCCTTTGCCGCCGCACCACCCTGCCCGCTGGCCTCCGCTGCTGCACCTCGCCCGCTGGCCGCCAAAGATAGCCTCGCTGCCCGTCGGAAACCCTCCACCCGACCGCTGCTCAGTCTCCATCTTGCCACCACCGGAGCACCGCCCACTGGCCACCTCTGTCCGCCCCTGCCACCAGACTACCCCTTCCTCTTGTTTTGAAGGGGGGTTTGGTTTTTTGGCCATATCTTGGGCATACAGAGTCATTTTTTTGAAAATGAATAGGCATCGGAAAGCTGGTTCCGAGAAAGACCTCGTGATGTTGAATTTTTTTTCCTATTTTTCTATGTGATTGTGTTTTTTTCCAGTCAAAGTGGGGTCTCTTTTTTGCACTCCGGGAGCCGTAGAATGAGCATCCAAACTCCATTTTTTGAATAATTTATATTTTTGGAAAGCGTGTGCTGTGTACTTTCCAGCCATATGAGTTTTATTTCCAGATTCTTCTCCATGCATATTTTATTTAGTTTTTTTCTTTTCAGCACTCTAGTGGATATCTTGGTTGTTTCAGGTCCTGGGATCTCTTCTCTGAGTATGAAGTCTCTATTTTGGTTCTCCTTTCCATTTCCAGTCTTCTTATCATTGTAGCATTGTATTTATGCAAATGTACTGAGATAAAGTGCCATCATGCATTGTTTACTTGAGATCTTGCATATCTTGTGCCTTATTGTACATGCACTACTTATAAAGTGCCATGAGGGGGTTGATGTTTGCCTCGTTTGCCATCCACCTTTGTCAAGTGAGTGTTCCTTCCACAACACCATGTACTTTTCTCAGCACCTTTGATGTTCCTAGTTCTTCGTCATCCAGTTCTTCTTGGCCATTCTTTTCAGTGTTTCTGTCCCTCTCCTTTTTCAGCATTATGGGGAGGTTTGTCCTGTTGGTTCTAATGCTTCCGTGGTTCGATTGATCAGCTCTTTAGGCTTTGGTGTTTCCATGCCATCTGTATCTTCAATTTCAGTTGTTTGCCTTGTTTGCCTTCTGATTCGAGTAGTGTCATTTGAGGGCACTCATACAGATTACAGTCTTCTCTACCCGGTCATGTGTTCTATTTCAGTGGAGGTTCTTCAGATCAGCAGTTTTTCTTCGATAGTGTTTGCAGGTTCTTCATGCTTCAGTGGTGTTCTTTTCCATCTCTTTTTGGAGTAGAGTTTTTTCTCATATGGTTTTCTCTATTTCTCCAGTTCATAGAGATTTCATTGTATTTGGGTACCTGATCAGACCTTGTTGTCGGGACCCATCTTTTTTGCTTTTAGTAGTTGTTCTAGGTTTTAGCTTCTCCCTAAGTCTAGCTTAAGGGGGGATGTTAGAGTATTCAAGTATTTACTTGATTAATTAAACAATATTTGTTTAATTATTTAAGTTCCCTTTATCTTTTTTACACTTAAGCTAACTTTAGGTGCATAATAATTAATACTTTTATTAATTATTATGTGCAAACCTAGGTTTTTCTTTTTAGGGTTTCTTGACCTATTAAAGGTTGAGTTCTTTCTTTTCATTGTAAGAAGAAAGATTATTACATTACACTTTTTGTGAATATTGAGCTCTCTCCTTTTGAGCATATTTTCTGTGTATTTGTTTCTTCTGTGATTTGCATCCTTACTTCTCCTTGTAACGGGTTTTTCAGCTTGCAGAGATCATTTGGGCTCCTGTGGTGTTGTATTTTCTCAACTCCAATAGATTTAATCTTGGGGGAAACTTCATAGTTAAGTATGCTTGAGTTGGAATAGTATTGAGATGGGTGACCTCCTGGGAAGTCCTAATTCTTCACCTCTGTGAGCACCACCTAGATGCAAATGACAGATGGGTTCTTGTGAACCACATGGGTCAATGAATTTGACTCAAAAACTACACAACTGAATTCTAATAACAATATAATAAACCAATAATTTTTTTAAAACAAAACTCAAAGACCCTACATAAATTTTTCAAATATTTCTCACCAATTCATAAAAAAAACAAAATAAAAATCCCACCAACCTAAAATGTAAGATATAAATATATCTCGTACTTGGGAAGAAAGTGTATCTACTTAGTGTCCATACACTCCCTCATCCAATTTTAAAAGTTAAAAAGCAAACCAAAAGAAAACAAAAGTGTATCTACTTAGTGTTCATACACTTCTTCGTCCAATTTTATAAAGTTCAAAAAGCAGACCCAAAAAAAAACAAAAAGCGAGTCACTAGAGAATGTCGGTAGAATTGGTATCCATGTCACCCCATGCATTTTCCAACGTCTATAAACCAATAGAAGACCCTTTTTTTGGGTGCATCGGTTTTGGGCCCATTCCCTTTTCAATAAAACAAAGCGACCTTTTAGAGTTAATCGAATGTAACCATAGTCGAGTATAACAAGACAAAAAAAATATAGTTTTAAAAATGACAGGGCACGTTAATAGCCACCCAGACCATCATCAACAGACACGTTTTCAACTACCAAGACGCTGACATTAATTATACAGGATGATAATAATCACTCAATTATTAAAATAAAAAAAATATTTAGCTTGGAAGAACTAAATTCAGCCTATCAACGGTAGAGTCAACAGAGTGCCTATATAATAAGAAATGTCCACCAATAATCACTGTGCTGAATTGAATTCGCTGCTGTTAAATATGCCGAGCTTCAAACCCTTGCCTATGGCGACTGGATATTTGCATTCAGAAAACGTCTTCAAAGATCGATTTTTTATTTAGCCCGTAAGACTAGATTGTCTTCATGCTATTTTGTTGCTGATGCAGGTGTCTTCGATTTGAATTTACAGAGGTATTTAATTAATTTTTTCTCTGCAAGGTTTTATAGGAGATTGTTTGGCTTTGAATTTTTAATTCGTGTTTTGTTCAATGTTTGGACTCAGCGGGGGTCGATAATTGGCTGGTCAGTTTTTCATTTGTTTGTTTACGCTATCGGTAATGTTTTAGTAAACGAAGTACTAAAATAGCTTTGCTTTGTTTACACGCTGTTTGTCTAGGAATTGTTTTTGTTGAATTGCAAGATGTTGTGACTTTTTATGATTGGAATATCGTCGCAGGTTCAGTTCTTTAGAAGTTATTTCAATTTGTGGTGTAAGGCCCAGGGTTCGATTCCTGGGAATGGAGGTGACGAGTCTTAATCAACTAATGGTCCATGGCAATGGAGAGTCAGGTGTGTACGCACTACTCATTGAAACTACGTATTCGATTTTAACATTCTTCTTCGTCTGCGTCTCTGTTTTCTAAATCCCGTGTTAATTGTAATTTATTGTGAGTTGTAATGTTATTAGTTGTTATATTCTTTCTCCTTTGTTGTCTTCATGATGAAATTGCCATTTGTAAACGGACGTTTCTAGATTTGATTCATTTGTAAATGGATGTCTCTGGATTTAGAAGCATCCGTTTACAATATTACGATTAATTGCAATTTATTAGTTCTAGTATTCTTTCTGATGGTCAGTTGTTTTTATGGATTTATTTATTTATTTTTCCCCTGTTAGCTACACGATGAAATATCAGAATGTCTATTAAATGAGATCTTTTTTGGGGTTTGTTTTTGAAGAAACGTATTCTGTTAAAGGGCGGAGGGAGAAACAAGCGTACAATCTGTCTTTTTCACCATTGTTTCCATGGATTTAAACCTGGGGCATCAGTAGACTGACTTTACCATTGGCCCTATCCTCTTGGACAATTATATTGGTTATTTGAGGCCAAAATTGATTTCATCCATGCTGGAAATTTGGACTATGTTTCCTTTGGCTTGGGCTTAACCATATTTCAGTGACTCAATAGTGTAACATAGTTTCCCGCTGGAATCCATATTTGATCAGTCAACTAGTTTTCTTATTTCTCCAACTTATTGTGTCTGAGCTATTTTTTTTAATTAACTAGCTTTGCTTTTTTTCCTATTTATTTTGTCTAAATAATTAGTAAAATGGCCTATGTTTGGGTGCCAGAATAAGGTTGCAATTTGAACTGATTGCCTTTTCTCATAGAATGAATAATAGAATGTTTTTGATCCATTTCAGAGCAGTTGATAATAGAGACTATTCTAAGAGTAGCATACGTTAAATTCATAGGATATCATGGCCATCAGTGTCCAATATAGAACAAAGCAAGACGCTTTCAAATGGAACAATATTTTTTAATTAACTAGCTTTGCCATTTTTCCTATTTATTGTGTCTAAATGGCTAGCACAATGGCCTATTTCATAGCAGTTTATAATAGAGACTACTCTAAGAGTAGCATACATTAAATTCATAGGATATCATGGCCATCAGTGTCCAATATGGAACAAAGCAAGACGCTTTCAAATGGAACAATATTTTTTAATTAACTAGCTTTGCCATTTTTCCTATTTATTGTGTCTAAATGGCTAGTACAATGGCCTATTTCATAGCAGTTTATAATAGAGACTACTCTAAGAGTAGCATACGTTAAATTCATAGGATATCATGGCCATCAGTGTCCAATATGGAACAAAGCAAGACGCTTTCAAATGGAACAATATTTTTCAATTAACTAGCTTTGCAATTTCTCCTATTTTTTGTGTCTAAATAATTAGTAAAATGGCCTATTTTTGGGTGCCAGATTAAGATTACAGTTTCAACTTATCGTCTTTTCTCATAGAATCAAGATTTGATTTTTTTTAAATCCATTTCAGAGTAGTTTATAACAGAGACTACTCTAAGAGTAGCTTACGTTAAATTCGTAGGCTATCATAGCCCATCTATGTCCAATATGGAACTACATCCAACGATGCAGTGTGCTTTCATGTTAAATTCATTTGGAATGACTTATACTCGTTCCAGTGAGACAACTTATAACAGTCATATTTCAAAGTAGTGTCAGGGAACATTTATCTTTTGTGTTTTCGAATTTTCTAACATATAGACTGCAGATATTGCATCATGGATAATAGGAAAACATTTCCTTTGAAATTTGTCAAATTATGCTAGCCAATGATGACCAGGGTTGATTATTTTTAAGAAGGACATTTCTCAATATGGTCCATTTGCATCCAATTTAAATTTAGCATCATGCTCCAGCAAGCATTAATAAATAATGGATATTCAGGCCTAAACATTTTTATCTAAATGCTTAGTCATACTCTCTAATTTGAAGGGCAGTAGGATTTACAGTCATTCCGTGACATGTAGGTTTCACTGATTAATTGTTAAAGTATTCAATCTTGATGCCAATGATAACATTGGAACTCATTGTTATTAACTCGTCACCTAAAATAGTTAATGAGTGCAATTTTGTGGAAAAGTGGTCAATGTTTGATTTATTATGAACTCAATGATAATTCTCCTGTTATTACTGTAAAACTTATAGCAGAAACCTTAGGTCTGAAAAACATTTCTGAATCTTAACCAATCAAACAGAGATCTATGTTCTGAATGTCCACTAATTAATTTATTATTTATATTTTCAATATTGGATATTTGCAAAAGAAAAAGTTTAATGAATAATTTAATAGTTAAAGTAGAAAAGAAACAACACTGTAATGCAATTGAAATATCAGTCCATGCAGTACACTGGAGAACCATCACCAACTTTGGCCAATAAAGTACACTGGAGGACTTTGATAGACCTGTTACGCTGTCGTGCTTTCATTGTGTGGGTTGCTGCTTCTCTTCAATATTTCATTAGATTTTTGTCATTCACTAGTGTAATAAAGAGAAATAATTACATTTCATGTGACAAGTGCTTCAGGGGAAGCTAATTCAAGGAAGGGGGAACTCTGGGATACTGTATGATAAACTCCTTCAATTTTAATTATTTGTATTTGTGTGAGTGATAACTGATAAAGAGTTTCGATGCTCATGCATTTGCTATGTTCATAGATTTTATGTCTGTCAGTTTGTTGTACCTTTATATTGGTAAATGGAATTTTGTACAATGTAATCATTTCTTATGTAAAGAAAAGAAAACAAAAGTGAAACATTTGCTATAAATAGGCTCTTAATGGGCCACCTTGTCGGTCAAAGTAGTTTTCTACAAAGGTCTATCAAAATTCTCCAGTGTACTTCCTTGGCCAGATTTGAAATTTGTGTTTTGAGACTTGTCCGCATTTTTGTGAAATGACTTGGAACTATCATTTTTGGACTTATTTTTGAGCTTTGCTTCAAGATCATATGCATTAGTGTAGGCATCTCCTAATGAAGTGATATGGAGGAAATTTGTTTCAGATTGGATATAGTAACTTATCTGCATTATTGTGAAATGACTTGGAAGTTGGAACTATCATCTTTGGACTTATTTTTGAGCTTTACTTCAAGATTATATGCATTCTTCTAGGCATCTCCTAAGGAAGTGATTTGGAGGAAATCTGTCTCAGATTGGAGATAGTAACTTGATTCATTCATAGACTATAAGTATTATTTTTCAATCTTTAATCCTTCATATTGCTTGGTGTACATAACCTGACAGTTAAACTATTAAATATTGGTCCTCATGATTGCCAATAGGATAATATAAATCTTTAAAGGCATTGACTAGTCTAGACCACATCCTACTTGAATGTTATCATACATATGGATATTGCAATAGCTTCCTCAATTGTTTCTCACAAACAAGGAAAATTCCAAGAGGGCAAATATAATCTTTTCTGAACCAGAGAAAAAATTGAAATCAAAGTAGGTATTCACTTGACTAAGCCAATTATTATTATTATCTTGATCCGTACCTGACTAAGCCAATTATTAAGAGTATCAATATTTATCTTTTCTTCAAAAATAGTTATATCCAAGTTTATGTCTGCCTTATTATTATTGTATGAGGTTCTATGAAGGGGCCTCATCTCTGGCAATACAAACAGAAATATAAGCTTTACAAAGATCAAAACCCGTGCAATCCTGATGCTGGGAGACAGTCAGAAGACAGATACATACATATACCATGACTGAAAAAACCTAGAGATCCAGTTATATGTAAGATACATTTATATACACACTTACTATATTGCTAAGAGCCTACAACTACTATCATTCATAGAATACATACAAGCAAAAAAAGGAAATTGGCCATACAAAAGTCCTTCAGAACAATAAAGAGAAAAATACACTGTGAAGAAGAAGAACAGCGGATCAACATAAAGAGCCATTAGCAATTGGGCACTCCCCACTGAGGTACTCCTGCAGTTCCAGGAAAAGAATGCCAGTGGTCACCTTCTCTAGAATCCATGCCTTTGCCGAATACAGGAACCACCTCCGCCATTATCGGGGAGGAGACATTCACAAGCTTGCCAACTAAATGCCATAAATTAACCCAACTCTTCAAGCCAGTCCTGTCAGCTTATCATTTGTGTATTATGGAAGCAAGAAACCACTAGTGACCTCTAGAATCCCATTATGGTTAGAGTTGCCATTTGTTTTCCTGCTGATCTTCAATCTTGAAATAGGTCCATGAAAAACCTACATCCTGACTGAGTGTATCCAATTCAGCTACAAAAGCCTCATTGTTAGCCTCCACTGGAACAAAAATATTTGAATCAGGAACCAAAGATTGCACATCCTCATATTCCTCATTGGCTTCTACACTAAAGGAGAACATATCTAGAATGCATTTATGCACCACCACATGGTTCGTTTCAGCCTCTATCTTGTTATGAAAGTTTATTTTTATTTTTATATAGCAGCTCACATCTTGAAATTTCCAATATCCTCTTCTTTTTGGGCCATCATGGCTTTAACTAGGTTAACTGCATGAACATTTTGACAGTCAAATATTTTCTTCAATTGAAAATTGGACACCTGCCCTTTGTGCAAGGGATCCCTAGGAAACTGAAATCAAGTAGCCACCTTGAAATAGGATGCTATGCAGAACAAGAATCCTCCTAACCAGTAGTTGACAAGATCCCACAAAGCAGCATAAAACCATCAGAATAACATGAAAGTTGCCATCTCTATCACATTAAATGTGCTCTACCCGTTATGGATGATAGAAAGCTTTTGCTCTTCACACAAAATGATTCAGGAACAAAAATATTTGAATCAGGAACCAAAGATTGCACATCCTCATATTCCTCATTGGCTTCTGCATTAAAGGAGAACATATCTAGAATGCATTTATGCACCACCGCATGGTTCATTTCATCCTCTATCTTGTTATGAAAGTTTATTTTTTTTTTTATATAGCAGCTCACATCTTGAAATTTCCAATATCCTCTTCTTCTTTTTGGATCCATCATGGCTTTAATTAGGTTAACCACATGAACATTTTGACAGTAAAATATTTTCTTCAATTGAAAATTGGACACCTTCCCCTTTGTGCAAGGGATCCCTCGGAAACTGAAATCAAGTAGCCACCTTGAAATAAGATGCTATGCAGAACAAGAATCCTCCTAACCAGAAGTTGACAAGACAAGACCCCACAAAGCAGCATAAAATCATCAGAATAACATGAAAGGCTGCCATCTCTTTCACATTAAATGTGTTCTACACATTACGGATGATAGAAAGCATTCACTCTTCACACAAAATGATTCATGCAGAGCACTCCCCATTAAAAGTTATCATTAATACACATTGAGCTGCCACCATGATAGAGTTCAATAGCTATCAATGTACATGTGTGGATATTATTGAGAGGGCATATTGTCTCATGCCAACAAATTATTAAGACCCTCCCATTCTTGAGTTTCCTTTCTCTCTATGGCTGATAGAATTGAATTATTAATATCCTTGTTAGTGAGTAGTTAAGCAGCAAAGTTTTGTTCTCTATAACAATGCATACATTTGAGCACTCTAAACTTGTGCATCCATAGATTTGCGTCCTCAAGGTATGATCTCATCCTCCAATCAGGGCTGTGACTTTTCTTTAATGCTGTTATGACAACTAGTGAATAGCCTTATATTTTGACTTCTTAAAATCTCTCCTTATGTGCTCGTACGAGACCTGCAATAAGCGCCTTCTACTCCTCTTCATTATTTTATTTCAATCCTAGCATCTTGGAGCCACCACACAAGAATCTACCTTTGCCATCCCACAATAAGTAACTTGCTCCTGCTATACTTGGATTCCCCTTGGAAGCTCCATCAAAATTTAGCTTCAAATCCACTTTCAGAGACTATTGATTTATATCTCCTTTTTTTTCCAATCATCTTTCAACCCATTAACGAGTAAGTTCACTTCTACCATATACAGTGTTTGGTCTTCATATGTCGTCTTCGATGATGTAGATAGAGGTGTATGTGGAGAGGATCGCACTTGTTGCAGGAACTGTGCTAAGTTATTTTGCCTTGTCCTATTTAAACTGTTTTCCAATTGTCCCTTGGTCATCACAAAGCATCCGATATGGTCTTCTAGTACCATTTTGGGTCTAGCATCTTCATTGTTGATTTTGTGCCATTTATTGGGGCCAGGAAAAACAAAAATGGAGGTGAAATGAAGGATCACAGGCTTCAAGTACAAGCTTCTTAAAACTACATCTCCTATGACTGTGTACAAAGATAAAGAGTAACTAGGAATGATGGGACAAGAGATTTTTGCGTTGTTACCACTGATCCAAAGTCTAGGGATGTTTTTGGGATGACATATTGTAACAAGGATTTCATTGGGTTATAAGTGGAAATTGTTTATATAATATCTTGTGAACAATAACAAGAATTCCATGATGAAGTGAATGAACACACATACTCATGAAAGAAATTGCTAAGCAATATGAGAATTGTAGTGTTGAGTTGTATCAATTCATTTAATCTACAATTTTTTAACAAAAAACGACCGGTAGGATTTATGAACTACCAAGACTGGAGGCTTCATACAAAATTGGTGGCCCAACCTTATTGAATGGATATATTACACATATGTACAAGTATATGAGAGGAAGAGGAAGCTGGATGGTTACATGATATGTATTTTGTGTTTTCTATTTTTTGGTCTTGAGGGCTATGCTTTTTTCCCATAATTCATGGGATATGTGTCTTGGTCTTCGCTTGAACAATCACTGTCCAATGCCAAAGAATGCCCATAGCTGGTTGTTGATCTACGGAGTCAATTTTTGTTGGCACACATCATTTTAAAAAAAAATTGGTTGTTGCAGCACAATAGATTCTAAGATCCTATCAAATCAGTGTGGATAGTGGCAAATTTAAGCAAAATGTGTTGGTCAAGTTTGTGCCAGTTTGACATGAATTTGCTAATATATTCTTCACATTGGTAATGGGCCTGAAAGGCACCAACAAGAACCATCACGCATCATCTTGGCTGCATGTCTAACCCCACTAACCTTCATTCTTATTAAAGGGTTCTATCCACAAGGAGAGATGATCGTAAATAAGGTTTATTCCTAGCCAAAATAGTTAAGAAAATCTAATATTATACACACCAATCTCGTACTATAACTAATAGCCATAATCTGGCATTTAATGTCTAATGCCATTCATTCTGCTACTGGTGCTATCATATCAGAATAACATGTCAAAAATTCACATATGCACATATTATGATATAACAAGACATAAAGTCATCATAGAAATAGTCTTCCCTTTCTCAAAAAGAACATAACTCTTTGCAACTGCATATGGATCCACTTAATTCACATTTCAATATGTATTATCAATCAGTGAGTGGTTGATTATCTTGATGCTCATGCTACTTGGCTGTCTGTTGTTGGAAATCAACATGTTTTGTTGCATTTTATTTGCAGGAAATGTTTTTTTTCTTTTTTTCTTTTGATTATATGCAATGCATGTGCTATTCTGTCTTAATAATCATATCTATTTTATTTTGGTAGGAACAGTAAGAAGGTTGCAAGAGCTGCTAGCTCAACCGGATAATCAAATTTGTGCAGATTGCAATTCTCCGTATCCAAAATGGGCGTATGTATTTTATTTTATCATTGTATTTTTAATTCTTTTAGCAATTTCTTATTTAGAACTCACGTTTACTATTTTGTTTCAAGGAAATGAACATGCATGTGGATGAAACTAAAATGATTGTTTAAATGAATTTATTTGATATAGGAATTTATAGAGCATTACTTTAATGTGATAGGTCTGTAATCTCCGCTTCCTAGTTACTCTCTAGATGACTAAAATTCATTGTCAAGGAAACTAAATGATGGGCATAATGATAACTTTTTTTCTGATGTTTGATGTTGACAAGGATTGAGTGTTCTACATTCTGTTGGTGATTTGAGTTGTAGGCCCCAAATCCTTAAGGCCTAGTAATCTTCTAAGTGCCCGGGGTGTCAAACCTGGGAAGATCACCACAAACCTGTTTTCAGGTTGGGCAACTAAGGATCAATGGTTGAGGTGGTAAGACTTTCACTTTTGGTTCTGCAAGACCAAGGGGGTTTCCTCGAGTTACTAGATTAATGATTACAAAATCGAACACTTCCATATGACAAACTATACCTGCTGCACATTGTATCCCATTATTGGTGTCATAATATACCTATGTGTTAGTTTGGACTTTGGACATATAAGGATGAGCACCTATTAAACAGATAACCTGCCATAAAACCATCTGAAAGTATGCTTTATGAAAACCTCTTGTATTGTTATGCACATTCAGACATGATAGTAAAACACACAAATTAAAGAAAGTGAAATATGTTTAAATTGATTGATTTTGAGTGTGTTGAGGACTGTGGGGGAGAGAAAACAAGTAACAAATCAGTGCCATCATCCAGTTGGGCAACAAAGTCTCCAAATTTAATCAAACATTTAATAATAGCAACTAAGGCAATGCACTAATCAACACATCAGAAAAGATTAGGCTCTCCAGAATGCACAAGCAACTTGAGCTCTACGCATACATTCACAGAAACCATGGATAGTTGCTGACTATTAAATGAGTCTACTTGGTAATCCATGCACATACCCATACATCTCCTTTATTACCCTGAAAAGATATTTTGCAAAAGCTTTATAA
This sequence comes from Cryptomeria japonica, assembly GCF_030272615.1. Lineage (NCBI taxonomy): Eukaryota > Viridiplantae > Streptophyta > Pinopsida > Cupressales > Cupressaceae > Cryptomeria > Cryptomeria japonica. Next base: position 708,749,974 of record NC_081414.1, read on the forward strand.
GTTATAAGGATTTTACATTCATCAGGCTGGCTAAATGATCAGAAACACACCTAGAAACATACACTATGCACTTGAAGTCACTCAATCAAGGTCGAGTCTACCGTTAATTATCCTTTTTACAGTAGTTACATGCATTATTACACATTTGGGATAAACATTGATCATTACAATGCCAAAATATCAACACCCAAAGTGGGAGTTATGAGCTCTCTGGTCTACAATGTCAAGTTTTTCTGCTATGCTCCTCTCTCAGACACCAAAATGTTATCCTCCTCTTCAAAGTATGGCAACCAAGGTAGATATACCCTCTATAGGGAGGTGCTTGAATTGTCAGAGGGCCATGCCACATGGGAAACCCTAAACATGACCACCAACACAAAGCAGACAAGTGTCCTTTGCAAACCCAATTTGATTGATAGGAAATACAACACATTAATAAATTTGATGAAGGAAATGAAAAAATGCCCCACGAAATCCATTGCAGAACATGTTCTGGAAGTGCTACATGATAAAAAAAGGTTTGGCAAATCATAAATCAAGTATGGACTGATGCTAAAACACATTAAAAACTGGACCTTGAGCTCTATGAATAAAAATCTGGTTGGTGTAGTGGTGGCAGTGTGTTTATGGCATTGCAAAAGAGTCAGGTAGATGAAATTGTGCCTTTTAGTGATGCCCATAGTTTTCCCACTTGCATGCCATTCTCAAACCTAGCTGCCTATTGCATTTCTTTCAGGTTTACTTCTATTGTTCGCGAGTTGTCAGGGGTTGAGCATTTTGCCTACTTTGTGCCCAACCGAGCTAAACATTAAAATATTTGCATCCCTACCAAATCTCTTTGGCAAGTGTTGGGTCTGATCCAAAACTCATGCCTTCGCCATCTGCTACACTAATTAAGCATCAGGCCTCAGGCCCAACACATGCCTCTGCCTTCCACCACCTTTGCTGCTTGTGTGTTGGAGATGGAATAGGAACTAGAAACCCATGATGGGTCCCTAATGTTCCTAATACATTATGAACCACCACCAGCCACCTTCCTTTTAACCTAGCTAGTTTTCAATTCTGATTTTGATTTAGTGAACAAGTAGAAGACATAGAAAGGGTAGACACATCAAACAACACAATACTAATGATGACCCATATAGAAACTTCTCAGATTGGTTATGAGTAATAGACAATCAAAGGTGTAGAGAAGATTATTAGAGCAAAACAACTCAACATGAGACACAACAAAATGGGGTGCCAACACACTAACCATTCTTTGTTTTGTGGTTACTTATGGAGTTATGAGGATTGTATGCATTTGGCTTTGATATTTTGTTCTTAGGGTTTACATTTGTTTGAGTGAACTCTATTGTTAACAAGAGAGACTTTAGGTGTTCCTCATTTCTTCTATTATATGTACTTTTGATTTCAATGAATTAATTGTTCTTTCTATTACACAGTATAGATAGGTGGAACTGATTTTGTTCGGTGCTAAGAAAAGTGTTGTTATTTAATTAGAAAAAAATGACTTTTTCAAGTAAGAGGATTAATAAATCCAAGGCATTGTTGAAATCTTAATTTTCTAACTTGCTTCTTAGAGTTAGGATTACATAAACCTTTTTCTATATAGGAAAGGAAATCTTGAGTTTGCTTTGTGTTGATAAAGATTTGGGAGTGACAGTATAAGAGCATAGTAGTTATATTAATACTCTTGATCATAGTTTGAAGACTCAGACTCGGGTTTGACTTGGTAGCCCAAAATCTTGACTTAGACTCAAGACTTGGCACAAACACGACAAAAAACTCAGCACAGACTTGGCTAAAAACAAAACCTCATAATTACACAAAAAAAGAAATTAGTGCATTTAGAGAACATCGAAGTCCAATTTGACTATCAATTTGTCACAATTCAAACATTACCTGTCATATGATCCTCAAAATCTCAAAATTTGATTTTTTTTTCAATTTAAAAGTTGAACAATAAATTGTAATAGAACAAAATTATAAAGATTTTGTGTTGATAAAGATTTGGGAGTGACAGTATAAGAGCATAGTAGTTATATTAATGCTCTTGATCATAGTTTGAAGACTCAGACTCGGGTTTGACTTGGTAGCCCAAAATCTTGACTTAGACTCAAGACTTGGCATAAACACGACAAAAAACTCAGCACAGACTTGGCTAAAAACAAAACCTCATAATTACACAAAAAAAGAATTTAGTGCATTTAGAGAACATAGAAGTCCAATTTGACTATCAATTTGTCACAATTCAAACATTACCTGTCATATGATCCTCAAAATCTCAAAATTTGATTTTTTTTTCAATTTAAAAGTTGAACAATAAATTGTAATAGAACAAAATTATAAAGATTTTGTGTTGATAAAGATTTGGGAGTGACAGTATAAGAGCATAGTAATTATATTAATGCTCTTGATCATAGTTTGAAGACTCAGACTCGGGTTTGACTTGGTAGCCCAAAATCTTGACTTAGACTCAAGACTTGGCACAAACACGACAAAAAACTCAGCACAGACTTGGCTAAAAACAAAACCTCATAATTACACAAAAAAAGAATTTAGTGCATTTAGAGAACATAGAAGTCCAATTTGACTATCAATTTGTCACAATTCAAACATTACCTGTCATATGATCCTCAAAATCTCAAAATTTGATTTTTTTTTCAATTTAAAAGTTGAACAATAAATTGTAATAGAACAAAATTATAAATAATGAATTTATAACAACATTATAATTGATTACATATAATAATATTTCAAAATGAAAAAACAACCAAATACAGTCTACATCTTCATCTTCCCCTCCTAGTGTAACTTAATTTTTCAAGTCTTGAACTACAAGGTAAGTTGGTATCAAAATGATGATAGATTGTTTCTACAAAAGTACCTTCATTTTCTTCCATTGCATTTAATTTTGCTGCTTGTGTTGATGATCTGATCAGCTTTGAATCCTTCCAAATTCTCTTCTCAAATCATCTTGTTATATTGACGGTTCATTTAGTGAAATGGGCAAATAGGAGCAAAAAATGACCAAAAATTTGAAATTTACTTAAAAAGTACGTCTATGATGTCCTAGCGCCAAACAAAAGAGTTTGAGCTCAAGAATTGGGAATCCAAGCTTGAGACTTAGTAAGCCTCAGAGTTGGACTCGGTTGATTACTCTCCAAGACTTGGCCAAACTTGATGCAGGTGTTTGGTCAACTTGGCTTGGGCAACTCAGGGAGTTAGGAGTTTGTAGAGTCCTGTAGAGTACTCAGAGAGTCTTCAAACTATGTTCTTGATCATTAGAATCAATACCTTTTGAGATTTTTGCATTTAGTTGCATTGACATTGGTTTTTCTAGTCCAGCTTTGGAATCCATCTTTAGGAAGTATTTATGATGCTAAAAAGAGTGAAGAGTTATGATACTATAATGCTTCCCGCGTTTGTATTCTGCTACTTTCATTTTGATCTGATATCGATACTGTATATGATACATTTGGATTGTGCATATGACTATTCTTTTGTATTAGCATCCATGTGGTGCATCTTCATTATAGTTATATTATCTTGATCGTGTGGATATTTCTATTGATGATTATAGACGGTTATGCATGTAGATTCAGTGATGATTATACTTATGATGTTTATGATAAGATGATTTCATGATGACATTTTTATATTATGTTTATTTTCACACGATCAATGGCTTAAAATCTAGGTTAAATCCTATGATAGTGTTTTTTATCACCTTCCTCAAATGATTTGTTGCAATATTAGAAACCTAAAGTTTTCATTTTTTGATATATTGGATGGGATAATAATATCTTTTTATTATCTTCAACTTTCAGGTCTTGTAATGTAGGAAAACCCTAAAAGGTGGATTTGTGATCTTTTTTATAATTTTTCATGCTTGAAAATGTAGATTGTTTTGCTAGCATAATCATGGGAAGGCAGGTTATTCTAAGTCATTTTGCATTTTGTTGAAGGATAGGTCAACAAATATTGGCGTTTTTATTTGCATAAAGTGCTCTGGTGTGCATAGAAGCCTTGGTGTCCATGTATCTAAGGTATCCCTGTACTCTCTCTCTCTCTCTCTCTCTCTCTCTCTCTAAAATAATAGTTTTCATCTTTGTTTTGTGAGTAAAATATTGAGCCTATGAAAAAATCTCTTGAGACATTATTACACAAATAGTCATCCTCTTTTTCATATTTCTATAGTCATGTATTGGTTTCCAATCATATCTTATGTTAGTTATCATTCATACTCATAGCTTTTAGAGAATAATTAATCATAAACTTTACAAGAATGATTCAGTTTTTGTTCAAGTGTTTACATAGTGTAGGACTGTTCAAATACTACCATGAGCATTTTGGTGTTCAAGTTGAAGGAAGATTATTTAGGGTTGTTAATAGTCAATTTTTTCATTTGCCCATTACAACCCAAGGCATTCTTGCATCATGGGATAAAGTTGATAGTCATTGGGTAATTATTTTTAATGAAAGTTATTTTTTCAACATTGTCTTTCACATGCCATAATGGTTCATGGTTGGATTAGGAAACACCAAACACACACACACACACCACTAACAATACTCTATTATTTTTGACTGTTTACCCGAACTCCATCATAATTTGTTTGATTCTTCAAGAAATTGTTGATTTTATTTTATGATTAAGAAGCTTCAATATGATCATACAACATCCAAATTTGACCCCTAGCTAGAATGTACAAGTTGATTTGAAGATATTAAAAATATGAATACCTTGATCTTTGCTTCCAGTCAAGCATAATTAAATGGAACGAATGCAAATAATATTGGCATGCAACTAAATTTAGTTGCTTGCATGGTAGCTAATATGGCTGCACCAATACCCCTTTGTAAGCTCTCTAAAGGGCACAAGCTCTTTTTCCAGCCCTTTATAGTGAAGAGTTTTCTTGCTACGATCTTTTTGATGAACTCAAATAGTATTAAGCCAAATAGCTACCATTAATGTGATCATTTGTTAACTTTAAATACTGCAAGAGAAAGATTTTGTTTTTTGTTTGAAGGGATTTACAATGTTTTTCTCATGCAACATTTGACCCTCCAATTACCGAAAGCATAGTTGGTAGTAGAGGAGTCTAAAAGGTGGTTTAGAAAGAGATTCGCATCCAAGCGAAGTTGAGATTTCCAAGTAGTGTTTGGAAGAGAGCCAAGGAAAAAAAGAAAAAGTAAAAAAAATAAAAATAAGTTTGACCAAGTGCGAGAAAAGGTTGGAGCAAGGGTGGAAATCGATACTAGAAGTAGTGCCAATCCAAAACATAGTCTAAAAAACCTTTAAGTGTCATGCAGAGAAAAAGATTATTCGAGTAGAGATGCAAGCAACGGCTAAAAATGTAAAAACAATGAACATAAAGCTAAGGAAGCTGGCAGAGTAAACTTTACCAAGTGATGGCATGTAGAAGTCAAAACCCACATATTATACTATACACAAGAAAAGAATGAGTTTTAAAATTAAAGTGAGGAGGGCTAAAGTTTGTTCTTTGAGACATGAGTTGTAGTTTGCTTGCCTTGGAGGTCAACTAACTACTAGAGGTTAGCTTGAAGGTTAGTAACTAATACTACTACTTTATTATTATTTTGTTGATGGTCAATGAATGGTGAATTGATAGTAAACATTCTCCGATGGTTAATTTAGTGGCTATTAAATTGGTAGTAGTTAATATAATGCATGGTGAACTATGTCAATCAGTTAACAAATTAACATTTTGAAACAGATCAATGTTTTTATGTTGGAACTCGCAAGTGGTAGTCCTAACAGCTAGTGGTGAATGGTGAGTAAACTAACCACTAGAGGCTGAATGCCACATCAAGTTAGACCAGACCTAATTTCAAATTAACTTTTTTATACTTGGAAGGTCATCCTATTGTGCAAAAAGGTCACAATGTTCATGATGAAGTACAAGAAGACAAAACCAAAAACCATTTCACATGATCAATGAAACTGAGGAAAGTCATATATGGACTTTGGGCATGTTGATACAAAAGCTTGGCTAGAAGAATTGCTCAAATGGGATGCAAATATCCTCTCATCATGTTTAGGTGAATTGTTGTTTTTGGGTTCTTGACCACAATCATGTCTCTAGATTTTGTGTTAGAGTGTGCTAGGCACTACCATCCTTGATCATGCATTATTAGAACCATCAATGGGCATGATATTGCAAATCTCAATCTCTAGTTCTTCAAAGCCATATTGACAATCTAAAAGCAATAGTTGAGGTGAGTCTTTAAGACTTGATGTTCACTTCCAATGCCAAAACTAGTGGCAATCTTTGGTTCATAAATAAAACATAGATCTCAATTTACAAGAACTATTCCAAAATCGAACTCTCTAGGTGTACAAAACTCAAAGATTAGTATAAACACACCATCTTGCTCATTAGTAGATTGTTGTAGAATTGAATGCTAACTTCTTCCAGCACAAAAGGTTTAGGTGGGTATAAGTAATTAATGATGCATTTTGTCAATAGTTGATAAAAGTTCATAAAGAAAAAGTCCGTGTACATGACCTCATATTTGGTGTATGCACTTTTGCCTACAATGAGTAGAATGATAGCTCCTTGCATCAAAGAATTGATCAAGTAGAAAGCTTTTAGGATGATAAATGATGGCTTCATCTTTTAGGTCATCTTTAGAGTTGCATGGGAACCCAAATTTTCTTCTCTCTAGAAGGCTTGAAGTGCATTAGATGATGAGATAACTAGTATATAAAAAATGAATCATACACATACATCTAAGAATTTGGTTTTAGAATTTAAAGGAAGTTGAATTCATCCAACTTTTTGTGTTTTCTTGACAAACGTTGGAGGTGCAAAATGTTTTTCAACGTGTTGTCAAAGAGACCGTTGTGTTGATGTGTTTTTTATGCACTATGCAACACAAAATAAAATACTAAGTATTCTATCCTCTCTTGAACAAAATCCTCCCAAGTGCTAAACTATGTGATGAAATGGGATGACTCCAAGGTTCTGAATGTCAGGTCTTGATGTGCTCTTGGATAGACTCGTTTTATGATGTGATTTGCTGGAATCACAAGGGGACTTACGTTGATATTTGAATGTTTGAATGCTGCTGGAACTTAGATTCTAACTACTTGCTTGGAAAATAAAAGGGCAAAAAAGATAGGGTTTAGGGAGTCTAATCTAATCCTAAGATTATAGGAACTAATTGTCGACTAGGTGTGACCAAACCAAGCTTTGTTTCGCCATCAAGGAACAACTACACAAAACAGGTGCAATCTCTGAAGGATAAACAAATGATTTTCATATCACTAATGCACATCAACCATATGAACAATGAGCATGAAGTAATAGAAGTTAAGCTTTCACACAAGTTCAGTTGACTACGCATTGCAATTTGCAATCAACAAATTACAAATAGTACGGACATTAGGTACACCATTCATCAACAATGATATCTTCCATTCATCTAACCAACTTTAAAGCAAATGAGAAGTAAAGACCATGCAACATGTTGAATTAACATACGGAATTCACCATAACTTCAATGAAAACATGTCTCTTACAACAAGATCTTGGCAACAATCTTTGCCTTCTCCTCCAATTCTAACTTTCACTTTTACTACTTGCTATCTAATGTCTATTGATCCTCTATTAACCTTTCAAATGAGAGGATTGAGCCTTATATAGAGAGCTCATTACAATTCAAAATATCAGATCAATTTGAGGTCAATGGCCGAGATTTTACAATAAAACTCTAATTAGGGTTTGTAACAACAAACTCCATTCTGGCCAATGAGAAAATTACATTTAGATTGGACACATGTCCTACATTGAATGTGAACCAATAGAAACCGAGGTTAGGTTTCTCAAATTTTGTGTTTCCGTAGGATGAGTCAAGTTCAATGGACTTGGATGTGCTGACGTGGAATCCTTTGATTGATCGGTGATGACAAGGATGCCATCTTATCTCTCTTGTAGACTTGATACCTCATCACATGCGTATTTAGTTGAGCAATATCTCTTGATACTTAACACCTCTAAGCTTAGTGTGATGATGATGGGAAGCATCATCCTATCAAGTCAACCCTTTACCCTTGCTTGCCTATCTTGCCCTGATCAACTTGTCGTCCTGCTAGCTGACTTCTTGATGATGTTTGATCATGAATCTTTTCTCTTTGAAGTCCTTTATTACTATCTTTGATTATCTTCCTCGAGGCCTGCACTTTCCTTTGAAGAACTTGCTTTGATGTGTGAGGGTACCTTCATGTGGTACTGGCACTTAGTCTTGGATTTTCAAGGGAAATTTAAGATATGTCAAACTTATCTTCATTTTATTGCTATGTCTTTACCATGCCTTGAGTACCAAAGCAACATTGCCTTTCCCTATCTTGCTTGTACATTTTGATATCCTTCCTATTCCATGAAGTCTTGACTTCCTCATTTCGCCATGATGAAATAAAGCTTGGAATGCATTTTTGCTCCTCATGTTGTAATGCTAGCCTTGGATGTCATATTGTTGTAGAGCTTATCTTCATGTGGTGGTTGCAGCCTTGCTTAAGTCCTTCATCCTAATGTTGTTCGCCTCCCTCTTGACCCTTGATGTTGATCCTTGATAACTTGAAGTCCTAATGATAGGGATGATATGATGAAGCCTTGAATGTGATGCACTCTTCACAATGCTGACTTGCCTCCCTCATTTGATGGTATCCATCTCCATGTTTTACTTTGAAGTTGCAATGATTGTTGAATTCCTCCATCCAGCTCATTGAAAGCTTGGTTTTTCTCTCAAGTGGTGAGGTCCTTAGCCCCATGCTCTATGTAATTGCCTCCTTGCTTCACCTATGCATCAAATCGGAAAAGAATATATTTGAGATCAAGAGTAATGAAATATAATTCAACTTATACATGAGATAACACTAATACTACAATTATCATGCTTCCAAAACTTGAACATGGTGATGTCACAAGTTTGATTATTGGGCACATTTTAACCCTTTGTTTGCACAATCTAGGGCACATTTTGCCCTCTCATTTGCACAACCTAGGGTTCAAATCTCATACTTGTTTGTACACTTCTTGCTAGGGTGGATTTTTAATTTCCATTTTGCACAGACTAAGGCGCAAATTGCATGCTTGATTGCACAAATGAGGGCTCATATCTCATGTTCATTTGCACAAATGAGTTGCTAGGGCGGCTTCTTGGCATGCATTTGCACAACTTTTCTCTTGCTTAGGTGCCTTTTCATCTTGTGTTTGCACAACTAGGGCGCACTTTCAATGCTCATTTGCACAAACTTGAAGGCGGGCACAAAATGATGGTTCATTTGCACAAGATCTCTTGATTGAGCAGATTTTATGCCTTAATATGTACAAGTTTCTTGGTTGAGGGGCTTTTCAAGGTCTATTTGCACAAAGTTGTCTGCTAGGGTGGCTTTTCTAGGTTCAATTGCACAACCAAGGCACATTTTTCACCCTCATATGCACAACTTGGGAAGTGAGGTTAATTTGCACAAGTTTAGACTTAACTTTTCTCCTTTGCCTTAGAAAAATCATCCATTAAGATGACCATTTTGACGTTTCTTTCCCTCAAATTATCCCTTGCTTAGGTGCATTTCAAGGGTCCATTTTCACAAACACCGCTTGATGAGTAAGCTAGTGCTTGGACCATGAGTTCAGCAAAGTTATGACTTAGACAAAAAAAATTGTTTTAAGCCTTCATAAGTTCATCGCATTCATTCTTCGTTACTTGGATGTCATTCAGCATTAGAAGGCAATGTTGACAACCTGAGCTAACCTCCTCTCACTGAAAGGTTAAGGACTAAGGACTGACATCTAACTAGAGGCCCTAAGCAGCAAGGCAAAAAGTGGGGGTTCTGTTGTGACGTTTTCACACATCGCCCCATTGCAAATGGGGACCCATGTTTTTTGCTTTTTAGGGTTTGTTTTCTAGGTCTTTTAGGGTTTTGTCGGTTGGCTTTTGCATTTTGAGTGCTGTCGGGGAGATCAATAGGATAGCAGGTCCTGCTGGAGTGAAGTCCTGATCCTGAAATTTGGCTAAGTCTGGAATGTCCTGATCCTGAAATTTGACTAAGTCTGGAAACTGAAAAACCTCCAAAAACTAGATTTTGCAATATAACTCCTGGAGGTCTGAAACCACTCTCAAACATCCTGAAAGTATATATGGAATATAACTTAAAGTATAAGAAAGAAGAAACATAGAAGGAAATGTTAAAAATTATCCTGATAGAGAGTTCGAAAAGTCAAATTTCGCTCCTGTCCTTCACTGAGGATCCAGAGCGAATTTCGCTCCTGTCCCTCTCCAAGGGTCCAAGGCGAATCGCTCATGTCCCTCACCAAGGGTCCAGAGCGAAAAAGCTTAGTGGAGTCATTCTTGATCTTGTTTGGACAAATTGAGACATCAAAGGCATGAAGGAGGACGTAATCAAACCATTGAAGATAGTTTTGAAAATTAACAAGGCATAAATGAGCTCAGCGCTCCTGTCCCTCTCCCAGGGACCAGAGCGATTTTCCCTCAAGACAAGTTTTTGGCAAAAGGAAGGCAAGTTTCGCGTTTGAAGTGGGTGAAGGAAGACGCAATCGATCCGTTGAAGATAATTTTCGAAGCTAGCAAAACACAAGTGAGCCTATAAATGAAAAATCGCTCTTGTCCCTCACCAAGGGACCAGAGCGAAATAGTCAAGTATGCCTAATTTTTAAATGCCTCTTTCGTTTCAAATGTTCAAGATGGAGTAAGAAACAATGTTTTACGCCTTGAAGAAAATTCGATGTTAACATGATTAAGGATTTGTGCCATAAATGCAAAATCGCTCCTGTCCTTCACTGGAGGACCAGGGCGATTTCTACAGAATCAACCATTCCTTTCAAAAGTTACGTCAAGGCAAGGTTACGCAAGGTCAAAAATGACTTTCGAAGGACGATGAACGTGGAATTAACCTCAAGAATCAACAATTTTGAGCTCAAATGCAAAATTTGCTCCTGTCCTTCAGTCAAGGACCAGGGCGAAAAATCCTTAGGAGGGCTCATTTGGTCTTGGAGAGACAAGTTTGGCATGCGTAGAACAAACAAGGATCATCAATTGCCCTCACAAGCTGATTTGACGATTTAAAAGACAAGGGCCAAGGAGGAAAAGCAAAAATCGCTCCTGTCCCTCACCAAGGGACCAGGGCGAAAATGGTTTAAAAGGCATTCATTCCAAAGATTGAATTGATCAAACTCAAAGTTACGAATGAAAATCCCATTTTGGGCGTCCAGGATGAAGTGTTGAACGTGAAAAACAAGAAATTGTAAGGCTAAGATGAAAAGGTGCTCCTGTCCCTCTCCAAGGGACCAAAGCGAATTTGATTAAAGTCCCAAATTCCTCCCATGCCTAGGCGCCAATAATTTTTTGAAATACATTAAATGCTAAATTCGATAAAAACTTTGAAATATTTAATTAAATTGGCATTTAAAAATGGCACATAACATATAATAATAAATTTATGCCTTTAAAAAAATCGAAATTTTAATTATAAAGGCATTTAAAATTAATTATTATTAATTTAAAAATAAAATTGGGGCGCTTGAGGTATTATTTAATGTTTTTATAAAGTCGGCCTTCCCCTTTTATTAATTTTGTTTATTTTTGGTTCTATTTTACCAAGTCGGCCTATGGATAATGAAATGGTGAGTGCCTATATAAGAGAGGTGTGTTGAGCGATTTTAATCCATCATTCACTCATCATTTCAAATGCGATTTGGAGGAGCAAGGAAGGAGGTGTGAAATCTAGCTTGTGTGGAGCGAATTTCTACCAAGTGTGGAGACTAAGGAAGGCGAAATTCATCTTGAAGGCCATTGGAGAGGCGTATTTCTTGCTAGATTGGAGGATAATTTCCAGATTTTTGAAGACATTTGAAGGCGAATTTCCAGATCTTGAAGAGGCTAGTGGAAGATGGAGTTCTTTTCCAAGCTAAAGGGGGCGCATTTTGCTAAAGGGAGTCTTGATCTACATTTTGCCTAGCGAATTCTCCTATTTTTGCATCATTTTTTAGAATTAATTCCCAAGTGGAGGTATGGCGTAATCACCTTGGCACCATTTTTGAAGATTTAAATTTTGCTTTGAAAATCCTAAATTAGGAAATGATAACTCAAGTTTTATCATGAAGTTTCCTAATTAAAATCTTGAATCTTCCTTTTAAAGTTTAATTTTTAGATTTCAAGATATATTACTAATTTTGAAATGTTGTGTAGGTATCAAGATGGCAACTCCAAGCTCGAAAGATCTACAAGTTGGAAGACTCTCCTCAAGGAAAATCAAGCTAGATCAAGGACGATCAAGCAAGGACAAGGACGGTCTCCTCCAAGACGATCAAGCATCGACAAGGACGGCCTTCTTTGGACTAACGTCATCAAGGGCGACCTCTTCCAATCCAGTATTCCATGGCGAGGTATATCAATCATCCTGCACATCAAGGACACAAGAAGTTAGAACAAGGGTTCGTTGAAGAAGCAGATAGTACCAGATGAATTAATTAAAGCTAGCTTCTCAACAACATCAAGTTGAATATTTACCAAGCTACAAGTGTCGGACGAGGTGGCATCCTAGTCATCGCTCATCCAGTCAGTGTGGTCCACCTCAGCATTTCCAGATTCAATGTACCTAACTCATGGAAGGTGGCACAAACTCCGATGTACCTACCCTAGCTATCCATTGGTGGAATTTTCTAGAGAGGACATGTGTCCAAGCAATACAATTTTATCATTGGTCAAGCATTAAATGTTATGTAATGGTTGTAACAAACCCTAATTAGGGTTTTCATTGTTGAATCTTGGACATTGATCTCGAATTGATCTAAGCCATCGAATTGTATTGAGGGCACTATATAAGCCCTGGCATTTCATTTTGTAAAGGCAATAGTTAGAGAGTTGGAAATAGTTGGAAGCAGTTAGTAGATAGAGAGTAGTTAGAAGTTGATAGAATAGCAATTAGAGTAGAGTAGAGAGAGAAGGCAAAGATTGTTGCCAAGATGTTGTTGTAAGAGACTTGTAAAACTTCATTGAAGAAATGGTGAAATTTATGGGTCGATTCGACAATTTGCATGGTCTCTATACTTCTCATATTTGATTTCATGTTATTAGATGAGTGGAAGAAATGTGCTTGATTGATGATGAAATTCGTATATCCATACTACTAGTAGTTTGTTGATTGCAGACTTGCCTTGCGTAGTCAACTGGAATTATTCAGCTTAAGCTTAACTTCAATTGTCGCTTCTTCATTGATATGCATCAGCTTGATGGTGTCTATGCCTGCAGTGATGATTTGAACATCATAAAGCTTTCCTTCGAAGATCGCACTAGCCTTGTGGAGATGATCCTGCGATGTCAAAACAAGACCTAGTTAGAATTTCATCAAAGATCATTCATTGCTCCTACATTCTTAGTATTAGGATTAGATCCTCTCTTCGCCCTCGTCTTTTTTCCTTTTTTCAAATCAAAGCTAGTAAGAGCCTGTGTTCCAGCAATATTCAAAGCAGATCAGACGTTCAATCATCAAATGTAAGCTTATCCACACGTAGAGACCCTACATACAAGAACCTTGGAGTCATCCTGATTGATCCTTTTTCACGATATCTTCAGCAATCAGAGGCTTTACTCAAGAGAGGATAAGGTACCTTTAGGTATTTTATTCTGTGTTTGATAGTGTACAAAATACACGTCAACAGGTTCCCCATTTGCAATGAGGCAATTTGTGAAAATGTCACAACACATTGTCTATCAGGTATCTTATTAGAATTAATCATTTTGAATCTAGGAACAAGGCAATGACAACGAATTTGAAAATGGATCTCTTCGAGTCTTCACTTTGGATTTCTCATGGAGAATACAATTTGTCATTTTGATCCAAGGGAAAAGATGAATGAGATAGTGTCCCAATTCCTATGAGGGAGTTTCCAACTCGTTCACGATGATGAAGACTTATGAGAGAATAGCAATTATGATGAGCACCTACAAAATGTTGGCACCCATGCAATCACATGGCAACATTGCTATGACTAGCTCCATTAGTTGAAGGGATGATAGAGGCAATGTGAGAATCCTAGATTCTCATGACATCATAATATTAAAAGGGGTCATTAATCCAACATTACACAAGAAAGATTTTGAATCTATCTCTTCCCTCAAGGCACTTGATTTCATCCCACCACCAAGGGTTGATTGGAGTTTACATTACAAAAGAAATGTGGAAGTAGTTGTGGATGCATGTCAAGAGTCATCAAACAAGAAGTTGACCAAGAAGCTTCTTATCGGTCCAATTGCATAATCTTATAGAAACTACCCATCAAGGGTGGTAAGGAGTAGGAGATGACAACAACGATGATGACCTAAATCCAAATAAAAGGCAAGATAAGGAGGAGGTTGCTCTTGATGGGAATCAATCCAATGAATTAGATGCACCCATTCCAAAGATAGTCTAGTTATCTTTGCCACTCCTTGAAGGGATATTGTTTCTTTAGATTGCATTGCAAAGGAGGTGATTCTCTAAGTTCAATCTGATTTTCTTCGATGTAATACATTCAAGCTATGAGTATGAATCACCCAAGGCAAATCCCATAATGCAAATTAGGCTTGCCGATCTATGAGGCAAATGGTGATTGGTACAATTGTGCCTTTAGCAAGTTGGATAAGGTGTGGGTTGAAGATTTTGTAGTTCATCACCATGCTTTTTCACAAGTTGATCAATAAGACATGCTTGACATGGTCAGCTAGAGAGTGGAATTTGGTAATGCACACTTTAGAAAGCTATTTGAAGAAGTATCTCATCTCGAAGTCAATAAAGGAGCCTTGGTTACATATATTGACAAAGATTGTGCATCTAGGGTGAGTATTCAAGATCCTATTGTCATGGAAATGCCTCCAACATCTAGTGAAAGCCATGATGAACTCAGTGAGTGAATGGACTACCTAAGGAACAATGTTAAGATGGTACAGCTTGGACAACCTTCAACTTGCTTAGGGATTACTTTTGTCTTTGTTCATAAAATATGGTCTATATGCGTCAGGATTTCCTCTAGATGTTGGGATTGTGGAGTAGAAGAGAGATTCTTTAATGAAGATAATGGATTCATGAGATTGCATTTTTGATGAAATCAAAATGGAAGTTAGTCTTTAGGCAATGTTGGAATTGTTCTTCAATCTTGAGCATTGTTGTAGTGTCCTTTAAAGTTTTGGTCAACTCTTTGCTACTCTAAGAAGGGAAATTCATCAAGGTAGAAGTAGAGATTCTATCTTCTCCAGCAGCAATACGAACAGATTCGGCTCTCCTCTGCTTGATGTGACCATGGACAAATCATTCATAAAGGAGGCATGCAATCTCTTTTCAAACACTGTTAACATGCAGATTCACGTGGAAGAACTAGGATAAGTTTTTGGGATGACAAGTGTTGAATGTGATATTTAGTGACATCTTAATTTTGACCATTTGTGCATTGCATGCATCTTAGCATAAATTACCTGTAAGCTTATTGGCAGATACCTGACATACACAATCATTGTGTTCAACTCATTCAGATATCCCCACGTCATCCAACCTCTTCTGATCTTGTTGCTATAAACTGTTCTTGTAGACATCAAAATTTAAAAGATTCAATTCTTGTGCGACATAATATACAATTCTCAATGATAGAGAAATCTTACATTCATCATAATGAGGAGGATTGAATCTGCCACAGTTCATATTCATTTACAGACTTATGTTGTTTCTTGATGGAATATAAGGTGCAAGATCTAACAAAGATTTAACTTACAAGGACCACTGTATTGTATTGATATAATTTATGTCTCTCTTTGATTTGGATCTCAACAGATATCCAAAAGACAGCATAGTGAATGAGAACTCTCCTATGTTATGAAATTTATGCAACACATATATGCCTAATAATCAAAATAGAGTGCACAATAAAGAGGTAAACAATGGTAGGTCTTTTAAGAACTATATTTCATTAAAACTAAAATTGTTTTTTCATAAGACCTTTGATAAGATGTGCATAGGTGCTCTGTGTGAGAGTTAGAATGTTTGTTGAGGAGCCTACGTGTAGAGAGGGAAGAATAATCTGAATAAATGAGGTACATTGATATTGAACGCTACATATGGTAGTTGAGTGGGATTAGCTTTGGGTGGAAAAACCACAAGGGCTTTCATACTTGAGGTACAGGTTCAAATCCTAGAAGACATGATAAATTATTGAAATTGAGTAAAATACTGCATCCAACTCACTGGGTGTGGCATACTCTTGTTGGTTAGGCTGGGTGTGAATCCCTGGTGAATTTGATAGAAGGGATACCTCTTGTTCATTGCATTTATGCCAGGGGTTACCTAACAAGAGGACAATTTACGAAATAAAAAATTACCACATATTATATAGTCTAGGATGGTGGTGCAAATGGAAAATTTGAATGGTTCAGAATTCATATTTTACAAACAATAAATTTACAAGTAATGTTTAGTTTGCAAATGTGCTGTACTTTGGTGCCAACTAAGGCAATGTGTTGAAAATTTGAGCTGAAGCACAGTAAAGGCCCTAGTGCCAATGTCAAGTTTGGTGGCATAATTGCTGAGATTGGTGGGAATTTGGCACTACTGTTAAGGTTGACAACTTATACAAAAGTGGTTGTTTGCACAAAAGTTGATATTTGCACTTGAATTGGTGCCAAAGGCAAAGTTTAGTCTCAAAATGACTTAAGAATGAGTTCGGTGCCATTGGGATAGAGTCTTGATCATTTGTCTTTCTTTGGGAAGCAGCATTTGCCATCGTGTCATTTGCCACAAGCAAGGGAGCTTCTTATCAATTAGTTCATTTCAGAACAACTTGTTTGCTTTGGCAACTGGTCGGCTTTGGCAACACATAACAAGGGAAGGGCCTTTCTCTTGTTATGAAGCATGCTTTATAGCTTGTTCTCAATAATCTATTGAGGTTGAGCCAAAAGCTTAAAAAGTGGATCATCATTCAGCTGGATACTTAATCTTTGGAATTCTTAATCCATTGGATGGATGGATTGCTCTAGTAGAGATGAAAAGTAGGACAAAGAAGGTCAAGAAGCAATAATAGGATGACGATCAAGTCAAGGCAGAAGGTCAGAATCAAATTTCGTTCCTAACCTGCATTGTGATGTTGTAAGGACTGTAACAAAGAGGTATGATCAATGAAGCCTTGAGAATCACTTTTTTTAAATGAAGTCAAAAATTATGATTGAGCAAATGATGAGGTTTATTATGTTGGTCATGGTGTTGATTAACTTTTTATAATAATATTTAGCAGTCTTAATTAACATTTCCTCTTAAATAGACTAAGGCCATGAAAACACTAGGTGAGCTACACCCATGGATGCAAGAGGTCGGAACCACAAACTAAAATAAGTGTTCAGTTAAAGGAGCTGGTTCTTAAAAGAGTATAAAATAACATGGGTGAGTTTTAGGCATAGATTTGGATTTTTTTTAAAGTAGATTGGTATTTTTTACTTTATAAGCATATTCATGTTTCTTTGGGTTTCTGGGTATTCATAAAATTTATGTTTTATTTCTTCTGTGTAAGGTTTTATCAGTGACACTGGATGAGTGGACTGATTCCCAAGTTGATGCTATGGTTGATGTGGGTGGAAATGCATCTGCAAATGCAATATATGAGGCTTTTCTCCCTGAAAATATTCAAAAACCTGGACCAGAAGCATCCTCTGAAGAGCGTTCCACTTTCATTAGGTAAGATGCTCTATGTGCTTGTTTCTTACAGTTTCCCAATTTTATGATCAGAAGTATTTGAGATGTTCCTGTATGCAGGCAGAAATATGAGCTACAAGAATTTGTCAAACCTAGCCTACGAATTGCCTCATCTGCTTCTTTGAGCCTCAGCTCATCATTGCAAAATATGTCTTCCAGTAATGGCCTGGGGCATACTGTGGAGGAAAAGCCAATAGGGAAGATGAGTCATGCCTCTCGCCTTTCTGGACTTGGACATGCTTTGCGGAAGAGCTGGAGAAAAAGAGATTCTGATAGTAAGGAGACAAAAAGAAACCATTCGCTGGTAATATCACAAATCTCTCTCTCTCTCTCTCTCTCTCTCTCTCTCTCTCTCTCTCTATATATATATATATATATATAAGACAAGAAACAACATTAGTATTCTGTATAATTTAGGTGGGTTTATCTCTTAATCAATTTCTTTATGGCATTATTCTGATGCTTCAAATGTCTGTTTTGGTATGACAGCTAGGTATGGTGGAGTTTGTAGGTTTGCTAAAGATCAAAGTTGTCAAAGGCACAAACCTTGCTGTGCGGGACATTGTGTCTAGTGATCCCTATGTTATTCTGACAGTTGGGCACCAAGTCAGTTGTCTTTTGATACTTTAATGATATTCAATAGAGCCACGAAAATAATATTAATTTTATTTTTATTAAAAACTATTTCATTTATCTTTAAGACTGACAGGGGAAGAGAGCAATGAAACAATTTTATGTTTTTCCTATTACTGTTCTGCAGACAGCAAAGACTAAAGTCATTAAGAGCAATCTAAACCCAATATGGAACGAAGAACACATGCTCTCTGTCCCGAATCCAATGCCACCTCTGAAAGTTGTAAGCAGCTAGAACCTACAATGCTTGTACCTTGAAGTGAAGTGCGTTGGAAATACTGCTTTGTCATTTATGTATTTTACTACAAGCTTTTTTATGATTATATTGTCACCGAATTACAAATAAGTCTTTAATAACAAGTTTCTCAGACTGTGACTCGAACTTGTTACTATTGTCATGTTCAATTTGGAAGTGTGATGTATAGTTTGTAACATATCGGTTGCTATTACCTGCAGCAAGTATTTGACAAAGACACCTTCTCATCAGATGACAGCATGGGGGAGGCTGAAGTGGATATTCAACCATTGGTTTCAGCTGCAAATGCATACATAAATGTGGGTGGCTTTGGAACCATGCAGATTGGAAAATGGCTAGCTACAAGTGACAATGCACTTGTAACTGATAGCATAATCAAGCTTGTCGATGGACATGTAAGGCAGGATATAATCTTGAAACTGCAAAATGTGGAGTCTGGAATATTAGATCTGGAGCTTGAGTGTGTTCCCCTCAGCCAGTAACTTCATTTATTTTTGATGGAAGTGTACTATAAAATACCATGCACGTCTGGGTATGTTATTTGAAACTAGTTTGCTGTATAAACTGAGGGATTATTTAAAGCCATTGGGTCATGCTCATATATTTGAGTTGATGAACTGCTGCCAAGTAACTTTAATGTGTAAATTGAATTGTTCTGTAACAGGCATTCTTTTGTAACATACATGACTGGAATAATTGAAGTCATCCAGCTTTGTTAATACTGGGTCACAAAGATCTGTAAGAAGAAGAACTTCACTTCTATCGATGCTTGAGCATAGTATATGAAGGCTATCAAGCTACATAATTTCTGGAAGGGAACAGATGAAGTAAACTTTTCAAATAAATGGAATTAGAAATCAATTACGAAAATTCTAGTAAATCAATGTTCTTGTCATATAATCAGTGATGAATATATACAAGAAGATGCACATATTGTGAGACTGATGAAAGTGTTTAAGCTTATTCAGGTAATTATCACTCAGAAAGATAAACCTGGATATTTTCCTTTTCCATGCAAGCCATTCAATGAACATTAGGACCGGGCAGTGGAGTGCAGATTAAAACCAGTGAGGTTCTTCTAAAGCTGTCAAGTATTGATTCCTAGAAGAGCCTGGACACATCTCTGTAACATTATTACATCCATAATTTATTCAGTGCAAAGCTAAAATTCTAGTCCTGTGGGCTGCTTTCTTAAACCTTCATAAGCAATGAAAGCTATGATATTAATCAAGATTTCATAAGCTTTCTGGGAAGAGACAACGTCAGTTGATGGTATCTTTGTTCTCTAATTGGGAAGTTTTAAGTTGTTTGCATATTTTATATCTACAAGGTCTGCATAAATGTTTAGTTTCTAGAACATCAAATGAGGACGTGATCATTATAAACATGCTAGTAAGATTAAATTAAATAATAAGAATAATTATCTCTTACTGAGATTGTATTTGTAAAATAAGTTAATCATAGGATCTTTGGAAAGGCTTTGTCAAAGTAGGTGCTCCTTATATTTCGTTGTATACAGTTTATGGTCTACAATCAGACAACTGGATCTTCCACTGGCTGAAATATACAAGATATTAATTTTTTTTGAATTTCATGGTGTATAAATAATTTAATGTTACTTGCAATGGTTTTCCTATGTATAATCACAGTCCAAAAGAGAGAATAGACATATGATGTCAATGGCAATTTAGATTGATGGCAAGGCTGATTGTAAAATGTCAACCCTACTCGGTAAGTATATTATTAAACTTAATACACATTATTCTTTTAAAATTCCATTGGCCACAAAGCAATCTAAATTCTAAAGAAATGAAGATGATTTATAAGGCAAAGAAAAAATTATCCAGGTTAAATCAATATGATACGTTTTCTTCTCTGTAGATTGGGACTAAATATTCTATGCATTAGTTCACAAGGAAACTCCGTTATGGAAACTTGACTGCAGCCTTGCCCTTACACCCATAATTTTTACGACTACATTATACATACTATAGCTGCCTCGTTATATATTTACTCGTGTAACTTAATTTGATTGGCTTCCCCACTACCCTTACCCTTGCTTGTCGTGATAAACACGGGATTCTAATTTTTTTAAGATTTAAATTGTATAAAAGGTAGATTATGTACTCATCATTTGTTTTAAAATAGGTTGTTACGGGAGACATATCATTAATGGTTATTGCTAACTTTGTGTACATACAGATTCTAAATGGTACATTGGATTTTGATGTTTTTTTTGTTGTTGTCTTCATATGCAACTTAATTGCTTATAGCTAAGGTTCTGGCTTTTGGGTAGTAACAACACACGTGGGATCAGTTATGCACACAAGGTTCAAAAAGGACACATTTCAAAGTGTCACCTTATACCTACTTAAATATGTTCCAATAACCGTCCACTCAAAATTGTCAGTACTTGTGGACAAATGCCCTGGTAGTTGTGCATAAATGTCACAATAGTGGTGCACAAATGGACCAATTATGGATAAAAAAAGCTAAAAAGTGATCAGCTATTGGTACATGTGAAACTTATTAATGAGCTTTTCATTGTCATTTTTCTGGATCCTTTAAAATTAATAATTGGGGGGTTGGGTGCACAAGGAGTGATTGGTTATTGGAAAGTGATCCACTATTGGTGGTCTTCCCTAATATGTTTTAACTTGATAAATGTATGTGGATTTGATAGTAAACTTATAGAATTGGACTAGTAGGTACATATCATTACCTTTCTTATTAGAATGCTCTAGTTTTCTTTTCTAGTTAACTAATATTTTGGGTGGAAGATATTTTTTTAACCAAAAAATAGTTGAAAGAATTTGAATGTCATTGGTTAAAAAAATATGAATTGAATGTACACAGCTTTCTCATCCCGATGATGGATTGTGGGGCATGATTCAAAACCTTGATGAAAAAAAAAATCGATCACATAGTTAAAACTAGATTGAAAAATTTGAGATAAATTGCATAACTAGTCTTTTAAAAGGAGAAAAGGGAGAGGAGCACAAAACACGAGTGATGCAATGAGGTTTCTCTTTTTTCAAACCTTGATTAAAATAAATAAGCAAACTCACAAAAATCGGATTACAAATATGCAAAGACGAAACATAGAATATTGATTGAAAACCAAAAAAACAAAAAAATGTTTACATTCTTTGAGCCTACTGGCTTCACATATAATATATGAAAATTACAAAGTCTTCATGACTTGCAATTCCTTGAAAGACAAATTTCTTCTTTCCCTCAAATTTCCCAAAAATCTAAAAATGGGGATCTTGAAATGAATGTTGAAACTTGCCTTTTAATCACCATACTTACGAAAAATCCTATTTGGTAGCCTTCCCAAAACTCATACTCAAACAATGGGAAGGCATCTTCTCAATTTAGAAATTGCCTTCAAAGTTGCTTTGTCAACTCCACCTCCAAACCTTCTAGGAATATTAGTCCACTCTGCCATCAACTCCACTCAACAAGAGCCCAAAATAAAAATTGCCCAATAACTCATTCTTGGGTGTCCATTTTTGAAATTTTTAGCATTATGGAAAGTATCTTTGACTTGAGACAAGTTGTAATTCCCATTTTCCATGCCCAATAGGGAATATTCCATATTTGGTGCTTGAAAGTGCCAATTTCAAATTAAAAATTCCTATCTACCATGGACGACTAAAACATTTTCAAGGCCTTGCACAGCCTCTCTGCAACACAAATTTTTGAAAACCCTCAGGTTTTATTTGTGTAAGTTGCCTCACATTTGGCAATTTATTTACAAAACCCTCTTACAACACATGTAAATTGCCTCACATTCAGTGATCTATTTACAAACATCCTCTTACAACATTCACAAATATTATTGTAAACTACCTCCTTGACAATTTGTTTACAACCATAGAAACCTCAATTCTTCAAACCCTTCAAAAAGTTTTTCTTGCATTTAATTGTATGTACACATGCAACAAAACTCACACACTCCACCCTCTGGGCTTGGGGCGCCCATTTTTGAATTTTTAATATTATGGAAAGTATCTTTGACTTAAGTTGTAATTCTCATTTACCACACCCAAGAGGTAATATTCTATATTTGGTGCTTGAAAATGTCAATTTTAAATTAAAAACTCATATACACCATGGATGCTACTACATCGAAGAGCCTTGAGTGAGAAACAAAAAAACATATTAAAACCAAAAACAAAAAGAAATGAACTAATAAAATTATTATGGTGAGATTGAATGGATGCGATAAATAGTTGATATAAGGAAAGGCTTATGCCATTACTTTTAAAAGGTAGAAGCATAAATTGATAGTAAGTTTAAAAACCTTCTAAATTTCTACCTTATATAGATAGCTTGTTTCTGAAACCTTCTAAATTTCTACCTTATATAGATAGCTTGTTTCTAAAACCTATATTTGTAGGAGTGCTTAAAGAAAAGAAATTGAAAAGATAAGATATAAGAATTCCCATCTAATGGTCATTTGCCTATGATAAATGATAGACAACAAATAGCCTTGACAAGGGTTCATGTTACTTGCGATTGATTATACATGAAAAGGAAAGAGGTTGACTATTATCTTATGATTTGTGAGACCCATTTGTATATTGTGGGCATTTCCCACCATTGCATATGGATAGATCATGCATTGTGGGATGATTAAATTAATGGCTTTTTGATCGTGAAGCAATCATGCAACATTAATCATAAAAGAAATATCTTTAGCATGATGCTTTGTGAAAAAAATCTAGCTAATGACTTGCACCCACTATTAAGGTTAAATGTGGTTTTTGTATTTGTTGCAATGTCTTTTTAGTTGCTCAAATGTTTTTGGTAGGTCATAAATATTGTGTTTGCTCACAAATTATCTAAATGTGTTATCTTTCACTTGTGGTGGCACCTTGTGAATTGTCTACTATCCCAACTTACTTTCATGATGTTGTGATGTCATATTTATGTTATGGTACCCCCTTTTGCCTTGTGGTGACTCTTTGTCCATTGTTCTCACTTGTTGCTAAAACCACGTGTTTTTCATGTTATTTTCACCATATTGTATTGGATTTGTCTATTTGTGGCAACCTCCTAGTTTGTGGTGGTCACATGCATTGTTATGAGTATGTTTTATGCCTCAACAACCTCTTATTGTTCTCATGGTCTTTGTAACAACAATGGAGTTGATATGGCTTGGGTTTTTGATGATGTTGCAATGGCCATGTTTTTGGAATCTCACTTGTGATACTTTTTTGTGAATATGCTCCATTGTGTGTGTATATGACATTAGATGGTCTATTTATATTGATTGTGGTGATTTTTGCCCCTTTTGTAGTGGTTGTACATGTTCAATTTGTGGTGGGATGTTTCTCTTGTAGTGGAGTTGTTGTGCACGACAATGTTTATTTACCTTAGTAATGCATTCCTTGCATGTGGTTATCATTCCCTAGTTGTTCATGTTTTAATGAAAGTATGATGGTTAGTGTGGTGTTTGGTATCTTATGTTGTGGCCACATGTACTACTATGATAATGCATGCTTTTGTATTACATTGGTATATCCTTGTGATGGTGTGTTGGTGATGGTTTCAATGGTTAAACTTTTATATTCCCATGATCATTGCATCATCTTATCTTTTTGTGTGTATGAGATGTCTTGTACATACTATTCATTGTCTAATCTACCCTACTTCCACATGGACGAGCATATCCAAATACATTTCAAAAAGCTTTCCTACCCATTAAACATTGTTCATCACACCTATTGGGTTTTCTTGTAGTTCCCAAGTTACATTCGGAAATTTGGGCTTTATGGTTGGCATTGTAGGTGGTTGGGGATTTTCTCAATAATGACATTCTTGAAGGTTGTTATGAAGATTTCCAATGATGTTATTTGACCAGATGGTTTTCCTTATGCCTTGTGCATGATCGTGAAAATATTTCTTTACTCATTTTGTTCTCCCTTGACCTGTTGGTTCAATGAAGGTTAGATTTGATTGTTGGTTGTATCCTTGGTGGTTTTGCACAAAAATTCAAGATTCTTGTGTGTTGTTGGTTGTACCCACTTGTTCATAGTTGTGAGGGAATTTGTCATCACAATGTAAATTGTGTGCGATTCTAGGTGGATTTCTTCTCTTTAGGACATAAATCTCCTAATAGGTCATTGTATGGCCTTGTGAATGACTTGATCACAATTTGAAAAATAATTGGATCTCCCTCCAAGATCTATGATAGTTGAGGAGTATAGTTTTGTTGTTTGGAGAGGAAAATGGTTGGTTGTTGGCATGGTTCCAAAATAAAGAGAAGAGAATTTTGTAGATGCTTACCTTATGGTCTTGTAATATGATTCAAATAATATTGGTTGTATGCATTTAGTTTCCATTATCCAGTGGTTTATTGTCGAGGAGTTTCATGAACCAATGAAATTACTGTGTAGATAATATCTCTTTAAATGTCTTCATGAATATTTTGTATTCTATTGATGCTTTCACAAATCCTTTGGGTCACATTTGTTGATCTAAATGCTATTTTTGATTGGTTTGTCAACTAGAAGGTTTTAACACTCCTTACAAAGGATTTTGTTAGGGTATCCTATCAAAGCTACATAGGAAATTTACAAGTTTGTTTATGGATTATCAATAATTGTTCATCTAGTTACTCTACAATATCATCTACTTGCAATTTGCATGCATATAGCCTAGCTTATGTGTAATGTTGTGAAGTATAGTTCTTGGTGTCATCTTTAAGGCGTTGTCTCTTGGTTTACTCTTGTAATGCTCTTTGGTCTTGGAATCTTGGTTTTGCCACCCATACATGATAAAAGCACTTATTTGCTACATGTTCAACCCAATGTCATTCCACCAAATTTAAACATAATAGACCAATCCTTAATATAATACTAGTGGGTTCTTTCATATTGAATACCTTATTATTTTTGTAGTGTAAATGCTTCTGTTTTTCACAAACATCTTTCACAATAAGATATGCATTACATTTTTTGCTACATCCATGTATGAAATGAAAACTAACTTTGAAAGGGGTGAAGAAGATAGCATACTTAGTCTATACAGGGTCCATACATCTTCTTATAAAGGTGTGAAATCCTTGCTTTTGATAAACCAACATACAAGTAGGGAGTTTCATATGCATGGAGTATGGTTTATCTCAAGATTTGCCTTATCGTCATGTGTCTTTAGTTATCTTATGAAAAACACCCCTTAGGCTAAGTAGAGCTCAAAGTAGGAGTTACCCATCCTTATTAAGTGGTCCAATGTTTTAGCTTGACCAGAAGTTGTAAGCTATATGTGCCAAGTTTAACACCCCTAACACTTAGGTATAGTCTGATGAACACAAATGGATCATTGAGAGGGGGTGAATCGGTGATAATAAAAAACTTGAACTAACTAGATGATTAAAACATTAACAATCAATATTATGAATGTGTCAGCAGAGATGTTCAACCACATTAACACACACACATAAAATGCAAGCCCATAACACAAGATGTATGAGGAAAACTCAATGTGGGAAAAACCTCAGTGAGAATATCTATTGGAGTCTACTGCTCCAATCTAGCCTCACAATAAAATCACTGATTACAATATGTTTAGGGCTCCAACCCAAGGAGCACCAACCCCTGAAGTTTATGGGCACCAACCCAAAGGAGCACCAACCCCTAGCTTTTATGGGCACCAACCCAAAGGAGCACCAACCCCTAGCTTTATGAGCACCTACTCAAAGGAGCACCTACCCTTGTTCTGAGCACCCACTCAGAGATTTACAATGATTAAAATATATAATAACAATTTAGCATTGTTTTCCCCGTAGGATGTCAGGTTAAGACATTGCATAAATGACATAAGTACACAAAATATATGGAACTCACAAGTATTCTATTGATTCATAATAAGCCAGTACATACAATGATAGAAATATGTTCGACTACAATAGCATGTCCAAAGACTGGAAACAGATGTAATATAAAGGAGTCTGGTCAGTTACTTGGTGCCAACTGCCGACAACAGACGGGTTAACTACCGACACTAACACAATTTACCTTAATGCTTAATTACCCGACAACATCATCCCCCCAAAAAAGAAATGTCATCTCTGGACGACAAACAACCAAAATGGGAATGATGTACAAGCAAAACTGAAACCCAAAACAACAAATTACTGGGGAGGGCAAGAGGGCGTCCTTGAAGAAGAAGGGGTCGCTGATGTCGAAGCCAACTGCGCTCGCAACTGCATCACTTGATCAGTTCGATAAGCAAGGTCTCGCTCGACCACCAACTGGTGCTCCTGTGACCGCTTCACCCTGAATACAGCCTCCATGAGCTCCTTTTGCCTCGCCTCCAACTCTGTCACAAGGCTGGTAATGCGAGTCTCTGTTGTGGTCCTCATCTCTGACTCAGCCGCCAGTGCTACTCTCACAGAGCTCAATTCTCTCTGCACCGTGTCCAAAACCTCCCTTGCACGGTTGGCTCGGGCCTGCTACTGGGCCAACTCCATCTCCAACGACGAGATGCGAGCGACCAACTCCGCAGCTCTATCTGCCTCGATCTAAGCCTCCCGGAGTCGGTAATAGCCATCCTGTACAGCTTGCTCAATCTGTCTCACCAAATTCTTCACTCGAATCTCTTCAGCCACCTCCTGAAACTGCCTCTCTGCTCTCATCTCAGGTAGGTCTATGGTTGGCCATCCCTGTACCGAAAAGCACCTCTGGAATGCCTCTCCTACCCCCATAGTAGCAAACTTACGTAGGCTCTCCAAGGCTAACTAAATAATGGATTCCTCAACTGTGGAGGCTACCAACAGCTGAACTGCCCCCTCCATCTCAACAAAAAATTGTGCTACGGTAGTAGGCTGGGTCCTCCCTACACCTCTGTCTTGAAGGCCCATCTGTGAAGGTATCTCCTCCTTGCCACTAGTGGGCAAAACCAGCTCTGCAGGATGCTCCACTAGCTCGACTACCTCTACTTGCGTAGGATGCTCCCCCAAATCAATTACCTCAGCCCGTGTAGGATGGCGAGGTGTAGCAGGTGGTGGCCCTACCGGAACTATGGGTGTGGCGGCATACCGGCCCAACCATGTGTCTGTGTCCTCCACTGCTTCCCCACTATCCTTTGCCTATCCCATGCCTTCCGTCCCTATTTCTCGTTATGTGACAAGTGAGCGCATTGGAATACAAGGAGTGGTGGTCACTGCAGGTGTCTGCATTATAGGACAAGGATGCCTTTGCCTAAATGTTGGAATGGCCACCCCAGGAAGGACTCCCATCGTCACTCGTTCCTTTTGGTAATGGTTGTCCCATTATCTGTGTGCCATGTAGTACATCCAATGATAGCAATATGTTCGACTACAATAGCATGTCCAAAGACTAGAAACAAATACAATATAAAGGAGTCTGGTCTGTTACTCGGTGCCAACTGCCGACAACCAACGGGTTAAATGCCGACGCTAACACAATTTACCTTAATGCTTAATTACCCGACAACAAGCACCATGTTACAAATGAGTTTTTGTTACTCACAAATGTTCTATCCTTGAGATTGACTTGACTCCTTTTTACACTTTGATCTTAGGCTTCAATATTCATTGTCTGCTCTTTTCTTTTCTCTGCTCATGTTCTTTGATCTTTGCACTTCGTCTTTTGCATTGAACACTTCTTCTTCTCTTCCTTTCACAATGCATATAACATACTGTGTATCTACCTTGGCTCTGCACCTTTTGTTTGCTAGTATCTACTCTTCACAGCTCCAATCTGCTATCTCTACTTTTTCTTTCAGCTCCCACTTATCTCCTTTTCATCATCTGATCATTCTGTGCATGCAATCCTTTTCAGCAGTGTTATGTCTTCTCTGGCATCGTGTTATGTGCACCTGCAAACCTCCTTTTTTGCAGAGTTTCTTCACTTCACGCCTGCAACTCACTCTTTCTTCAATCAACTACACTATGACTGTACAACAAGATTTACCTTTTGTCTATTCAACAATCACACCCACCCTTGACAAATCTCATCATTCATGGTATGCATAAGATTTTCCCTTCAAAATAGAATTTTTGAAATCGTTCTTCTCGAGCTCCTAAGAAATTATATCTACACCTGATTCAATCCTCTATACTACCTTATTGCAGCTATCTAGACTTATCAATCACCTCCCATTCGGTCATCTTATTTTCCCTCCAAAAATAATTCTAGCCGATCATAGCTACATATAGATCGGATCTCATTTCTCTATCCATAGTTGTCAACATTTAATTCTATATTTGAATTGCTATTTTTAGCAATATATCTGCCTGTCAAATTTGATATCCTTCCAGAAGATCTTCCTGAAAATCCTCTCAAGCTGCACACCTATCTGCATTCACCAACCTCCTGCTTTGATTGGATTGACCATTGTCTTGTTTGAATGCACAATCTCTTCGATCACTAACTTTAACATATCAAATTTCATATTCAACCACCCGAAAGCCACTTGTCCTCATGTTTGACCTCTAGATCGGTTGGTCAAGCTTGGTCAATAGCCATATGGATCATCTTTCATATCGGCATCCACATGTGAGGAGAGAGTCTATCATTTTGGTCAATTTCCGGATTTGGGAATATTTCGCCCAAACTCTGTCTTCATCACAACGAAATAACTTTTTTATCGCTATAGCTTCCACGGTCTGCAAGGGCCACTTTGGTGTCATGGCAAAGTGCCATGTTACACCAAAAAACATGTTGGTATCAACAAGACATCAAGTTCGTCACACCAAAGAGAGGTATATTGCTACAACATAAGAGTTCAAAAGGAAGAAAAATGAGTCATATCGAAAGGCAATGTCATGCCGAAAAAGGCAGGCGGTCCCCACACAAACAACTCACTGCCAAGGTGGACCAAGTGGACCAATAAGTGGTCACCATCTGAATACCTACAAAGCACGTGGGCAAGGCGGGCCTGGAACTCCAAGAAGGATCATTGCCAAGGGGGAAGCATATTTCGGCAAGAGAAAAAAACCGTCACACCAGAAAGGTATTTTGGTATAGCTCAAAGGTTCAGCCCGAGATGGTTTGAGTCTTGTTGAAGGGAAAGGTCTCATTGACAAGGGACATGTCGATGAGACATTGAATGCCCCACCAAAAATG
Source organism: Cryptomeria japonica (assembly GCF_030272615.1). Taxonomy (NCBI): domain Eukaryota; kingdom Viridiplantae; phylum Streptophyta; class Pinopsida; order Cupressales; family Cupressaceae; genus Cryptomeria; species Cryptomeria japonica. The sequence continues at coordinate 708,779,723 of NC_081414.1, forward strand.
ACATATTAATATATCTATGGGGGTCAACACAAGCCAAAATAGATCTTGCCGAACAAGGAGGTCTCACAAAAAAAAGCCAATGTTTCCAAGAGAAGCACAAAGTCACATCAAAGAATCATTTCACCAAAGTTATACTGGGAGATCCAACCCGCAACCGCCACATGGTATTACCGAGCACATAAGTGAAGAGGCCCACATGAAACCAACTCAACATGAATGGGCCAAAGAAAAACTGCCATCTGTATACCTGCGAACATAATTGAAGTGGGCTTGGGACCAAAGGGAAGACCATGTCGTTGTAGCTCTTAAAGGCCGCCACAAAAAATCTTGTCGAAGGACTAACTCACATCGAAAAGCAATGTATGTCGCCAAGACGAGTCTTTGTTCACACTGGAAAGGGAAAGTTGTTTGTGTAAGTATAATAAGATGATAAGAGATAAAAGGGGTCATGTCCATAGACCCTCTCACACTGAAATGCAAAGATGTCACTAAGACAGAAGAAGGGTCTTGTCGAAAACTGCCAATCACATGGAATTTCAACATTTTCAATCTGCAACTCACATAGATGGAACCCGATGGACAAAACACATTGAGAGACCATTGTAGAACAAGATTCCAATCCTAGATGACATGAATTCCACACATGATCACCTCTACAATCCATGAACTCTAGTGCATATTTGCAATCCATTTTGTCTGCATGCAACTAACATAGCGTGTTATACACAACTACAAATTTACTTTTTCCGAGTCAGACCAGATTGCACAATGTCATTCCAACTCAATTGCCCGTGTCTTCCTTGTCCATTTTCATGTCCCAATGACACACTACATGCTTTCCTTCTTTATTCCCTTGTGAGACTAACACAATGTGTTATGCTATGCTGCAACAACACCTTTGCCAACCCGGGACAACACCAACTCTATCAATCCGATCTTCATCTGAGGCACACATCAACCTGCATATTTATCCAATCTGATTTCTTTGCATGCCTTTGCATCTCTCTACATATCCATCCAGTACTCCAACTATTGACATCAATCAACTCTACATGCCTTTGCATAACTAACCAATATGTTCTCTGCTCTATCAACTCAACTGTTGACATCAATGACAACTTCAATGCCAACATAGTCCATTTTTAGGGATTTGGGAATCCATAACTTTGAGCACTAGAAATAGAAAACTATCATTGAGTGCAAGAAAGTGGAAATATTTACAACCCATAATCAATAAAAATAAAATTATAGTGTAGTTGTAAAATCTAATGTGGCCTAGGAATGATTTGACTATACAAAACTCCCCAATTGGTAATGATATCATGACTACATATTTATGATTAATAGTTATGAAATCAAATAAATATTCACAAAATAGAAATCTTGCTAATTTGCTTTCAATTTATGCCTAATTAAACACTAAGCTACAATTAGGGTCAATTTGAGTCACGAAAAAGACTTCCGTAATTGTTGCTTTGTTTTCAGCGAACTTTTGGGTAAATATTGTGGGAGGCAATTGGGGTTAATAGAGGAGGACTTTGTCATTATTGTGTTGTTGTTTCTTTGAACTAAAGTCAGGGGCAATTGGGGCCAATGTAAGGGAAGTAGTTCTTTATTTTTGCTTTAAATATTGGGGAAGATACAGACACTTGAGGCTAACTTCAAGGATTAAGGTCTTTATTGTTTCTTTGCTTTTAGGTGGCGTCTAATTAAATATTGAGGATAAATATATGTAGTTGAGATCAATTTGTTGTAACAAGATTATAGATCATAATTATACTTAGGATGCATATACATGTTTGCAAGCATGATACAAGGCCTTCAAATAGGTAGGGTTTTCACTGGATATAGATACCTACAAGAATATGATTTTAGGACTTATCAAAGCCATTTGAAGAAATGAAGCTATAGCAAGAAACCCCTTTTATAAGTAACAAAATATTCGACATAATAGAAGGCTTGCATAGAATAAAAGATATAGCTAAAAACTCATTTCAGAAGCACAAAGTTTCCAACAAAATATATAAAAAGTTTTCTCATTGAAATATATTTGATTTCAACATTAATCTCTGGAAAATGCATCTAAAGAAATATATTTCTAAAAAAACATCAAGAATAACATGAAACTTACAGTATTAGGGTTTCAAAATTTTGTTATGTCCCACATCAACATAGGTGAAAAATATGGACGCGTCTATTCTGGCTCCAAAACGACAGTACAGATTGACTAACACGTGTGTTAGTCATGCGTTTTACATCGTCGATTTTGTAATAAATGACAGTGATTGACTAACATGTCACTATCACGCTGTACGAAAGGTTTGTTTTGGAGCCAGAATAGCTTCAGACGAAAAATATGGCATCAACAGGGGGAAAAACTTTAGCAAAACAATGACACAATGAGCTAAAAAATTGAGCGTAGAATGGGCAGAAAATGAGTATACACAATGTGATATCAGAGAAAAGACATGTTAACTACTCTGCATGATGTCACCAAAAACCCTCCCACTACGTGTAGAAGACATGTCCACAACTAGAAAGATTGGGAAATGTTCACCTTTAATTTTCTTAGTCGTCAAAATAATTTTTATTGAGTGGAAAAGGAAACAACCACATAGAAAGATCCCATCAACCAGCCAAAAAGTAGCAATAATCATCAAACTTTAATAGTGAAATTTCTAAAAACCATAGAATAAGTGACATCTGAAAGTTAAATTAATTGGTAGGAAGAGAGTGAAAATATTAATACATTGTCAATGAGTCCTTGATCTATTGGTGAAGTTGAAAGGTTCTTAATGAGCCCAACAAAAAGTCTTGCTAGTGCAAGGTTGTGAGATGTAAAAGGGATGAGTGTAAAATTGTGCCTAGAATAGATACCTTTCAATCAAATGGACACATCTATTATGGCTCCAAAATGGACCTGTCGTACCAATGACATGCATCGACATACATGTATGAGACATGCATACCATGCCAATTTTCTGCAATGCTCGAACCCACAATATGTGACGTGGAGTTGCCTGTGGAGTTCGTCAAGTTGCTAGTTTCACTCCTCAAGGCCCACGCGAAATTACGTGCACATGCTGGAGGACGGTCGTGGCTGGCTTCATAGTTACTGGTGGTTTATTGTACATAACATGCACATTAAAAGCAAGTGAATGAAGAAATCACATTCATACGACATCTCGACAGGAAAAAGAGGGCGCGGGCTCCAAAAATTGGTACGTTCGTCAAAGAAAAGACTAACATGGCGCAATTTGATGTACCTAACGTGGGAAAAGTTGCATTGAGGTTAGTTTATCATATGTGTGATATGGTTTGGATTTTGTTTTTAAAATCACTACGGTTTGCATTTTTAGTTTGAAGCTATTACAATTAGTTTATATTGCTTGATGTAATACGGCTTGGAGCTATACACACACATGTCGGTTTATATAATACGACTATACACACAAAGGTCGTGTTAGGGTTAGACATGTCGTCTAGGATCTATACACACACAGGTCGCATTAGGGTTAGACACGTCGTGAGACACATCTATTATGGCTCCAAAAAAATTACGACGCGACTAACACATGATGTTAGTCCCACCTTTTGAACCATAGATTTTCGATTGGATGGTTGAGATTGTGCTAGGGTTAGAAGTCACGTTAGTGTTAGAAGTCGCGTTAGATTTTTGATTGGTCATGTTAGGGTTAGAAGCTACGAAAACAGGTTGTGTTAGTTATAATCATTGTTTTGCGGGTTAACATGTTGGGCTTACTTCGCAAAGTAGCGAAACGATGAAAGTTGTAACCGACTGTGTCTATTCACGCGAAACTGTGTAAGTGCTTAAAATTGCATGTTAGTCACAATGGTGAATAGGTGTGTTAGTAACTGTAGATTTTCGATTGGATGGCTGAGATTGGGTTAGAAGTTGCATTAGCGTTAGATTTTTGATTGGTCGCGTTACTGTTAGAAGTCGCGAAAAATAGGTTGCGTTAGTTATAATTGTCATTTCACAGGTTAACAGATTGGGCTTAACCCGTGAAGTAGCGAAACGACAAAAGTCGTAACCAGCTGTGTCTATTCACACGAAACTGCGAAAGTGCTTAAAACTGCGTGTTAGTCACATTCGCCATCCAGCGGTTGAACAAATGGGTTGACCCATGAAGTCGCGAAGTCGCGAAATTGCGAAAGCGCATAACAACCCATGTTTGTCGCAATCTTTGTTTTGTGGTAGTAGAGAATGTGTTTAATAGGCCAGACACGAAACTTCGAAAGCACCTAACATGTCGTGTCAGTCGATATCGCCATCTCGCGGGTCAACAGATGATATAGACCTGTGAAGTTGCGCAATTGCGAAAGCGCTTGACACACCATGTTAGTCGCAATTGTCATTTTCGCAGTGGTAGAGATTGCATTTAAAAGGTCACGCACGAAAGTCCAAGAGAACCTAACACGTCGTGTTATTCAATAACGTCGTCTCGCGGTTCAACAAATGGTATTGACCCATGAAGTTGCAAAATTGTGAAAGCGCCTAACATGTCGTGTTAGTCGCAATTATCATTTTGGTGTAGTAGAGAGTGTGTTTAAACGGTCATGCACGAAACTGTGAATGAGGACAACATGACGCATTAGTCGCCATCGCCATCTCGTGGGTCAACAAATGGTATTGACCCGTGAAGTAGCGAAATTCCAAAAGCGCACACACATCGTGTTAGTCGCAATCACTGCTTCACAGTAATAGAGAATGTGTTTAACAAGTCATGCATGAAAGTGCAAAATCACCTAACACGATATGTTAGTCACAATCATTGTCTCACGGGTCAACAGATGGCATTGACCCATGAAGTCGTGAAATTGTGAAAGCATATTACATGTTGTGTTAGTCTTCATCGCTGCTTCACGATAGTAGAGAATGCATTGAAGAGGTCATGCACGAAATTGTGAAAGCGCACAATGCGTTGTGTTAGTTGATATCACAATCAACTTAATGAAATTAAGTTTTCTATTAGTTGTGTGCATAGGATGAATCCAAGGTCTTCGTAGGAGAAGATTATATGTGAGGGTATAGGGGACATGGATAGGGGTAAGTAAAATATTGAGACCTACCTTAATAGGCAAGGTTATTGTACCTAGATATTATCTAACAACATGATCAAAGCCACAAATAGATAGAGAATAAGGTTGAATAATATAGGTATCCACACTGAATTTACACTTATAGCTCGCCATCTAAACAAATTCAATGATATTTGATGTTAAACTGTTAGTTGCAAAAACTTATTCGTGCGTTTGAGCAAAAACTCCTTTAAGAGATAATACAATATCTGAAAAGGCCACTGATATTGTTACTATTTATGAAAAAAAAAAACTGAAGGCACCAATCAAATTTTGTTCTTTCATACATGGCAAACGTGCAAGCTGTGGATTTGAAAGTTAAAAAGTAAAAGACATCTTATTCAATACAATAGATGCAACATTATTTCCATTTTGTTTTCATGTGCGTACAACGTTTCAATTAAGTGAGATGGCATAAGAAGCATCTCTAACTTAAACAAATGTTTCTTCAAATAAATTGCCTTATTCTAAAGTTGTATCTTAAGTATATTTATCTATGACAAACCAACTCCATATGATTGCACATGATGAGAAGCTTGCACTTCAAAGAACGTGAATCTAGAAGAGTTAACAAAATCTCCATTTGTACTTAATTTCATCATGAAAATAATTTCTTTATGTTGTTTTGATCTAATACTGATATTCGATTATCTTGGGCATAAATGTATCATTCAGTCTAAGAAATTAAGTCTGCAGTTTTTCGTACATGAATTGGACTTTACTCCAAACCATTTTTAAATTTGGGCATAAACGTATCATTCATTTTTATTGATTTTATCATTTACTTGATCAAGTTGTCATTGAATATTGATTTCTACTTTTTTTCCACATATACAGTATTTCGCAAAGAAGTTCTCTGAATACGTCAACACATATTATCTGTTCTTCATATTTGTATCAATAGCTATAAGTTGTGTCATTTACAAATTATATTAGGATCATGGTGTGTTTTTTATTGATTGGTGAGGCTTCATGAAAAGTGTTTTGTTTGCCGAGTAAGACCCAGTACTTGAAAATATAATTATAGCCAATCAAACTAAATACCACTGTGCTATCCTCAACCCTATCTTCCCTAAACAATGTTCCATAAATCTTGTATCCTATACCCTATACCTAGATGGGAGAGAGAGGGGAGACATACATACAGGGGCATAAAGAGAGGTTAGATATCTATATGGGAAGAGAGGGGTGAGATATATAAAGGGGGATAGAAGAGGAGAGTTGATGAATTAGGAGAATGAGAGAGAAGAGGAGGGAGAGAGAGCAAAGAGAAAGAGAGGGCTAAGGAGGGGGAGAGGGAGAGGTATACATGGATTGAGAGACATAGAGAGGTAGATAGGTGAGGGAAAAAGATAAGGAAATTATAGAGAAGTTCAAGAAGAGAGAGAGAGAGAGAGAGAGAGAGAGAGAGAGAGAGAGAGAGAGAGAGAGAGAGAGAGAGAGAGAGAGAGAGAGAGAGAGAGAGAGAGAGAGAGAGAGAGAGAGAGAGAGAGAGAGAGAGAGAGAGGTGAAAAGGAAGGGAGTGAACTAGAGATGGGTTATATAGAGGAATAAGATACCTAGAGGGGGAGAGAGATACGATAGACCTAGATAGGGGGGGAGAGAGAGGGTTGAGATAGATGGAGGATGATAGAGAGATGTTGGTAATGAGATATGGATGGATATGTAGAGAGGCGGAGAGAGAAAGTGGGAGAAACCTAGAGAGGGGTAGAGAGGGTGTGATGGAAAGTTGATGATGTTGATGGTAAAGAGAATAAGAATTAGTAGGGTAGGGGGAGAGAGATGGGGATAAGGGGGGAGAGGGGGATAGAGAGGGAGAGAGGAAGAAAATAAGGGTGATACCTAGAAATGAGAGGGAGGGATAAGAGGAGAGATGAAAGAATAAAGAGAGAGAGGAGTGTGAGGGGATTGAGGGAGTATGACCTAGACAATGAATATAGAGAATAAGAGAGGAAGAGAGGTGATGAGACACTGGGGGAGGGAGATAGAGATGGATAGGGGAATAAAGGAAGGGAGAGACCTAGAGAGGGGAGGGGGGGAGAAGAGAAGAGATAGAAGAACAAAGAGATGAGTAAGAGGGGATGGATGGAGAGGTAGAAATGGGGGGAGTGAGAGACCTAAAGAATAAGGAGATAGATCTAGGTTTGGGGAGAGAGAAGAGAGGGAGAGAGTTCATATATAGATAGGGGTAAGGGAAAGGGAGAGAAAAGTGGAGAGGGAGGGAGAGAACTAGAGGGTGGACAATTAGATAAGTGAGAAACGTAGAGGGGGAGAGAGAGGTGGGTTTGCACGTGTTTCAATGAAACTAAAAAAAACACCATAGCAAACTCGAGCTCTCTCTTAGCTATCCAAGCATGTAATTCTTTTCGCATTTTGATTTCGTTAAGGCTTTCATCTATAATTTATTTTGTTAGTGTGATCGTTTTTTATCAAAAACCAACATACACTATTTTGAGTATAGTTTTTTACAAGTTCATTGGATTTTGAAGAAACTTACATTTTTAGAAACTAGAATCCATTCTACACAATTTTTTAAATTTTTTTATTATTTTGGATTAGTTTTCAATGATTTTAGGGGGGAGCATGCTCAAATTTTTGTTTTTCAGGATGTGTCCACTTCGAAAATTAGTAAAAAATCATACACTCGTTAAAAAATTAGTCAAAAAATCCGGCATAAACTACAAGGTGTTATCTAATTTCTCACTTAAGCATTTTTTAAAATTCAAAAAAAAAGTTTAACAATTTAGGGGGGCCACAACAGACGCTATGTTATGTTTTTTGCATAAAAACATGACCACTTTTTGTGGCCCCCTTTTTGAAACCCTTAATCTCCACATTTCCAAAAGAAAATAGTAGTTTAGAAAGTAGGCTCGAAACACTTTGACTCTTGTTCTTGTTGCATCTTCAAATTTGGAGTGTAACTATGTTCAATTTGCCGTTGAAGTTCAAACTTTGCTGATTTGAAAAAAAAAGTGGCATCTTAAGACCCCCTTTTGGTACTACAACTTGGTGCACATACCCTTTGTGAATAAGACTTGTACTTGTAAAAGTATATAAAATATATAAAATGTGCCTCAATGTATTATCAAGTACAAGGTTGTATTAGAAACATTCCCTATTCAAAACCTTCTTGATGGGTGTTCAAGGTCACTCTTAAGTTACCAATAAATTATAGGCCTAATAGGCAAAAATTTATTAAGATTTAACTATGAAAACCCCATTTATAAATCATCAAAGAAAGTATTATAAAAACTCTTTGAGGTAAATTATACTAGCCTTAACTGAAACCACTATCCTATGGATCTTTGTTATATTCAATAATTTGAAGACTTTAATAATGCTATAATAATTTTGGAATTAGGTAAATTTTCAATGTTGTTTTTAGTTGTGTTTGTCCCTAATTACAATTGGATGTGCTTTTCCCTAATCACATTTGTTGGGTGATAATGATTGGATATATTTATTCTTAATCATATTTGTTGATTATGATTGGATGTGTTTGTGTCAATCATAATTATTATGAATAAAAGTGTGTCCTATTCAAAAGTAATGATAGATAGAAGTGTTTGCTCTCATCCAAAATTTGTGTATGACCTCAAATAGATGTGTTTATCCCTATGCTTGGTTATATGAGTATACGTGTTCTTCCCTATCTTTGGATGAAGTCCAATAAGGTCAATCCTATTAAGAAAGCGTAGTGAGGGTAGATCCACTATTGCTTGTCAGGAGTAGTGTATTTTTTATGAGCTAATGAGTGTTCATCAAGTATTGTTAGTCCACTTATCCCCATTGGAGAATGATTTAATAAGGGAGGTATTGGGAATATCACACCATTTCCATTGGTTTCTTGGTTTGTCATAAAAATATTTTTTGAGGAGTGCTTTCTTGTATTATGATTTAAAAAAAAACTCATCTATTTTCCTATAGTATAGGAGATAACAATTAAATAATTGATTAGAAGTACAAGATTGTTTTATGTATAATTTTTTTTTTGACTTCTATAAATTCAGCCCAAAATCTTAAACAAACTTGGGATTCATCGTTCTTTTTTAAAATATGGGGTGTGTATGCAAGGAACACCATGTTTCTAGCTAGCTTTGTAAGATATTAGTGAGGAAAATGAATAACATAATCCCACATTATTAGGATGGTATACTATCTTTCCAAGTAGGTTTAGATGTTTATTTTGAGTAGTATATGGTGAGCTTCAAAAGTGAATAGAATAAGATTGTGGTAAAAATCAGTCATTGCATGATTCAAAATAGTGTAGAAGGCATATAGACATTGATCAGAAAACTTAAGGAACTATAGGAGGAGCATGTTGTGGAGTCCACCCTTGCTAGAAAAATAATGAGGATCATAACATTAAGAACAAGTGCAATAGACTAAACAAAAAGGGTCAAGTTCTTAGACTAGAGGCCGCAAGAAGAAGAATTTTGATGAGGAGAAAAATGAGCAATTAGGCTTGGCAAATATTCCTAAAAAAACTTACCAATAGGAATTAGAGTAGAAATCTTCAAGAAATGTAGTAGGGCTTCTTGTTTGTTTTTTCTTAGGTTATTTAGTCTCTTTTTGTTTTCTATAGTTCAGTTACTGTTTGGTTGTTCCTTTTCTTTTGGTAGCATTTTGTAAAAAGGGTTTCAAGTCCCTTCAAAACTCGTTTTACCATTAAATAAAAAATGCACAATCACATTTATTTCAAAAATATTTTAATTTCTTTTTAGCTATTTGATAACATATAAACCACCTAGCAGAGGGTAGCTTACTAGACTATTGGTTTTCATACATTCTCCATTATTGTCCTACAACACAACTTGCAACAATCATGGTCTAATCAAAATAATTATATGATCTCTAGCATATAACACAACTTGCTTACCATACCTACCTTATCAAAAATCATCTTTTAATCTTTAATCTTTTTTCACACCTACTTACTCCACGCTATCTCTTCCTAACATGTTTATCTACAATTAACATGTTTCTAGTGAAATTCATAGCATAAAATATCAGTTTATGCATAATATCTTAGCTATTTTGTAGATCTTCTCCCTAGGGACATCTCCACATGGATAGGAACATTTTGTCCCTCTACAATATCCTTAGACAAAATTTTAAATGTCAAGTTAGTTTACTTTAGCTGAAATATCCAGTAAGATGCATATGCTCACTAAAGTGTGGGTAAAATGTAGTGTCAAAATTACACACCCCTACAATTTCACATGACACAAAATCTCCTATTTAGCTTGAAAAAACAATAATATTGCATTTATGCTATGATAACATGAAAATTATAATTTTGTAGAAAAATATTCTCAATATGTAGCTTTTGAGTTTCATTTTCCTAGATGAAAGCACCGTGTGGTTATGTCTATGTGGCACACTAGCATCCCATAAAAATGTGTGACTTAATTGACACATGTGTAGCACACTAGTGTCCCACAAAAATTGAAATATTGTATAAGTTGATATTTTCAATTATAAGTCTTTAAATAGGAGATAAAGCATATTGTTGGGTAATACTTTATTTGTTGAGCATGTAGCAAGAAGTTAAACTGCCATAGAAGAGACTAATTTTCTTCACTATGCCTAGATACAAGGACATATTATAATTCTCAATGTTTATCTTTTTTTAATACAAACTAGGGATCAAAGGGGTGTTACACCCTTCTTTAGTCATTCTTTAACTTCCTAATATTAGTTCACAATTTTAAGTTGAATTTTTTAGCACCAAAATGACTTGGCATGTATTTGGCCCTCTTGTTAAAACAATATAGTTTCTCCTGAATCTCAAGTCAATCACCTTCTAATTAATCACCATTCATCATTTGTCATGTTGAAGCATTTTAATTGTGTTTAAGTCAAGTATAAGAGGACATCAAGGTTAAGCTCAAGACAATCACACCTTATTCCACCCATCATCTACATATTTGTTTAGAGGTCAAAGTTTATTTTCTACAATTTAAAGATCATTTCAACACAAAAAACATTTAAGAGAAAATTTGATACAATTTTAAATTATATTAATTAAATCATATTAGTTGTAACATTTATACAATATAATTTTAGTAAAGACATCAAATAAAATCATTTTATTTTTTAATTCAAATTAATCTTTCTCTAAATTTCCTCATACAAAATATATTTTATTTGTTATAAAGTTTTTAAAATATATTCTAGTTGTTATAAATATTTAAATTTTAGTAAAACACTCAAATTTCTTTAATCTAATTTCAAACTTTCACAAATATATATATATATATATATAATAAAAGCTATTTATAAAATGAAGTAAGTTGTTTAATTGCATAACAATTGTTGTAACATTTTTGCAAACATTCAATAGAAAAATAAATCACAAAATTTAAGATAAATATATAAAACATATTATCAAAGATGCTATCACTATCTTTAAAAAGAAAGCCTCTTCAAATTTCTATATGATATACTTATTATGTAATTTTTTTAATAACATTTATGCTAAAATCATAACTAACAGCTAAATTATTATTAAAAAAACCTAATTCCCTAATCTTATATACATATTTCATAGAATATAACAACTAATATACATCGAGATTTTCATATATTTTTAAGGCCTATAATTTAAATAATTTAAATACTTTATATTTCATTAAAACAACCATTTTCATCAGAAATTTGTAGTGATTTGAATTTATTATACTGACAATAAATTATTTAAACTGAAATGGCAAGAAGAGAAGGCGAATAAAAGGGTGTCGCAATTTTATGGGAAGGAAAACTGACAAAGCAAACAAACATTAAAGATAAGATAATTATAAAAAACTAGTGATTTGAGAAGCCAATACTTTTTCCCTCTAATTCTAAGTGAATGAGTCGTGGAAAAGGACTTGTGATTTTCTGGGTCAGTAAAAACGAGCAAAGCCGTAAAACAAATGTTATTCATGGTATTATCCGATAGACTTTGAACAAGTGCGGAAAATTGTAGAACTTTAATAAACACCACAAATTTGCATAACTTCATTAAATGATATTCATTGTATTATCTGATAGACTTTGAACAAGTGCGGGAATTTGGAGAAATTTAATAAATCATATTCATTGTACTATCCAATAGATTTTGAACAAGAACGAAAATTTACAGAACTTTAATAAACATCACACGTTTACATAACTTCATTAAGCGCTACAAATTCAAAGAAGTTGTGGAAAATTGAATGGATGAGATTTCACCCCACTTTCGCCGGTAGAATAAATGTAGAATAAGTTTCGAGTCTTGGGAGTAATACTATTATAAATCAGTTTTATTTTGGTCCTCTTCTTTACTGCATTCTCCGCTTATCTACAAAAATCTTCCGTCTTCCACCTCTATTTTTACCTACTCTTTCTTTAGACTTGATAATTAATAAAAAAGTTAAACCCTATCAACACAAATGCAAGTGCAACGACCAAAATATAAGACTGAAAATAAAGATCGAGGAAAATCTCCTAACGAAATCGCTAGCTGGTAGATCAGCCTTGAAAATATGAGCATTGAAAGTCCCTTTCCAGTCGATTTGTGTATTGGCAACAACAGCTGCATCCCTCGCAAATTCCGAGGAAGGACACTTTGTTCTGCACATCACCCATTTTCTCTACAAACATAAAATTCCCCAATGGTTATCATTTCGAACCTCTTTAGAAAATGTGATACGTTGAAGAATGATGAGATAATACTTGAATCTGAGGCACTCGATTGGCAACAGTAAAGTTGCATCTTTGTATACTGGTTTTCCTTTCTCTCAGGGCTTTCCTTTCACCGCTGCGACTTGCATCACAAATGGGAGAAATATTTTTGAAATAGGTTGAGCGGCAAAATATTTTTGAAATAGGTTGAGCGGGAAAGGAATTTAAATCAGGAATTCTCACACTGTTATCTGTTGTTCCAGCTTGTCATGATTGTGAGAGCGGCCAAAAAATGTTAGCCGCTTGCAAATGGTTTCTGTCAACCGCAAAATGACAATATTACTCTACGTCATCAGAGGCTCGATGGTGGGTCCCAAACATGGATCTCATGGTATCATGCAAGAGCATGCAATTTTGGAACCACATCATGACATGACATGCTGTTTTGGACCTAGAATAGCTACAGCCCAATCAAATAGAGATTTTTTTTGTTTTTTATTTTTTTTAATTTTTAAGCCCTCTAATCGTTGTATATGGAATACCGTTTAATTATGTGAACCTTAAAAGCAGCCAGATCCATTGGGTCGGTAGCCTCATAATTAACTCAATTAGGGGTTGATCATTCATAACAATAAAAACCGTACCAATTACAGCCTGTACACAATTAATTTTACCTTTACTTTAGGGATTTTGGCTGCAAGGTAAAATAGCTAGCGTCTGTGTGTGCGCCCTATTTTCTTTGCTTTTTCAAGCCGGTTTCTTCTGAAGGAATTGGCAATGGCGTTAATGGAAGAAGAGCAAGGAAATATCAGAAGTGTGAAGACAATTTCTTTTTTTATGCTTTGTGAGCTAGTTTAATTAAAACCCTTTAATTGTTACTCAATGGCTGGTGACTCTTAATGGCTTTTACCAGTGGCATTGTGTTAACTAAGAAGGGGCGAGCCTTCGAGCAATTGGTACTACCAGTTTCAAGCTGTTACACCGTGCCCTACCTATTGCAATGCAAACCCTTTCATTTCAAGGCAATGGATGTTAAACCACCATTCCTTTTACCATCGGTGTCGGGGAAATTTTGCAGTAAATGTCGCCTTCCAAGGTATTTTCTAACAGGCCTACTTTTTTGTAATTTTATTTTTGAAGTATAATGCCTATCGCAGAGATGTTAAATTGTTTTGTCTCACCATTGTTTTTTTTTTTTCCAATATTGGGAATTTTTCTGCTTTAAGCGAAAATTAAATTTGGCTTTATTTAATTTTAATTATTTTTTTTTAACAGAACCCATCATAGAAAGAGTCACAATTGTGACATTTTTCGGTGTTGTTAACGCTATGGTGTTACTGTAAAGAGCAGAACTGGTTCAGCGTACATGAGTGACAGGTAAAGATTTTTATAAAAATCCTTGCTTAGGCTATGAATCTTGTCAGTGTCTTAACAAATTCGTTTTCTATTCCGTTCACCATTCATGCCGTGCGTGTATCATTATATATATTCTCAATATATCTCATGACTGAAATGAGGATTGCATTCTGTTTATGCATTTGATTTCAGAATAAGTTAAAGCACATTAATACCGGAGTAAATAGTATTTCTTGTAGTTAGCAGGCATTCTTAAATCTATTCAATTTAAATTAAAATACCTTTGTAAACTTAGGCATCGCCAGTCTCCCCCTGGGTTGCTTCCTCGCTGCTTTGTCGTTTACAAGTGACTTTTAGATTATGTAACCTGTTATTCTCTTAGATTATGTTATCCTGGTTGGTGAAGGGCCTCAACTCTTACGGCTAGTAGGGTTACTGCTTCTTATGAGATGCTTTTCCAGTTGGGATGCCGCTTGACTTAAATTTTGTTACCTGTGTTCCTACAGCTTGTATGCCTACAGCTTAAATGTCTCACTTACTTCTCCCCTCTTTTTTCTATTTGTAGCATCGACTTTCGACTTCTCTATCCTCTGCTTCTATAGCTTGAATGTTTCGTCCTGAAATCGCCTACAACACCTTTTTCCTCCTTTCACTCTTCCTTCATCATCTGCAGGCTTAAGATGTTTCTAGGGAAATCAGATTAAACCTTTTAGGGGTGCATAAAAGCATATTATAGGAGACTCTTTGTGTGCCTTGGAATGGAAAACAATACTAGAAGAAATCTGGATGATTGGAGACCACGAGACAAATGCCACAGAAACCTTCTTTGCAGTTTAGAGAGAATTCTTCTTTGCACTTTCAGAAATCTGATACTTTAAGGATAGAATTACTTCTAGAAGGATGTTAAATTATTGCAAATTGATGTAAAAGCAGAGATGTTAATTCTATTCATCTGTGGGAAGATGATCTCTCAAATGTGCCACCCCTGTTTTTGTTGAAGTATCAGACATGTGTTTTGGAATGAAATAAAACACAACAAAATGTGATCTGGCTGTGCACAGATTCCCAAAAAATTTCACTGAAATCATGGCAAATGATTTATTTCAAGATTCTGCACAAAATTGTGTCGTGTTGTCAACGATGTCGATGAGAAAAAATGGACACAATTTGCAGAAAAAATATTATGAAACCCTACCAAAACAGAATTTGCTAAAAAATGAGACAAACCAAAATCAGTCTCCCTAAGCTGCTGCATCAATCTTTTTACAATAAATGAAAAGTAGATCTAAAAATATTGTGGTTTTAGAGCTACTACTGCTTTTTAAATGAGAATATTGGCTGTCGAGTTGAAATTTGTTTTCAGGCATGAGGCAAGGAATGTTTCAACTGTTTGGAAGTTTTTTTCAGTATGAGACAACTTTCTTGGTGAAAGCTGCTTCAAAGTAGGGGAAGAGCACCCGTAGCCATCATAGCTAACTTCGTGCACCCATAGATCCTAAACGGTATATTGGATTTTTTTAAATTTTTTTAGTTGTCTTCGTATGCGACTTAACTGCTTATAGCTATTGGTCTGGCTTCTGGGTAGTAACGATGCATGCTGTGGAATTAGTTATGCGCACAAAGGTCAAAAGGTACACATTTCAAAGTGTTGCCTGATACCTAACTAAAGATGTTCTAGTAACCGTCAACTCAAAATCGCTAGTTCTTGTTGACAAATGTCCCAATAGTGGTGCACAAATGGGCCAATTATGAACAAAAAAATTACAAAAAATGATCGGTTATTGGTACAAAATAAATTTATTAATGGTGTTTTCACTATGACGGCTATTGGGAGGTCAACATGACAATAAGGTGAAGGTTATTGGAACTATGCTATCTATTGGTGCTCTTCCTCTATAGCCTATTGGCTAATCAAAACATTCCCTCAAAATGGATACAAAACTGAATTGCAAAGGTGCTTGCTAAAGTGGCTCCAAATTCAGAACATATAAGGTGCAGATTCATTTCAAAGAACTTGAGTGCATGTACACTGCCCTATACATATGTTTGACAAAATATTTTAATTCTTAAATATGCATGTATACACATGTACATATTCAAAGTATTTATATATATATATATTTAAAAATGTATGTATGTCAATGTATGTAGATATACATATGCATATATGTTTATAAGAATTTCTTAAAGTTGCCCAAATTTCTTTTCAAACATATTGTATGAGATGACATACATACACTCCAAGCTATCATAAATGAATCTGCACCTTACGTGTTTAGAAATACGAACCACTTTAATGAACGCCATGGAAAATTCCAAGGTTCTTCAAATTTTATCCAAAGAAAATTAATCACAATTTGAAAGCATTCAAGGGAGAATTTGTGCGTAAATTCTTCTTTATTGAATTTCGTACATAAGTATTTGTGAAGGCTGTGGTGATCGGAAGTGACACTTGCAACTACAATTTCTGACAAGGATCCCCTTTCAATCATGCTTTGATGGATGTTCAAACCCTCTTCCAAAGCTCCAATTTTGAGTACAGGTAGGGAGGATGCAGGTGAAGGTTGAGTCGGGCCTTACACTTTCCAGATGCATTTGCTTAAAATTTTCCAAAGGCTTTTTCAACAAATTCATTTTGAACATATTCTACAATGATGGCATTTCTTGAGACCACATTTCTGTGAGGCATTTTACCAAATAGTTCACATACCTTGTCTATGCTTTCCACATTTTGCATGCATGTCTATCAGGGCACTTGCATACTTTATGCTTTTGATGGATGTTCATGTCCTGTTTCAAAGGGAATGACTTAAAATCAGACAGTAAGCTTACACTTCTATGCTTAAAAGTGTTAAACACTCAGAGTTGACTAACATTTTCTAGACTTAATATGTTGCTTAAGGTGTGTGGTCATACTAAGAATACACTTCTAGACTAAAAGTGTTAAACACTCAGAATTGACTAACATTCTCTAGACTTAATATGTTGCTTGATGTGTGTAGTTTAAGACCGACCGTTCAAAAACTCTCATTTTGACACAAGCAGAAAGATGCTAAAAAAAGTTGTAGAATTTGACTTTACACCTACCAATTGCATTTGCTTGAAAGTTTCTAAAGCCTTATTAATGAATGTACTTTGTGCATATTGTGCAATCATTGCATTCCATGAGATGGCATCTCTTTTGAGGCATTCTGGCAATCAGTTCATGCGCCTTGTCTATGCTTCCCTATTTTGTGTACATGTCTACTAGGGCAGTTGCAATGACAACATCTGAAAAAAGCCGTCTAGGTATCCATGCACTCCAAGCTGTCTAGAATGAATTTATATTGTATATTGACTGGTAATTGGTGCAACACAGGTGTATGTATATGTATACATCTACCGCAAGCTGTCTAAAGTGAACATACAACCTATATATTGCTTGGTAATTGGTGTATATGTGTTAATATATATCTATACATATACACATATAAAGAAAGAATTTGTGGGTGTATATGTGCATATATATTTATACATATACATATGTAAAGAGAGGGTTTTGTGGGTGTATATGTGTGCATATGTATCTATACATATACACATATAAAGAGAGAATTTGTGAGTGTATATGTGTATATGTATATGTATGTGTATACATATTTGTATACGTATATGCGTATATTTATGTATATAATATATTTATACATACACTCCAAGCTGTCTAGAATGAATATACATCCTATATATTGCCTGGTAATTGGTGTATGTGTGCATATATGTCTATACATATACACATATGTATATATAAGGAGATAATTTGTGAGTGTTTATAGGGGAAGTGTACCAGTAGTCGTTATAGCTAACTTTGCGCACCCACAGATCCTAAACAATACTGCGTATGTATATTTGTATATGTATATGTGTGTATGTATATTTGTATATGTATATGTATATATTATATATCTATACATATACCCCAAGCTGTCTAGAATGAATATACATCCCATATATTGCCTGGTAATTGGTGTATGTGCATATATGTCTATACATATACACATATGTATATCAATGGAGAAAATTTGTGGGTGTATATAAGGGAAGCATACCAGTAGCTGTTATAGCTAACTTTGTGCACCCACAGATCCTAAGCGGTACATCGGATTTTGACATTTTTTTTTGTTGTCTCTGAATGTAACTTAACTGTTTATAGCTATTGTTTAGGCTTTTGGGTAATAACAATGCGTGTTGTGGGATCTGTTATGCACGCAGGGGTAAAAAGTGGTCATTTCAAAGTGTTGCCCAATACCTACTTAAAAGATGCTCCAATAACTGTGCACTACAACCGCCTCAGAAATTGCCAATACTTATGCACAAATGCCCCAGCAGTCGTGCGGTATGGGTACCATTTAAGTTGCACAACTTCAATTAATGTCTACAAATTCTAACTATTGGGGTTGCAAGTGGGCGGCTATTGGTACATGTGAAATTTATTAATGGACTTTTAGTTATCATTTTTTTTGGTTTCTTTAAAGTTAGTAGTTGGGGGGTTGGGTGAGCAAGGAGTGAACGGTAATTGGAACATGGGTGGTAACTGGCACTCTTTTCCTACAAAATATATATATTGTATTATAGAAGATTTGAACTCAGCACCATCTAGGTGCCTACAACATGGACTTTGTTATTAACACAAATGCCCTGCAGCAGGTGTATATATAGGCCGAAGCTATTCTGGCTTCAAAACAGACCTTTCGTACAGCGTGATAGCGATGTGTTAGTCAATCGCAACTGTTTATTGCAGAATCGACGGTGTATATATATGTCTGTGCATGCACATTGTATATGTATAAATGTATATTTACATGTACATGTACATGTATATGTACATATAAGTATATACATACATGTATAAATGTATATGTACATACATGTAGATGTACATGTACATGTAAGTATATACATTTATATGTATATATATGTACATGTATATACATATATATACACACACCGAGAGAATTTGTGAGTAAAGAAGCAGCATTAAAGACTAAATACCTATTTATTTATTTTTAAGAAGTGTGGTCCATCGAACCACGTATCAGATATTAAACTGATAAGGACAGATACGACATTTGATCTTAACCAAAAGGCCGAGAAAGGTATCCTAAATACATATTTATTATGTCGAGAGGCATCTACAATGACATCAAAATGTCCGTACACAAAAATTCAATATTGAAACAATTTGACATGCAAATGATGGGTAAATGCATGAAATATGCCATCTTTTGGTTTTTGTGGAGATGTTATTTTAATACTCCAAATAAAACACAACCCTCGCCACTTGTCTCCAACTATATGAAACCATTACATTCAAATGATTGTGGAAGAGTGGCATAATATTTAAAATGGAACAATCAATAAAATCAAGTGGCATTGTGAGTATCTGATGATTCTAAATTCCAGGTTCATGCTGTCATCTTAGATAATGCTGGTACATACTTAAGCAACTCTATTATTATCCATATTTTTGAAACTCTTGTATGCTACTAATATTGTAGCAATTGTCAGATTTCCTTCTATTATAAGATATCTCTTGACATAATTTACCTATATTTTTTAAATATAGATATACTAGTTATAATCATTTAGAATTTGATTATGCCAAAAATTCTCATCATTTGATGTAAGGTTTAGGGTTTAGGGTTTAATGCTTCAAAAATTAAAGCCCATGCATAGCTGATGCACAGGGGTGTAAATATGTGTCTCTGATTGTGGCTACATGCACATCTTTGTGTCCTATACTTCAGCATGAATGAATGTGCATGGATACACATGCTAAGTATTCTTGTATATATAGATATGTTGGCTAAAATTGATGGCTGTTGTATTTATGCATTTTTGCCCTAAAATACAATAATTTCTTTTGGAAGACTGTATCACATGTATAGAGAGATTTTTGGCAGATTTTAAAATGTTCTAAAGTATTAAATCTGTAAATATATCTGGCTGCGTCTAGTCTGGTTCCAAAATGGTTCTTTTGTACGGCGTGTTAGCGACATGTTAGTCAATCTCAGCCGTTAATTGCAAAATTGACGGTGTAAAACGCGCGACAAACACGCGTGTTAGTCAATCCATACTATTGTTTTGGAACCAGAATAGACGCATCCAATATATCTAATGTATGATGTTTTCTTCTTCAATCATGGTTTTCCTTAGCATCCAAAGAACAAATTTTATTAGAAAAAGATTAAAAGCAAAAAAATTGCATGCTCTGCATTTCTGTAACGCTTAGTATTTGGTGCATGAACCGACTCTCACCCAGCAGCGATCAGCCATTGGTACTCCTGATCAGCACAACCTTCACAATAAGAGTTAAATAAGTAATAACTTATGCCCAAAATTCAGTAAAGAAAAACTTATGCAGAAATTCTCACTTAATGATACTTCAAAATGTGATAAGTTTTCTTTTAAGTTTAGATTGTATGGATGGGGTTTGAATTTCCCTGTAGTTTCCTACTGCATAATGTTTGAGGTAGGTGTTTGTCTGCTAACTTACCGAGATCTATTCAGATTGATGTTCATTGATCATTGATAGAAAATCTGTTGAAATATCTATACAAGATGATTGTCTGGTTCTCTATGCCATTCCTTCTTAAAAGTTTGTTTCTCTCAAGAATTTGAATACTTTATTTGAATTGGGCATTGAATGGTTTTCTGAAAGAAAGCTTTTGTTTGGACACTGTCAAAGCGAGCCTAATACCCTCATCATGCTATCATATTTTGCAGGTTACTTTACCTGTAAGGCAAATTGGCCTAGGTACCTAACCATTTGAGAAAATTGGTCCAATTTCTGTATTGGATTGCCCCCATGGTGGATTGAACCTTGCACTCTCATATTTTGGAGATTCCTTCAACTTCTGAAGGAAATTATAACCCGGAACTTATCTTTTGAAGAAAATTGGACTAGCTATTGCATTGGATTGCATACATCTTGGTTTCTTGGTTTATTGTCAAATTGTTGTTCTACCATAGAATATGTATGCTTGGGTATGCTGAGCCATTGGAGTGAATGGCCCTGCTTTTGACGATGCTTGCAGCTTTTTTTTACCTCCATAGCTCCAGCATTACTGTTACTATAATTATGAAGTCAGCTTTAACACATGTGAAGGAAAATGCAAGGGTTGTTCTAAGTTTAAGTTCTCTATGACCAGTTTTGGGTATGTCTGCAGCCTCTTTTCCGAAGGAGAAGATCAGTGAATTGATATGCAATCTGAGTTAGCGTGTTTTACAGTCTACTAAACTTGATAAGGTTCTACTAAGTGCAAATTTCAAAGAATCATAAGCATTTTTTTCACTTTCTTGCTTTTTCAAGATGGCATGAGTATTAATTTTGTATTGCCTGCAGCCCGCAGGTAATTCTAAAGTATGACCTTTACGAATGGCTTGGAACAAAGCTCTAGAGGACACTCAATGATGCGTATTAGGGTAATGATGCATTTTGGTTTTCCAGTATAGTCTTTCGTTCTAGGATAGTCTTTTAATCTTTTGAAGTTCAAAGTGTGGTTTGTTTCTCCATTCAATTTTATTAACCATTCCGTCATCTTATGGGGAGTTTAGAGAAGAAATCTGTTAACAATGGTTTGTACAAATTGTCTAGTTGTAGTTGAGGATATTATCTTTTAGGATATGAACTTCGGCATTATTCAAACATATTTTCATATTTTTTCACCTGTTAATAATGCTACGTGGTTAGCAAAATTCAAAGTTGGTTAATGAATTTAAAAGTAATGAAAACAAAACCACGTGTAAATGTGGATGTACTAATATAAAGTTCAGATGTTTGAATTCTTGGGTCCGTCAGCATAGATTGCATGCAATTTCACAACAGATTAAACCCATAAATTTTGTAAATGTTATCACCGAGGCATTATGGATGCAAATTTGAATTCTTGTGTCTGTCAGCATAGATTGCAATTAATTGCACAACAAATTAAACCCACAAATTTTGTAAATGTTATTACCTAGGCATTATGGATGCAAATTTGACACATCCCTTGCCCCCTCCTTACTACCAGATATATAATGCTATGATCATTTTTAAGTTAATATTATAATCAGAGCCATGTTAGTTTTTTCTACTTCTGGTTTAAATTGCAGAAATGATGTTTTGGCATCGAACTTATCGTTGGTAAATGCTTGGTATTTAATTAATGACCAAGTCTTGGTCAGGTTTAAGATTTGTTTATTTTAAATTTTAAATTTGGGAATTTGATGAAGGTAACCATTGCATACTTTTTAAGGATGATGTGGAGTTAGAATATTGTAGAGAGAGTTTGGCATCATCAAGAATCGTCCTTTGTCAAGATTATACAATGATGAAAGGGTTTAGGCACGATATCTAGTGTTATACAGATTTGTGGAAGTCTTACTATTTGGTCTGTTAGCTTCTCATTCCTTTGGTGTGAAAAAAGTTAAAGGTAGGCTGAATGTTAGAATGCAATACAATTGGGGTAGACTGCTATAGGTCGAAGAACCTAGTATTATAAATGAAAATAAGGGAGGCATACACAAATAGGTATAGAGGAACACATAATAGATCAAAAGAGAGGTACAAGGGTTTGAGGATTAAAATGTTTTTCTTCTAGAGTTATGAGATAGCACTAAGAATCCTCTCTTGCACAACAAAAAAATCCTTGTGCACATGGAAAAATATCATTCTTCTTTCATTTGGGGTTCTAAAAATTTGTCATCCAATCATATACAAGTAAAGCCAAGAACCATTAAATATTCCTATTAACACATCTAGCTAGAAATAAGTTATTTTCTCGTTGTCCAAAACTAATATTGGAACCTATTATGCTCTATTTACAAACTACAAACTTCCCTTCTAAAATCTTAAATTTTCTCTTTGAATCCAAATTCAAAGAGGTGTGCTTTGAGTTATCCATATCTCTTTCAATGCAATCACCATTCTCTAAAAAAGGATTGTAATTTTTTTTATGTAGAGCACCATTGAATGATTTGGGTGGAAAAAGATGGAAAACCACAAGAAGGCTAAAAAATCACGAGACCTTTAATGTCTTATAAATATTTATATTCGTTTATAGCTCTCAAGATCAAAGTAGTAGAGAAAAATTAGAACCATTTATGACCTTAGTACAAGGTGAAACCTAAAGTGAGGGTTTAGAGCTGAAGTGTGTAACACCAATCCCTTGGGTAGCCAATTATCACAATAAGGCCATGATTGGCTACATTTGCGAGTTGTCACTTCTAAGGAACACTTGAGGGAAAATATTAACAAAGTGTCATTGAAACCTTGGCAGAAGTGTTAAAGCATGAGAAACTAATGACCATTTCAAATTGCACATAAATAAATTATAAATTAATTTTTTTCACAAGGATAAAATGTAGTGATTTTGAAAGGGCACTAATAATCATTTAAATGGCAATAAAAATAGATCAATGAATCTTATAGAATAATAACAACAAAACAAAAAGGAGCATCCCAAAGACTCCCTAACATCAACAACAATTAGCTAGATAGGAAAATTAAGGGATGGAAGATTAGATAGCAACCAAACCAAGTATAAATTGCTTTTACCTTCTCACCTAAGATTGTAGAAGCAAGGTATAACTTTAGGAGGAACTTTCCTTTTCTTTTGTACAACTATTCATGAATAACTGTCACTCTCATCCATTAGTAAAGAGGATGGTGGAGGAGAGAACAACAAACTTCTCAATAGGAGGCTCCCTGGGAGGGGAAAGAAATTGATAATATCGTCCTCTAAAGGAAACAAGAAGACAACAAATATTGATAAATAAGAATCAACTCAAACTTTACAAGAGGGGGTGTGCACAACAAGCTTAGAAAAGAACCATCACAAGGTTTGAAGGGAGCACAAACATTTGGTCTAAAGGGACACTTGAGTAGTGGAGGTGATATCATCAAGAAGAGGGAAATCAATGATTAGATGGCATGGAAGGGCAAATTGTTGCTAGGAAGTCATGTCAATAGCCTTGCAATAGGAGTGGGAACAATCTAAATTCATGTGATTCATTTTGTATATTTAAGTTTATAATTCTATAGTTAGTTTTTAAAGTCAACTATAAACTAAATTAAAATTAAAATTTGAAATCAAATTAATGTAATTTATAACTAATTTTAAATTATATCATAACTAAGTAATATATATTTTTTATTTTTTTTCATTTTATAGTTAATTTTTTAAATTATTATATTTATTTAATCTATTAATTAAAAAAAATAAAAAAAATAATAAATATACCAATAAGGAGGCAACTAGGAAGTCAATCGGATGTGGTTGGTGCATTAGTAGGTTTGATTAGAGTCATTCAAATAAAGATTTCTCCAAAAGTGTGAAATATTGTTAGTGGCTTCTCTTTTATATAAGGGTATCAATCTGATCTTAAAAGCTGGGAATTCAATCAAAATTTGTTTTATTGAGAACCCATTTAGATCAAAACTCCTCCCCCAAAATTTGACATCACACATGTTGAAGGGGTTTGGACTAAAGGGATTCAAATGAATTTTTATCCATTTTTAAATAGATTACTATTCATGTTTTTCTTTGTTGTCTCACTTGTCAGACAACATTATGCTTCTTTATGAGTTATATAAGGTCAAGTATGAACCAAACATTCTCTAAAATCTTTAAATAGTAAAAAAAATGTCTTATAATAAAATTTCAAGAGTAATCAGCATGTTGTTAATTGGATGATAACTAAAATAAATATCAATCTATTATCCCTTGACTAATAGCAATGCCCACTCTCATTCATGGTCACAACTAATACATGTATTTTACCAAAGGAAAATAAATCACTAGTTATAGAAATATCAATCATCAACCACAAATGCTAATCAAAAATTTAAAATACTAATTGAACATGTGATAATTTTTAATAAATGAACTTACAAAATAACTAATTAGTAAAATACCACAATCACAAAACTCTTATATGGATTCCCAATTTAGATATTTCAATGAATATCATATTAATAATAGTATTTCTAGTTTAAATCAATTATTACTACATAAAATGTCAAATACAATGAATTGGTGTTTTTACCTTTTTTCACATACACACAAAGGTTACACTACTATTGTCTTGTACCAAGAATATATATATGATGATATTAAGATAAAAATGATTAAATTGATCAAGAGATTCACTTGTTTATAATTATTAAATGATTTAAATTTTACCTTTTTCAATTTGTTTTATAATTGAGTCCTGACATAGGTTAGCCTTTCATCTTCCATACAAACAATATAAACATGATAATCATACAAAATAATAATAGACTTGAATGAACACATTATATAATCAAATCATTGAAAGCAATGATTCATAGAAACAAGTCACAATATGCATATTATTATTTAGTTAAATACAAATGTATGGGTGATTATGTTATATCAAATTTCTTAAACTTGGGAGAAGAGCTAAGAAAATTGCACTTTGGTCATGTAAGGAACTCATTGAAGACTTCATGGGATGAGCTTGGCCTTTGCATTATGAGGTATTGCACATTAGAAGGAAGATTCAAATTTATTTTTCTAAATCATTCTAGGCATAAGATACCAATTTCATTTTCTTTTTACTTCTTGTCTTCTTTGGACATTCCTTAAAAGAATGCAAGAAACCTTTGTCATGTATGGTCCTCCATTGGGGGTTATCTAAGTTGATTTTTAACATTTTGAGACAAAAAAATCTAGTTGTAGTTTCTCAAATTCATAAAAAGTGAGATGCTAAAGGAAAAATGGTGGTTGACTATTTAGATTCTAGTAGGGCATTCTAAGAATAATATGGATGATATTTTGGAAGAGTGTGTGATGAAAGTGATTGTGTTATGACGCTACTGCCTCGTTGTTTCTAAATAAAGAGAAGCCTCAATAAGAAGGTAATTTGGAAAGAAGTGATAAAAGGTACTAGAGATAGTAGGGAGAGTAATAGGAAAAGGGTGAAAGTTCACAAGCAAAATATCCAAACCAGTCTTGGTAATATAGGAAGAAATGATTTGTTGAGAGGGATGAGTGGCCCTCAATAAAACACTAAGATAAATGATATCCTTGTGGAAGATGAAGGGAATTGGAGATGCTAAGGCCTTTTTAGAAGCATCTATCAATAAATCCTTCCTTGGAATACAAGACCCGCTCCCTAAGTAATTCGACATTTTATCAATCTAACCTTGCTTCCATGTAGGAGTTAATGGAGATATTAATCTCTATTCTTCAAAATGTCGAGACCCTCCAAAATGAATTTAAAGCTTAGCATAATCTCATCAAGTGGTTATATGTTGAGATTAATAGGCTTACACCAAGATGGAGATTATTGATAAGAAACAAAAAGAGGGGTATTAATGTCTCTTCCATGTATGATGCTATAATTTTTAGAATCGGATTCAGGCTATCCCTCTAGTTAAAAAGTTTTCCATAAATTATTCTAATTCGAAAGAGAAGGTTATTATAGAGAATGCGATTTTAAAATGGTAGGAGAATCATAATGCTAGATTGTTGGCTCTTTAATTGGATACATGCATTATAAAAGAAAATATAAATTTGATCATAAATGCCGACATATGCACAATTAGAAATAGTGTCTAAGGGTAGAAAATTGAAGTAATGAATTGAAGAGAACAAATAAAGATTTAAAACCCATTTTCAAGGTGGTTAGTAAAGTTGATAAAGTGGGTCCTAGCTCTAGGACTAGGAGTATAGCATAAGAAAGAGCTATGATGAGAAGAAGAATGGACTACAAGGTTTTGTCAATATTCATGAGAGCTTCTACTTGCAAGAGTTAGAAGCTCTTGATGCTTTGAAAATTATATAATATGTTGTTTTGTCTATTGTTTTATTTTCCTGTCTTGCTTGCTTCTCAAATGTTATTTTTTTGTTAGTTATTTGTTAGTTGGATGACATCTTTCTTTTTGTTAGGGGTTTCATGACACCTTCAAAACCTATTTTTTACCCCTTTTATTAAAAACAATCATAAATCACAATCATGTAATTATTGTGTGATTACTTTTGATGCTAGTGTTCTATAAAATTCATAAGATTAATTATTAAAATTATATACCACATCATTAAGTTAGATCACCTCACTTAATCAAAAACATAAGTAATCTATTAATATTTACATCTCAAAATCAAATTATTATTCTATATTACTTGTCTAATATTTGGATGCATTACATTTGCCTTAAAAAATATAGATATACAAACAATCTATTTATTATTGAGGTCAACATGTTTGAAGGAGATTGATTAGAGTTAAGCAAAAGGATAGTTATCTATTTTCCCTCTTAAATATAATATTCCAAAGCATTCATTACTATCTTCTACTTGCCCATCCCAATTCAAAAGGCACTAGATTGAAGGATCATGGATGAATGAAGCAACTTGAAGGCCATCCTACATGAAGTCATATCCTCTATTTCCATTTGAGGGGGAGAAGCAAGAGCCTTTTTGGTCTTATCAGTGACAACACTCTCGCACCCATGGTTGGCATACCGATCTCAGTAGTAGGTGTCCCCTGATTGATAAATGGGGAAGTAGCGTGTACTATTGAAATATTCCATAATCAGATGTGGGTGGGAGGCCTTTTATCCCCCCACCTAGCCTCACAAATGTTAGTTGGTGAGGCTTCTTTCATATTATTGCCAAGTAAGGGGGGGAGAGGGATATTAACACTTGGGTGTGCGGTGTTGGTTCAAGCCTATTGGGTAGGTGGGCATGCACTTCCTTACTTTCCACCCACTCGGGTGGGGGTGGAATATCACCCAAGACCCTTGAATATTTCTAAAGTTGACATCTCTAGTGAAGATTTTTTCATCGTCTTTTATTATCATCATGTTAAGGTATGGCAAAGGGTCACAAGTTTTCAAATCAAGCTTATTATACCCAAACCTTGCGTGAGTGTGAATGCAAAATGAAGTGGACATAGATGAGAAATTTAGTACCACTAGTAAATTATATGAAAGAAATATTACTCTAATACTAGTGATTTGAAGTTGTATGTTTAGAGAAAACACACTTAAATAAACAAAGACCCTTTATGAATAGAAGAAAATACCAAATTTGATTGAATACAAGTTTTGTTTTAGAGTTTTCTCAAATAAAAGAAATTCAAGAACTAGAAGAAACCACGTGTTAGAACTATAAATCAGAAAATTGTTTTATGCAAAAATCATGTACATGATGTTAATCTATCTTATGTTAATTAATTTGGAAAAAAATAATCTTATTAAACTAATACATAAATATAAAAATAAAAGAACATCTTAAAAATTATAATAAATACAACCACTCATTTTTAATTGATTTATATCCTCTATTTTTTCATTTTCTAAACTACATTGCTTACACCATCGAAATTGTATAGCATAAATGAAAAGAATGTATCATGAGAAGGTCAATTATGAAGATAATATATTCCTCCAAATAATGTCATCACACCATGAGAAAATCAAAGTCATATATCCTCCTAAATCAAAAGATAAAATCTCAAAACCATTGATATAAAAGTTTAGCTATGAATGATATCCCAATCTGAAATTGAGATCTTAATTCTATCCCATCATTTGACTAAGAAAAAGTAACCTTATCCCAATTTGCAAGATTGGCATTTCCTTTACTTTAAGCTTGATTTTATCTAGTTGCTTGTGAATGGGCTAAGGTGCACAAGCAAGCATAAATTTCAATAAACTAACATTGCTTGAAGAACTATCCCAATACTTGAATAAGTTGGGTGCCATCATTAACTATTATAGAATTGTTTGCCCCTTTATCTCATGACAAGCATAGATCACGGAGATATTAAGGAAGAAAAAAGGCAAGTCTTTTTAAATTTTTGGACCTTTCTTGCTCATTTCCTATGATGTAAAGTTTAGTCATAGAGAAGACAAGGAAACATTGAAATTGGATTGGATTATAAGCATATAAAACAAAGACCACCTTAAAGTCGGTGAGAGCACTGCAAATGCACGAGATCAAATCAGAAAAATCATCACTGACGACAGAGAAAACAATGGAGAATACAAGTTTGTCTGTTCACAAGTCAATATTAAGTGTTTTTCTCAATGATAACTTGAGAAACAAGGTAAAAATAGATGGGCCAACCAAAATGTAGAAACATGGGCAAAGAATAAGAATACCCACCACGTAATCATCCTCAATTCACTTCATTGCATATTGTTGGTCTGCTGTAGATTGCCACCGCCATTAATTGTCGGTCAGAAAACTTTTGAAAGTAATGTACAAACATCAGGAAACTGAGCAAAATGGTCTTCGCTGTGGCAGAAGGAGAGACTGCAACAGTTAAAAGCAATATACATCTGTCATATGCATAGGATATTTCAGTACAATAGAATAAAACGGAAGATTTTTAACATTGATGAGGTCAAAGATAGTCTATCGACAATAGATACTATCTGTTGTTATTCAATAAATTGTTGCTAATTATTTATGTACTTAGAATCAGATTTTTTTAATATCCATTGCTTCTAGTGTGCAAACGACACATATCTTCTCTTCTCAAATCTCTTTTGATCTTTCTCACCTACCCATTTCACAACAAAGATGATTCAAGTTAGTTTTTAACTAGATAGTGAGAATCTTTGATCTCCAAGGGATATTGACCTCTAAAGAGGTCTTTTGATGATGGTCCAAAGTGGGGTTAAATTCTTCAAGGTAATCTTTCTTCTTTCTCCCTAACGTCTTTTTCCATGTAGTTTTGAGAAACTTATCTACAACAAAAGTCTTAATCCTTTACCTTTATTAGGGAAAGCATTCAAGTTTGTCATCAAAAGATATTATGAGAACAATTACACATCAAATTAATCCACCACAGGCCAAGTGACATCTTGACCAACAACATTAGCACTAGATGTTAGAAGTACGGTGGTTGTTGCACCAAAAGATTGACCTTTTAATGCCCGATACAACCACTAGACTTATAGAATCCATAGGAGGTGGTTAAGCCGTGTCACAAACTCGAGCGTTGCGCTACACAACACAAGGAGACCAAGGACACACACCTTGCAACAATCCCCTCCAACGCAAGCAAGGGAGTTTGAACCTATGACCCAGGCTTTGAGATCACTTGTTAGAAGTACGATTGTCGTTGCACCAAAAGATCGACCTTTTAATGTTCGATATAACCAATAGACTTATAGAATCCACAGGAGGCGGTTAAGCCATGTCACAAACCCAAGCGTTGTGCTGCATTTAAACAAAAATTAATGCAACACATAAACAATTAAACATCAACACATGAACACCAATATTTTTTACATGGAAAACCTAAACAGTGAAAAACCATAGTGAGTGCCTGCCCCCAAAATTATATCCACTATGTATATTAGATCATAAAGAAAAGAGCTCACTACTCCAGACTTGCAAACCAAGGCTAACTGCTCATGACACAAGATACAAAAGAGGACTTGCAAAACTTGGAGCCGATGGAATAACATGTGTCCTTGAGGACACATGCCTATTTGGGAGAGAGACACCCAAATAGGCAGGTTCCATTCCAAATATGAAGATATTTCCAAATATTGGGATGTTTAAGATATTTCCGCAAATTTTACGAAATTTTCTCAAATATTAGGAAATTTAAAATATTTGGGAATGTGCACACATATGGGGAGGGAAAGAGGATAAGGTTGACTAAAAAGTATGGCTAGCTAGGTGGGTTAGGTTTAGAGGAAGGGTTCGATGACGGTTAGAGGAGGGTTAAAGTTAGAAGACATGTGAGGAAATAGAATTAATTAAATTAATTAATTCCAAAATGGGAAAAATGAGGAAAGGGACAAAAGATGAATTAAACAGTCAAATTATGAATTTGATTTATTTAATAGAAGAAGGAGGTGAATTTAATTAATTAAATGATTTATGATTGTCAAATAATTAATTAAAATTAGACTCATTTCCAAATATGAAGATATTTCCAAATATCAAGATATTTCCCAAAAAATTAGGATATATATGATATTTTGAAATGTGCACACATATGGGGAGGGAAAGAGGATAAGGTTGACTAAAACTTATGGTTAATTAATGGGTTAAGTTAGAGGAAGGGTTAGATGAGGGTTAGAGTTAGGAGACATGTGGGAGTAATATAATTAATTTAATTTAATTAATTAATTCAATAAGGGATATAAAAAGGAAAGGACAAAATGAATTAAATAGTCAAATTATGTATTTGATTTATTTAATAGAGGAAGAAATTAAATTAAATTAATTAATTGATTTATAATTGTTAAATAATTAATTAAAAGGGGACTATAGCATAATTAACAAAATTAATTAGCTAAGGGAACACTAAATAATTAAATAATGCATAATTATTTAATTAAAGGCATTCAGGATAACTAAATTCTATTAATTAAATTAATCAAATTTAGGTGTCTACACTATGATCATGTCATTGATAGTTCCTATTTACGGTGCTTAAGTCCTTTGGTTTCGACGCTCTCGAGATTTTTTGGCAGTTCATCTCAACACCTAAATTATTTTAGATCATCAATGGATTACCCTTGGTATTTTTTAATAGTTCTTGTGATATTAGGCAAGGGGATCCTATATCGTCATTCCTTTTTTATAATGATGACTGAAGCATTGGGCAAATTTCTTCAAAAAATGGTGGAGGAAAGTACTTTGACGGGCCTCTCCCCCTCTTCGAATAATCTAGTATGTTCTCATCAACAAGTTGTCAATGATACGTTAATTATGTGGGAATCTTCAATAAAGGAGGCCAGGTCTTTAAAATTGTTTCTCTCCAAGTATGAAGTTGCTTTTGGTCAAAGGATTAGCTATCCAAAATGTTCTATCTTTTTCCTGAATACTCCAAAGTCCAAACAAAGAAGAATTTAAAACATTGTAGGTTGTAAAGTTGAGTATATTCTTGCTACTTATCTTGGCCTCCCCCTTTGTGGTAACTCGGTCCCTAATTCTTTCTAGGTTGGGATGGATTGATAAATTTTAGGCGAAACTTGCAAGGTGGAAAGGGGCCCTTCTTAACCAAACTGGTTTAGTTCAACTCATCAATTCTATTCATGAGAATTTGTTAATTTATGCAATGAGTTTATATAAAATTCCCTCAAAATTTATGGAGAAAATTGAGAACATTCAAAAGTGTTTTTTATAATTTGGTACTGAAGAGAAAAATAGATTACATCTCCTTGCATTGGATCATTTATGTAAGATTAAAAAATTTGGTGGCCTTGGTATTAGAAGATTAAGGGAGTTTAATATGGCTCTTTTATCTAAACAAATTTGGAGGCTCTTCTTTGAAAATAGAAAAATGGAATAAGATTTTGATTAGTAAATATTTTTGGAGCCCTCCTTGCTTCAGTCAATTTTTTGATTCCCAATCTCATTTAGTTGGCTCAACTTTGTGGAATTTCATGCTTAAACCCAAATTTGTTATCTCTAAGGTCTCAAATGGTCCCTTTTGAATGGTAGGCAAATACAATTTTGGGATGGCTATTGACTTGGTCATTGCCCCCTTATTAAGTTTCCTAATCTTTGTCTCTTGGAGGAAGTGTGGTTGACTATATTAACAATGGTAAATGGAGGGATCTTTCTTTTGTGAATCGGGTTCCGAATTGAACACATATTCCTATTTTTCCTTCCCCTGATTTAGTTGTTTCGTCTCCCTCTTCTTCTAGAAATTTTTTGGCTACTTTTTCTTTTTCTCTTCTTGTTTGATCCATTTCCCCTCCTTGTTTTTGGGTTTGGTGTGGAATCCCAATTTGATCCCAAAGTTCAATATTTTTTTTGGTTGTTCAAAATGAAGTGCTTACCCTAGATAACCTTTGTAAACACAATTTTTCCTTGGCCAATTGATGTTCCCTTTGTTTTCAAGTCTTAGAAAGTTCTTATCATCTCGTTTTGTGTTGATCCTTTGTGTGGGAAGTTTGGTATCATATATTTGGTCTTTGGAACTTGTGTTGGGCCTTCCCCTCTTCTATGACTAACTTGTGGGCCCAATGGTCTTCCCCTTCTCATAACCCTTCTCCCTGTTGGCAACAAGGCAGAAAACTGAGAGGGGAGGGTGAATCAGTTTTCTCAAAATATTTACTTAACTCAAACACAATTCAGATCTAATATTAAACAGTGAAAGTATAAATCAACACCACATCAATAACATACACAACACCAAGATTTTTGACGTGGAAAACTCGGTCAAGGAAAAAACCATGGTAGGAACCTACCCAAAATATGATGATACCCTGTTAAAAGTATATGAAATATTACAACGGGGAATGCACATGCATTTAGACACACTACCTAGAACTCACTACTCAAAAACAATAAAGGGCTACAACCTAGGGAAGACTCATTGTCTTACAAAAACATTTGGATTACATTTGGAAGATAATGAACAAACAGAATAGCATCTCCTCATGCTTGGTGACAGCTCTGATTAAGCAGAAAATAGATAATTTGCTCCTTTGCACTTCTTTCCACTACTTCACTGCTTCCAAAAGATCAAAACATTATTCGCACACACAAAAACTCCTCTCACATGATTATTACATTTATTTATGCATATCATCAACCTATCTTTCAAGGTCGGCTCAACACACATCACAAATTACAAAGATATAACCACACACGTTACAATATTACATGTAGACCAAAACAATGTCGGCTAAGACATAGTATGGACCCAAATCAACACCTTGAACATGAAACACCTCCAAGAATTATGCCTCGAACATTTGCAACACGCTACAATCATCATGTCGGCCAAGAACATGAAGAACACCACCAGATCAAGTAAAATCATCAACAATGAGCACAACGGTCAATGCAAACCACCAACATAAATAAAACACGATCTAGAAACATCCACAAGCATCATGAATTACCACATCAACAACCGCAACAACACCACATACTAGAATCATTATCATTATACCAAACTTTAAGAACACTAACTGAACTAATTGTCAAATTGAAAAATACACTTGCAGACCTTCAAATCACAAACTATCTGAATTGAGAATACACCAGAATGTCCCAAACACTTTGCCAAATCCGCAAACCAATATTGCAACGTGGAGAAAAATCCATAACACTGATCAACATCAAACAATTGAAAAACCAACCACAATACTGGATCTCACAACTCGATCAAACCACCATGCAAATGACTGAAACTTTAGCTGAATCAACTAGAGATACTTATCTCAAAACCCTTTAATCCACAACAACTTATTTGCAACATACTGACCAAACCAACTCACTCAATCTGACTGCAACACTAGAACACACAGAGTCATATGTTGACATCAATGACAACACATCACTCAGGCAATCCAAACACATATTTGCACATTATCCTAACAATCTCCCCCTTTGGCATTGATGGTAACATATGATGTGAAAAAAAATCAATGACAAAGAAAGAAACAACTCTCAACAATCTTCCCCTAGGATGTAGCATAAGATATGACAATTTTTCACATGATTCTCTCCCCCTTTGACAACAATGCTAAAGACACATATTTGCAAACCACAAAATTGACTAAACCAAACATCTCTCTCCCAAATCTGAACAACTGAACCACAACACTGACTACTCCCCCTGAGTAGCAGTCACCACTCATCAATCTGGATCATAAGATATGACTATGAAATCCACCAGATTGATGCAAATCCATGCATCTTAGTTGTTATCAGGAGGGGCAATTACCCCTAACTTCTCTCTGATATACTACAAAGTATCCTTAGGCAAAGGCTTCATGAAGATATCTGCAATTTGTTCCTTTGTGGATACATACACCAATCTGACTTCCTTCTCATTAACCTTTTCTCTCAAGAAATGAAACTTGATTGATATATGCTTAGTCTTGGAATGCAACATTGGATTCTTAGAAATGTTGATATCACTTGAATTATCACAATATATAGTAGTTGTTCATCATAATCAACTCTAATATCCTTCAACATCTGCTTCATCCAGACCACCTGAGTACAATTGCTAGCAGCAACAATATATTTTTCCTCTGCAGTAGATAAAGAAATAGCATTCCGCATCTTACTCATCCAGGAAACCAATCTCTTTCCCAAGAAAAATGCACCACCACCAGTACTCTTCCGGTCATTAACATCACCTGCCCAATCAACATCTGTAAAAGCACTCAAAGTAAAATCATCATCTTTAGGATACCACAAACCAAAATCAACAGTTCCCTTTAAATATTTGAAAAATTCTTTTAACAACAACAACATGAGATTCCTTAGCACTAGCTTCAAATCTAGCAACAAGACATACAAAATTCATAATATCTAGTCTAGTCTGAGTTAAATATAGCAATCCACGAATCATAGATCTGTATCTAGTCTGATTTTCTTTAGGGGTCGATTCATCATCCTTTGTCAACTAACATCCGGTCACCATAGGAGTACCAACTAGCTTTGAATCATTTAAACCAAACTTCTTCAACAACTCCTTCACATGCTTGGATTGAGATATAAAAATGCCTTTATCTAACTGGGTAACTTGCAATCCCCAAAATAATTTCATCTCACCAATCATAAACATCTCAAACTCATTTTTCATTTCATCAGTAAACTTCTTACACAAACTATCATTCCCTCCAAAAATAATGTCATCAACAAAAACTTCAACAATCAAAATGTTATCATGATCAATCTTGAAATACAGATTACTATCAACAATACCTTTATTGAATTCAAGCTTCATCAATTACCTATCCAATCTAGCATACCAAGCTCTGGGGGCTTGCTTCAATCCATACAGTGCTTTCTTCAATCTAAAAAACCATATCTTCCTAATCTGTCAACTAAAATCCATCTGGTTGCTTAATATAAACATCCTCTTCCAATTCACCATTAAGAAAGGCTAACTTGACATCCATCTGATAAACTTTCAAATATTTGTAAGAAACATAAGCAAGAAATAATCTAACAGCTTCAATTCTAGTCACCGGAGCAAGAATCTCCTCAAAGTCAATTCCTTCCATCTGATAATATCCCTTACAAACAAGTCTTGTTTTATTCCTAACAACTTCACCTTTTTCATCCAATTTGTTTCAGAAGACCCATTTAGTTCCAATTACATATTTATCCTTAGGTCTGGGAACAAGAATCCATGTATTATTCTTTTCAATCTAGTTCAATTATTCTTCCATTGCTTTAACCCAATTTTCATCTTTGCATGATTCATTAACATCTTTAAGTTCAATCTTAGAAATCAAGCAATATTCTTCAACAATTCTTCTTCTAGTCATCACACCTTTATTCTTATCTCCTATGATATGATTTTTTGAATAATTCAACCTTGCATACCTGGGAGTCTTCGGATTTTTTTTATTTTCAGATTCTTAAGTTCTTTCATCTGCACTAGCACTAGTCTCTCCCTGATTTTCTAGCTTCTCCATAACAATCTTAACTTGATTCTGGGTTTGCACTTGCTTTCCTTTATCAGAGCAATCATTCTGATAATTAGAATCATATCTACAAGATCTTATCTATCTCAGATTGCCTTCATCAACTTTCACATTATCACTTTCAACTATCTTTCTCAGTCTCTTATTATAACATTGGTAGGCCTTGCTCTTAGTAGAATAACCAAGAAAAATTCCTTCATCACTATGGAGGGAAAAAAGCGAGACCGGGTGACTAGGACCTAATCCCACTTTTGCCAACACATTGGGGATACGAAAGAGCCTAGGGAGATAACTCACTTTGGCTACTTCTTGTGAGAAAGAGAGAGCCAAGGATTATCTCTTAGGGTTTCTATTCCTCTTACTGTATATGAAGGGAAGATGTGAAAAATAGGGCATGATTGATTAACTAGACTAGGAGATGAACAATGAAGCATATATGAACTGAAATTGTAGAAAGTTGTAGATCTGGAACTGAGATACTGAAAGCAGAGAAGGGGGAGGAATTCAAATGTGTACCTGGTGTTGAAAAATGAGCCAAACTGACCTAGACAGGAGTGCTACGCTCTGGTCCTGTTTTGTCTCATAGAGAGCTGCAATCTGAATGTTCTAAGACACCACCCTGCTGAAAATCACCTGAAAGTGGAGGGACCAAGGTGCCATGCCCCTGCCCCTAATGGTTTTAGGGTAGATCTGAGGCTTGCTATTGTCCCCGTGTCTTGTGTTGATCCTGAAAGTCTCTCGGGTACTTGTACCTACACTTGCAACTGAAAAGAGAGGGTTTGGGTGGCTATATAGGGTTTTGCCTTAGTCAAACCCCTGTTTTGGTGATTTCCACCTCAACAAATAGTCAATTTATATAGTAAAATAGCGTGTTCAGGAATCTTGTGTGTGTGCAAGATCCTAAAATGAGAAAGATAGGAAACTAGAGCTACCCTACGCTTTGGAGAGTAAACCCTAAATGCATGTAAATGTAAATGTGAATGCTCTAAACCAAATGTGTTAAATGATCTAAAGCATGAATGCAAATGTGAAAATGAGTGTAAAGAAGCTCATATAAAGACATGAAAATAACATGAAACCATACCAATCCCCAAGGGAGAGATATAAGCCAGTTGATTTCCTATTATCCTATTATCCTTCAATGTTTTCAAGGCTCCTAATTGATGATGAATACTTGATGAATATTTGATTAATTCTTGATGAATGTTGTTGAAGGCTCCACATAAGCCTCTCTTTCACTACATAGAAGGCTCCTTGTGATCACTTAGCCAAAAACTTCCTTTTCGTAGATGCCTTCAAATGAAGATAGAGAGCTCTTATGTATGAAACCCTAGATCTTAATTTCGTCTTTAGCATGACCTAGGATTTGAATTTCCCACCAATTTCTTGGGGTTAAGCATTATAATATCATAGAATTATGGTCTTGAAATTTTGGGAAAAATGTTAGGGACCAGGTGCACTTTGCTCCTGGTCCGACCAACTTTTCACCAAATTTTTAGGGCCGTTAGATATGATGATATTAGAGTGAATCCCAAAGTTACAGCTGATTTCAAGATGTTATGATATGCGAAATTGGCCCTTAAAGGTCGAAATAAGACATAATTAGGGTTTATGATTTAATGATTTATTGGAGGAATAAAATAAAAGGGCCACACTTAGGGTAAAGGACCCAACTTTATAATGTATGAAGTGATGAAATGTGAATTTAGATTTAATTAAATTAATTAATTAAATGCTTAAAGGGAAATTATAATGCAAGATGCAAACACACTAAGGCGGGTGCTAAACTAAGCATAAAAAGGGGCACACTTAGGGTAAATGGCCTAATTTTATGATGTGGGGAGTGATGAAATATGACTTTAGATTTAATTAAATTCTTAAAGGGAAATTACAATGCAAGATGTAAACACACTAAGGCGGGTGCTAAATTAAGCTTAAAACTGTACCACCCTAGAAATGGTGTACAATTTACGACGCTACATTTAGCCCCCACTTTAGCGGTCATATGACACTATGTGCATATGCAAGCTAAAGTAAAGAAAAGTAAACATTTGTGAAAAAGGATATATCCACAATATGTCGAACGAAACCCCCAGCGGTATCTGCAGTACATAGTTAGGAACCGCACCCTACAAAACCACATGTTAGATAAAATCACAAAATCACCTAAATGCTTTCTAAGGAAGGTGATGAAAATTCGAGGGTAGCTATATGCCCCCCTTGTTTTGGCTTGCTAATTTAGTGAGTTGAAACAGGGTATCATGTTGACCACACCGAATTGTGAAAGAAGATTGATGACAAATGCTCACAAGAAGATTTGATACAAGATCAAAAACTAATGGAAAATCATTTGGTAAGAAAGAGGACTAAACCTCAATTCCAACACAACAAAGAGTGAGGATTTGAGAGTTCTCTAACACAAGATGAAAGATTTAGATAGAAACAAATGCAAACAGAAGAAAATGAAGAAGAGATAAAAAGCATGAATACACACTTTGGTGATCCATGAGAAGAAAGGAAAATGAAAGGAACCATGGACATCTCACCCCTAGAACTAGGTGATGCATGGAAAAAAAAGGACATGGATAACTAGCCCCTAGATTCTATCTAGGTGATCCATGTAAGGGAGGAGAGTGAGAACACCGTTAGTTCCACTCAACCTCGTGCGTGTGTGTGCGTGTCTATGCCCAAGTATGCTACAACCTGTATAGTACAAATTTCAATAAATTGGCGACATCTCGCTCTAAGAGGCTGCCCTCTGGTTCCAAGATTGACCCACTGTATAAGAGAAAAGTGGCGACATCTCATTCGAAGAATGACCCACTGTATAAGAGGAAAGTGGTGACATCTCGTTCTGAGAATGACCCACTGTATAAGAAATACAATGTGCAATAGAAATATAGTACAAAAGGAGCAGTGGGTGCCCCCCCCCTTAAGAAGTCAATGTAGTTTAATGTTGATATCTTAAGGAAAGTAGAACAAGGATACCTACCTTCAGCACCAAGAAGATATACATCATGCAAAAATGTCATAAATCCAAGCAAGAGAGGGAATACTTCTTCAAGCAAGGATAAGATAGTTGAAAAGAGATATCTTGCTATAAGTGTAAAGGTGATCCTTGGAGGAGAAGAGATCTTAGCTGAAAAGACATCTAACTCCAAAGGAGTTATCTTAGACAAATATAACATCTTCTAGAACAAATGAATGTTTAAGATCAAGAGATATAATCCACCAAAGAATGCAACTCCATAAAGGAAAATTTGAAAAGAATGGAGGATTGAAATGACATCAAAGAGAGATTATTTATAACAACACTCTTCTAAAAGAAGGCAAGATATCCGCATTAGAGACATGCATGTTCACAAAATAGAAGGGTTTATCATAAAAGATATTGTATATGGTGAAAATGGATAACAATAATAACGATATTGAAAGGCTAAATGAATTCAACCACAAAACCCTAGCCTAACAACAACAAAGATCCACCATAACATATGAAGATTACCTAAGACAATACAAATCAAATGAAATCACAAAAATTATACCATCACATGTCCAATAGGGTTTGGATCTCTATTCTTCCTATCTCTATTGATCTTGTTTGATATATTTGCTCTCAGATTTTATGTGCACAAGAGCTTAACAAAGAACGACATGTGGTTGCAAGTAGGATCGCATATGCCAAGTAGTCAATTGATCAAGTAGTTAGTTAGGGTTTGATAATGAAGGAAGCATCTCCTTATATAGAAGCCACTATATGAAATGGAGGGATAAGATTGAGAGGTGTAAAAGGAGGTCGGCTATGATTAGAGGGTAGGTAAAAGAAATAATAAAATAATGAAAGGGGTAGGTAGTGTAGGAATTAAGAGATGAATGACATGTGTCATGGGTAGAAAAGGTTAATGAATTAATTAAATAAATAAAGATTTATTTAATTAATAGAAGGAGTGAGATCAATTAAATAAATAAGATATTTATTTAATTTAGGAAAATGATAATTTAAATAAATAAATGTATTTATTTAAATGAGAAATAAGGCTAGAAGAGGATAAATGAATTAAGTAAATAAATAAAGATTTATTTAATTAATAGAATAATTAAGCTTAGATAATTAAATAAATAAAATATTTATTTAATTAGACATGACAATTTTGGGTGTCTACATTTTGCCCCTCTTTGAGACAATGCGGCTTGTCGCGTTGTTTCGAAGAAGATAATATGAACTGATACAGAGTTGCCCCAAGATGGGAATGATATGCCCCCTCGAGAGATTGGAGGAAAATGTTTGGAAAGGTTGCAGACAATCTCTCGATAAGAAAGAAGGGATAGAATGGACTGACCGGATAAAGTGACAGAGTCACGGGATAATTAAGACTGACTCGAGAAACGAGGGCTAGGGCAGTCTATAAGATAGACCACGAGGGAAATACATCCTCATTGTCATCTACACCTCCAAGAGATTAGAGTGCAGAGAGAGAAAAGAGCAGCAACAGTCAGTGGCGATGGCTTTGGTTCACAGATTTGACTGCGTTCACCGATTTCAAAGCCAGTAGATGCAGGAGAGCCAGTAAGTACCACAAAACCTCCCTGTACTTTGTCGCAATAAATGTTGTCATTAATGCATACTAGGTAATGTAATAAATGCATGTTTATGTCAGGAAAGCACGTTTGTGTCCAAAAATGTGAATTTGTGTCTTCTAGGTCAAATTGGCAGTTCTGTGATGAACATACGCTATCGATTGGATAAGCTACTGAGAGGATACACTCAAGCAAGTCCTCTAGGGAAGACTAGGATAACAAATAGGGCTAGGATTGACAATTTTGTGATAGAACATACGTTGCCAATTAGGAAACTAATCAAGAGGATTCACTCAAGTAGAGGCCCTAGGATAGTATAGATCAAGGCACTTTGTGATGAACAGTGAGTACCAAGATATAGTACTTTGTGATGAACAAGGAGTACTAAAATATGAGCAGCACTTTGTGATGAACAGTGAGTGCAAATTTGAGCAGCACTTTGTGATGAACAGGGAGTACCAAACACGTAGTACTTTGTGATGAACAGGGAGTACCACTAGGATAGAAGCAACACTTTGTGATGAACAGTGAGTGTCACTAGGACTGAGATGATTGATTTGTGTGATTGCAGGAGTATTTGCCTATGCTGGAGTCATGGGAGAGATTCCCATCGACTCAGAGATTGCGACCTAAGTTGACAGCCGATGACCGAGCTGCGATTGAGGCTATGTGATTGAGACATATTCTGTATGTGCCTGAGTTTCGGGCG
The DNA here is from genome assembly GCF_030272615.1 of Cryptomeria japonica. Lineage (NCBI taxonomy): Eukaryota > Viridiplantae > Streptophyta > Pinopsida > Cupressales > Cupressaceae > Cryptomeria > Cryptomeria japonica. Next base: position 708,821,539 of record NC_081414.1, read on the forward strand.
AACATGGGATTGCTGACTATGCTGGCTGAGAGATGGCACTCTGAGACATGCACATTTCATTTGCCGATGGGGGAGACGACAGTCACCCTGGAGGATGTATACAGGATTATGCGGATACTGATTGATGGGGAGTTGATTCCGTACGATCGAGATGGAGATAGGGATGCCCTTAGATGAGTGTTCTAGGATCCGGGACTGGAGATGAGGGTGGGACACGTGGCATGGGATACCATGACATGGACAAGATTAGCACTACTAATAGTGTTGGCAGGAGTTATCAGTGGGTTCCTCTGTCCGGATAGGGCGACAAGAGGGGTGGTTGCAGAGGACACAGGGGCGAGGAGAGATGATCTTGGGGCGGGTCCTTCCAGGGCTCAAACTCCATCGAGGCTAGCCGGCTCTAAGGGAGGGAATTCATCATAGTCGTAGAGGGCTCCCTATGTATCAGTATTGTACCATTTTTGTATGATGATGTAGACACCTGTGGGTGATTGTAGCCATATGATTTTGACATCATTGTATCATGACACTTTATATATATATATATATATATATATATATATATATATATATATATATATATGAGATGATTCATCTTTGCGACAGCTATATGCATGTGTACCTATGTGATGAGATGTTCTTATGTGATGCTTATGATATGGATGCAAATATGTATATGATGCAATGCAATATATTTTTATTCTTTTATGTTTTTAATATGTTATGCAAATGCAAATGTGAATGTATGAAATGCCAATGAATATGATAATGCAAATAATTATTTACATGATGAGAATATAAAATGTGCTAACATGTGTTGTGTGCAGGATGTGATGCAATTGTGATATCTATATGTATGTATGAAATGCTTAATATGTGGTAATGCAGGTGCAACTACATGAAATGCAAATGTTTTTAGTGTGTCATCATACTCAGTCATGTGATAGCAGGCTACGCGGACTCGAGAAGGATGATGGAAGTCAATCAAGAAAGGGGGATGAAAGATAGAAGATATGAAAGTGAAAGAGCTTCTTGTGCGTTATCATCATTGAGCTTTATTATGGCAAGTAGGTTATGACAATCGAGGCATATGTTTGACCCAAAAAGTCATTGTACCTGTTTGCATGGAGATAAGACAGTCACAAACAAGGAATTCCCCAGTTCATACTAGACTCACAATGTCCTCATATCCTTGGACAAGTCATAGCATTACTAAGAGACAATCCATAGACAACAAATACAAATAGGTGACGATACCCCATCCTCGCCTTTCTAGTCAAAGACATCCTGGAGATAAAATCTCTAGTTAGAGACATCCTGAAAAAGATAAAAGACATGTCACCAAAAGATAAAATCAAAAGAAAACCAAGACTCGACACCAACATCCACTGTAGTCCTCAAGTTTAGTGTCTCTTGTCACTTGTATAAGTCTTATTTGATTGTGGTCACAATGTTTACTTTCACAAAAAGGATAGATAGCACTGAACCATATGTTGTCTGAGTCTATTGAAAGATTTGATTTGTTGAAGCCCATTGTTGCTGCTGTCTCATCTGAAACTGACTGAATCCATGAAACTGATACTTTATTGCGGAGAAGATGAAACTTTATTGCGGATTTGTGATGCAAATGTTGCTTTATTGTGGATTGTGCACAGATAGACTGAAGGAAGCTGGAAGAAACTGTACTCCTCGAAACATGTGATGCTCTCAGTTCCACACCCATCACTAGACATAGGATTTGCCTTAGCCACATATAGGATCTGATTTATTATGGATGGAAAGGGAGGTGAAAAGGGAGGTTTATTATGAATGGCTAACCAATCTTGGGTAGATCAATAACAAGCCATGATGAGAATGGGTAAGTTTATTATGGATGGATAGGTTGTGAGTGTGTGCAAAGTGAAGGGTGAAATTGAATCCTGAAGGAGGGAGGAGCAATGTCTCTACGCATGGCGCTGGTGACCCAGTTTTCACCATGGTACTTGCCCAGGGCGCCACCGAAGTGGTTTTCACCGTTGGATGAAATTATTTCTCTTTACTTTTTTCAATTTTTCAATGTTTTTTTTGTGTCACAAGGTGCCTGTTTGCCAGGTTTTCACCAAGTAACGATTTTTTTTGTTTTATAATTTTTTTGTATTTTTGAATGTTTTGACTTTTTGTATTTTTGAATTTTTTTATTTTTTTTTGTATTTTTGAATTAGGATACTCTGAAGAGCTATGTGTAAAACTTGCGAAGGTGCATGTTGTTGATAGGATCCTCCAAAGGTTCACATTCTGTAGTTGAGAGCTGATATGCCCCAAATCTATATGCTGCTGTAATGATGTAAGGACCAAGCCAATTTGGTTCGAACTTGCCCTTCTTCTCTCTATCTTGCTGATTTTTGGGATTTTCTCTGAGAACCAAATCACCTACCTCAAATGTGCGAGGCTTGACCTTGTGATTGTAACTGCGACTCATTCGTTGTTGATAAGCCTTAAGATGATTAAAAGCAGTTTGTCTTCGTTCATCCAGTAGTTCAAGTTCTTGTAAGCGGGGGACCCTATAGTCTTCATCACTGATAATGTTTTGCAAAGAGACTCATAAAGAGGGTAGCTTGACCTCAATAGGCAAGATGGCTTCAGCGCCGTAGACAAGTGAATAGGGTGTGGCTCCTGTGGGTGTGCGAACACTTGTGCAGTAGGCCCAAAGTGTAGGATTAAGTTGGATATGCCAATTACGGCTAGCGTCGTCGACTGTCTTTTTTAGGATTTTAAGGATTGTCTTATTAGACGCCTCAGCTTGACTGTTACCTTGGGGGTAATATGGCGTGGAGAAATGATGAGAAATATGGAAGCGGTCACAAAGTTCATGAACATCCTGATTTTTGAAGGGGCGCCCGTTATCAGTGATAATGGAAACAAGAATACCGTATCGGCAAATGATATGGTTGAGGATGAACGTAGCAATCTGTTTTCCAGTGACTTGTGTGAGAGGCACGAATTCAATCCATTTTGTGAAATATTCTGTGGCAGTGATAATGAATTTATGACCATTGGAAGAAGGAGGGTGAATCTTGCCTATGAGATTGAGTCCCCACTGACAAAAGGGCCAAGGAGACGCAATTGGTTGAAGTTCTTGCGCTGGCGCATGTATGAGGTCTCCATGAATTTGAAATTTCTTACATTTCTTGACAAACTGATATGAGTCCTTTTCCATTTTGGGCCAGTAATATCCAGTCCTGATGAGTTTCTTGGCTAAGGTAGGACCACTAGCATGTGGACCACATATCCCTTCATGTACTTCACGTAACGCAATCTGAGCTTCGTCACTTTCTAAACATCTAAGAAGAGTTCCATTTAGACCTCACCGGTATAGGATATCAGCTAAAATGACATATCGAGAGGATTGGTGAATGAAAGTGCGATGTTGGTTATTGGATAAATCAGGAGGTAGGGTATTGTCACGAAGGTATGTGAAAATGGAACCATATAACTGGGACTCAGGACCAACGACACATATCATCTCAGTAGGAACGATTTCATATGAAGGAACCAAAAGGTTATCCACCAAGAACTCATAGCGGGTCTCATTTGGAGGTAGATCGATCAGTGAAGCAATTGTAGCCATGGCATCTGCGGCTTGATTCTGCTCTCTTGGTATCTGCTCAAAATCTATCTTTGTGAAGTGTTGTTTTAGGTCATCCACCATTAGTTTGTAAGGCATTAATTTTTCATCTTTTGTTTGGTAATCATCAGTTGCTTGACGGATTACAAGTTGAGAGTCCCCAAAAACACGAAGTTCCTAGATCTTCCACTGAACTGCAATCCGTAATCCAATTGTTAATGCCTCATATTCCGCTATATTGCTAGTGCAAGGAAATGATAAGCGGTATGACTTTGGTATAGAATCCCCTTGAGGAGTTATAAAGAGGATGCCAGCTCCTGCCCCATGCTGTGTGTATGAGCCATCGAAGTATAGTTGCCATGGCGTTGCATGTGACATTGTTAAAATGGATTCATCTGGAAATTCTGAACTTAGAGGAACATCATCTATCATGGGGGCATCTGCTAATTGATCTGTGATGACTTGTCCTTTTATTGCTTTTCTATCCACATACTCGACGTCGAATTCACTTAGGATCATGACTCATTTGGCTAGTCGCCCAGTAAGTGTTGCTTTATTGAGAAGGTATTTCAATGGATCGATTCTTGCAACCAACTTAGTCTTATGAGTGAGCATGTAATGTCGTAATGTCTGCGAAGCAAAGACCACAACGAGACATGCACGTTGAATTGGTGTGTAGTTTAGCTCATATCCCACCAATGTGCGACTGATATAGTATACTGCTTTTTCCTTGCCCTTAGCAATTTGTTGTGCTAAGAGTGCCCCCAGTGCTGTTGGAGTAGCTGATATGTATAGTAACAGAGGCTGATCTGGAACTGGTGGCATTAGAACTGGCAGATTCAGAAGGTAATCTTTGAGTGTCTGGAAAGCCTGTTGACAGTTATCATCCCATTTGAATTTGATGTTTTTATGTAGCAGGTGCTGAAAAGGATTACACTTATCTGCAAGTTGCGCTATGAATCTTCGTATGGATTGGAGTCTCCCTTGTAAAGACCGAAGTTGACTGATATTTCTTGGTGGTTGCATCTCCAGGATGGCCTTGACTTTTGCTGGATCAGCTTCGATTCCTCTTTTGGATACAATGAATCCTAGGAGCTTTCTGGAGGTTACTCCAAAAACACATTTCTTGGGGTTTAATCTTACTTTGTATTTTTCCAACCGATCAAAGATGACTGAAAGTATGTCCAAATGTGTATTTCTGTCTATTGATTTTTCCAAGAGGTCGTCGACATAATCTTCCACAGTTACATGCATGAGATCATGAAAGATAGTAGTCATGACTCTTTGATATGTAGCACCTGCATTTTTTAGCCCGAAGGGCATGACATTCCAACAGAAAATTCCCCAAGGACAAGTGAATGATGTTTTGTGTTGATCCTCAGGTGCGATCTTTATTTGATTATAACCAGAGAATCCATCCATCAACGATAACATTTCATGACCTACTGTGAGATCAACAATCAAGTCAATATTTGGTAATGGGAAGTCATCCTTTGGACAAGCTTTGTTGATGTCTCTGAAATCTGTACATATTTTGATGTTGCGATCTAATTTACTGACAGGCACTAAGTTGGAGATCCATTCAGGATAATCAATTGGGCGTATGAATCCGACATCCAATAATTTCTCAAGTTCTGCTTTGACTAGTAATGCCACTTGTGGATGCATCTTTCTTAATTTCTGTTTCACTGGTTTTGCCCCCGGTTTAATTGTCAAATGATGCATTGCCAAATCCGGATCTAATCCAGACATATCAGCGTATGACTAGGAAAAGTTGATTTGTCGTTCTGTGAAGAAACTTATGAATTTTGACCTTTCTGACTCCGTCAACGATTGAGCCAGGAATATGTTTTGTGGAACCTCTTCTGTACCAATGTTTGTTTTGATAGTCTCCTCTACCAACATGGATGACTTTTCCTCATATGATGCTGGGAGAATGTCGAGCCTTTCATCTTCGGGTGCCTCAGAGAGGTTTTCGCCCTCAGATACGTCCTTTCTTTTTACTTTTTTGGGGTCAGACAGCGCCACAGTGTGGTTTTCGCCATAAGACCCTTGGTTTGTTCTTATCTTCACATTTTTGCGACTGGAAGGTCTGACACCCTCACCAAAATATGCCACACTATTGAGTTCTATAGTGTATCCCGCTTTATGGTCCCTAGGAGGAAGATCATCTCGTATGCCAAGATAGTCAATAAAAGCTTCATCATTTTGGAATGTGTCAAACTATGCAGGTCCTTCATGATCCTAGTCAATGAGTTAGTGGTGAACAAGGGGAAGGCTTTTAATGTCTTCAAAGTTAGCGGGACTAAGAGTGAAGATGCAGTTATATTCGAGTATGTCAAGGTAATTATCGAGGTCATCGATGACACTCTCCTCATCAGTCTCGATCGTGAACGAATCCAAATTATCATCACTATTAGCACATTCTAGGACAGGTGTTCTCATCCTATGTGATTTCAACCCAGAACCTTAAGACAAGGAATGTGTGGAATCCTCATGGGTTGTTTCTTGACCAACTTTGAACCTTTTATAAAATTCCGCCTCTTCTGTGGGTTCATCTGGCTCTCTGAATGTCTCAGTGAGCTCGTAGTCACTGGAAGACTTGTCTGAACCCCATTCCCATTCGTTGGAGTCTGTGGAATAGCGACCTTCTTGTTGAATTGTGGCAGCTTTGATTTGTAAGGCTTCTTCTGTCTTTTGAGTGTGGATCTTGGAAGTCAAGAAACCAAGTCCTTTCGAGCATTCCTTTTTGAAAGTCAATTCAGGTTGTAAAGGTTCAATGATGCCTTCCTTTCGTAACCCAAGAGGGATTTTTCCATCATACCCGAATTTTTGTAGGATCTTGAAACCTTTACCATATTTCTCACATGGTAGACTGATGTGATCTTGTGTATCATCTTCAATGTCTTTGTTAAGCATTTTGTATAAGTCTTCCTCTTCTAGTTCGCCCCATCTTTGAAAGGTCGTAGGGTCCCATTTGAGTACCATGATGGATACTTGCTTGTTAGGATGTGGTCTTCCATATTCTTTTGGTGAGCTCATGACTTGTCATAAGTACATGGTCTGATTTAAAGTGTATTCCCCCATGCCCTTGTCCTGAAATTTGCCTTTAAGCTCACCTTGTTTTGATGTCGAAGGTTTTAATGACTGAGGATCAATGTATCCCGAAGAAGGAACAGCTTTGCGATTACTGGGAATGATGGTCTCAGTTTTTGATCTTAGGTTATTGCAGTATATGAACGGATTAAGATCACCATTAACTGTTACCTCCACTCCATTGTGAGGAAACTTAATGCATTGGTGATATGTAGATGGGACTGCCCTCATTTCATGAATCCAAGGATGCCCTAGCAATATGTTGTATGTGAGATCCAGGTCTAGGACTTGACAAGCCACATCTTTTGTAACTGGCCCAACTCTGAGAGGTAAAATGACTGTGCCCTTGGATGAACGCTTTTCATCATCATATGCTTTGATGGTAATTTTGTTTGCAGCATTCACAACTTTATCCGAATATCCCAATTGTTTAATAGTGCTCAATGTACAAATGTTTAGACCTGCTCCTCCATCTATCAGGACTCATTTTATTCAATGTTTGTGTATGAAGGCTTCAATGTGAATGTAAGAGAGTGTGGAATGGAAAGGTATCCCACCATGGCTTGAAACTGGTCCACGTTCAGATCAGTAGGAACGACAGTTTCTCTCAAGAATTTGTCAAGAATGGCTTTATGTGCGGGGGATATGCGTAAGAGCTCAAGGATGGAGATGAGCATGGGTGTCTTCCCTAACTGTTCTACAAGGTCATACTCAGGTTTGGTTGATGAGGAAGCATCTCCTTATATAGAAGACACTATATGAAATGGAGGGATAAGATTGAGAGGTGTAAAAGGAGGTCGGCTATGATTAGAGGGTAGGTAAAAGAAATAATAAAATAATGAAAGGGGTAGGTAGTGTAGGAATTAAGAGATGAATGACATGTGTCATGGGTAGAAAAGGTTAATAAATTAATTAAATAAATAAAGATTTATTTAATTAATAGAAGGAGTGAGATCAATTAAATAAATAAGATATTTATTTAATTTAGGAAAAGGATAATTTAAATAAATAAATGTATTTATTTAAATGAGAAATAAGGCTAGAAGAGGATAAATGAATTAATTAAATAAATAAAGATTTATTTAATTAATAGAATAATTAAGCTTAGATAATTAAATAAATAAAATATTTATTTAATTAGACATGACAATTTTGGGTGTCTACAGATACTACTCAAGGAAGAAAAGAAATTGATGAATGATCAAAGACTTCCAACACCAAGGAGGAGGTCCCAATTAAGGATATGTACTTAAGATCCCCATTAGGGATTCTTTTTCCAATATGAGAGAAGGAATTCAAATATGAATACACCTCTACAATCAATAAGAAATCCTTATAGAAGGCACTACTTCATAAAGGGGAAATTTTGATCTTAAGAAGGAGAGATGTTTGAAATCACTCTTGCCCGCCCATATATAGGGAGAAGATATGAGATAAAAATAGGCTATTATGTTTCTTTCAAACGTATGATTGCACGTGAAATTGTACCATAATGAATGACAATGAGCCCCCAGTAAGTGAGCTACCAATGTCACATAATGATGAGCAACATAATACCCATTAATGTTATTTAAAGACATGATAGATTGAATGAGGTATTTGAATATGACATGTTAAATGCTCTACTATAAGTGAGATTAAAAATATGTATAAGATAATTAATGCTAGAAAGTCTTTAGAAAGAGATAAGTTTATAGGAGAAGTATAGGCCACTAAGTCATACTTCTCTTGCACAAAAGAAATCTTAGGAGAGCCTGGATAAGTGTAATTCATTGCCTTATTCCTAGACGAAGGGATTTTAGAATGAGTAGAAGATAAAGTCTCATAAGTGGGATTATAAATCTCTTGAGGAGATTCATAAAGAGATTTGATCATCACCAACATTTTGTTATGAGGGGGATGAGTGTTGAAATAAGTAGGAGATGATTTAATTGATGTGACTAAATACAACATTCACATTGAGAGATGGTCTTTTAGATGCTTTGGTGGGCTTAGAAGGATTATATCCAAGTCGAAATGAAGCTTCATGTGTGTTATGTTCTAAAGAAACTTTAATTCCTTGTTCATTTGCGCCACAACCATTGCCATTATAGCCACTCTTAGCTAAAATGTAAAAACTGGGACCATAAAGGGATGTCAAATAAAAAAGAGATGGATGTGCCTAATAGGTCTTAGTGCTATATGAATTAGAGGAAGGATTTGAAGAATTATTTGAATTAGAAGCAGCCACAAAGTGGTTACTTAGTTGTTTAGACAAAGTGGGTTGCTCTTTAGGTTCCTCCTTAGATTTCTCCTTCTTAGTCTTAGATTTTTTCCAAGATACTCTATACTCTCCTATAAAAGTAGGGTTAAAGTCTAGGGATCCCCAATCATCATTTGAGAGTACTCCTTTGGGATAAAAATTATCTTTGGGAGGAGATTCTGATTGAGTAGAAGAATCAGGAGTACTAGAAGGAACATGATCATTAAAGGAAATAAATGTATTTGAAGAAGTAGGAGGATTGGGAGAAGAATGGGAAGTAGTTGAACAAGAAGATCTAGATTTTAATGGAGATTGAAGATTGGTATCAACTAACAAGGTGTATGTCTTATTTTTGTAAAAGATTTTGACTTGCCTATGCAAAGTTGAGGGGACAACTTGCATGCTATGAATCCACGGTCTCCCTAATAGAAGGTTATATGTCAAATTACTAGGCATGACATGAATAGGTGTAGATAAAGTAACAAGACCTACCTTAATAGGAAAGGTTATGATACCTAAAGATTGTTTATCAACATTATCAAATCCTTGAATAGAAATAGAAGCGGGTTCGATGAGAGAACGATCCACATTAATCTTATCCAATAAGTCCACACTGCAAACATTAAGGTCGGATCCATTGTCCACAAGGGTTTGTATTATAGCATTATTGTTGATAATAACCACAATCATAAGAGGATCATATTGATGTTGGATTTCATGAGAAGGTAACTCATCTTGTGTGAATACAATTTGAGCTTTGGGTTTGTTTGTCAGATCAATCAAAGAATCCATGTTATTAGGTGTCACTGCAGGTGGGACATCTAAGTTTTTCAAAGCATCTTGTAACATCCCATGATAAGCAGGTGAAGTTTGAACCAAATACCAAATATAAATCTTGGCAGGAGTAGCTTTAAGTTGTTCAATGAGATCATACTCCTTACTAAGAGTCTGTGATATATGAGGTACTTGTGGAAGAGTAGGTTGAGAGGGAGGAAGTGAAGTTGGGGTAACTAGAAGAGGATTAGGTTGCCTATTGTTTCTTGTATTGTAGGTATGAGAAACCACATGAGAACTCTCTTTAGTGATTTTCTTAGCATACTCATAAGGGTTCTTAGTAGGATAACCTCCTTTCACAGTAATAACAGATTTCTTAGGAGTGCAGAAAGAATCATTAGCATAACCACCTTGAACCACTAAGATAGGTTTACGTTGAGAAATTTGAGAAGGACAAGCACCTTGAACTGTGAAGAGGGGTTTATTAGGTGTTTTGTTCACATGTATCAAATTGGTTGAAGATGGTTTAGGAATATCAAAGGTGTCCTTATGAATTTTAGAAGAAGAATGGACAAGATTGTTGGAAGAATTGTTGATAGTCTCTTCTTGCACTAAAATGTTATCATGGATAAGATCAATTTTAGGAGGTAGACTAGGAGTAGGCATTGATGTTTTAGAAGGAAGATTATTAGTAGGAAAGGTCATATCATCCTCTTTCATCAAAGGATATACATGGGGAATAGACTCTCTAGGAGAAGGATCAACATTACTCTCTAAAGTCTCACCTTTGAGAGGGAGACCTTTGAAAGAGATGTCAACAATCTTACCTTGAACTAGGGTATCCTTATGAGTAGTGTTGGCATTACAGTAAGAAATATTTTTGGCATTTCAATATCAAAAGATTGTTGATATTCAATAAGGATATTGAGAAGGTTGTTGAAGATTATTGATATAACTGAAGAAGGATGATAACTATCTTTATAACATTATTTTGTCATTGATGTCAAAAGATTGATTATCTGATTCAGTATGATGTTGCCATATCTTGAGAAGATTGATTAGAAGAGAATTAAGATGTCGGTAAAAGACACAGAAAGAATGTGATGAATAAGGGGAGGAATAAGTTATTCAATGGACAACTATTACCGAGTTAGACAATGATGAGATCATGATGTTTAGATTGTTTTGATATCCTACATATTTTGTTGATTATAAGGTTAATACTATACTATGTCACCGAGTAAAGAACCTAGTCGGTAAACCCTAAGGAACCTAGTTGGTAAACTCTAAGGTTATCGATATCAGTTAATGAAGGTGAAATGTCTACCGAGTAAAGTTTAGTATTTACCGAGTTGCAACCGAGTTATGATAGTGCGCATTGGATGGATAAAAGCATTATTTAATGAAGGACAATGATTAGCTAGAGATGTATAAATGATTGGTATGTCATGCATGAAGTTTGTTAAGGATCTATGGAAAAGGAAAATCGGCAGGAAGATCTACAACGCAGATTGAACCGCAATAACCTTATGCAAGTTCCAAGAAGGGAATGCAAGTCCCTAGGTAAGGTAAAACATTTTCAGATCGGAAGGATACATTGAACCTGGTCAAGTTTGAAGATTTGATGGCTAAGATTGATCATGGAAAATGTGATCAAGGAGATTTAGCGGTTAGCAATTGTTAATAAACAATGAATGCAGGCAAGTGTATGCACATGGATGCTACATAGTGATTACCAAGCATAGAAGCTTGAAGACCTATTTGAATAACAAAGTAGAGAGCCCAGCAGAGGGACAAGATAAGTCCTATGACTAGATTGTTTTGAGCAAATAAGAATATGCTTTAGCATTTTAGATGTGAAGTTGCAGACAAATTTTTATTACTGTTATTTTGTAAGTGACAGAAAATCTCTTAACCGAGTGGACTTAATAGTCTTATTTGTAAACCCTCTAGCAAGGTAACATTCTAAATGAGTGTTTGAAATCCTTTGACAAGGTCACTTCTAACAAAGTAAAGATCCTAATAGATCTGAGGGAAATCCCTTAACCGGGTCACATCTAGCAATGTGTTTGTAATCTTTAACAGGATTTTCTTTTAACCGAGCATACTCTAGAAGAGTATATTTCTTAGTGGGTTTGAAATCCCACAGTGATTTTTCCCTATTTGGGTTTCCATGTTAAATCTGGTGTTATGAGTGTTATGATGATTATGTGTTTATGGGTTTGCATGTTTAGCAGTTTTTGGTTAAGTTGCTGAAGTATAAGTTACCGGGGTTGAATCTGTTGATTTTATGGAACTTTAAGTTTGTATGATTCACCCCCCCCTCTCATCTTGTTAGCTATTGGCATCTGTAATTTACATTAAGTATCAGAACTATCAAGTAGAACCAAGTTGAGGAGAGGGTGATGCTTTATTTTTATAGGGAGAATGATTGAGATTCATGTAAGGTGAGATGCTATCAAGAGAGTTATCAATCATGGTTTCATCCTCTTTGTATAGGGTTCTCTCATGGGGTAGAGAATAATCAACACCTTCTTCTAATTGTTCATCCCAAATAGTGAGGTCTTTTAGAAAAGTGCTAGAAATGTCTTGCACAAATATGTCCTTATTGTTATTGCCAATTTTGGGAGAAGGGATAACATTGTTCATTAATTCTTCATCCTTAGGAGGGAGAGCATCACTACATGTGTTTAAATCATCCTCTTGCCTCAAAATGTGTTCAATAGGATCCTTATGGGAGAGAGAATTAAGGAAATTGATTATGATTTCATCTTCTTTTTTTAAGGCATCGTTATGGGTAATACAAGCTTTGGGGCAAGGAGAAGCATTTGTCATTAATGCATCATCTCTAGTGGGAATTTTGTTGAAGTCAAAAAAGGAAATGCCATCACTAGGAAAAGTAGGGATAATACCATCTTCTTGCACAAAATGATCCTCATGAGGGGAGTATTCTTTAGGAGAGAGATGAACATCTTTCTCCAAAGATTCATGCTTAGGAAGGAGATCTTTGAAAGAAGTGCTCATAACCTCTTGTTGCACTAACATGCCCCCATTGGTAAGACCAAATCTAGGAGAAGATAAGTCAATGCCCATCAATACCTTTTCACTTTTAGAGGAATCATGTAGAGAAGGTAAAGTAACACTAAGAAAAGTGTTTATGATATCATCCTCTTCCTCTAAGATTGCTAGATGGGAAGGGCACATTTTAGGAGAATTGTCAAGATCACTCTTCAAATATTCATCCTCAGAGCATGGGAGAGTTTTGAAAGGGTTGGTAACAACTCTTTTAGGAGCTTAAATGTTATAGATAGGAGGAGGTTCTTTAAGAGATGGAAAAATTGAAGCAATGGAAGCTAACCCATTATCACATTTATGAAATGAATGCATCATGACAACAATTTTACTCTTTCGAATGATAACATATGCAAAATAGAAGGAAATGTTCAATTTTAACCAATGAAAGCACTCTAAATGTTGATTTAGAAAATTAAATTTATGAGTGAAATGTGTTCCTAAATCATATATGAAATTAATGATCCAAATTAAGCTATCCACACGTTCAATTTTGAATTGAAAAATTAGGGTTTTAACAAAATTGACCCCTAAATTTTTCTGAAATTTGCAAGGAATTGAAACTTGTAAATGTAAATTTGAATTTGAAATAGAAAATCCACATAAATCTGAGAACATAAATCAAAATTAAAGAAGCCTGGATTCACGTCGGGTTCACCAAAATGTGGAGGAGGAAAAGCGAGACTGGGTGACCAGGACCTAATCCCACTTTTGGCAACACATTGGGAATACGAAAGAGCCTTGGGAGATAGCTCACTTTGGCTACTTCTTGTGAGAAAGAGAGAGACAAGGATTATCTCTTAGGGTTTCTATTCCTCTTGTTGTATAAGAAGGGAAGATGTGAAAAATGGGGCATGATTGATCAACTAGACTAGGAGATGAACAATGAAGCATATATGAACTGAAATTGTAGAAACTTGTAGATTTGAAACTAAGATACTGAAAGAAGAGAAGGGGGAGGAATTCAAATGTGTACCCAATTTTGAAAAATGAGCCAAAATGACCTAGACAGGAGTGCTACGCTTTGGTCCTATTCTGTCTGACAAAGAGCTACAATTGAAAGGCTGCAATCTGAAGGTTTTGAGACACCACCCTGCTAAAAATCACCTGAAAGGTGAGGGACCACGACGCCATGCACTTGTCCCGGGTAGGACCAGGGCACCACACCCCTTTCCGTAATGGTTATAGGGCATATCTAAGGATTGCTATTGTCCATGTGTCTTCTACTGATCTTGAAAATTTATTGGGTACCTGTACTTGCATCTACAAATGAAAAGAGAGGGTTTGGGTGGCTATATAGGGTTTTGCCTTAGTCAAACCCCTGTTTTGGTGATTTCCACCTCAACAAATAGCCGATTTGTATAGTAAAATAGTGTGTGCAGGAATCTTGTATGTGTGCAAGATCCTAAAATGAGAAAGATGGGAAATTAGAGCTACCCTACGCTAGATGGGAAATTAGAGCTACCCTACGCTTTCGAGAGTAAACCCTAAATGCATGTAAATGTAAATGAGAATGCTCTAAACCAAATGTGTTAAATGATCTAAAGATTGAATGTAAATTCAAAAATGAGTGTAAAGAAGCTCATACAAAGACATGAAAATAACATGAAACCATACCAATCCCCGAGGGAGAGATATAAGCCACTTGATCTCCTATTATCCTTCAATGTCTTCAAGGCTCCTAATTGATGATGAATGTTGTTGAAGACTCCACATAAGCTTCTCTTTCACTACATAGAAGGCTCCTTGTGATTGCTTAGCCAAAAACTTCCTTTTTGTAGATGCCTTTAAATGAAGAAAGAGAGCTCTTATGTATGAAACCCTAGATCTTAATTTCGTCTTTAGGCCGACCTAGGATTTGAATTTCCCACCAATTTCTTGGGGTTAAGCATTATAATATCATATAATTATGCTCTTGAAATTTTAGGAAAAATGTCAGGGACCAGGTGCACTTTGCACCTGGTCCGACGAACTTTTCACCAAATTTTTAGGGTCGTTAGATATGATGATATTAGAGTGAATCCCAAAGTTACAACTGATTTTGAGATGTTTTGATATGCGAATTCGGGCCTTAAAGGTTGAAATAAGACATAATTAGGATTTATGATAATGATTTATTGGAGGAATAAAATAAAAGGGGCACACTTAGGATAAAGGGCCCAACTTTATAATGCAAGATGCAAGATGCAAGATGCAAACACACTAAGGCGGGTGCTAAACTAAGCATAAAAAAGGGCACACTTAGGGTAAAGGGTCCAATTTTATGATGTGGGGAGTGATGAAATATGACTTTAGATTTAATTAAATTAATTAATTATATACTTAAAGGTAAATTACAATGCAAGATGCAAACACACTAAGGCAGGTGCTAAACTAAGCGTAGAATTGTACCACCCTAGCAATGGTGTACAATTTACGACGCTACAATCACATCTAGCATCAAACTTCCCTAGATCTTCATCTCTTTTGATATAGCATTTACTTCCAAAAATTCTGAAATATCTAATTGTAGGAACATGACCAAACCATAACTCATAAGGAGTCTTACCAGTATCACCTTTGATATGCACCCGGTTAAGAGTGTATACAACAATACTCACAACTTCTCTCCAATAGATATGTAGAACATTTTTTTCTAACATCATGGTTCTAGCAGCTTCCTGAATTGTTCTATTCTTCCTCTCCACAACACCATTATGCAGAGGGATTCTAGGTGCAAATAATTGTCTCTTTACTCCATGCTCTTCACAAAATGCATTGAATTCACCGGAAGTGAATTCGCCACCTTTGTTAGATCTCAGACACTTCATCTTTAATCCCATCTCAGTCTCAACCATAGCTTTGAAATTCCTGAATTTCTCCAAGGCTCAGATTTCTCCCTTAAGAAAGTTACCCACATCATCCTTGAATAATCATCAATCAACAAAATGAAATACATGTCTCCTTGAAAGCTTCTAACTCTAGAAGGACCATACAAATCAGTATGAACAAGATCAAATAATCCATTAGAACAATATTGTTTGCTTTTAAAAGTAACTCTTGTCTGCTTCCCTAACTGACATTCCTTGCATACCAAATTAGTAGGCTTTACCAACTTAGGAAGATCTCTCACAACTTGAGTAGAACTTATCTTAACCATGCAATCAAAATTCACAGGCCACATCCTTCTATGCCATAACCAACTTTCATCAATCTGAACAATCAAACAACTTTTACCACCAACATTCAAGTGAAAGATATTACCTTTAGTCTTTGTTCCAGATGCAATCTAAATTTCGAAACTACTTAAGATTCTACATTTTCCATTCTTGAATTTTAAGTCGTATCCCTTGTCAACCATTTATCCAACACTCAAAAGATTATGCTTTAGACCTTCAACATACAAGACATTATGAGTATTATGCTTACTGTATGCAGGAAAATGTGGTGATCAAAACAAACAAATTGAGATCAAATGACCTACATACCAATGAGACTTAGTGCATGTATAAACTAATTTAAACTAGTTTCAATTCCCAAGGTGTGTCCCATTGTTCTCTATCTCATAGGATCCCTAAAGCTAATGTTTTTCTCTCAGATTATTGAGCAAATGACTTAGGAATGACAACTACAAGAATGAGTGATATTGTGATCTATATGCATGAATGCATTCTAATATCTATATGATATGTTAAAAACTATGATGCTTAAGCTAAGATTGAGATAGTGATATGATAAAGAGATTAACAAATTATCCTAACATGATACACTAGCATGAATATTCTATGATATGAAATGGAATGCTTCTAAATGTTATGATGATATTTTAACAAAGAGAGGCTAAAATGCTTAGTAAATTAGACTATAATGTATATGTATGAAACTTGGATATGGAGAATGAGGAATGTGAGCTCTATTTATAGGGAAAATAGGGCAATGGATAGTTAAGATTGAATAATCTTAACAATGGTTAGGATTGAAAGTTACTCAATCCATGTTTACAATTTTCACCAATGAAATGGTGACAATTGTCAACAAGAGGTGGCTTGAGAGGAGATGTAAGAGGTATTAAATGCCTAAGGAGACATGAAGGTTACCTAAGGAGGTAAGATTATGGTTATGTTAGGGTCATCCATTGGATAAAGATTTTAGCCAAGGGGTAAACTCTTGTGCAAGGGTTAGATAGGACAACTAGGGTCAAAGCCATGAGTGTTTGATGAGACCCTTGAGTTAGATGAGGGTTAAGTTAGAGAGAAAGTCTCTAACCATGAAGGGATCTTGAAATAACCATTAATGGTTTGGAAGACTTTGGGGACAAATTTGTAAGAGTCCTTCCAAATTTGGGGGAACTCAACAAGTTAGCTTGTTGAAGAAATAAAGCCTTTAATGCATTTAGAAGACTTTCTTCCAAATTTGAGAAGTGACCTCCTCAAATTTAGGGAAATGGTATGATTAGAGGGATTAAAGATAATTGATTAGAATTAGATGGGTTCTAGAAGAATGATTAGTAGACAACTGATAAATGTAGGAGAGGGCAAGTGGGAGAAAAAGAATTTTAATTAAAATAAAATGTTTTATTTCAAGTAAAATAAATGCAACTTGCATAAATACAAGTGGGGGGATTTTTATAAATAAATTAGATTTATTTATATGCAAGGGTCAATTTAATTAAATGTAAATTTAATTAAAAGGAAGAAAGGAGAATTAATTAAATAAAGTGATTTATTTAATTAAAGGATAGAAAAGATTTAGATGAATTTAATTAAATAAATTGAGTAATTCATTTAATCAAATAGATGAAAATGAAGAAATTAATTAAATAAGATTTAATTAATAGGGGGATGAGTTTTAAATAAATATTAAATATTTATTTAAGAAGGTGGTCATATTTATACGTCTACACTTACCATCAAAAGAAATGAAACTTTTGTCATGGATTATACCAACTTTGTCATCTCCAAATCTTACTACACCACCATCATACTTTTCGATATTCACAAACTTACTCTTATCACCTATCATATGATGAGAGCAACCATTGTCAATAACCCAGTCATCTTTCTCTTCAATTTTAGAAGCCAAAACTTTCTCCTCATTAATGTAGCTAGCAAAATCAGTAAGCACTAGATCATCTTCCTTGATAGCAATAAATACTCATTCATCATTACATGAATTTCCTTTCTTAGATTCATCATCTGTCACACCTTCATCAGCAACATAATAACATTTACTCTTATATTTAGGCTTATATGGTTTCTTAGGGACACTTTTCGGACACCTTGAAGCAAAATGTCCTATCTTATTACATGGAAAGCATTTAAGAGGCAATTTTCCTTCATACTTACCAGCTCCTTTAAGCAATCTTCTGGCAATAAGGGCTTCAAGCTCCCCAAGCTCTCTCTCTCTCTTCTTCTTCCATCTCCTTCTCATATTTTGATACCCATCTTGAAGAAATTTCTTTTGAATCATATCTCTACTTCCCGATAAAAGTAGCTTTGAATGTAGATTCAGTCTTAGGAAGAGAGTCAACAAACTCACTCAATTCAAAGGCAACAAGCTTGCCAATTAGCATGTATCTGGTCACATTAGTCATGACCCAGATGTCCTCAATAGCAGTAGCTTTATGCTTGTAAGTAGGAGGCAAGTATCTCAACACTTTAGCAACAATCTTTGATTCTTCCAATACTCCACCAGCACATCTGATATTGCACACAAGCTCATTCACTTTTTGCATAAAAGAAGTAATGTTCTCATCTTCACCCATCTTCAACAACTCATACTTTCCCTTCAAGCTCTACAACTTGGAAATCTTCACATGACTATCACCTTCATACAAAGTTTCCAACTTTTTCCAGATCTCATGAGCAATTTGCAAATCCATTACATTTGTCATTTTAGAATCAGTCAAGGCACTCAAAAATGCTTCCTTAGCTCTAATATTGTATTTAGCTTTCTTAATCTCATCCATAGTTGTACGACCATTTGAAGGAATGTGATACACACTTTTAGTAATCTTCCACTAATCTTCACCAAGGCATCTCAAGTGACACTCCATCCGACTTTTCAAAGAGTATAGTTTGAACCATCAAATCTCAAACTATCCTTCTTATAAGTTGCCATCTCGGATCACCTCAAGTGATCAAGCTTCTTCGAAGGAACTAGCTCTGATACCAATTGTTGGCAACAAGGCAAAAAACTGAGAGGGGGGAGTGAATCGGTTTTCTCAAAATCTTTACTTAAGTCAAGCATAATTCGGATCTGATAATAAACATTGAAAGCATAAATCAACATGACATCAATAACACACACAACACCAAGATTTTTGACATGGAAAACTCGGTCAAGGGAAAAACCGTAGTGGGAACCTACCCACAATATGATGATACACTGTTAAAAGTATATGAATATTACAATGGAGAATGCACATGCATTCATGCACATTGCCTAGAGCTCACTGCTCAAAAACAATAAAGGGCTACAACCTAGGGAAGACTCACTGTCTTACAAAAACATTTAGATTACATTCAAAAGATCATGAACTGATAGAATAGTATCTCCTCATGCCTGGTTATAGGTCCGGTTAAGCACAAAACAAATAATCTTCTCCTTTGTACTTATTCACACTTCTTCTCACTACTTCACTACTTCCAAAAGATCATAACATTATTCGCACACATAGACACTCCTCTCACATGATTATTACATTTATTATACATATGATCAACCTATCTTTGAAGGTCATCTCAACACACATCACATATTACAAAGATATAACCACACATGCTACAATATTACATGCAGACGAAAACAATGTCAGCTAAGACATAGTGTTGAGGTTAAAGTTGAACTCCAAAGAAATGTCCCGAAACCTATTAGTCCATCATACAATATAAAAATGAAAGCTACAGTAAACTTAACTTCAACCGATGAAGTAACATGAAGTAAATGAAATAAACAAGATTATACCTTTCATGATTTACACCTCATTATGTCCTAACTCCACTGTTCCTGGTTGCGGATGATTTTCTCTCAAAGAAGCACTGGTAGCTTCCAAGATGGCATATGAAGAATGGACTGATAGTTGACTGATACTATGATATGCATATGTAAATGATTTAAGCTAACATGATATTAAGCTAATGATAAGAATTCTAAAATTGCTAATTGCTTCAAACTTAAACTCACAGATGCAAGATAAAGAATCCTAGAATGAATATATGATTACCTATTAGACTATTAGTTTAAAAATGGCTTAGGAGACCTCTTTTAACAGTTTTTTGAGTGCATGAGCTTAGGTGGCAGAGATCAACAATCATGATCGAATCTTGCAAATTGGATAGCTATGAGCAAGAAGTTGAAGGTTGGGAGAAAGGGGGAAGGAGAAGACAAGTGTCACTCATCTCACCTTGACTAAGTTGAAGACTTGAGAGGATATAGGATATTTGGAGAAGATGTAGGAATGAGAGGACAAGTAGACTCAAGTCCTCCTAAGATATAGGGATGTTGGAGAAAATATAGATGAAAATTAGGAAATATGTGTACGTACACAATATTTCATTTATTTTGGAAGTTGGAGATAAGTGGCTAATAAATGGTTTTATTTTATTTTATTTTGTTGAATTAATTTAGCCACATGATGGATGAGTTTAGCAAATAAGAACTGATGTGGAGAATGAAAGGTTATTTGGAAAATGGATTAAATAATTAAAAAATGGTTTAATTAATGAGACTATAGGATAGTAGATAGGGCAATAATTAAATATTAGATATTTAATTAATTGATTAGAAGAAAATGATGTAACGAATTAAATAATAAAATGTTTCAATTAAATTAAGCCATCGATTTGAGCGTGTACGACGATATCAATGACCTCTTGAGTATGGCCCACCGGTATGTACCTTATCCCAAGCTTGGTTGTAGTTTTCCATACAAATTTCCATATTTTTCAGCACGTGTTAGGCTATTTTAGATTTTTTTATGATTTTCGTCATTGCATTTGAGCACTTTTGCCTCGTAGTTTTGTGCATATGCATCGTATGTTAGTGCTTATACTAGTTTAGCGTTTTTACCTTGTATGTTCATGCTTTCATTGCAAATGTTAATGCTTACAATAGTTTATCGCTTTTGTTTGGTGTGTTCACACTTTTGTTGAAAGGGTTGTCGCTTTTGTTTAATTTCTCACGTTTGTTTTGTTTGTTAGCGCTTTCATAAAAAAGGTTAGCGTTTTGTTTGATTTCTCGCATTTGCTTAATAGAATAGTGCATTTGTTAACTAGGATAGTGCTTTTGGTTAAGATGAATTTGTTTGATTTTGACTATGTTAAATTTCAGTCAGATGATTTGATTTAGACATTTTGATGTGTGAATTTGATTGATAAGTATTCAATTAATATCTGATTGATAGAGATTTTGAAAAAATTGATTGATAGGATAAACGATTGATTGATGATTTGATCGGTGGATTGATAGATTGATAGATTAGCTCTAAGAGATCGAGTCGGTCTCTGATAAAGAACTTAATAGAGTTAAGTGAACTTAGTGATTGATAGAAAGCCATAATTGATGATTTAAAAGTTGATTTGATAGCCTGATTTGCTTTGTAGAAAAGATTTACTGATTGTTGATGTGATTGATCGTTTGTTTGATAGATTGATAGATTAGTGATCTTAGATTTGATAGATAGATGATTGATAGAGATCAAATTCTCTTGTTAAACAAGATAAACTTGATGTTCTCCAGTGTCGAGACAAATTCTCAGTCATGCGGTATTTAGTGCCAGAGATTACACAGGATGAGATTAGACACATATATGCTTGCAAATTATGCCATTTGTTATACATGTCTAATATTACCCATAATAGGGGTTTGTTTACTGCCTTAGCAGAGAGATGGCATAGCGAGCATAACACTTTCCACCTGCCAACTGGTGAGATCAATATTACGCTCGAGGATGTCTACAGGATTCTACACATCCCCGTGACTGGCGAGTTAGTCCAGTATGATTTTCAGGATTTGGGAGGGACAGAGGCTTGCATAGCCATGTTCGGTGATGAGAGAATTTTCAGAGGAGAGATCCGATGGGAGGATATGATTATGTACTATGAGACTTCCCCAGTTATTTTTGCAGGATTGATTGGCGGATTCATCTGTCCAGATAGGAGATCTCGAGGTTTCGCTGTTGGTTGGGGTGGGATCTTATAGAGCATGACGCAGCATCGCACTAGATATGCTTGGGGTGTTTGTATGCTTGCTCATTTATATCACGATCTTCATTAGGTTGTCTATGATGACAGTGCTAGTCTGTCTACAAGGTGCACACTTTTACATATCTGGTGTTGGGAGCACATTGTTGTTACCCGACCTATTCATCATAGAGTTCGTGGTGATAGGCAGCCATATGTCTATTTATACATAGGTATCCTTACTCAGCCTAAGCTAGGTAAGATGGAGTATTGGCGTTGGGTTTTGGATTCATTGGATATCATCATTTGGAGACCCTATATCGACTGTGAGCCATGGATGGATGATGCACGAACATTACCATATATTTTGTAGAGTAGATATTTGATTGATCACACTCCATACATTGTTGAGTGACAATTGATTGGTTGCGTTTTGAGACAATTTGGGATTATTCAGCACATGCCTACTGGTGTCGCCATGTATGCATGACGATACAAGGATAGGTGAGATTGGGGACCTTCTTTGTCTTTCGAGATAGCACGCACAAAGTTTTTGGTTGCTCCTATGGTTGCTTATGATTTGAGATTACACATTTTGGATCCTCGGGTCACCACAGATTATGCTCAGTACATGCTTGCACACCCATTTCCTCGTATCACTGATCCAACAGACCCTCCTCCCAGCTCAGGAGATGAGGAGGATGATTCTGATGATCCCATCATTAGGAGACGGAGACAGAGGCAAGAGCTTAGAGCTGCTTGAGAGGCCGAAGGGGATGAGGGGGATGAGGGAGGAGATGGAGGCGATAGGAGACCTGGGCATAGAGGAGGTCGATTGAGAGTCTTCGGAGGACCTTTTGGACTGATTGGCAAGGCTGGGAGACTACTTCCCATGAGAGGGAGAGATGCAGGATGGATTGGGAGGGATACAAGAAGAGCAGGGATGAGAGTAGTGAGAGGATCACCCTCTCCAGGAGGAAGCATGTGTACTGGATTGGACAGGGGCTGAGGGAGAGGCATTGATTTTGGTCAAATTCATCCAGATCTTGGGGTTATTGTAGCCCACGGCAGAGGGGATGAGGGGGAGGAGGAATCAGAGGATCATGTTACTCTCATTTGGCGATGGATCTTGAGAACTACCCAAGTTGAGACTCCAACAGGTGGAGAGGGAGGTAGAGATGAGGGGATGCATGATGCACCGCAATAGGATGTGCTAGATCAGGATACCCTGGATGATCTCAAAGCACAGATAGATCAGCTTAGGGCACAGGTGCATACACTTATGACAAAGAGAGACAGGGTTGTTAGGAGACATCAGGATACCCAGGCCCTACTTGATCACATTTAGCAGGTTGGATCTGGCACTCTCTCAGCTAATATCATTAGAGCATTATTTCAGGCTAGGAAGGAGACATCACACTGGCAACGACTATATGAGGATTTAGTCTTAGAGAGTCAAAGATCAGGGAGCTATCAGACTACCGTGTGGATGGCTATCGGTAGTGGTGGGGTCATGGGACCTCCTTAGAGGAGTGGATATTGGGGGGGACAACCGTCTAGAGGATCCTCTCACTCATAGCCACAAAGACGGACAGAGTTAGGTGGTAGTGGCAAAGGACAACCTTGACTTATAAACATGATTTATATTGATGAGGCACTGTATTTTATTATTGAATTGATATCATTGTATACTTGGATTTTTTATCATTTTATGATGATCTATATGCAGACATGGACTTTATATGATGATGATGATTCATGATTTATTATGCATGCTACTTTGATGATGATGATCTATATACTTCATGATTCATATATGCAGTGATTAGATGGATGCATATTTGATGGTCTTCTCTTTCCTTTATTTTCATGATGATGATGTTCTATATGCCTTGATGATACATATCTATATGATGTGATGATTATGAAATGAAAATTATGCATTTGATTTTTAATTTTGATGATCATGGATGCAAATGAAAATGATTCTATAATGCTTTACTTAAATGATGCAAATACAATGATCTATACGAAAATGCTTCTAATGATGACGTATGAATGTTGATTTATTTACTCTTGATGTGTATGCATATGATGAAATGATTCTATGAAATGATGTACATGAAATGTATTTGAATTTTTTTATTTCGAATGCACTCTGATGGTTATTGATGTAAATGAAAATGATAGTAACCGATGTGCTTAATTAAACTCATGTGATGAGTACCTATATGATGATGAATATGCTTATATTAATGA
The DNA here is from genome assembly GCF_030272615.1 of Cryptomeria japonica. NCBI lineage: Eukaryota > Viridiplantae > Streptophyta > Pinopsida > Cupressales > Cupressaceae > Cryptomeria > Cryptomeria japonica. The sequence goes on from NC_081414.1 coordinate 708,845,747, forward strand.
GATGACATTGTGATGTTTATATATGTGATGAGATGACCATAATGAGATGCCTATAATGATATGATAAATAAATCTAAGTGCAAAAGATGCAATTAAAATTACCTTAATGAATGAAATGGAGCAATTAAATGCAAAATGTTAATGAACCTAATGCAACTATTAATGATATAATACAAACGATTAATGAAATACATTTAATGCAAACTAATGTAATGCAAATGATTATGATTGAATACAACTAATGAAATAAATGATAATAACTAATATGCAAACCTAATGATCCTAAAGATAAATGACCCTAATATTATCAAATGAAAATTGTTTTTGTTTTGTCCAAGTATACTCAATCCTTATTTTGACTGTTGATCTCTGAATGAAATGAAATGCTTATAATGCAACTGACAATGAATGCTTATAATGCAGATGAATAATGAGCTAATCTAAAAATGATCTAACTAAAATAATACTTCCATTCTTCATATGCTATCTTCCAACAATGCTTGATTTCATCATTGAGCTTTTAAAATATTGTAAAAAAATAAAAGCAACTTGACATATTGATTCAAGCTGACCTGAGTATTTTTTACATGGATTTTGATATAGCAAGTTTATACAAGCAACTTGATATGATGAATCAAGATGACTTGAGTTTCTATTGCAGAACAAACAAGGATTATCTCCTTTCAAGCATGACTCGGAACGTCCTCCTTGATCTTTTTTCGATCATATCCTTAGAAAAGTTCATACCTTAATAAGAGATAAACCATAGACAACAAACAAAGAAAATAATCATGCCCCATCATAGCTTCTCTAGTCATGGAAATCCTTGAGTTGCATAGAGTACATGATTAGCAATAAATCAAGATATAAACAATGAATCTTGTATGCCATTCACATGTTCTCATGATCATTAACTGATATAATCATCTTGATCAATAATTGTAGTCGCATAAATCTGTCCACTTAATTAAATGAATATTTAGTATTTATTTGATTATTTAACCATCAATCAATAAATTAATTAAATCAATAAATTAATTAAATTAATATATTTAATTAATTCATCTTAACCCTCTTCTCCTATTAATTAAATAAATTATTCAATTTATTTGATTTAATTCACTTAACCAAATTCAAACCATTAATTAAATAAATAAAGCATATTTATTTAATTAAATCTTCTCTCACATTTAAATAAATTAATATTTATTTAAATTCCCCCAAAATATCACCTCTCACATTTCAATAAATCATTTATTTAAATCACCTTTATCCTCCACCAACTTGTATTTTCCTACAAATGCAAGTTGCACAACTATTTTAAATAAATTATTTATTTAAAATCCTATTTATCCTCACCCACTTGAAACCTTTAATGGTTTCCCTTAAAGTCTTCAAACTTAATGGCTTCTTTCTAGAGTCTTCTCAAGCCTTTAATGGTTTTCTTTAAAGTCTTCAAACTCAATGGCTTCTTTCTAGAGTCTTCTCAAGCCTTTAATGGTTTTCCTTAAAGTTTTCAAACTCAATGGCTTCCTTCTATAGTCTTCTTAAGCCTTTAATGGTTTCCCTTAAAGTCTTCAAACTTAATGGCTTCCTTCTAGAGTCTTCTTAAGCCTTTAATGGTTTCCCTCAAAGTCTTCAAGCATTTAATGCTTTATCTTCCTTTTTCTCATTTAAATAAATTAATATTTATTTGAATATTTACCCAAATGCAAATTACACCATTTAATTGAAATAAATGATTTTATTTTAATTGAAAATCCCAAAATTCCTCCCACTTGCAATCCTAACCCCCTTCTAGATTCTTCTAACCCCTTCCTAATTATCCTAATCCATCCCCTAAATATTGTCACATTCCTAAGCAACTTGGAGTCACTTCTCAAAGCCCTCAAAGTCTTTGAAAGGCATTTAAGGCTTTAAGTCTTCAAATGGTTAACCTCTAAAGTCTTCCAAACCATTAAAGGCTCTTACATAACCATTTATGGTTAACTCACCTTGCACCCATGGTTAAGGACTTTGACCCCTAAGTTAACCCTCATGTAACCCATGTGTCTCTTCAAAGCATTTATTTCTTTGACTAGGGTAACCATCATGTCCCCTCAAACATTTAATGCTCCTTATCTCTCCTCTCAAGCCTCCTCATGGTGACACTTGTCAGCATGGGATTGGGTTGAAAGCCTTCACATGGATCTCAAATCATTCAATCCTGACCCTTGTTGAGATTACTCAATCTCAACCATCCATTGCTCCATTTTTCCTATAAATAGAGCCCATTTCTTCATAATCCAGATCCTGAAAACTTGTATGCATTTAACCTATAGGCATTTTAGAGAGCATTTAGCATAGCAAATTAAAATCTTGTTATTTTGGTTTAAATCAATCATTTTATAGCATCTAGTAATTTAGCTTTTCATTTTACATTTAGAGCAAAATACTAAAATCTCAATCCTCCATAAGCATCCATAGTGCAAAAAGCTGCTGATAGCTACACTATTTTGGAACTTGGAGAGGAGAGGAACAAGGGAAAAGGAGCTAAGAGCATGTTAAGAGGCATTTGGAGATATCTTATTATCTTTGTTTCATTTGTTAGATATATTAGCATGATTTTAGTATCTCTTTTGAAATGCCTGTTTAGATTAGTTTTTGATTAACTAACACTAATGATTTCTTGTGTCTTGTGTTGTGTGTCATTTGCTAACCTTGTCCATTTCGCAGAGCATCATTTGGTCAACCCGACGTGAATCCAAACACCAAAAAAATCATTTTTTTAACTAATAACATGTTTGAATGTTGAAATTGTCACATAGGTTGCGCTTTAGCGCTATTGACCGTGTTTTAGCGCTATTGATACTTGTTGTTCTAGCGCTATTGTTCTTACAATAGCGCTATTGTATCAAGTTTAGCGCTTTTGACACTGTTTTGGTGCTTTTGACATTGTTTTGGTGCTATTAACCCTGTTTCAGCGCGTTTGCCTTCTCTGTCTTTCTTTTTCTTTTAGCTCATTTGTGTTAAATAGCGCTTCTGTTCAAACACAAACTAGCGCTATTGTAACAGAACGTTGTAAAAAGGACCTTGTAACCGAAAAAGTGAAAGTTTTTAGGCTTGTGGAAGCCTCCCTTAAACATGGATTTTACTAACTAGTTGTTGTTTGTGCAGGTTTAAAAACTCATCCTTTAAAATCACAAACTTTATTTTGGTGTTTTAAAACTTGAACAAACAAACTTTCCTTGCTTTCTAGTTACGGTCATTTGTTTCTTTGGTGCATTAAAACTGAACAAAACAAACATTTGTTTTCTTGCAAGTTAGGAAACACACTTCATTTGGGGCTTAAAATCAACACTTCTATTTTTCTTGCATCAAAAGAATTTACAATCCACACTTCTATTTTGGTGCACATAAAATACACAATCAACTTGTTTAAAACTTTTTGCAAAAATGATTTTTTTTCATGCATACGTGCTTCAAGTTCAGTTGACCAGGATTTCCAAATTCTAGATTACAACACATTTTACCATTGAAGGATAAAAAGAACACCATGATTGTTGGAGCAACATCTCCAAAATAGTTAGATTACATTGCAATGGTAGATTAAAAAGAACAAGTGTTTTTCGTGCTTGGCACACTTGTGCAAAAAGTCGGTCGAGTGGTCCCACTTCTAACACACACTATCCTCTCCCTTGGCTTTCATGGTCCTAGGTGCAAGAGAAAAGTGTTAGTAACACTCAAAAATTTTATCTTTTTAAGAGAGGCCTGCCAAGAGACACATCACTCTTGGGAACGACCTCGCACGGTAAATCCTTTGAGCCGCTATAGAAATCAGGTGAGAGCGAAAGCTGTAGCCTTGGGTATAGCTATTCCTACAGTGTAACTGGTCGAAAGGACAAATGGGCCCCACCACTAGTTACAAGGCTCTTAAGTGAGTCACTGCAGAATAAACTTATGTCCAAAAACATCGAACATGACTAAACACCTTTAAATAGTAGCCCACCCATTCTATTGATTGAGGATATTTGCGATATAATTTAGTGCAAGTGCATAGATGGTTTTGCTCCCAAGATACTCACCATACATATTTCCTTGAGTAGAAACATAGCTTTTTGAAAAGTCACTTGTGGCTTGATAAAAGTGGTGACTCCCCCATCATAGGGATCATCTATTTGTTATGCTCGTGCAAGACTTAGTATATCACATCCTTACCTGCCAAGGCGGGATTCATAAGGTATGTAGTACCAAAGTTGAAGAAATATCAAGATGTGGGCTAAATTTATCACAACTGGCCATTTGACCTTAGGGATAAAAAGTGTTTGAAGTGTGTTCGTTTTAGTGAAGACCAAGTGCAAATTAAGCCGACTTCAGGCTTTGGAAATACACCTTAAAATACATCTAAAGGAAGGGTCATATACAAGTCCAAGGATTGGGTTGATCTAGACCCATACTCATTTGTGCCTTTTTTAGGCAACATTCTTGTGTTTGTGAGCTTGCTTTGTTTTCTTGTCAAAGAAAAATAAAAAAAATCACTTCCAAAAACAAAGTATTCATCCAACCAAACATTTCTCAAAACAACCAAACACATCAAAAACAAAGTGCAAACAACAAAGAGTCAAATTTATGACCATTCTTCACATCTTGCGAAAAAAGAAGCGTCATCAGAATATCAACTTGAAAAAAAGACCATAAAGCTCAAAGACTTTGATCAAAAGGAGAAAATTCTTTTATCTAAATAGACAAATCTTTGTCTCCCATAGAGTTTTTCTGCGTCACATGCGTCTCTACCTTCAAGGCAAAACAAATGAATTTGATTCAGAATCATTGAACCGCAGAGCTTTTATGCAATATAGAGCTTTGAGTTATCACAAAAATCAAGGAGGTAAGATTAATCCCAACTTTTTTCCAAATGTCTGTATCACATACAATGTAGCTCGAGAAATACCACCAACAGCCGAAAGGGAAGAGGTAGAATTTGTTCCATTCGTGACACAAAGCTTTTATTGAAGTTAAAACATTTCATCCATTATCTCACTCATACATCATCACTTCATCATCAATCCGTTCCAACTCTCAAAACATTAAGAGGTTCTTGTCCCAAGTTCTCTTTTAGATATTGCTTGAATCAAACACATCACATCACTTTTTAGATTGTTTCTACATCTAGGATAAGCTCATCCTAAGAGACACATCTACGTAGGTTAAAACTAGTTCATGAGTGAATCCTCTCATTACTAGGTAGTTCAATCTGTAACACATCTCAGATTTCTCTACACCTTATCACATCAAAACTTATCAAACAAGCAAGCAATTCAAAGAAGGAATTTCGGTTACATCTTCCTTAAAAGTGCTAGAGATCTACATGCAACACAACTCACCAATCATCAAATCTCTCATTTCATCAACAACTCATCATCATTTTCACACAATTTCAACAAAAGCTTGCAAGCAAAATGGCCCAAACCCGATCATAGTCAAGGCAACAAGAAATAGAAATGGAAGAAGAAGAAGAGAAAAATCTCAATGAATTTCAAGAAGCACTTGGAGGAAATGAGAATGATGAAAACCCAAGTACTCCTACTCCTGCAACAATAGAAAGGGCTCAACATAACCCTCTCTTTAACAGACTGTTTGACGAAATACTCAGGAGTAATGTGGATGCTCACTTTTTAAAGCTCACTCAAGAAGGAGCAAAACTCCCCTCTGACTTTGATCTTGCCCAATTAAGATAGGCATTAGAAAGACAAAGTCACCATGAAGAGGAAAGAGGTAGAGATCCCATCAGATATAACATTCCTTGAGGTAACCCACCACCTCCTCCTCCAAATGAAATGAAGATGTTGCGGCAACAAGTCGAGAATCTCACCCAACAGCTTCATAGTGGTGTCAAGACTAACCAATTCTCACTCAATGACATATGTCCCTATCCTTTTGATAGGACTCTTTATATGCCACCATTTCCATGAGGATTCGAAACACCCAAATTTGAAAAATATAGAGGAAAGGGAGATCCTCGTGATCATGTCAGAGAATTCCATTCCGCTTGTCTCGAAGTGGCATATGAAGACACATACCTAATGCGCCTTTTTCCCCAAAGCTTGGGAGGAAAAACCACATCATGGTTTTCCCGACTATCAGGTGGCATTAGAACATTTTAGGAACTTATCCAAAAATTCCTCGCTCATTACTCTCATAACATTGAACGCGACATCACCATGGCTGATCTGTGCAACACCAAACAAAAACCAGGTGAACTATTCTCAGTATTCCTGCAACGATGGTGCCAAATGTCTACCAGACATTCTCTTCAGTTACCTGAATGAGAACTAGTGGAAATATTCATTTCCAACTTAAACGAAGAAATGGAATTTCACCTGGATGTCAAAGACACAGACTCTTTTAATGATATGATCACCAAGGGTTTGAAATGTGAATGGGCACTCATCAAGAAAGGACTTATCAAAATCTATAATGAACCAAAGGATAGTCCTCGCCCACACTTCAATAGTGATAAACCAAGCTTCTGGAACAAAAACAAGAGTATCGTCAACGATGGGGTTGTGGATGCCAGGACTATACAAAGTGCACAACCTATGGTTCGGTTTGTAGGATAGAATCCTCCACCTCAGAATAACACAAATGTTCCTACCAATCAAGGTCGCATCACATCTCACGATGAACCAAGACCTCGTCAGCAAAAACAAAAACGCACATACACTCCCTTAGGGGAACCCATTGAAACAGTATTGCGACAACTCATTTCTCAAAATTTGGTCACTCTCCCTAAAACATCAAACTATGAACCTCGGGTCAAATCCGCATGGTGGCGAGATACTGAACACTGCGATTTCCACCAAGGGAGAGGACACAAGATAAGTAATTGTCATTGATTGAAAGATCTTATTCAGGATCTTATTGACTGAGGAGAAATTGAAATAGAAGGACATGACCCAAAAACAACAAATAATGATCATCTGATGTTCAAAAATCCACTTCCATCACAAGATCAAAGGGGTCCTTCCACTTCTAGGCGAGGCACTGATACCACCGATTATACACAAGCTGCGTATAATTACACTATAAATCATTTGTATGATGCCAGTGAACAAGTTGCAACTATAACCTTCAAAAATCCCAACTCAAATTGCAATGTTGTTACGCGTCGCGGTAACGTCACCATAAAGGCAGCTCCACAAGGCACCACCTCCATCCCAAAGCAGTACAATCTTGTGGAACAATTAGACAAAACGCCTATACTTATATCCATTTTAGAACTATTGCGCCTATCGCCATCTCATAAAACTATCTTGGATCAAGCACTCCAAGAGGCGTCAGTCCTTGCAAACCTGAATACAAACCAATTTCAAGCCATGGTTGGAAGTCTAAAGTCATCACCTTGTCTCACTTTTTCCGAAAGTGACAACTCTTCCTTCCAACAACCTCATAACGCTTCACTACACATTGAAGGCTTTATCAACCAGCATAGGATCAAGCGAGTCTTGATCGATAATGGAGTAGGCCTGAATATTTGTACACTAGAGTTGGTCATAGCATTGGGATATGCCATAGAATCAGTGGATCCTCGCAAGAAGATCACAATCAAAGCCTATGACAATGCAGAGCGTTCATCCAAAGGAGCTGTGGTACTACCAATCCGAGTAGGCCCCGTGGTAAAGCACATTATCTGTCAGGTTCTGGACCTTCCTCTGCCATATAATCTATTGTTAGGAAGACCTTGGATACATGCCATGCAAGCCGTTCCATCTACCTACCATCAATGTATCAAGTTCCCACATAACGGTGTAGAGATCACAATCTTGGGCGATGCAAATCCCTTTGCGTATTGCCATAATATCAACCATCAACTAGAGATTATTGTTCCTAATAATAGAGAAGCCATTTCCTCCACATCATATATAAGTCTCGCCTCTCTTGCCAGTTCGAACACCACTATACCAAAGCAAGAAAAGCTTAAAATGAAAATAGTAGAGGAAGGTCCTGGGGAATACAACTTGAGTCAACTCTTTTGTGTGGGGTAAATGCCCACTTCTCCTAGAACACATGGTAAACCACAGCAGTTACTCTAGCAACCACTAATCACGCCCGCATGTGCTTTGACACCTTTCATCCTTGGAACGAGTTAAGAAGAAGAAACCCAAGATGAGGACTTAGCAGACTGGATCTATAAAGATCCCATCACCACTGATATACCGCAAGTTAAACTTCCTACGGATCAGTATGGCAAAGGTCTCCTCATTATGAAAAGAATAGGGTATGATGGTCAGAGTGCTTTGGGATATTGCAAACAAGGACGACATGAACCTCTGCTGCTGGAATTAAAGCCCAAAGGAAATACAGGCCTAGGCTTTGAAAAAGAGATCTTTCCTAAACTAAAATTCAAAGGAAAACCCAAAATACCATTATGTCAGCCTACAACAAAAAAGACACCTTTCATTATCAAAGCAACATCGAGCACCATCACAACTGCCCCACCGAGGCTCAGAATCCCAACACAACCATCACCAATGCCACTCATCCCACCAAACAAACCAGTAATCCCTTCAGTAGCACCATTAGCAGCAACAACTGTATCAGAACCCGCAGCAGCATCTATGGCACCAGCAGTTCTAGCAGAAGCCACTGAGTCAATACTACCAATACTCCTTGCACCAGATTCTTTAATCCCCATCGACCTTCCTGCAACACCGATCACTGCAAAGGTACATCAACCAATCATACCTGCAGTATTTAACTCAAAAGACATCCCAGTATCGTATAGTAATCAGATGCTCGAAAGTGACTCAGAGACCGACTCACATGAGTGGGAATTTGATTATGTATAGCTTAACACTTCAGATGAGGAAGACACATCACTACCTCCACCACGCAAAGACATCCTTGTTTATGGAGAAGCACAGATAAAGACCACTCGGGTTCCCGAACTGGAAACATCTTCCACAGACCCTACGTCTCATCCTACGCTTGATTCTGATAGGGAGAGTACCATCAACGACCTTCACCATAACGTCTTAACCCTCACTGATACATCTAGCGCACTTAACCTAATCGATGAAGTAATGCCCATTATCCACCCTGAACTCATCGAATGGAACTAACCAAATCCCCCATGTCTTGACTTCTTTCAAAATGATGAGGCCATCATTGACTTTTTGGAATTAAGGGATAACCTACCAAGCAGGGATCACAAAGCTGGATTTGCCATTGAACTTAATAGTGTATCATACTTCGGGGCGGATGCCAAACCTTTCAGCTGCAAAAATATAACAATAAAACATGGATCTTCCAATGAAAACTACATTGTGGCACTGTTTGATCCAACAAAAGTAAAAAGAAAGAGCGTATCCAATGGTGAAAACCTCTCTGAGGCGCCTGAGGATGAAGGGTTTGACATCCTCCCCGCTAGCACACAACAGGAACGATCAACGATTCTCATCGAGGAAACCAAAGAATACAATGTGGGGACTCCTAAAAATCCTCATCTCATATATCTGGCATCTCTTCTCACTCCAGAGGAACAACCTGAATTTATTGAGTTCTTCCAGAAGCGTCATATCAACTTTGCATGGTCATATGCAGACATGCCTGGGCTTGATCCTGATTTAGTCATGCATCACCTCACCATAGCAAAAGGAGCCAAACCTATCAAGCAGAAGCTTCGTAAGATGCATCCTCAAATTGCAGTACTAGTCAAAACAGAACTCAAGAAACTCCTAGATGTTGGTTTCATTAGGCCAATTGATTACGCAGAATGGATCTCCAACATTGTGCCTGTCGGCAAACCAAAAGGGGGCATCCACATTTGTATTGACTTTAGAGATCTGAATAAGGCATGTCCTAAGGATGACTTCCCCCTACCAAATATCGACATCATAGTGGATCTGACAGCAGGACATGCCATGCTTTCACTCATTGATGGCTTTTTAGGATACAATAAGATAAAGATCGCACCAGAAGATCAACATAAGATAGCCTTCACCTGTCCATGGGGCACATATTGCTGGAATGTAATGCCCTTCGGTCTAAAGAATGCAGGAGCAACCTATCAAAGAGAAATGACCACCATCTTCCATGACATGATGCATACTATGATGGAAGATTATGTGGATGACTTACTAGCAAAATCACTCACCAGAGAAGGGCATCTCCACATCTTAGATAAAATCTTTGATAGACTGGAACAATACCATGTTCGACACAACCCAAAGAAATCTGTCTTTGGAGTAACCTCCGGGAAGCTTCTAGGATACATTATCTCAAGCAAAGGTATTGAGGTTGACCCAGCAAAGGTAAAAGCAATCATGGACATGCCACCACCAAAGAATATTAGTCAGCTAAGGACATTACAAGGGCGGCTTCAATCCATCCGAAGATTCATTGCACAATTGGCTGATAAGTGTCACCCATTCACACACCTACTACACAAGAATATCCGCTTTCAGTGGGATGCCCGATGCCAGCAAGCATTTCAAACACTTAAAGACTATCTCATGAATCCACCATTGCTGATCCCACCAGATCCAAGTAGACCATTGTTACTCTATATCTCAGCAACAAGTACAACATTGGGTGTACTACTGGCACAACATAATACAGAAGGAAAAGAGTGTGCTATTTACTACATCTCTCGCACACTGGTGGGCTATGAACTCAATTACACACCTATTGAGCGAGCTTGCCTAGTAGTAATCTTAGCAGCTACTAAACTGAGGCACTATCTGTTAACACATAAGGTACAACTCATTGCAAAGATTGATCCACTCAAGTATTTACCCAACAAAGCAACATTGACAGGTCGCTTGGCCAAATGGGTGATGATTCTAAGTGAATTTGACATTGAGTATGTAGATCGTAAAGCTATCAAAGGTCAAGTTATTGCGGATCAGTTGGTCGATGCACCTCTCATAGGCGATCATCCTCTCATATCCAATTTTCCAGATGAAGAGATATTCATGATTACAACAACACAACCATGGAAACTATACTTTGATGGTTCATACACTAGGCATGGCTTGGGGGCAGGCATTCTGTTTATCACACCTCAAGGTGATAGCATCCCGAAGTCTTACAGGCTCACATTTCCATGCACCAACAACATAGAAGAGTATGAGGCCTTGATCACAGGACTCAGGCTAGCCGTACAATGGAAATTACAAGAACTATAAGTATATGGTGACTCCCAACTAGTCATTCCACAAGCAACAGATGAATATCAGACCAAGGATGATAAACTCATGCCATATAAGCAAATGGTGGAAAATCTAAAGGCATCATTTACCACAATTACCTTTGAGCAGATACCAAGAGATCAGAATCGAGCTGCTGACGCTATGGCTACTATTGCATCTCTCCTAGATCTTCCATAGAATTCAACACGCTATGAGTTCTTGGTAGAACAAATTTGGATTCCCACTTATGATATCCCTAAATCCGAAATGATATGTCGCCTTGTCGGTTCTGAATCCCCATGGTACGGTGAATTCTACACCTATCTCCGCAATCACACCCTTCCTCCCAACCAATCGAATAACCAATGTAAAACCTTCATTTGCCAAATTGCTCGATATACCATTATTGTTGAAACCCTATACCGACGCAGTCTTGATGGTACTCTCCTTCGATGTTTGGAACAAGGTGAGATAACAAAGGCTTTGGAAGAGGTCCATGAAGGAATTTGTGGAACCCATGCAAGTGGTCCGTCACTAGCCAAGAAACTCCTGCGCAATGGATACTATTGGCCATCTATGGAAAAATATTCCTACTACTTTGTCAGAAAATGCAAGAAATGTCAAGTTCATGGTGACCTGATACATGCACCAGCATAGGAACTACAACCAATCACAACACCATGGCCTTTTTGTCAATGGGGCCTTGACGTTGTAGGTAAGATTCATCCATCTTCATCGAATGGCCATAAATTCATTATTACCGCCACCGAATATTTCACAAAGTGGATCGAAGTTGTTCCACTTACCCAAGTCACCGGCAAGCAGATCGCCTCATTCATCCTCAATTACATTATCTGCCGGTATGGTGTACCCATGTCCATCATCACAGATAATGGTCTTCCTTTCAAAAATCAGGATGTCCGTGAACTTTGTGAGAAATTTCACATCCAACACCGCTTTTCCACTCCCTATTACCCACAAGGCAATGGTCAGGCCGAAGCATCCAATAAAAACATATTGAGGATCCTAAAGAAGACAGTCAATGATGCCGGCCGTGATTGGCATGTTCAACTGAATCCAGCACTATGGGCATATCGAACTAGCATTCGAATCCCTACAAGTGCAACTCCTTATTCATTGGTCTATGGTGCAGAAGCTATCTTTCCTATTGAGGTCGAGATACCATCATTACGGGTTTCCTTGCACAATCTCATCGATGACGAAACCTACAGAGTATCCCATCTTCAGGACTTAGAGTTACTTGATGAGAAACGACAAGCTGCATACAATCACCTCAAAACCTATCAGCAACGCATGAGTAGAAGCTACAATCACCGAGTTAGATCTTGTACATTTGAGGTGGGTGATCTTGTTCTCTGAGAGAATCCTCGCAACCAACCAAACAGAGAACATCAGGGCAAGTTTGAATCAAACTGGCTGGGCCCATATGTTGTCATTGCTGTATTCGGGTCTGGGGCATATTAGTTGGCTACATCAGAAGGAGAACCACTCACAGATCCAATCAACAACATGCACCTCAAACGGTTTTATACCTAAGCTGTATAGAGAATCAGGCTCCCCTGCATACCAGAAAATACCAAAAACATCCAGATAAAATGACCTAAAGAAAATACAAAAACATAAAAAAAAAAAGAGTATAGAAAAATCATGCATCCAAACGGTGAACAACCACTCCAGTGGCACCTTAGGTAAGTGCAATGGTGAAAACCTGGCAAATAAGCACCACTCGTAAAGACAATGGCTCCAGTATCTTTCAAGCTCATTGCGATCACATTCAATGCATACACACATCCATCCATCTAAACCATGGCTTGTTATTTGATCTGTAATCAAAGAAAGTACTTCATGCGTCTGGCATCCCGCTTTTTCATAATCATGTCCAACTTGGAGGCAATGCCCTTACAATCTAGTTGATGGAAGTGGATTCTACATTACTAATGATTCATTAGGTAAAACATTCAAAAACGTCTCACAAAATACCAAAAACATTCAAAAACAATACAAAATCCAAAAACAACGAAAAACCATCGAAAATCAAACAAAAACATGGCAACACCTTGTACATACTCATCCGCACAAATACAAAACAAACATTGACATAATACTCACACGATGACCATTTATCACTCAAACCACACAATCAACATCAACAAATCAGAAATTGTCTTTAACAAGGATGCATCCTTCCTTACCAAAACCAAGACAAAAGTGACGTTTTCTTTGACAAGAAAATTATGATTAAGCTATCAAATACTTGGTTGATTTGTGAGTACAATCATTCATTTATCTGTATCGGGATCTTTCAGCATTATTTTGTATCGTTTGCACATTATTTTCGATGAAGTTATGGGGCGTGTACTAATGGTGTCTACGTGGGAAGTTCACTAAGCTACGTGATCATAGGCAAAAAAACAGTCATAGATCACTACGGCTTGCTGACTATAGCGTATACCTCGACCATATGAGCATGAACCATTATCAAGGATCCATATTCTTTATTCTTTATGTATATACTGTTTGTTTGTGGGTACAATGCTCTTTCTTTGGTTCCTCCTACCTCATCCAAACTGGATAAAGGTTTTATCTCTTATTACGGTATGCACTTGTCTCAAGATATGATCAGCCTAAGATCAAGGAGGATGATCCAAGTCATGCATGAAAGGAGATAATCCTTGTCTATTCCACAAGCAATACTCAGGTCAACTTGATCCATTATATCAAGTTGCTTGTATTAACTTGCTATATCAAAATTCATGTAAGGAATACACAGGTCATCTTGAATCTTTATGTCAAGTTGCTTGTATTTTCCTACAACATTTTAAAGCTCAATGATGAAAATAGAGCACTATGGATCATCATCTCATCTCATATGTATATATTGCATTTTGTTGCATTCCACCCATCCATACATTCATAATAGCTGCATATCACGCATACATAGTCATAATAATGCATACTCTATTTTACTCATCTTCTTCCATAGGACTCGGTCCTAGTCCTCCACATCTTCTATCTAACATCGAATCCCCCCTCACCCTCCCTATCTTGATCATCAACATCATCCTAATCCCTTCATTACTTCCCATCCTCACTCATCCACAAAATTAAGCCAGTTACTCTGTCTACACAGATACATCAACTCCCACACACCTAGACTATCAACAGATATTCTGATCAAGTATCTTCGGGTCTCAACAGGTAATCGATCATGGTAATCCTAGACTACATCAGGCATTTATCATAATGACCTAGTCTCAACGGGGTTGCCATGATTCCCCACAACCATCCATCACACGCACACACTATCAATAGATCAACCAATCAAACACAATCCAACGGACAATTACATCAATTGTCTACGTCTCAACGAGTCTTTTGCTTCATATACGTTGACTTCATCGAGCAATTACATCAATTGTCTAAGTCATATCAGGTCACTTTGATTCACTTACTCAGACTTTATCATGTCCAAGCGACCAATTGACATCAACTGTCACGCTTTGACTTGACCGGGGCAATTAAACCGATTGCACCAGATTGTCCAACCAATTTTGATCAATTGTATAGCATCAATCCAAACCCCACACTACATTTGCTATGTATCTCTTGCATGACCTCAAGGTACTCGCTGGCTTGTTGTTTCTTCATATTCACTCCATTTTCTCCCATTCTTTCATCATTAGTTCTAATTTTTTCTATTCTACCTCCCCTCCACTTTTCATTCTTTTTCGAGAGATCGCCCGATTTTTCAAAAAAATTCGGCCCATCTCTCAAGGGGGCATACCACCCATTAAATTTACATTTTATGGGGCATTTCTTCACACCTATTTTTCTTTCTTTGAAACGACGCGATAAACCGCACCGTCTCAAAGAGGGGCAAATGTAGTCACATAAATCTGTCCACTTAATTAAATGAATATTTAGTATTTATTTGATTATTTAACCATCAATCAATAAATTAATTAAATTAATATATTTAATTAATTCATCTTAACCCTCTTCTCCTATTAATTAAATAAATTATTCAATTTATTTGATTTAATTCACTTAACCAAATTCAGACTATTAATTAAATAAATAGAGCATATTTATTTAATTAAATCTTCTCTCACATTTAAATAAATTAATATTTATTTAAATTCCCCCAAAATCTCACCTCTCACATTTAAAAAAATCATTTATTTAAATCACCTTTATCCTCCACCCACTTGTATTTTCCTACAAATGCAAGTTGCACAACTATTTTATTTAAAATCCTATTTATCCTCACCCACTTGAAACCTTTAATGGTTTCCTTTAAAGTCTTCAAACTTAATGGCTTCTTTCTAGAGTCTTCTCAAGCCTTTAATGGTTTTCCTTAAAGTCTTCAAACTCAATGGCTTCTTTCTAGAGTCTTCTCAAGCCTTTAATGGTTTTCCTTAAAGTCTTCAAACTCAATGGCTTCCTTCTATAGTCTTTTTAAGCCTTTAATGGTTTCCCTTAAAGTCTTCAAACTTAATGGCTTCCTTCTAGAGTCTTCTTAAGCCTTTAATGGTTTCCCTCAAAGTCTTCAAGCATTTAATGCTTTATCTTCCTTTTTCTCATTTAAATAAATTAATATTTATTTGAATATTTACCCAAATGCAAATTACACCATTTAATTGAAATAAATGATTTTATTTTAATTGAAAATCCCAAAATTCCTCCCACTTGCAATCCTAACCCCCTTCTAGATTCTTCTAACCCCTTCCTAATTAGCCCAATCCATCCCCTAAATATTGTCACATTCCTAAGCAACTTGGAGTCACTTCTCAAAGCCCTCAAAGTCTTTGAAAGACATTTAAGGCTTTAAGTCTTAAAATGGTTAACCTCTAAAGTCTTCCAAACCATTAAAGGCTCTTACATAACCATTTATGGTTAACTCACCTTGCACCCATGGTTAAGGACTTTGACCCCTAAGTTAACCCTCATGTAACCTATGTGTCTCTTCAAAGCATTTATTTCTTTGACTAGGGTAACCATCATGTCCCCTCAAGCATTTAATGCTCCTTATCTCTCCTCTCAAGCCTCCTCATGGTGACACTTGTCAACATGGAATTGGGTTGAAAGCCTTCACATGGATCTCAAATCATTCAATCGTGACCCTTGTTGAGATTACTCAATCTCAACCATCCATTGCTCCATTTTTCCTATAAATAGAGCCCATTTCTTCATAATCCAGATCCTGAAAACTTGTATGCATTTAACCTATAGGCATTTTAGAGAGCATTTAGCATAGCAAACTAAAATCTTGTTATTTTGGTTAAAATCAATCATTTTATAGCATCTAGTATTTTAGCTTTTCATTTTACATTTAGAGCTAAATACTAAAATCTAAATCCTCCATAAGCATCCATAGTGCAAAAAGCTGCTGAGAGCTACACTATTTTGGAACTTGGAGAGGAGAGGAACAAGGGAGAAAGAGCTAACAACATGCTAAGAGGCATTTGGAGATGCCTTATTATCTTTGTTTCATTTGTTAGATATATTAGCATGATTTTAGTATCTCTTTTGATATGCCTGTTTAGATTAATTTTTGATTAACTAACACTAATGATTTCTTGTGTCTTGTGTTGTTTGTCATTTGCTAACCTTGTCCATTTCGCAGAGCATCAATAATCATTGATAATCCTTTATTACTTGCTGGTTGAATCATTGTTTTCTGAGTTTCATGATCCAGTTGATACAAAATGCCTTAATCTTCATTGCTTTGTTGCTTGTTATCTATTTCAAAACCCTAGGTGTTTTGTTTTTTTTCTAAGTTTTCCAAATGTTTTGGATTTTCAAAGATTTAAAAAATCACCTTAGCAAAAGGAGTTAGGATTTTGCCTCCAACAGAAACAAACTTTATTTCAGATGTAAAAATTGATCAAGATCTAAATCATGGCGGGATATAATGCAGATATGATTGATAAAATCCAAGACAGTGACTACGCTAAGTATGTCAAAGATTGATAATTGTTGCTAAGCTACATATCTCCTGCTAGATGGTTTAGAGCAATGAATGCGAAAGATGAAATGGATAGGCTAGGATAGATGGAAGCAATAGATGCAATAAAATGGATAGATGTGTTTGGATAGATAGATGTGCAAAGAGATCTCATAGATGGAAGAACTCACTTGTAGATAGCGCCTGTTTACCAGGTTTTCACTATATAAATTTGTTGCATTTTTTCCATATTTGATTTTTTTTTTTTTCTGTTTTTGTTGTTTTATGCTTTTTAGGGATTTTCTACTTTTCTGAGTTTTACTGATTTTTTCAGGACTTTATATGTTTTTTACTATATTTTTTAGGACTTTATATGCTTTTTGCTGATTTTTTTCGAGACTTTATATGCTTTTTACTCATTTTTTTTTCAGGACTTTATATCTCAAGCATAGAACTTCTTGAGATGGATGGAATTGATGGGCTCATCAAACCAATCACCTTCAGGGGTAGATAACTTGTATGCTCTTGAGCCATATGCTACTACTATAACAAAAGGACCTAACTAGTTTGGTTCAAACTTTCCCTTCTTTTCTCGGTCTTGTTGATTTCTTGGATTCTCCCTTAGAACTAGATCTCCAATTTGAAAAATGCATGGATTAACTCTATGATTATAACTTCTCACCATTCTCTGTTGATATGAATTCAAATGATTTGTAGGATTTTGGCGACGTTCTTGAATCAGTTCAAGTTCTTGAAGTCTAGAGACTCGTTCTTCTTCTTTTGGTATAAGACCTTTCAACGATATTCGTAGAGAAGGTATCTCTACTTCTACTGGTAATATGGCTTTTGATCCATAAACTAAGCAATATGGAGTTGCCCCCGTTGGTGTGTGAATGCTGGTTCGATATGCCTAAAGAGTAGGATTTAGCTGAATATGCCAGTCTTTACCAGCTTCATTGATTGTTTTCTTCAAGATTTTCAAGATTGTTTTATTTGATGCCTCAACTTGACCATTTCCCTATGGATAATATGGAGTAGAGAACCTATGTTGAATATGAAATCTCTCACATAGTTCCTTCACATCTTGATTCTTAAATGGCCTCCCATTATCAGTGATAATGGTCATAGGAATCCATAGCAATAGATTATATAATTCAGGATGAATGATGATATTTGCTTTCTTGTCACTTTTGTCAAAGGCACTACTTCAATCCACTTAGTGAAATACTCAAAAACAGTCAGAATGAACTTGTGTTCATTAGAGGATGAATGGTTTATCTTACCTACCAAATCAAGACCCCATTGGGAGAATGACCATGAACCTACCATAGGATGCAGTTCTTGTGCTAATGCGTGGATGAGATTCCCATGGATCTGACATTGTTTGCATCTCTTAGCACATGTAAATGAATCTCTCTCTATGGTAGGCCAATAGTAACCCAAACGAATAAGTTTCTTAGCCAGCGTTAATCCACTTGAGTGCGTGGCACAAATACCTGCGTGGACTTCATTAAGAACTTTCTTAGATTCTTCTCGTTCGAGACATCTTAATAGAGTGCTATCTAGACCTCACCTATATAAGGTATCAACAATAATAGTATATCAGGATGACTGACGGATAAAATTTATTCTCTGATTGCGGGATAGGTCAGGAGGAAGGATATTCTCTTCTAAGTATCGATAGGTTTGGCTATATAAAGATTGATAGGTTCTAGATATATGGAAAATCATGTGGGTATTCTAGGATTCAATTGTAGGATTTAAGATATTTTCCACCAGGAATTCGTAACGTTGTTGATTCTCCTGATTCTGCAAAAGAGATGCTATTGTAGTCATTACATCTGCTACTTTGTTCTCATTTTTTGGGATTTGAGTGAATGATATTTCTTCAAAATGCTCTTTAAACTCTTCAACCAACTATTTGTAAGGCATGAGCTTGTCATCCTTAGTTTGATAATTATTATTTATTTGGTTGATTATAAGTTGTGAATCGCCATAAACATGCAATTCCTTAATGTTCCATTCAATAGCCATTTTGAGCCCAATAACCAATGCTTCATATTCTGTAGTATTATTTGTGCATGGAAATCCCAGTCTATATGATTTTGGAATTATGTGTCCCTGAGGTGTGATGAACAAAATTCTAGCACCTAATCCATATTGTGTATAGGAGCCATCAAAATACAGCTCCCAAAATTTTGTGCTTATTGTCAGAATGTCTGCATCCAAAAATTCGATGTGCAATGGTGTGTTGTCTTGTAAGGGTGCTTCAGCCAATTGATCAGCAATGACTTGTCCTTTGATAGCTTTTCGATCA
The DNA here is from genome assembly GCF_030272615.1 of Cryptomeria japonica. Lineage (NCBI taxonomy): Eukaryota > Viridiplantae > Streptophyta > Pinopsida > Cupressales > Cupressaceae > Cryptomeria > Cryptomeria japonica. Next base: position 708,865,203 of record NC_081414.1, read on the forward strand.
ACATATTCTATATCAAACTCACTTAGTACCATAACCCATTTTGCCAGTCTGCCTGTCAAAGTTGACTTGCTCAACAAATACTTTAGTCGATCTATTTTTGCTATCAGTTTCACAGAATGAGTCAGCATATAATGTCACAATTTTTGAGTTGCAAACACAATTGCTAGGCATGTCTTCTCAACTTATGTATATTTTAATTCATATTCTACAAGTGTTCTGTTGATGTAGTACACTGCTCTTTCTTTCCCTTCTTCATCATCATGTGCTAAGAGAGCTCCTAGTGATACATTTGTTGCTGAGATGTAAAGTAACAATGGTTTTCCTTTGATTAGTGACACAAGTACTGGAGGTTTACCAAATATTCTTTGATTTGTAGAAAAGCTTCCTCACACTTCTGATCTCATTTGAATGGAACATTCTTGTGTAAAATATGAGTTAATGGATGACATCTATTTGCTAATTGAGAGACAAGTCTTCTGATTGATTGCAATCTCCCTTGTAGAGAATGTAATTGACTTATGGTCCTGGGTGACTCCATTTCCATGATAGCTTTTAATTTTTTAGGATCTACTTCAATTCCTCGAGCTGATATAATGTACCCAAGAAGTTTTCCAGAGGTTACTACAAATGCACATTCTTTGGATTCAATCTTAACTGATATTGTTCAAGCCAGTCAAAGATCTTGCCCAAGATGTTCAAATATTCTTTCCTTGTATGAGATTTTGCAAGTATGTCATCTACATAATCTTCCATAAATGTATGAATCATATCATGAAAAATTGTTTTTATATCTCTCTAATAAGTCGCTCCTGCATTCTTAAGCCCAAATGGCATAACATTCCAACAGTAAGTACCCCATGCACAAGTGAATGTTGTCTTTTCTTAATCTTCAGGGGCGATTCTTATTTGATTGTACCCTGAGAATCCATCCATTAATGAAAACATCTCATGTCCTATCGATAAGTCTACAATTATATCAATGTTGGGCAGTGGGAAATCATCTTTGGGACATGTTTTGTTCAAATCCCTGAAGTCAGTGCAGACTCTTATGCTTTTATATGGCTTTGAAATTGGCACAATGCTTGAGACCCATTTTGGATAGGCAATAGGTCTTATGAAACCCATGTCTAATAACTTCTTTAACTTAGCTTTTACAAGAAGAGCGATGTGTGGATGCATTTTTCTTAGCTTTTATTTAACTGGTTTTGCTTTTGGATCCACATTGAGATGATGCATGATAAGATCTGGATTAAGTCCTGGCATGTCTACATAGGACCAAGCAAAATTTATCTATCTTTGTTTGAAGAATTCTATGTATTCTTTCCTCTCTTCATCTGATAATGATGCAACAGGATGAAGGGCCTTGGGATCCTTTGTTGTGCCAATATTTATTGCTTTTGTTGGCTCTATTAAAATAGCAGATCTCTTCTGAAAATATGTAGGGAGGGTGTCAAACTTTCCATCTTCTGGCTCCCCAAAGAGGTTTTCACCATCAAATACGTCCTTATTTTTCCTCTTGATTGATCTAGTGTTGTCATGAGATGGTTTTCAGCACTAGGTCTTTGTCCTTGTTTTATTTCAATTTTGTGACTAGAAAGTTTAGCATTCTCCTAACTACAAGAAGCGTTACTCGATTCCATGATGGATGATATCTTAGGTGTTATGGGTTCGACAACATTAAGATATACGGCTAAATCATGATCAGTGGAAAAGACATCCAAATCAGGGTTTTCTAAGTTATCCCAATCAATCAGTTATAGATGAAGCAGGGGTAAGTCATAGTCATAGTCATTGTTGGGTGTTTCAAGGTTCATGACGTAATAGTCATAGTTTGGCGTAGAGTAGGTAATGTCATAGTTAGACTCTCTTGAGGATAGTCTCTCCCAAGTGCTCTCCAATCAGCTCTAACGAAATCAGGATTGGTATTTTGTGATTCACAATCAAGAGACTCATCATCTGATGTTTATCCCTCAAACGAATGGATTATATAAACACATACATCTTTGATACTAAAGGTTCCTTCTTGATTATTTTCAATAGATTAATTTGTATCTTGAAGTTGGCATACTTGTGCACATGACATAGAGGATTCTTTTTTTATCTTTTGTCTTCTCTTAAACTCAGCTTCTTCTAGACTAATAGTCAAACCTGCTTGACTATCTATTAGTTCTTCTATGGTTCTTCCATACTTTGGTATTTCTTGCTCAACATTTGATAGAGATCCGATATTTTGTTGATCTTCTGATGATTGATCAATAAATGATTGTGTTTCTTGTTGTCTTACTTCTTGTTCTTTTTCATCCTCTTTCCTTTGTTGTTTTGCATATGCCTCTTTCCTTTGAAATCTGATTTCTTCTTGTCTTCCTTCCAATTCTATTCTTTGTTTTGTGAGAGATGGATCTTCATTTGTAATAGTTACCTGTTCTTCATCCTTTTCTTTACTTGATACACCAGATGATAGATCTGGACCCTATTCATATTCATTTGAATCTGTTTCTGAACCATTATCTATAATCACACCACTATATCTAACATGAATGTTATATGGTGAGAAAAGTTCTTTGATTTTGGCCATCTGTTGTTTCACTGCTTCTAGAATATCTTGATCAGGTTCAACACTTGCTTGTATTCCTTGAACTTGTTTACAAGATTCTTCTTCTCTTTTGATTGCAAGTTCTTCCTGTTGTTTCTCATATTCTTCTTGTTTTTGTTTGTTAGCTATTGTCTTTGTTGCTTGGTGTAGCCTGTAGTGCCCTGCCAGGAAACCCCGAAGGGATAAAACTAAAACACAAGCATAGAGTGCAATTTTTTTTTTTTATAAAGTTAAACATATCATAATGATACAATGAGATATCATAAGCTCAAATAACACATTGAAAGATTAAAATAACACCTAAAGAGTTTCCGAATGTGATTACTTAATTCAACACTTAACTCAACTCACGCTAATCAATCCAATTAAGTTAATTTAACTTAATGACATGATAATACTTTAAACAAGGATAAATTTGTTCAGTAAAATTAAAATTGTAGATAACATGATAAGTTCATCCATTAAGGTTAAAAATAAAGATAACGAGATTTAGTTCATCCATTACAATTTAACCATACATTACATTCAATATTTCATTAAAACATACGTCATGCATCTAATTTAATTACATACTTAAATTGCATAATAAACTTATGAATACTTTCCATGCATACTTTAATTGCATGATCAACAACTGAATACATTCCATTATTCAAATTTACATTCTTCATGATCCAAATTACTGCATTTAATAAGATGACTACATACATGCATTTAATATTATCTTCATCTAATCCACATTATACATTTTAACCATAATGCCATCCATACATGCTAAATTAAAGAGGAAACATAAGAACATAAACACCACATAACACCGAAATGATATCGGAGTTCACCCCTAGTGGGCTACATCCCTGGGTCTGCTCAACTGCAAGACCCCTTTGATAAAATAATAGGGTGAAGAATACATAAGGTTCACATCATTTACATCTTGCCATCAAGGCATACATAACCAATAATACATACGACCATATCGGTCCAATAAATACATGAATGATCCCTGAATAGGAAAAGGATCCAATTGAACATAATAAGAATCAAATACAAAGATCAATTGGAGCACCTGCGAAACTAAGTCTTCACAACCCATCATAAGCAAACCATGGTCTAACATGAATATCAGGTTCTCACAAGGGCATAAACAACAGGATGACTCCACAACAGTGCTCCTATCAAAGACAACACCAACTGCACACTAGTGAACATAAGGGACAAGTGTCATCGCATAAATTGATATGGTTACCATGGCAGGTCTCCATAGGTTCCGACCCCATCTACTGGGTTACCCTGGTAACCTATCCTGAACCTTTGGCCCATCCAAGCCTCATCTGGACCTAACACATCCTTTCGTGAAGACAAGATTATTGGTTTGCCATTTCAGGCCTTCTAACTGCATGTTGAGCCTATACTAGCACTCATCCCATGCATGAGGCACAATTTTACTTAGTGTTTTCATTACTAAACTCTCTAATATACTATTAGGTTATCACTTATTTAGACACACTTTCGATGGGTTACCCAACAACCACTTTGGGTGCGACCCCCACTCAAAAGCCACTTTCCCATATGACACTAGACCATAAACATACGAAACTTCTAAACCAAGGCTTACACCAAGACAAGATTACAGAGTTCAATACGGTAGGAATACCCACTCGGTCTAATAAGTCTTCATATGAGGTGCACTTACTAACGGTTCCCTGACTAGGGACATGACCAACTATGGTCAACCACATACCAACATTTCAAAACTCACATAAAGGACATGACCGGATACAAAACCATCACATGAAGACAGTAAATACTCGAGATCAAGGACATAAGTAGGTACCCAAATCAACATACGACAATACCCAACAATCACAATCAAGGACTTGCCACTTCTTAAGCAAATGCAAATACAAAAAATTAAACATGCATAGACATAAATCGGAAAAGACAATCTTCTTCCATATTGTTTTCACACTACAATTGATCCAGTTTTCTAATAGGTCAAATTAGATTGCAGTTTGTCTATCTTGTCTAGGTACATGTCGCTCATGGTTTACTAACTCACTAAAGTTCGTTTTGCATCATAAAATAACATAAACACGTCATCATGAGTTTTCAAACCAAATTCACATGAATATAATTAAATAAGCATTAACCAACTAAAAATACGATATTCAATTTTCAAAATAAAACATCATTTTGTATTGATTTGAAAACAATTTCTCTAAACTTATCTTTTTGAGAACTAAGTTACACTTTTCGGATAAAGGAAATATACATTTAAAGAAACCAAAAATAAATAAACATTTCCCAAATTAACAAAATATTTCCTTGCATATATTTAAACAAATATACAAATCTAAGATATTAATTAGTATATATATCTCTAACTATATATACCTTAATTAGTAAATTCACAAATTAACAACAATTAAAATATATTTAAAAATATATATTAATTAATAATGGCAATTAATATATAATTAATAACACACATTAATCTATAAATTACAACAATTATAATATATATTTTATAATATACATTAATTAGTAATTAGCAATTAACATATTACTAATAAAATATATTAATTAAAAATTAACTAATCACCAAATATTATTTTAAAAAACCTCGAATTAAATAATATTAAAAAAAAACTTTCTTTTAAAATAATATTTAATATTATTTATTTTCCTTTTTTACAAAAAAGAAAAAAAAGAAAAAAAAGAAAAAGAAAAATAATGGGGTACCCACGTGGGCCCCCTCCCTTTTCCAAAGGGTCTGATGGCAACAACGCTACCATTGGTAGCCCTACTACCTCCCCACGTGGGGGGATTGCATTTTTTTATTTTTATTTAATTTGTTTTTTAAATATAACTTATTAAAATATAAAAAACCCCAATCTAGAACACAGTCTCAGACTGAGACTTAAAAAAAGTTTTCTAGAATACCCATGGTATTCATAAATGATTAAATTTTGTTGAATAACCTCTCAGAATAGGCAAATTTTCTCAACCAGAAAACCATATTTGGGCATAAAGAATCATTTCTCACAAATTTATTCAACCAATCTGCCAAACTCCAAACTAATTTCCAATATGAAACTTAAATCAGAGAACATTCAATGGAGATTTAAATAAAAATTCATCATGAACAACCAACCCCAATATTTGGTTTTGGAAAACCAATCTGAGCAACCAAAATTAAATCTGGAGGTTGGGAAAGAAGCAAGGAGGGTTTGAGTTTGTGATTTCATTACAACTCTTCCATTTTTTCACAAAATATGAGAGATTATCAACAACACAACCAGATTTCTTCCAAAAACCAAACAATCTCTGATTAACAAAGAAACCAAAGAGATAAACAAGAATCCTACCTCATTTAGCAATCCTGGAAAAGATTTGGCGAAGAGCCCAACCTGCAAGCTCAAGAAATCCTTCTTCCCCCAAAATACCCAAAAATTTCTCCATCCAAAAATATTGTTCAAAAATATCTCTCCAAAAATAATCCTTCCAAAATATTTTCCAAACCTAGGTTAAATGGAAAAAGTTTGACCAAAATTCATATTTTTGGATTTAAAATACTTTCTTTTAAATAAGATGAAAAATCATTCTTTTCAAACTATTTCAATGTGCTAAATTTGCTTTTCTTTTTAAAACAATTGATTTTCTCAATTAATTGAAATTAACCTTTCTATTTCCAAAATGCCAAAGAGGTTAAATTATTTCTATTTTCAAATAAAATTTAATCTTCCCTTTCAAAATGCATAAATTGAATAAATTCATCATTTAAAATTAACCATTTAATCGAATTTGCTACAAACATGAATAGAGCAATTCTAATTAATGATTAATCTCACAAAGGGGTCCTATTTAATTTAGTCCCTTAAATACTAATGCGTAAAAGAACACATTAAATCAAATTAAATACTTAGGATTAAATACTCAATTTTACCACACGCAAAGCATGCAACCCAAGAAAATTAACCAGATACACGACCCGCATACCCAACCAAAGGGGATACTAACGGACGACTGACAGCGCTCACTTGAGCATGACTAGGGTAAAACGAGGGTCTTACAACCACCTAATCCAATCTCTAAGGACCAATGAGGAACACTCAACCCTACGAATCCAGGTGGAGATGAACCTCATACCTATGCGATACTCTACTTGCAATCTCTTGCAACCACGAGTCACACATGCATACATATATATATATATATATATATATATATATATATATATAATAAAAGTGTTAGCCCGAGATTAATAACACGAATCGGGAGAACAAATAAACTTACATAAGAATTTATGCAAAACCCACATTAACAGGTATGCACAATTATCATAATATCTGACTATAACATTACATCATGGTAAATCAACCATTCAAAGATGCCGCATAAAAAGTCAACCCAGGCCAAACCTATTTTAAAATTTTGATTAGGGCAGGAGTACTACATAGCCTTTCTTTCCATGGTTCTTCTTTAGGGACTGCTTTCTTTCTCCACCTTGGATGTTGATAATTGTGTTGTTTTTGCTTTGATTTAGGATATCCAAGTCCCGATTTATCTTCTTTAGATTGTGTGTGAGGACAAATAGGTTCTGAAATACCTTGTTGTCGATTACCAATTGGTCATTTCCCTTCATATCCCATTTTTTGCATGATCTTATAACCATTGCCATATTGTTCTATGGGAATATTAACTTCTGTAGCTATTGTTATAGTTTCATTTTCATCTCTGTACAACCAACTAAGAATGTCTTTGTCTTCGGTTTCTTCTGCAAGTGTTCCAGCTTTAACAAATGCTCCATCAAACATTTCAAATGATTTCTCTAAGATCCGTGGTTGAACATTTGTAGGCTTTCCATATGATTTAGGTGAAATTGGCAAGCTATGCAAAGAATACTTTCCCATTCCTTCATCATTTAGTTTGAGCTTTTTCTCAAAGGTTTCCCATAATTTTTCTTGAATTTCTTTGGTGGGATAGACTAATTCTTTGTTATGTAGAACTCTTGCATCTTGTGTTGGTTTCAGATTATTGTAATATTGACTGGAGTCTGCGACTATAGTGACTTCTTGTCCATTATGAGGAAACTTTACACACTGGTGGTATGTAGAAGGAACTGCTTGCATGTCATGAATCCATGATCATCCTAGGAAATGTTATAAGATAGATTCAAGTCTGAAACCTGGCATAATGTATCTCTTTCCACATGTCCTATTTTGATTGGTAACACCATAGTTCCTTTAGAAGAACGCTCTTCTTCATCATAAGCCTTGATGGTTATTTTCTTCTTTGGATCTACTACATATTTGAATATCCCAAAGCCTTTATAAAACTTAATGCACAAATTTTTAAGCTAGCTCCACCATCTATGAGTACGCGTTTGACGCGGGTTTTATGAATGGTGACTTCAACATGTAAGGGAGCATTTGAGGGTGTTGCAAGGATGCGTCATCATTTTCAAAAAAGGATAAGCAATGAGGGGCTATGAGGTGTCCCACCATGTTTTAGAACTGACCCACATCCATGTCCTTTGAAACTGTTGTTTTTGTTAGAGATTTCTCCAATATTTCCTTATGCATAGGTGAAACTTTTAGGAGCCCCAAAATTGATATTTGAGCGGGTATCTTTTGCAATTGTTCCACTAAGTTGTATTGTCTTGAAGTGGATTTTGATTTGTTTGTTATACCCGAAAATGTAACCTTCGCTTTTCTTCTTGTAATGACGTTGATTGGTTCTGAAGGTGCATTATCTTTAATGATGATGACATTTACCACATCATCATATGTGTAAGTGTAGTTTACTTTAGCTTTTCCTTTTTCATCTCTTGATTTAGATTGTTCACCCTTTTCATAGTTTAGAAGTGGAGTTTTGAATGATATATGTGATTCGTTCGTCTTATGACCATCCACTGTAATAGTTCCATTATCGATTAAATCTTGAATAAGGTGCTTCAATCTTTGACAATCATTGGTTTGGTGTCCTTTGTTTCGATGGTAATTGCAAAAATGATTGCCATTCCACCAATTAGGTTTGACTTGAGGTTCATAATTTCTTGCTTTTGGTAAATTAATCGATTTATTTGCAAGAAGAGTTTTCAAAGCTAATTCTAATGGTTCTCCAATGTTTGTAAATTTATTGCGAGGATTGGAGAAGAAAGACTTGGATTTACTATTCTCTTGATTGTTGTTGTTTGGTACTTGACTTGATAAGTTGAAGATTGGTTGTTGTTTGGTAGCATTGTTGTCGTCATTTCCTCCATTGGTAACATTCCTATTCTTTGACCCAAATTTAGGTTTGTCCTTGTTATTTTTGTTGTTGTTGTGATTGTTGTTGTTGTAGGAATTGTTGTAAAATTTTAACTCTCCTTTCTTTACAATTGCATCTTCTATCTTTAGACCATTTTCAATCATTTTAGCAAAAGGAGGACATTGCATTTTAAGACTCATTTCACTGATAAGGTTGTCAATGAATACGTCCATTTTGTCTTGATCGAGTACATCTCTTGGATATCTATTCAACGTTCGTTTCCATCGTTGTAAAAAGACCATGAAAGGTTCACCATTCTTTTGCTTGAAATTACATAAATCTAGCATTGTTATCTCATTTCTTACATTGTAGGATTATTGTGAGATAAATCTGTTCACAAGTTCTTCAAAATATTTAATTCCAAATGGTAGTCTTGAGAACCATTCCATTGATTGTCTATTTAAGCTCCTAGGGAATAGACGCATCAGGTAAGTTTATGTTGGCAATTGGCACTCTATTGGTTGGTTTCACTATGTTGTTATTGATGGCAACATATTTTTGTGTTTCGGCTTCATTTTTTATTCTATGGTGTACCGGCAGGCACTTCACAGACTCTACACCGACACTGGCACCGACAGGTCAGAAGGATTTCTTCGGTCACCGACAATGGAGGCCGACATGGTATAGTAAAGGTTATCAGTATTGGATGTTGACATATCTTGGATCCGACATCAGCAATTTATTTTAATGTTTATACATTTATGTTAGCTAGTCGACATGTAATCTGATATTGTATATATCTTTGTAAGCCGACATAAGGCATAAAAGTTGTATAGGGTATATAGGTCAGTATGATTAGATCATTATGAATAGAGGTAATGGATCATGATGCAAAATTATTTAGAGAGATTATGTATATGAGGAATTTAATGTAAGGGTTATTCCCCCAAGGGGTTTAGGGTTTCAGATCGGAATAGACAGAGCTTAAACCAGAACTGTATTCTGGCATAGAAGATTCTATCTTAGCAGTTCACACTTCTTCGGATTGTAGTCTGGAATTTTATGTAGTCAATGAGGCTCCTGTTGTGATTGAGCAGTGTGCTCTAGGCTGTAAGTCTTCTTGGAAGTGTAGGCCCCTCATATTTTGTAATATCTCTTCATATGGCTAGTGGATTGATATTGTGGGTCACAAATCCAACCGTGGTTTTTCCTCTTTGAGGTTTTCCACGTATAAATATGTGTGTTATGATTCTCATTTATGTGATTGGCTTATTGGTTGCTTTATTTCTTTCAATTCTGTTTATATCGGTATACCGGTTGGTGTATGCATGTTTTAATAAGGCTAAAATATACTATTCTGGTATAACATTGATTCACCCCCCCTTCTCAGTGTTATTGGTTTCCAACAGTTTCATCATGTGCAAATTCCATACTTAGTGCAAAATTCCCTAATGTGATCTTGAGGATCAAATTTCCCATCGTATTTATCATATTTAGGGATTTCACATTATTGTGGGAATGGTATCATGTTTAAACTTTTGTCAAAAGGATATGGGCAGATATCCTCTAAAACATATTTGTTGGAACTCGTTCCATTTTGCATATCTTGTATTTGTTGTTGTAAGGTTTGCATTTGTTGAGCAAGAGTTAACAAAGGATTATCCATACAGGTTTTCCTTGTATCCTCATAAGTTATTCTATCACCATGCTCTCTTCTTGTGTCATCATGTACTTTTCTTGTTTTATCTCCTCTTGTTTCCTCATGATTTACTCGATTTACATCCTCGTTATTTGGATCATCTGTGTTTTGATTGTTACTTGTCTCTGCATCTTGTTTTAAACTTTCTATGTTAAAGTCTTGTGGCAATTTAGCTCCTAATTTTTCCAACATTAGAAGGTATTTTTCCTTTTGTTTCTCCAATAAATTTTCCATTAGTTTATCAAATTTAAAATCTTGTTCAAGGTCTCTAATGGTGTTATTGACCGCTTCTTCATCAACATCTGTGTATCCAAAAGTTTGAAACATTGAATTGTCTTCTTCCATTTGTATTTGTTTTTTTTTAAATTGCTCGTATTGAGCTCTAGTCCAAACTGGCATGTGATTAATTCAAAAACTTCTTAATTTTTTGACCTTCTAAATACAACTCAATAAGTGATTATTGGTTTAGGAAGATAAGCTTTGTTGATTTTACCATTGTTATTGGTGCGTTGTGATGAAGCATGTTGTTGTTGAAAGGCACATGCTTGCAAAAGTTCTCCGTCAAATTTTGTCTCATAACCACGTATATAGTGATGAAAATGGTGTAGGCATATTCTATGTTTTAACAAGATCTTGCGATTGATATACAAGAATCTTATCCTCTTCAAAGTAGCATTATAACTAGGTTTTATTTTCTTAAGGTGATATTTAAATGTCATATAAGCATATGATGGTTTACAAGTTTGTTTGATTCCAATGTGAGTGCAATTCTGATTTTGATATAACCTAAGTTCAAAATAGGAACGATATATCCAAGATAATGAACAAAGGTTGATATGATCAAGTTTCGTGATAGAGGATTCGATATATCCTAATGAGAAACTGATAATGATGTTGATTTTTGCACTTAAGATGGTTGAATCACTAACTTGTTGTGAATTGTATGCTTATGAAGCCTTTGGAAGTAGCCTATTTGATTTATAAACTTGATTATCGGGCTAGTTTGAAGGTCTGTGATAGTTAAAGACAACTCTACTCGAAAAGGGTGTCTGAAACTGGTTTTGAAATTTTGGTATGATATGCAGAAATGACCTCTGTCTCAGATGCGAGAAAACATTTGCGCTAACCTTTTTGTCAAAAGCACTAACCTATGGGACAACTATGTTGTTCTGTTGTTTGAAAGTGCTGCTTTGTGAGACTAAAAGTAGAAAATTGTGATACAAAAACATTGTTTTATGCTCAAAAGTGCTAATCTACTGATCAAATGTGTGAACCTATGATATAAAAGCATTGTACTATTGTTTAAATGCATTGTTTTGTTGCTCAAAAGCATTGTTATGCACAAAAAATGCACGGTTCTGTGCAACAAAAGCGGTGTTTTGACTATGTTACAAGGATTTTCAATTTTTCCAGCAAGTTGTCGGATTTTTGCTTATTTCAAAATGATGATTTTTCAAGTTTTTGACCATACTGAGCATGTTGTAGACATAAAAGACACAATATTTGAAAAACAAAATGCACAAGCAAGCACGACAACTATGGTAGGCCGAGACAATAATTGTTGAATCTCACATGGGGTTTCCCTCGAGGCTACGCTATTCAGAGTGGATATTTAGATGCTTGACCCCATTGGCTCCACCCTCAACACTCACTTCTACGGGGAAACCAAGAACTATTTTCCATGAAAACTCCCCATGGCAAACTTCATATCTCTACTAAGAACCATATGTGTGTGAGCCTCTTCAGAGGTCCGATCTCCTGCGCCAACAATTAGAAGTATTTTGGCAGTTCTAGTACAAGTGGTTTTTAGTAAAGGCTTCTGGTCATGTAGCCATACATGCGACACTTTACACTCTATAAATACAGAAGGTTCCCAGCCTATAAAGGTTACACTCCATAGGGTTTATGGGGAAACATAGTGTCGGTATGAACTAATCAACACATGTTGTTTATGAATTTCATCACAATCACAGTTTATTTAGAGTGGATCAGAAGGACTCAGTATTAGCCCATTTCCACTTGAGTCATTCCCCTCTCACTAGCCCCCTCAAGGTAGCTTGGGAAGGTAGACCATCTAAAGATTACACATAAAAGAAAGTAGGTCTAGTTTTTTGATCACCGTATGAGGGTGAGAGCATACTTGCCTATTACTTCAACAAGCATGGAAGACAAAGGTTTATTTTAAGCCTTTTAAGAATCTATGTGCAACTACTTTAAGGAAAACACTCAAATGCAAGTTGCATGCTATTGATTATCCTCCTAGTTAAGTTAGAATAGCAAGATATGATGTTTTACTTTCCAAAATACTCCCAATTAACTATGTGAGGAAATGCATGAAATTTACTTTAAAATAACCCTGCAAAAAGATATGTTAGTAGTTTTCAAATTTTCAGTTCTTGGACATTCGGACCTGCAAAGTTGTTAGCTTTCTGATTAAAGAAAATTCCAATTTTACCCCTATTAGAACGGATGCACTATCCTAATGAGCAAAATCGCTATCTTAATGAGTAAAAGCGCTATCCTAACTAACAAAAGCGCTAACTTGTGCGTGAAAAGCACTAACCTACTGCTTGAAAGCGTGAATTCATGATTAAAAGCATTATTCTATTGAAAGCAGACGCTAACCAAGGTGATAAAAGCGCTAACATAATTAAAAAATGTGTTGTCAGAGTTTACAGATGCGTGAAATTGACTTACAAAAGTGCTAAATTAGTTATGCGAGAATAAGACAGGATATTAGAAAGATAAGTGCGAGGTCTGAGCCCCACGGTGGGCACCAAAAATATTGAGGTTAAATTTGAACTTCAAAGAAATGTCCTAAAACTTGTTAGTCCATCATACAATATAAAAATGAAAGCTACAGGAAACTTAACTTCAACCAATGAAGTAACATGAAATAAACAAGATTATACCTTTCATGATTTACACCTCATTGTGTCCTAACTCCATTGTTCCTAGTTGCAGATGATTTTCTCTCAGACAAACACTGGTAGCTTCCAAGATGGCATATGAAGAATGGACTGATCGTTAACTGTTACTATGATATGCATATGCAAATGATTTAAGCTAATGATAAGAATTCTAAAATTGCTAATTGTTTCAAACTTAAACTCACGGATGCAAGATAGAGACTCCTAGAATGACTATATGATTAGCTATTAGACTATTAGTTTCAAATTGGCTTAGAAGACCTCTTTTTATAGATTTTTCATTGCATGAGCTTAGGTGGCAGAGATCAATGGTCATGATCGAATCTTGCAAATTGGATGGCTATGAGTAAGAAGTTGAAGGTTGAGAGAAAGGGGGAAGGAGAAGACACGTGTCACTCCTCTCACCTTGACTGAGTTGAAGACTTGAGAGGATATAGGATAGTTGGAGAAGATGTAGGAATGAGAGGACAAGTGGACTCAAGTCATCCTAAGATATAGGGATGTTGGAGAGAATATAGAATAAAGTTAGGAAATATGTGTACGTTCATAATATTTCATTTATTTTGGAAGTTGGAGTTAAGTGGCTAATAAATGATTTTATTTTATTTTATTTTGTTGAATTAATTTATCCACATGATGGATGAGTTGGCGAGAAGAAGTGATGTGGAGAATGAAAGGTGAGTTGGAAAATGGATTAAATAATTAAGAAATTATTTAATTAATGAGACTATAGGATAGTAGATAGAGGAATAATTAAATATTAGATATTTAATTAATTGATTAGAAAAAAAGGATATAACGAATTAATTAATAAAATGTTTCAATTGAATTAATTAATAGAGGGACATGAAATGAATTAAATAAATTACTTTTCAAATTAACTATTTAATAGAAGAATAATTATTAAATAAATATAAAATATTTATTTAATTGCTCATAGCCAATTTTATGTGTATACACATAGTATGGACCCAAATCAACACCTCAAACATGAAACACCTCCAAGAATTATGCCTCGAACATCCGCAACACACTACAATCATCATGTCGGTCAAGAACATGAAGAACACCATCGAATCAAGGAAAATCATCAACAACAAGCACAACAATCAATGCAAACCACCAACACAGATAGGGCACAATCTAGAAACATCCACATGCATCATGAATTACCACATCAGCAACCACAACAACACCACTTACTAGAATCATCATCATTATACCAAACTTTAAGAACACTAACTGAATTGACTGTCAAACTAAAAAATACACTTGCAAACCTCTAAATCATGAACCATATGAATGGAGAACACACCAGAACGTCCCAAACACTCTGCCAAATATGAAAACCAAGATATTACAACATGGGGCAAAATCCTAAACACTGATCAACACCAAACAACCGAAAAACCAACCGCAATACCAGATCTCATAACTCGATCAAATCACTATGCAAACCACTTAAACTTTAGCTAAATCAACTAGAGATACTCATCTCAAAACCCTTTAATCTACAACAACTTATCTAGAACATACTAGCCAAACCAACTCACTCAATCTGACTACAACATTGAAACACATAGAGTCATATGTTGACAACAATGACAACACATCACTCTTGCAATCCAAACACATATTTGGTCTTTGGAACTTGTGTTGGGACTTCTCTTCTGTAACTAACTTGTGGGCCTAATGGTCTTCCCCTTCTCATAACCCCGATCTCTCCTTCCTTTTGTCCTTTATTATCCCTCATGTGGCTTGGGGTGTGTGGAAGGAAAGGAACAACGAAATCTTTAGGGACTCTTTGTCTAGCTTTTCTATTGTTTTCTTTAAAATTTGTAGGGCTATTAAGAAAAACTTCCAGGTATTGTTGTCTCTAACACTAACCTCTCTAATGTGTTGGTGGTTGATTTTGAAAGGCAGACTGTTAAAAATTGGGGTTTGGACTATGACATCTCTCATCCTATCAAGAAAGATAAATCCTTGAGAGATGATGTTACTTGGAATTCTCCTTCAGGTTGGATAAAAATTTAAATTGATGGGGTGCCTAAAAGAAATCTGGGGCTATCTAGTTGTGGAGGGGTGTTGAGAGATGAATTTGGTAGGCTTATATTAGACATGGCATTTCCTTAGGGAAACCAAACCAATCACCTTGCTGAGACAACTATTTCTTATCACTTGATTAAACTTGCTCACTCTAAGGGGTACAAGAAAGTATGGGTTGAAGGTGATTCCCTCAAAATTATCGATTGTTTGAAGAAAATTCAAAAACCTACCTTGTCTATTGAGAACTTGATTAATGACTCATTGCTTCTAATTAGTTCCTTTGATAATATTTTCATTTCACATATCTTTAGGGAAGGTAATATCGTGGCAGACTCATTTGTTAATATGGGGGTTCCTAGGAGAGATGAGTTTATTTAGCAAAGGGGTGACCCCCTTCCTCCTAATGTAGGAGACATTATTAACTATGATTTTTATGGTTGGTAATGTTTTGTCTTTTCATTACCTTGCATTTTCCAAGGCCCTTATTGGAGTTTGGTAGTGAGTCTCATAAATTATTATGAATATTATCTTTGGCACTTCATGATGGTCACACAGATTATGGGTGTTATTTATGCATGGTTTTCCTTGAGGAGTCAAAAAGTGGTTTTCAAAGGGTGGTCAATTATGATTGTGTGGGGCGGGTTCCTAGTATTTGGCTTTTTCTCATAATGGGTGGCAAGAGGAATAGGCTTGAGCCTATAACTTACGATGATACTAGAAGGAATGGTATGGTGTGGAACATTATAAAGAAGGGTAGGATGATTCCATACTTGGAGAATCTCCCTAGCTCAGATTCAGAAGCCACACAAATCTTCTTCCATGGATGGAAAGATTGTAATCTTATAGTTTATGGCAAGAGTGTGGAGATTACAGAGGAATTTATTTCTGAGATTATCAGCCTTCCCATGGAGGGAAGAAAAATATTCATAGATAGGAAGTCCTCATAAGTGGCCATCTAGAATTTTCTCATAGGAAAGAAAAAAAACAAGTTGGTGAAGAAGGTGAATGGTGGTTACCAGGTTAATTCGCTTGGACCTTTTTGGGCTTCACTAGTAAAAATAATTATTCAATACTTCACCCTTGATGGGTGATACATGACTTCTTTTTGTTTCCACTTTACTTTGTTAAATCATTTCAGACACAAATTGAAGGTTTCTTTTCCTTTCTATTTATTATCATCTTTGGAGCTAGGGATCAGGGAGCATAGATAAACTGATAGGAACCCAATTTTGGATGAGCTTTTAATCCTCCTAATTATAGAGCATGTTAAGGCCCTTGCATCTTTCTTGAAAGTAAAAGGCCAGAAGAATGGATCTCCTCCTTCGACTGATTATGAGGAGTCAAGGTTTGATATTGGGGATGAGACGGATATGAAAATAGGGGATCAAGATCTGAAGGAAGAGGAATGGAGTACAAAGGTGAGTGTTTCTTCTTCCCAGGATAAGGATGCCTCCCCCTCAAATTGTGAAGGGTAAGAACAAGAAAAGAAAGAGGGTTTATGTGATCAATTTGAGTTCTAAAGGTCCAGTTTTAGGGGATCAGATTTCTGTTTGAAAGAAAATCCGAAGGGATGAGGATGATTACAACCCTACTGTGGAAGGGCATGACAAAATTGGTAAAAGTTGTTTGGGGGAAGGCCATGATGATAGGTAGTTATGGGGCTCACCCTTCTCCTCCCTCCTCTCCTCGAGGAGCTGAGGAAAAAGCTCCCCGTCCTTCTTTTCCTAGACAACTGCAAACGGATTCCCCATTATTGAACTTTGAAAGGGAGGACACAAACAACCTTCTGGGTGTTTCCAAGAATGTAGTTGTTGACCAGTTTAGAATGTCTAAGTGATCTTATTTTTAGAAATTAAGCATATCAATGTGAACATATGTTCCATGAAGAGAAAAATTGAAGCACTTGAGACAAAGATGAAAAATATTAACGATAGTTTTGTTTAATTTAGTCAATATGAGTTATAGGACCATTCACAATAGTGTTGACATCATAAAGGTCCTAGTGGATAAATGACAGAAGATGTAGGCTTCTAAGCCTTCTGATAATACTTACATGATCTCGATAACATTAATAAGGGTAAACAGGTTATTGATGAGAAGGGTCTGTGTACTCAAACCCAAGGCAACCTTAAGAAGTCCACAAAGAAGGCTAAGATTGATCTACGTGGTATGAAGAATTGGCTCAAAATATTGATCAATTGGAGGTTGAGGTTGCAAAAGCCCTCAAAAACCTATAGTAGTGTCTTAGGGGTTTTCTTCTTCTTCTTTGTTGTCTTGTGTTGGTGTCTTTCTTGCTTTTTTGTTTTTGAGTTTTTGTTGGTTGTTGGTTGTTGTTTGGCTATGAAGATCCTTATGGCAATGTTTTGTAATTTGTAAAGAGGGTTTCAGATTCCTTCAAAACCTATTTTACCCTTAATCAAAAACAATTATGGAGAAAGAGTTAAGAAATCATCTTACATGAAAATGGAGCATTCTAATTTTAAAGCTCAACTTGATCTAGTCGTGCGTGCTATGAATCCTTCATATAGTCTTTCCCCTATTAAAGCACAACAAGCTTGTATGTGTTAATCATTTTTTTATGTTTTTTATATTTATTCAAAAAGATTAAGAGTATGAGGAATCCTACATTTTAAATTTGTCATAATCTAGAATGAGAAATGCTTAGCCTCATGGGATTACTTGTCCATAGCATATAGATCGTATATGTGTGTAATTAAATTGAGGTTACTCATTCTCATGGAATTTAACAAAATCATTGAGAGTGGTAGAAATGATGCATAGCCTTGGTGTACAATACTTACCTTATTTTTTGAGAACGTAGAAATAAAAAATGAAGGGAAATGTTTATGTCTTTGCTATGATAACAATATTTTTATCTAAATTCTTCCATGTAGAAGTCAAATTTGGGTGCGTATTTTGTGTGATAAGTGTTAGTAAAACAAACATGTACAAAATTATGAATATTCAAATTACTTGTCAATGTGAATCGCTCAACCATATCCATCTATCCATTAGATTTTTTTTTTTTATAACATATTAGAAAATAAAAAATACCACATAATAAACCATCCTTCAAAATGTTAAATAATAATTCTATTATTTTCTTGTCTATTCATTCTATTAAAAACCTAGACATTCATCAATTCCCTTCAAAATTCAAATCAGTTTCAAATCCAAAAATATTTCAACCAACTGAAATAGTGAAAAATATTCCTACCATTTCAAATTAAAAATTTAACATCTCCACATTTCAAACATTACCCTACAATATAATAATGAAAGAGCAAACCAAAATTGACCATAACAACAAAAAAATAAGTTTGTAATTGCCTAGTTATCTTTTGTATTTTCTAATTCCTTTTTGGTGCAAGCTGTCATAGAAAAGACAAAAGAAAGCGATTGGAATCTAAGAAATTTAAATATGAAAAGAAAATAGCCGTTGCAATACACGTGGGCGGGCACAAATGCACCGCGCATTTGAAAGGGCAAAAGAAAAGGCAATCACAAAATAATAATAATTATTTAATACAAGTGCTTATTTTTTCCTTTTCTAACAAGGTTAAAAGTATATTGGAATTTGTTACGTAATATTGGTGGGGCATTGAATAGAGCATAACCATCCTTGAAGTAACTTCAATCAAAATAGTTGTTGAGTTGTAAAGCAAACTTTTGGATGTATTTTATTATGTATTAAAAAAGCTTGTTTGGCAATACAATGATATGGTATGCTAGGACTTGAGTAACTTTTGAGTTGTTCAAGATTCACTATATAAATTACATATAAGCACATGGATGTACAGAGAGATCATGTGGTGTAGTTCTACCATTAAGTGGAGTGTCACTACAGTGTAATTATATGCCATGTGGTGTAGTTCTACCATTAAGTGGAGTGTCATTACAGTGTAATTATATGCTATCATTTGTTTGGTTGCCCTAATATTCAATTGTATATTTTGCTTGGTATGTTAATAATCTTATATTTTTCTTATTTTGTTTGGCTTTTTTCTTATATGGAGTTTGATCTAATGTCGAGAAAAAAATTCACACAGTCAAAACTGGAAACTATGTACAACAAATTATAGATTATTGAAAATCATATGTTTGCAAGATAGTTAATGTTGGTACATTGTTTTTTTTTTACTAGAAATGTAGTTTGTTGAATTCCTATTGTAGATTTATTAGCGACTTATATTGATTCACATATATGATATAATCAAGTATTGTGTAGTGATTCTTTCAATAAATAAAAAAGTGTTGTCTAGTGATTAGTCTTTGTTATTGAAAATATTTGAAATTATAAATAATAATTAGTATGATACTATTGGAATATATAAAATATTTGCTTACAATTATTACTTTTGAAACTCTTTGTCAAGAAAAAGCTAGTGCACTTTCACATCATTCATCAAGTTTCAAATATTTAATGAAATCAAACAAATATGTTACAAAAGTCAAAAAACCCACATGTTAATGTCAAGCTAAAATGCTACTATTAAATAGTGTAGAATATAGTTAAAGAGTTTAAATGTAAGCCATGTTCAATTTAGAAAAAAAAAGTCATAAGATTGTTACTTGTTCATTAGATGTAGGAAAGTTCACAATTAAGAGAGGGAGTACAAAAAATATCTATACTAGTACAAATTCGAAGTTTTCATTTTGCACAATTTAACATTTATGATACTCATATTGTAATAGCTAAAATGCAAATATTAACAAATGCTGACACAAAGTGAAAATCTCTGTATTGTCTACATACTTTGTCTTAATTGTTTGTTTTCTTTGTTTTTGATTATAAAGCAGCCAAAACAAGGGCGCTGGCCCAAAGACACAGGAAAAAAGCACTACCAACACACACACAGTTTGTTTCTTTGTTATAACTAGAAAGACTGTCAAAATAAGTTTTACAAATGAATTTCAAAAGCTTAAAATTTTCAAGAACTAATGTAATCATAATGTGATATTTTAAGAAATATATAAACTTGTCGTTTTTTGATTTAAGACTACCATTTTATTTTACTATTCTTCCATTTTAGAATTGATGTATTTTTTATATATTAAAAGTCTATGGAAATAGATGCATATCTCCTATATAAGTGGTCTGGCCTACTAAAGCTCAAATAATGAAAACATATATGTGTCTCAAATACAATTTAACCTTAAAAGCAAATCTACTAAAGTTTACTAATAGAATAACTAATAATTGTTGATATGTTTTATGTTGCTATGACAAGTGTAACCTCAATTAGATGTAACTCTTCCTCCATCTGGTAAGTAAATCACAATTATCATAACTCTAGTAAATGATTTTATTATCACTTTATCCCTCATATTATTATTGTTTTTTTAACTACATTTTAAATTAATTTTTTTTTATCGTACATTGTAAAACAAAAAATCTCATAGACAATTGTTTAGAGCTAACTTATCTCTAGTCTAAACTAAACGTAGTAGGAATAATTTAGGTGATGGCTCTAAAATGATTTCAAGCTTTGTTTTCACTTGGTTTTACTCACTTTTATCAATTGAAAAAGTAAGAGCATTTTAAATGAGGGGTGTGGAATGGTTTTGAACATTGGTTTAGTTATTTCTTAGCTTGAATTTATTTGTATATTTTAGGTGTTTTTTTCAAAGAGTATTTTTTTTTAATTCAATTTTTTGGGTTAAATTTGTAATAAGTTTTTGAGAAATATTTAATAGTTTATTTATTTATTAATAAAAAGGGGTAAAATATTATTTCATTAAGGAAGACAATACAAAGCAAAGGGTTGATCAATTTAGTGGAGCAAAACAAACTATCCAGACAACACTAGAGAGACCCATAAAAGGTCTCACCTAATTCAATAAATCATTTTGAATAATTCCTTCAAACTCTTGACATGTTCCAAGGGCACCTAAACCCATTCATGAATATCCCACCCATGCAGGCGATCAAAAGCCCACTTAGCTAAAAAGTCTGTTGCCCTATTCCACTCACGAGGACATGGTAGAAGGAAACAAAATCCAAAGATTCCCTCAAACTAAAATTTTGTCTGTCAACCAAGGCCATATGCCACTCCATGTCCTCAATCCTCTGTATATTCAACATATCCACCACAACTTGAGAATCAGACTCACAAATAATATTTCTCCATCCAAGAGCACATCCCTTTTCTAAAGCCAAGAGAACAACAATGGCCTCCATAAGGTTATTAGTTTGTATCACCTTATACATTGAAAAGAGAAAAATCATATTTCCCTCACAATCCCTACCAACTCCTCCAATTTTGGCCTGCCCAGGATTTCCCTTGGAAGACCCATCAGTGTTAATCTAAAGAATTCTTGGATGAGGAGGGGACCACTTACCAATTTCTTGGGCCTTCTTTTTACCATGACGACTCCTATCCTATCTTCTCCTAGACAAAGCTCCAAAACCTTGCTCAAAAATATCCAAGCTCTTAACAATGTACAAATCATTAGGATCCACATCCACAGTCAGATCACATTTAGCCATCAAAGTTTCTTGAACCATGTGAATAACGCACAACCATATCTATTGCACCAACAAATTCTTATCATGGGAATTCTCTCTAACCATAATTTCCAAATGATGAAACTTGGCCCAATATCCCAAGTAGTGTGAAGGAAGGGAGTCTCAATCGGAGGTCTGCCAAGACTATTCCAAAATTCCACCAAAGAGGTGGCATGAACATAAGCATGCCTCTAAATTTCCCACCAAAATCCAATTCTTCTTAGCAAGAGAACAATGGAAGAAGAGATGGGAGGTACTCTCCTCACTGTTATAACACATAACACAAACTAAAGGACCACAAAACCCCCTCTTCCGAAGATTATCCCCAATGAGGCATATGTTTTGCACAACTAACCAAAGAAAAATTTTACACTTTGGCCAAGGCCATTTATTCCAAACTTGCTTCCACCACGACACATTCACCTTCCCAAAGGACAACCCATCCAACTCCATATATCCTAAAGCCATTGAAAATTTTCCCTTCGAGCTAGGACCCCAATCAAGAGTATCCTTACCTTTTAGAGAATTGCATAACCGACCTACCAAAATCCTAGCAAGAGCCTCCTTGTCCACAATCGAACCGGCAAGAGGCCACTCATGTGGCTCTTTCCATCTGGCCACCTCTCCTTGTCCCATGTTACACGATACCTTAAAGTCCTCAACTATGCTCCACCCAGCCTCAAGAAAACTATCACAAAGGTGTTGCAAGTGTGGAAATTGTAAGAGAATAGGAGGGAAACCATCCCAAGAATCCTTCCAAAATAGAGAATCAACACCCTTGTTACAAATCTAGAAAAGACCATGTTTAACCGACTGAGCTCCCTGATTAAGGGTATATTCCAAATCATGGACCCATTACCTACCAGATTGTATCGGGGAACATCTTTTCCATCCACTCCACCAATGTACTTAACATCGAGAGTTTTAGCCCATCCCTTATCTTGATTGATGCACCACCTCCATAAAATTTTAGTAGCTAAAGCCCGACCATTCATACTTGCTAGACGTAAACCCAACCCCCCATCCTGCATTGGCCTACAAATAGAATCCCACTTGACCGAACTCCATTTAGAGGAGAGAAAATTACTAGTCCATAAGAACTATCTAGAGAGGGCCTCAAATTCCTAATAAAGCATATATGAGTAGTTTACACAAAGCACTGATAAATAGGAATAGCCTAAATAACAACCTTTAGAAGAGTCACTCTACCAGTAGATGAGAGCCAATTTAGTCCAATGAATAACCTTACAATGAATCTTATCCAATATATCCTACCAAAACCCCCTAGGCAAGTAACGAGTTGTGAGGGGAGTTCCAAGGTAAACCACATGAAGAACCCCAATTTGGAATCTTAAAATCCTAGCAATCCTGGCCTAAATGGGAGTAGGGGCATTAAAGAAGAAAATAAAAGATTTCTCTTCATTGATCTTTTGTCTTGAAGCTTTCAAATAAATGTCCAAAGCATTTTTGAAGTTGATAGCCTCATAAATTCTAGCATCACCCATCAAAGTAGTGTCATCCACAAATTGAAGATGAGAGGAAGGAGAAAGGCCATGACCCCAATTCCATCCTTGAATCAACCCTTGCCAAACAAGAGACTTGATTAATCTCCCCAATCCTTCCACCATTAAAAGGAATAGATATGGGGAAAGGGGATCACCTTATCTAAGGCCTCTAGAAGCCCCAAACAATTCAATAGGTTCACTATTGATGAGAATTGCATAGGAAGAGGAAGTGATACAACTCATCACCCAATTGATCCAATCAATTTCAAATCCAAAGGTAGCAAGCACTTTCTATAGGAAACTCCATTTTACTCTGTCTTATGCTTTGGCCATATCCAACTTAATGAACATGGACTTCTCCTTAGACATAACCATAAAATGGATAGCCTCTAAAGCTATGATAATCCCATCCAAAATTTGTTTTCCTACAACAGACCCTCCTTGCTCTTCATAAATTAACTTATCAAGCCAGGGTTCAAGTCTTTCTGCAATCAACTTAGTGACAATTTTATAAACCACATTACACAAAGCAAAAGGCCAAAAGGAGTGAAGAGAGTTAGCTCCTTCCATTTTAGGTATAAATATTTAACAAAATTGAATTGCAAAAGTATTATAAATAATGTGTACATGTTGTTGATTACTCTCATAGTGAGGGTGTCTACCACATGGATTTAAAGGTGATATTTAAGCAAAGTATTTACAAATTTCTTTATGTTAGTTCAAACTTTCTTTTGAGATTCATTGATCCCATTAGAAAACTAAAGGTGAATAGCAATAATAGAAATTAAAATCTACTATAAATTAAATCTATCAGTGTTTACCATATGGAGTTTCAAAACTACATTAAAGGAAAAACAAATGACACAAAAGTGAACACATAATACAATATTTAACATGAAGAAACCCTTTCAATTAAAAAAATCCACAAAAGTAGAGATGAATAACTTTTATTATCTACAATTGAGATTCCAATACATCAACTCTAAAATCCTCTCCAGTCTTTAATTTGGCACTACAATGCCTGCAAATGAAACTAATACAAACTACACTCCCAAGCACTTGTTATATAAAAAATATGCAACCATAAAGAATGATGCCCATTGGCCTAATCCTCAAGCCTCCACCTTGGAATCATCACCTACAAGCCAATAGTGACCTCTTACAAATCCTCTTATAGGTGTCATATGGCATATTCCATGTATGGGCACTTAGAAAATAGAAAAGATGTTGTGATAGTCATCATTGAATATTATGACAAGTGTTGTAGCTATCATATATGCTCTTATAGCTTATGATATTTTTCATTACAACTCAAAATAGTTGATTCTCAAGGTGGGCACCAAGATCTTCTAATTTAAACTTTTATCATTATCACAATGTTTGTAACAACATGTAGGTAAATAAATAATTATTGAGGGTGGTAAATAAATATTTATTGTACCAATAAAAAAATTATCACTATTAGGGAGAAACCTCCATCCCTTACGAGTAATGTATAAACAATATTAAGATTAAATAAATTACAGGAGATTTACAAGGTTGATGAAACTTTAATCCCAACATTATCCTACTTGACATCATATGTTGTAAACACAATCAGAAAAACATAGTCATAAATCAACTAAGTACAAGGAACAAGGCCCATGTCCCAAGGCCTTCTTGCACCAAGTAAATTTCTCTGTGCTAACAGGTTTAGTCAATCTTCATTATCTCAACCTATTCATTAGCAATCGATTCATGAAAAAGTGTATTGAACAACCACATGCTTATTTCATGCATGGTGCATTGGGTTATTGGATAAACATATTGCACTTAGACTATCACAAATGATCTAAATAAATTCCATATACTCTAATTTAGTGGGACAAATAAATTGTAGCATACCTTTTACTCATCAAACTCACTACTCTAAATAGAGCAAGGGCATACCCATCGATGGACCTTCAACTATCCAAGTTACCTCCCTAATATACACCAACAAATTTGTGGATGTCCAATGTATTAACCACATTGTTAGTCTCAAGTTATTCCAAACAATAATCAAATGTACCTTGCAAATATTGAAATACTCTTTTCAAATTATACCAATGTTGTCTACCAAGGTTAGACATAAACCTGCTTAAAAATCCCATGTATTATAGAATATCTAGTTTGGTGAAAACAATTACACACATTGAAATTTTTACATCAGTATCATAAGACACTTTAGAAATATCCTCTAAATCATCATCATTCTTAGGACAAATATAGAACAAAATATTAGTGTCATCTTGTAAAGGAATTCTTACTATTAGAGAATATTGCATACTAAATTTGTTTCGAAGTGTCAATAAACTTTGCAACAACCAAAGTTTTTTGTTTATCCAATATTTTTTATTTTCATGTCAAGTAAATACCTAGTATCCCCCATATCCTTCATTCTAAATGTCCTTCAAAGTTGAGCTTTTAGCTCCCTAGTCAATGCCTTAGTGTTACTAAAAAACTATTATTCACATTCAAGATAACAATCGAAAAGTTATTGTCGATATATTTAATGTATGTACACAATCATCTCAACTTTGAACAAAACCCAATTTCATGACAAGTGAATCGATGTTTTTATACCACATTTGAGGTGATTGTTTTAAACCATAAAGAGACCATGTCAACTTACAAATCAGGCATTCCTTTCTTCTTACCTCGAATCCTTTAGACTATTGCATGTAAATATTTTCTTCCAATTATCCATGCAAAAATATACTTTTGACATCCATTCGCTCAATCTAAAAAATCATTAACAAAAACTATTGATAAAATGAATCTAATAGAATATAATTTTGCAACACGAGAGAATGTCTCACTAAAATCAACTCCTCCTCTTTGGGAGCATCCCTTACCTAGCAATCTAGCTTTTTACTTCTCCAAAGAATTGTTTTCTCTGAATTTGTTGTTGTAGATCCACTTATGTAACTAATGGCTTTCCTTCCTTTGGGGAAACAAACAAGATCCCAAGTGCCACACAATTCTAAGGTCATCATCTCCTCCAACATGGTTTGTTGCCAAGACTTATTACCATATGCAAGAATGGTTTCCCTATGTGATCTAGGTTCATTATTAATACTTAATAAAGAAAAATTGCATATTCCACCACATATCTCATCAACACAAATCTTACTCAAAATTAACTTACGTTGATTGATTTTGTTGTTGTTACATGTATAGAATATGGGATTTAAACATTTGATAAATCTAATTTTAATTTTATTGAGAGAAATACATGAAAGGAAACATGCACAAACCAAGTAGAAAACATATAACACATGTAAAATGAGCTAGTTGAATAAGGGAAAAAACATATTGGGAAAAAAATTAGAAGAATGATGGATCTCCTAAAGTTTGTAATTCATGAACATATTGCAATGTCTTATTGCCTTTTAGAGACCTTAATGGCATTTTCATACATAAACAATCATATAAATACACCACATAATCATTCCAACTACTCTCACTTCCTTAACCACAATAAAAATCTTGTAAACCCATAAGTTGAAGAAACATAAGCTCAATTCAACTAACTTACTAATGTATAACTACTTACAATGGTCTCTCTAAGAGGAATGAATGAACATGAGATAAGAAATTTAAAAGAGGATCCCAAGAGACCTTAGAATATAAAACTCTCAATGTTAAAATGTCTTAGCGGCTTCTAAACCTACACAATGTTTTTATATCTTATTTGTAATGATTTTGGCAGCCATTGAAACCACCTCTAATGACTCTACTACATAGTGACAAGCTTAACAGTTGGTGAAACTATCTAACGATTTTAGTTTTGGTTGATTCTATTAGTAATGAATATTTTTTAGCTAGCATAATCATCATCACACGTACCTTTATCACTTTGAACACCTTTTACCTTTGTTGTGCTCTAATAAGATGTGTTTTACAACTTTGTTCAATTTTTTTTAATTATAAAAGCAATATTTAAGAGCATTAAGTACAACATTGTCTTCATGTGATCTACTTTAAGCACCAAGAGCATTAAGCACCAAGTTAGTTAATTTGACTAATTTAAGTGATCTACTTTGGATCGTTAGATTACTAAAATGTTCTCCTTTACAATTTGTATACATCAATATGAATTCAAAATCTATTGGATTATAACTACATTAGTATTTTTGTATCAATATTTTGGATCATACTGTGTGATCCTAAGTGTTCAATATAAAATATTTTTGATTAAGTTAAAAATAGGTTTTTAAGGGACCCAAAACCCAGTACACAGAAGGTTTAATAAGAAGAACCTGAAACCCATAACTCAAAATATTTAGGATTATCCACAAAACAAAGCTGAATAAAGACGAGACGAATCAAAGCCAAGAAAAGGGAAAAGAAAGACAGACCCCTCCAGAAAGAAAAACTGCCTGACAAATAAGAGCATATGCATGGAAAGTCTACAGGTACTTCGAACAACAAGTACCCCCAACCAGGGGCAACCACCCAACATTAGGATTTCCCTTTGGATCCCTTCTTTTGGGATCTAAGGGTCATATCAAAAGAAGGCGAAGACCTTTTAGAATGTTTGCTTTTAGCTGAAATCCAACCTTCTTCAACCTTAGCAGCCTCAGCTTGCCAATCCAGCGAATCCAACATAAAATGTGATATAAAATGTTGATACATTAAACTCCTACATAATTATATTTTGAAAGCCGACAATTTTGAAATGCTGAATTTTAAATAATGTTGGAGTAAATAGAAAAATCACCTAATAATTAATTATCATTAATTAATTATTAGGTCCATTTTACTTTATGTACTTAATATAAAATTAGGATTTCTTTTTTTAATCATTAGATTGTGCTTTATTTGTCTCATAGCATAGGATACGACACTTGTCATGATCTAATCTAATCCTAACTAGAAATTGATCTAGGGTTTCTTTTTCTTTTTCATAAGGATTTATCTTTCATTGTAATAATTTATTCAAGTTAATACATTAATATAATTCTCAAGTGAGAAAACCTATCTTGTTTTTTTCTCTATTTGTGATAGGTATGTTGATTGTAGGTATGTTTTTGGGAGTTGTGGGGCTCACCATCAATTCCAACATCATATTAAAGCACCAAATCTACACCTTCTTATTCAAATTCTAAGAGATTTAACCTTTAGAAAAAAAATAGTGCATCGTCATCATTGCATTCAAAACATCCAAAAACTTAAGGAACTATTATTCATTCACCAAAATCTGAGTAGGAAAAGTTTGAGGTGATTTATTAGAGGGCAGAAAAATTGAGGTTGGAAATTATGTACAATCACATGGAATCAGTATAATCATATGAATCCATACATCTCTCATATTGTATAGGTTTGACCACCATCATTGTTCTCGGTATACACAATTTTTCAAAGAAAATTCATTCTTCTGCATTAGTTTTTCAATCTCCATACATTTTTTTGACAAAAAAATTGCAATTTCAATCTTCAATTTTTTGAGGAGGCGACATCAGTTCAATGACAATTGACACAATTATTGGTGATATCACATTTTGACAAATATTCACACTGAACATTTTGTTGCCACCCATGCTCCACTAGGCAACCACTATTGCTCCTCTTGTGCTCTGTACCCACAACAAGTCTATGCCCTACCTCTACCAAATGGGTGTCAATCTGTGGCCACTTTGCCACCACCAAAACCTCTTCATTGAGGCTCTTTCCTCTTCCCATGATTTTATGATGACCAAGGACTAGCTCTTAAACCCAACTCCCTCCACTAGCTCCCTAGTCCGCAACAGAGCTAGGGGCCAATACCAATTTTTTTTGGCCCCTATTCACACTTCAAGCCAAATTGAACAAGTTTTGTGAAATCAGGTATAATTTGGGTATAGAATCTCCATTTTTGGTTAACCATATACCACTAGAAAGTTGGTCCCAAGACTAATCTAGTGGTGCCAATAATAAGTTTAAAATAACATTATAATACGATTTGATCTCAACCAGTCAAGCTTAAAATACTTCTTTCCATAACGCTCATATGTTACAAATGATCATACTCAACTCACTTTTACGAGGAATGATTATGATAAAGAAGAGAAAAATAACTTTGTACGCGTGGCAGTCAGAAAGACAGCGTGTACATGAGCAGCTTTACAGCCAATCTTTGTCTGCCATGTCATACACGTCCACTAACTTCTATATTTTATTATCATTATACATTAAAAAATCATCTGCTGCAAAAAAATATTAAAAGATCTCTCAAGACTTCAAAAGACTAACGGGCTGCCGGTAAGAGACGTAAATTTTTAATTCTGTAATTTCCCGTCAGATTTACGTTTTTTGACATAGTCGGTATTCGTTTGGTTGGTTAACGTGCTTGTTACTTTTCGACGGCTCCGACAATCGGACGGCGGAGAAACCAGAATTGTCGCATCTGTAATTCGCCGCATCTGTTGGATAGTTTTCTGGCTTTTGTTGGGAAATTTTACGCTTAAAAGAAGTGACGATGAAACTGGATCAATTTCTGCAGAGTTTTTAGATTCTTCTTTTTTTAATTTTGATTTTTTATTTATTTTGTCCTGGGTGGCAAAACCGGACAATATATTCTTTGGATTTAATATGTTTTGTTGTTATATTAATTTGAATGATTTAGAAACTATATATTTAAAATGTGATGTGGATTATTCTTATATTCAATGTATGACTTAATGATTGTACTTAAGCAATGGAATATTCTACATATTTGTTAGAAAGCCTAATAGTGTAATCAAATAAATAGAGTCTTTTATAAAAACTTGATTATTGAATAATATAATTAATTATTAATTTGATTTTAGACGTGTGATATATTATGTAATAGAATTTAACTTTTTAAAATATAAAAACAATATAAATAAAACTATTTAGTTGACTATGATGGTTAATTGATAGTTGTCTATTATTTCAAATAAGATCTTTGAATCATAATTTAGTATCATAAAATTTAAATAATGAAATTTGAATTGGGTTGTTCTAAGATTTTGGTAGATTTATCTTGTCCATCATGTGATCAATTTTGAATGCCATTAATCTAACCATCCAAGAAAGATTTAATATATAACAGACAATTTTGAATTGGCTTGTTATAGACTGTTGGAAAGCGTGTTGCCTAAAACTTTGATATTTATTGATTTATAAGTACTGGTGGTATTGAAATTAACTTGGAGAGATTGATGGATCGCAACAATTGCGTTCTCTGATTTCAACACCCTTGATTAGATCTTTTTTATAGTCATGAAAGAATGTGAAAGATAACAATAATGCATGTAGGTGTCCTTAATGGATTCAATGTAAATTAGGCCCTTTTAGTGCTTGAAACGTAAGTGTTTTTAGAATGACTATCCCTTTCAATTCATTGGACTTTTGGATTTTGGCTTTTGACTTAATTGTATATTTAATGCCTTTAAATACCAAGACAGTTATAAATCACATAAAATGTGTGCCGAGGTGACTCATAATAGCTAGCTTGAAATAGGTTGATGCTAGTAAAATTTAAAATTATTATTTCATTTTGAAGGGTCAATTCTACGTTATGTAGGAGTGAACCCACATGCCACTGGATTGACCTAAGATATCTTGACAAATAAATATCAAGGCTATGAATGAGCGTATGAATGTAAGTGCAAGGATAGGTGTACCCAATGGTGAATACATATGAATATGCACATATATGGATAGGATAAGATCAAATTTGTGGAAGTCTATGTAAAGAGGGATGGGTAAAATATAAGAGAATTAGCTAAATTCTGCACAAGAGTACATCATTTTTGTATATGTAATTACATTGAGACATTGCATCAAGATGGCCCCAAAACAAAAATAGAATTAGTATGGGTAGGCAAACTTTACCATTACATTTTGTCCCCACTTGAAGGTGGATACAAAGCATAATTGAACATGTATTTCAAAGTAAATGAACTCTCATAAACATGCATGTAGAGTAAATATTTAGACATGCAAAAGTAAATAAGTTTTATGTAATATAATGGACTTGGCTAGATATAATTGTGTGTTCCCCCACTTTAAATGCATGCCCCATAAGAACCTACAAATCAAAGAAGAAATGTGCAATGAGAAAGTTAATCTTACTATCTATGAAAATGAGAGGGGGGTTAATTTTTTTTATCTATCTATGAAAAGTGATATAGTAATAAGTTCCTCCCAATGTAGTGACAATAGGATGGTATATTATAGTATGTATTATTGTGTCACATGATCTATATTTATTTACACAATGATGCATCTTTGTGCAAGCACATATAGCTGTTTGCAATCTCAACATGAGAGTGTTAGTGACCTTGAGATATGTCTCCTCTTTAATAGGATGCATACATTGAATGCAAATATTTGAAGGAAAGGGGAAAGTAGTACATGGAAAGTAAATGCAACTATAAGAATATAAATGTATAGATTATGTAACGTAAATAAATGTCATAAATGCATAATATAAACCCTAGGAGAATTGGAGGCAAAATTTATAAATTAAAATAATAATCTATATAATATGTAGAACATGCAAAACAAAATCTAGATTAGTATGCAGAACATAAATCACAACATAAGACTTTTTAGTGGAATTATGTTAGAAGAAATTATATTTGTATAATAAAATATACATAACAATTTACTAGCACGATCTTCTCTATCTATATCTTTTAGATGATAGTTATTTATGCAAAGAGGTCAACAACTAGATCCTCAACAAGTTGTTTACAATTGTCAGTGCATATGGTACACTTTTTATATGAATTATAAGAAATCTCTAGAACCTCCCTTAGAAAATCTTCCTATGAACATTGGTTTCTCTCCCACCTAAGAATAATTATTCTCCAACCTCTAGTGGAGAAACAAATATTTAATTATCTGACATATATTCTTTTGACCATGCTCAAACCTTAATTTATGATATTGTATTTTTTTTTAATATTTAGTCACTTTTACTATCCTTAATAGGTTTGTATCTATAATTTGTAGGATTGAACCCAAGTTAATTTTATGATTTGTGGAAACGAATCTCAAAATTTTTAAATTTAAAACCAAACTGAGGGTTGACCTAATCCTTCCAACCAGTCATAATGTGTAGACTGAAAGGAAAAAAAATTTGAGTTTCCCCATTTAAATTTGTACTTAAGGGCTTGCCCTACTTCATCTCAAATCATTTGATCACCAATCAACTAAAGATCCAATACACATTTGAATGTTCATAAGAATTCGTTGCTACATTACTTGCTCACATCAATATCTCATGTATTATTTACATGATTGCTTACTATTTTTTCGATTCCAAAAGATGTTAAGTTAGTATCATATGGGTTTGACCAAGGGAGAATACACCCTATCTAGTAAACTCCTCAAAAGGTGTTCCTAAGAGATAATTAGTTTTAGACATCTAGGTGAACTAAAAAATATCAAAGTTTAGCAAAGAATAAATTTGTATTCTAGATTTTAGATTCATTAACTCAAGTTAGATCCATTGTTTGCACTATTTGCTTCTATAATCCTATTAGTGACTTGTGATGTAGACAATGAACTTGTAGGTTCCAAAATATTTATTTGATCAATACTAATCTCTTTGCATATTAATGAATCACTTACAATCATATACTATAACATATTTGCATAAAATTTCCAATTAAATACATTTTCTTTATTTATTTAGTTTCTATATTTATTTCACCACTTTATTTACATAAATTCTAACATCTAGTATCTAATCCTCAAATAATTTCAATAGTTAAAAAAATATTTGACCCAAAGAAATACGTAAAAGAAAATTTATCCCCTCTTTTCACCAATAGATATACTCAAATTATTTTTAAACAATATATCAAATTTATCTAATATATCTATTATTATTTATAATTCACCTTGAAACCTTATACACATCATTATATATAATTTATAATTCATCTTGAAATCTTAAACACATCATTATATTTAATTCATCTTTAAATCTCTTAAATATAATACTTTTTTTACATAATTACTTTTCTCATTTTTTAATGTGAAGAGGGATAATTATAATGATAGTGAGGGGAGGTTGTATTGAAATAAATAGGAATCAAAATATTTGACAATCATTTATGCATAAAAGTTTCATTATTCTTAATTATAGATAGTGACAATGTAGTATATATAGATATAATAAGGGTAAAGAGTTAGAAACTTAATAGACTAGCATATATATCTTAAATACATTTACTTAAAACGTACGAAGAGATATATGTAATATAAGCACCTCAAGACCTCTTGACATTATTAATTGGACATATATAAGATATCTGGGTAAAAGCACAAAGTTGTGTCACGCTTTATGAAGGAAATGGCCAATGTTGATTCAACTTTTTAAATTGAATTATATGTTTTGAATTTTGAAATGATGTAAACTAATAAAATGTATATTTTTCTGTGTATTTTATGTTTATAATTTTTTTTTAAAAATTAAAAATTATTTGAATATACTTCCTTATAAAGTAAACACTATAATTTAGTTATTGATAAAATGTTGAAATTGAAGTTAAACGAGGCGTCACACTTTATATAGTAAATTTTACCTTTTTTTTCTTCAATTTTTTTTGTGTATATTGATAACTTGAAATTTTAATGCAAAAATATATTTTTAACTATTTTTTATGTATATATATTTTTCAATAAATTTGAAAAGTTGCGTGTACTAAAATATAACTCTTTCCATTTGACGTCACCTTTATTCTTAATTATTTATCCAAATTAAAAAAGGATTATATCATCTTGACATAGACTGTTTTCTCTAGTGCATTTATTTTTTTCAAAATTTTAAAATAAATTTTAGTATTTTTCCTTGACAAGATAATCAACCTTATATTTTAGTGTTGATGACCTACTTTTCAATAAAAATAAAATATAAAATATAAAAAACTAATTAAAATATTAAAAGATATATATTTTGTAAAATTCACTTATATATCTATAAAAGGGGGGTGAACTCACAATAATGGTTCCCACTTTTTTGCCACTTTTGACACTGAGATGAATATTTTAAAAATAATCTTCAACTTCCGAGAACTAAAAATTTGAAGATGATGTAAATTAGTGATTTGTAGCATTTTGTTTGTAGATTCTATATACATTTTTTGAAGGATTTTAAAAAAAAATTTCCACTCTCTCGAAAAGTAGTTTTTTACAACAAACTACATTTTTTTAGAGTAATGTGCCTCCCGAAAAGCATAACTTTTTTTCTATAAATGATTAAAACTCAATTCTTTCGAATTTTGGTTTGTAACATCAATATCCAAGGCTTGCAATTGGTTTGATAGTGATATGTTCAATATTTTTCATTTTATATTGAAGTCCGACTAGTCATAATTCAGACATAGGTTTAAGTTTGAACTCATAACTTGTTCTATATATATATCGAAATTCAATTTATTTATTTTTGTTAGAAAGAAGACATCAATACCCGGGGTTTAGATATTTTTCAGATTTTTTTTGAATTAGTTTCCTATTTTTCCCAATGCGTTGAACAGAGAAGTTCATGTTCGGTGAAAAACCAATATTCCATAAAATTAAAAAAAACAAGAACATAATAAATTCAAAATGTAATAAAATTATATTCGTTGGAAAGCTTGCTCCAAGTACTACCATCTAATATTTTTGGGTTATCAAGATTATTTCATTTGTGCTTTGAACCAGAGGTCCGAAGTTAGAAATTCCTTAGAACTCTGAAAATATTTGGGAGAAACCTCTAACAAGAGGGTTCGAATGAACAGGGATTCAAGCGAAGGGGGGTTCGCTCGAACCATAAGGGGTTCAAGAGAACCCCCCTTCGCTCGAACCCACATGCTAAATTTTGTTCTGCACTTTTTCATAATGGGCGGGTTCGAACAAACCCAACCTTTTCTAACTGTCTACGTTTGTTCGAACCCTGGCCGACGCAAAAAAAAAATTTAACATTTAAGTAGAGTCATAAATAGACATAATTTTTTTCATTTTTTAACACACAAATGATTAAAAATAATTTGCATTTTTGGATGAGAGAAGACATTTGAAAATTATTTTGAGGGCAATAATTTGAAGATATTTGAAGGTTTTTTTAAAAGCATGGGGAACAAGAAGAGAAAGCAAAATAAGACTTCAAGGAATTATTCTCCTGAAACGAAACAAAGATATCGAGAACAAAGAAGACAAAGATATCATGATGCAAGTATGTATTTTTATTTTTATTTCTATTTAATTTTATATGTATTACGTACCAAAAATAGTGTTTATTTGTTAGTATTAATTAGTTCAATATTTTTTATCTAATATTTTTAATGAAAGTTAATTTTAAAAATCTTAATTAAATTAATTTAATTTATATAATAATTCTATCTTAATTAATTCTAAATGATGTTATTTTTATTAAATTAATTGGAAATAGTAGGATTAAAAATAATCTCGTTTTAATTGGAAAGCATAAGTAATTTGAAATAATATGTGTATTTGCAAATTTCAAATTCCATTAACTTGCTTGTTGTGTAATTGTTTTTTTCTCCTATATAATTAAGTCCATTTATAATAGATAAGACCTATTAAGTCATAAAATTAATAAGACCTATTATGTCATAAAATTAATAAGACCTATTATGTCATAACTTAGGTTCTAACTTATATTGAATATTTAAGACATGTACTTATTTTCATGTGATAGGTCCTTTAATATCACATAATATATCTGTCTTAAGGGGAGTCAAGTATATTAATGTGAAATGTTTTTGCATACGTGGTCATATTAATTTTAATAATAAGGCCTATTATGTGATAAATTAGGACTTATTACACTGATTATAGGTCTTAAATGTGACATAAATTTAGAACCTATTATGTCATAATTTAGGTTCTATTTATATGACTTCACGTATGCAAAAAAATTTCAGATTATAGTCAAGAGTCCCCTTAAGATAGGTATATTATGCAGATCGTATTAGGATAGGTATTACATGTGATAAATTAGGAGGTCTATTATGCAATAATAGGTCTTAAATACACATGTGACAAATAATAGTTCACCTGTTATGACATAACATTTAATATGACCACCTTTATCGTATGCATGCATCAAAATATTTGTACTTTTAATTTTCAAAATTGGAATATAATATCAAATTTTCATTTTATGTGTTATTAGTGAGAGATTGAGGTTTTCAAAATAACTCATCAATATTTTTTTCCACTTTATATGTTTATGTTTCTTTGTTATTAATGCAAAACAAAATTTAACCATAACACTATACGCAAGGAATAACATAAATTAAACGATAATAATAAACTAATTATAATTCTTCATGTAAATCTAGAATTAAACATCAGAAAAACATTATTAAAATAATTATCATCTTCTTGAAATATTAATTACTGAACAAAATTTAACTCTAACTCTAAACCTACTTGCACACTAAATAAAATTGAGCCCTAATCCTAACCTAAGAACAAATTGAACTTTAAACCTAAACCTAATTTAATTAGAGTTATAACACTTACCCTGAAAGTAATTAAATAATAAACCAAATTGAACCCTAATTTTAACACAAAGCTTTAAGCCAAATTCACCCCTAATCTTAAACCTAATTGAATAGTCTATCAATTTGAACCTTACACCAACTCTACACCAAATCAAAACAAAAAACTAAATATTGAACCCTAATTGTGAATGTAAATAAAACCTATCTATAAGATTAAACCTAAGCCTAAAACTATCTAAACAAAATTGAATCCTAATGGTAAACTTAATTACACAGTAACCCAAACTAGACCTAAACACTTATTTATATTGAATAATAGCCCTTTTCCTTATTGAAAAGGGAAAAAAAAGTAATGATAACCATATATAAAATTGAACATAAATCATAAACAAATTTGAAACCTCGCACTAAAACAAATTAAACTTTAACCATAAACCCTAACCTTTATATCAAACCATAATAAAATGTAGTTTATAGTATTGAATACTAAGCCAAATTAAGCCCTTATCCTTAACATGTATCAAATAAAAATCCACATTGAACTTTAACATTATGATTAATTGAATAGTAGACTAGATTGAAAGTTATGTTATTTCCTATACAAAATCAAACCCTATAAATATTGAATTCTAATTGTGATCGTATTCAAACACTATCCTTTATGTCAAACCATTTATAAAAATAATAAAATGCAGTTTTAGTGTTCCATCAACATTACAGTTTTATAACATGATTATGTTTTAATTTGAGTTTACCTTTACTAAGGGTCAAATTATTTTTTTTATAAATATTGAAGTAATCTTATTAAACTTAAATTATTTAGGTTAAATAAATTATTGATTTCCCTTTAAATTGATTTAAATAATTTAAATGAAAAATATTACTAAATTTAGAAAAGTATTATTATTACTATTATTCAACCGATGGGGAAATTTTGATCTCCTTCAAGATAAATGTATTGGTTGCAATTTTTTTAAACGTCTTACTAAATGTTTAGAAATTTTGGTTTCAAATTAAACTTGGAATTTCGTTGCATTAAAAATATTCTTTGTCATCTTAAATTATGTGCAGAACGGGCTCGAGAAGAAGGGAGTTCTGAAGCGGGAGTCGAGGCAAACGAACCTGTTGAAGAACACAATATAGTTGATGAACATAGGCAGGAGATTGTCCAAGTTGAACCAATTGAGGTTGAAGGAGAGGGGTCAGGCTCCTTACTTCCTACCACTGGTATGGATGAGCATATTGTGGATCTAGCTAAACAGGTGAAGAGAAATATTTCTTATAAAAATTTAGATCATTTACTTGAAATGGATGTGGATGAGTTGGAACGTCCCAGTGAAGAACCTAGACATACTAAAAGGAGGTCAATGAATAAAAGTGCAAAAGAAATAATGTCTCATTTCAACAATCTTGATACTACACTAGAAAAAGCTCAATTGTTATCAATTGTACTTACTCGTAAAGACTTAATATATCTACTGAAATTGTTGGGTATAGATACAACAAGTCAAAAGAGGAAAACTTCTCAGCTACAAAAATCTATTGTTGATAATGTTAAGAAAGGTTTGGTGAACATTGGTAAAAAATCTCGAATAGTAGATAAGACCATTTCAAGAAGA
This sequence comes from Cryptomeria japonica, assembly GCF_030272615.1. Lineage (NCBI taxonomy): Eukaryota > Viridiplantae > Streptophyta > Pinopsida > Cupressales > Cupressaceae > Cryptomeria > Cryptomeria japonica. The sequence continues at coordinate 708,903,848 of NC_081414.1, forward strand.
GTGATGTTGACATCTTTAGTAAATGAAAGATTTCCTCAAAAAAGACAAATCTCTTCACTGTCATCTAAGTTTGGTTTTAGTAGAAGGACAATATCAAAATATGTTAAAAGGAGAAAGAGTTTGGATGATACTACCTCAGAAGGGAATTGGGCAATTATGTGTAGAGCTCCTCGTTCTGATAGAATTGAAGATGTTGTTAGGAACTTTGTGACAAGTTTTTGGAATGATAATACTCGTCCTTCATCAAACAGTAGAGATGTTATCAAGCAAAGGATTGGTCCTGATCGTTATGATCTCCATGTAAAACATTGGATAGACACAATAAAACATGAATTGTATGTGTTGTTTACTAAAACAAACCCTCATATAAAGATTGGACAAACCATGTTTGAACGGTTAAGGCCATATTATGTGAAGTTAAACAAAGTTTTTGAAACTTGTTGTTGTCATTATCACATCGAATTTGATTTGTACTATCAGGTGTTTTAAAAGATTAGAGAAGATAGTGATGGTTATGAAAATGATCCTCCTAAACGAACAAGTCAATTCATAGCATCCATCTTATGTGATAAATCAGATGATAATGCAACCGGTCAAATAAATTGCATAAAAAAAATTTGTAGAACATGCAGGGACTTGGCTAAATTGCCTTTGAGAGATGAAGATATTGACATGAGGAAGATGGTAAATTGCAAGAGTTACAAGTACCAAAAATTTGAAACAAAATTTGGAAAGGAATCTACAAGGTTAGATTATGTAGAAGAGGAAATACCTATTGGAACATTTATGGAAATTTTTCGTAAGTTGATAAAACCATACATATGCCATGGTTTTTTTGCCAAGTGGTAAGTAGAACAGTTTAAAAGATTAAGAGACACTTTACCACTTGGAACTATTCTATCTGTAGTGGACTTCGCAGAGAATTACTCTTTTGCACATTAAAAAGAGATTCAATCAGAGTATTACTTTTCAAAGCAAATCACTATTTTGGTGCATGTGTGTTATCGACATGCACAGATGAATTTGGATGGTGTTGTTAGTACATTTGAAAATAGTGTCATTAATAAATATTACCACTTCTATATCAGTGATGATAAGGAGCATGACACATTTGTACAACATTGCTTTAAGAAGTTTTTTGAATATTTGAAAGAGAGAGGCATAACAATAGTTAAACATTTTGTTGGTCTGATGGATGTGTGACACAATTCAAATCTTCGAGGCCATTTTATGCACTATGTAGATATCATCGAAATGACAAAATACCACATGTTTGGAGTTTTTTTGAGAGTGGTCATGGAAAGGGTGAACATGATGGTGTAGGAGCTTGTATCAAACGTGCTCTAGCATCAAATAAATTACACAGGAGATCGTATAGAAGATGCACATGATGTTGTTGAATGGTGTAAGAAATACTTTGAGCAACCTAATTATCCTGGTGAATCATCATCGAGAACATACAGACCCATTCCCTATAGAGTATTTTGGGAGATAACCAGTACGTGTTCTCTTTTAGTGTTTTATTTAAATTTTTTAATTTTTTTAAAAAATATTCCTAGTTCAAATGTTTCAATTTAACAACTTGATCTACATGTACATGTTCATGTACACATGTACATTTTGCAGATGTGGATAGAAGATCAATGCATGGGTGCAAGAGCGTGGAGAGGACAAGATCTTTGCATTGTGTCATGAGTACACATAATCGCCCATGGACATTATACACTAGGTATTATTCACGTTTTTGTTCTGATTGCATTTTGGAAAACTATGTTGATTGCAAGAACCAAGAGCTTGGATATGTTAGTGAATGGAAATTGGTGTCACTAGATGTTTCTGACACATACGAGGAGAGGATTCAAATGAGGACGAAAACTTTGATGACATTCCTTTGATTTCTGGTGATTATGATCATATTTCAGGATTGATTAAAAAAGGACATATGACGTACACATATATATTTAAAGTATATATATTTCCTTAAAAAATGTTGTGTACATGTAAATATTTCCTTAAAAATGACATGTTTAGAATTTATTTAACTTGTTTCAAATTGCAGGAGATATTTTTGCAGTCATAGCAGAAGATGGAAATATAGAAGGTGTTAGTTATTATTTATTGCATTGCACAGAAGAGAGAAAGAAGTTATCGAAATCTGAAATGAGTGATGGAATGTCATTTCCCATAGGTTTGAACTGATTTGAATATGTATGTACAAATCGCTTACGTGCAAATTTTTAATTTCTCACATTTCTTATATACATGTACATGCAGGCTCAGTTGTAGTGCAAGGGATATATTTCAAACAAGTTAAAATTGTTCAACATGGGATTCATTTCACTGAATACCAAATTGACAACAAGGTATATCAGTATAGCCACTTGGTCATTGTTGTTGGCCTAATTCTTCAAACAGTTCCATGTCGTGGGCAGTCTCAAAAGTGGAGACTAGATAGTGAAGATCATGACAAAATATTAAGTGTTATTGAAGAGCGTTCTGAACCACTTGATGTGGTATGAACTATATATATTTAGTAATCCAAAGTACATGTGGTTCAACCCATGAATTGAATTAATACTTGATAAATTCTAGTTCACTTAACTTGTTTTGAAACTTGGATAATATATATATATATACATGGCTTACATGTCTAGACCATATATTTTTAAAGTTTAAATACATGAAATTTTCAATTATATCAAATTAGGATGTATGAAGTTAATTTGTATGTATGTTAAAAATAATATTTACGTGTGCATGTATGTAAAGTAAATTGGGACATGTGGATTCAAGTTGAAAATGTGTTAAAAGGCGGGCGATGTATGCAGTTGATTAGGATGTATATAGTAGATATCTAATTCGAAATGCATGTATATAGTACTATATCTAATTATAAATGCATGTGATTTGTAAGTCAAGTTAAAATAATTCAATTAAAAATGCATATTTAAATTAGAATGTATGTACATGTGTAAAATTGATATATGGAATTAGGACATGTACATGTGTAATATAATTGAAGAGCCTGGTCTGAACCACTAAGTGATGTGTTGTGAACTATTTAACTTGTATACATACCTAGAAGTACATACCATGTGAACTATTTAGTACATGGTATTAAGTTTAGTTTGTTCATTTGATATTAATTAACAAGTGTGATTTTTATATTGTTCATGGCTTGCACAGTGGAGTGGATATACTCTCTTGTTTGAACATGTTCTTTTAAATTAATGCATATCTACTGTATGTACATACATTACATGTAGTAAAATTTAAAATTTAAAATTTAAAAATAATAAACATAATCATCTTTTTTAAATCTATCTACATGTACACATGTAAATTCAGTCACATATATATAAATTTGAAAGTTTTAGAGAACATGTGCATTCTTGATCATATATATTTAAAGTGTACATAAGTATTTATAACATGCACGTGCATTCAATCATATATATAATTATCTTCAAATACAAATGATGTGATATTTTTAATCTAGGATCAAATGCACAAACTATACATGTATATATAAAGTATAATCTAACCATAAATACACATGATATATATAATCCAGTCCATCGAACATAAAGTACATATATAATCTAACATGTACATGTGAATGAAATATATAATCTAACATGTATGTGTGCATGAAATATATAATCTAATTAAACACAAATTGTATAAAGCATAATCTAGTCTAAACTCCATACATGCATGAAATATATAATTATCTGATCAAACACAAACCATGTATAAAGTATAATCTAGTCTAAACTTCATACATGCATGAAATATATAATTTGATCAAACATGTAAACCAGGTATAAAGTATAATCTAGTCTAAACTTCATACATGCATGAAATATATATAATATGATCAAACACAAACCAAGTATAAAGTATAATCTAGTCTAAACTTCATACATGCATGAAATATATATAATCTGATCAAACACAAACCAGGTATAAAGTATAATCTAGTCTAAACTTCATGTACATGAATGCATATATATAATATGAAAGTATATAAAAAGATAAACAAATGAGCTATAAAGTCTGGAGCAAATCAACAGGGATCATGTCGGCCATGAACAGAGCGACCATCTGAGGGAGAGTCCTGGTGAGAGTCTAGATGTCTAATAGACCCCTGCAAAAGTAGAATTTATTTAAATATTAAATATAGATCTCTCTAGACACATGTACATCAAATCCAAGTAGAGTTAAATAAAAATTTAAATATAAATTGTAACGCATGTATACATACATGTACATATATACAAAAAACCATAACTAGCCTATCCACTAACAGCATCGAAAGAATCTCTCCTACACACACGCTCAGAGCTCAAGGTAGGAGTGACATGAGATAATTGTTATACATACATGTGTACACACACACACACACACACATATATATGTATGTATTTAAGGATTAGTCCAGGATCAATTTAAATGATACAAATTAACTTAGAACTAAATTATTTATTAAACATGATCTATATATAGATTTATCCTACATTACAACATGTATACATATCTTCTAAAAATTTAAACACACGTGTACATATACATACCTATGTATCAAGAGTAGGTTGTATAGTCTGATCATGTCCTGTGATCGTATCAACAACATCACTCATGCTTGCATATCTCTCTCTGGTTGTACGTATCACTGAGGAGTGTAAGGGGATAACTAGATGACTGGGCATCGTGGATGAAGTGTTTGACTATAGTACCATATCCATAAACCCAGTATGGCTCAAACCTCGTAGCTGCTCCTCAAATGAGTCCAAGACCTCATCTGTGATATGGACCTGATCAGCTCGTATCTCCTCCTCAAATGAATCCAAGCCCTCATTTGTGATATGGACCTGATCAGCTCGTATCTCCTCCTCTGCGGCAATAGAGTGATTTGTAGGTGAGTCAGTGCCTGGAGCATGCGTAGAGTGATGAGAATGAGTTGTGACTACCTTGGGGTATGCGTCGATGCAGCGGTAGCCTACCCATCTTTGAGAATCTCCTCTCTAACATCAGCCAATGGTATCCCAAGTCAAGATGAAATAAAACAGTAAGAATGTAGTAGGTCCTCGGCTAAATACTGTGACATTTGTACATGTCTACTACCTCCGACTATAGATGCTACCTCATCTGGGGAGGGAATGCTAGCAGTAATATATTGATCATCTGAATCTGAAGCCACCCCGTGACTAGAAGATGCATGCTATGTGGATGATCTCGAACGTGGTCGGCTCATCATATATCTTCCCAACCTGTCAGATGATATGGTGGTTGTTGTTGATGCAATCTATTCAATCCTATCAATTGCTTCTCTCTGAGAAGCAATCACAATGTGATCCACTATGGGGGCCAAGGCTGGGACCACTGCAGGAAATCTCTGGCCAACAAGGTCCCTGTGTCTAAGCGGAGCTCTATCACGCCTACGATATGCATCTCTATCAACAATCCTACCCCTCCCCTATCCATAATATGCTGGAATATCAAGGTAGTTTGGTTTCATCTGACAATGAACCTCAACAAATACCTGTTGTGCAAAGTATAAAGGTATTTGGTCATTATTAGGATAATGACCATGGGCAGTTAAGAAGCATGGGTAAATCAATGATGCAACCTCTGGGTTGATACATCTCATGACCTGATATCCTCTCACCTTACTCTTCTCCTAATATTGTGGAAAGCATCTCTCCTTGATGGTCTCCTTCGAGACCACCCTCACCACATCAGCAAAAGAATCAGGACTCCTCACCTCACTCCTCATCTGTCTATAAATATCCTCTATAACCTCAAGTGAGAATGAGGTGTGAGAAACTAAGCGGTCCCTCAATGTCTGCAAACTATCAAAAATAGATGTGCATGTACTCTTGTACATGCCATCAATATGGGGGTCATCTAATATGACCCTCAACCTATGCAGCTCATGATCATTGTACTAGAAAATAGTAGCAATGTCGGGCAAGGGGGGATCCTGGTGTGGAGGATCAACATCATCAATGTGTGGCTCCTGATCAGGAGCTTGTGCAGGTGGATCCTGATCAGGGGCCTGCGAAGGTATATCCTGGGATGCCATCTATCTAGGTACATGTCATAAAGTTAAAATAAATACATAAGCACACACACACATGAAGTGCATTCAATTTAAAACATTAAAAATTAAAATCAATTAAATTGCAGAGAGAAATCATTTTCATGAGAGAGAGAGAGAGAGATAACATATATTTAAATCTTTGAAATACATAAAAAATTCAAGAACATGATATATATATATATATATATATATATATAATTTATAAGGACCAATAACAAAAAAAATTAGACCTATATTTTATTGTAACGTATAAATAATTGTAGATCTACAAAATGGAATGCAACTTCTCTAAATTTTTTGACAAATTATTTGTTATTGAACTCCATATCTCAAAAAATTAGAGGTCATTGTATTTTTGTAATGGGCATATGATTATAAAATTATTAAATCTGTAATATGTGATCCTAAGGGGAATGCCATATGTACACTAGGATGTTATAAGGGGTCATATGTGGTCCAAAGGGGTCACACATGTGTTAACACATGCGTGACCCCTTAGGACCACATATGACCCCTTAGGACAGTATGTGATGGACTAAGGGGTATGTCGTTCACACTAGGATTTTATAAGGGGTCATATGCGGTTCTAAGGGGTCACACATATGTTAGAACACGTGTGACCCCTAGGACTACATATGACCCCTTAGGACACTATGTGATCCTAAAGGGAAGATCGTATGTACACTAGGATGTTATAAGGGGTCATATGTGGTCCTAAGGGGTCACACATGTGCGTGACCCCTTAGGACCATATATGACCTCTTAGGACACTATGTGATGGACTAAGAGGTCATATGCAGTTCTAAGGGGTCACATGCATGTGTGTTAGAACACATGTGTGACCCCTTAGGACCACATATGACCCCTTAGGACACTATGTGATGGACTAAGGGGTATGTCGTTCACACTAGGATTTATAAGGGGTCATATGCGGTTCTAAGGGGTCATACATGTGTGACCCCTTAGGACCACATATGACCCCTTAGGTCACTATGTGATCCTAAGGGGAATGTCATATGTACACTAGGATGTTATAAGAGGTCATATGTGGTCCTAAGGGGTCACGCATGTGTTAACGCATGCGTGATCCCTTAGGACACTATGTGATGGACTAAGGGGTCATATGCGGTTCTAACCTAGGGTCATGCATGTGTGTTAGAACACATGTGTGACCCCTTAGGACCGCATATATGTGATCCTAAGGGGAATGTTGTATGTTCACTAGGATGTTATAAGGGGTCATATGTGGTCCTAAGGGGTCATGCATGTGTTAACGCATGCGTGACCCCTTAGGACCACATACGACCCCTTAGGACACTATGTGATGGACTTATGTCATTCACACTAGGATTTTATAAGGGGTCATATGCGGTTCTAAGGGGTCACACATGTGTTATAACACATGTGTGACCCCTTAGGATCACATATGACCCCTTAGGACACTATGTGGTCCTAAGGGGTCACGTATGTGTCAACACATGCATGAACCCTTAGGACTACATATGACCCCTTAGGACACTACGTGATGGACTAAGGGGTCATATGCGGTTCTAACCTGGGGTCAAGCATGTGTGTTAGAACACATGTGTGACCCCTTAGGACCACATATATGTGATCCTAAGGGGAATGTCGTATGTTCACTAGGATGTTATAAGGGGTCATATGTGGTCCTAAGGGGTCACACATGTGTGACCCCTTAGGACCCTATGTGATGGACTAAGGGGTCACGCATGTGTGTACACACATGCGTGACCCCTTAGGACCACATATATGTGATCCTAAGGGGAATGTCGTATGTTCACTAGGATGTTATAAGGGGTCACACATGTGTTAACGCATGTGTGACCCCTTAGGACCACATATGACCCTCATTTGTGATATGTGATGGACTAAGGGGTCATATGCAGTTCTAAGGGGTCACACATGTGTTTTAGAACAGATGTGTGACCCCTTAGGACCACATATATGTGATCCTAAGGGGAATGTCGTATGTACACTAAGATGTTATAAGGGGTCATATGTGGTCAAAAGGGGTCACACATGTGTTAACGCATGCGTGACCCCTTAGGACCACATATGACCCCTTAGGACACTATGTGATGGACTAAGGGGTATGTCGTTCACACTAGGATTTTATAAGGGGTCATATGCAGTTCTAAGGGGTCACGCATGTATTAGAACACGTGTGACCCCTAGGATTACATATGACCCCTTAGGACACTATGTGATCCTAAAGGGAAGGTCGTATGTACACTAGGATGTTATAAGGGGTCATATGTGGTCCTAAGGGGTCACACATGTGCGTGACCCCTTAGGACCACATATGACCTCTTAGGACACTATGTAATGGACTAAGGGGCATGTCATACACACTAGGATTTTATAAGGGGTCACACATGGTCCTAATGGGTCACGCATGTGTTACCCATTAGGACCACACGTGATCCCTTAGGGTCCATTATGCGATCCTCTATGGTCCTAAGGGAATGTATAGTGTCATCAGGGACATATGTGGTCTTAAGGGGTCATGTTGTGTGTGTAATAGGATGTGAAAATGGGTCACATTGTAGAGGATTTATTTTGTCTAATTTGTTTAAATTTGTTATCTAAATTTTCTAATGTTTTTTTAAATTAAAATTTATTAATTTTTCTAACGTTTAATTTATTATATTTAGGTTTGTGACATTTTTCTAATTTTCTTTTTTTGCTAATTTTTTTCTAAGTTCTAATTTACTACCTTAGTTTTCTATGTTTTTCATAACAATTTTTTAAAATGTTGAAAAAAAATACATATATACAGTTATGTAATTTTAAAAACAAATTGACAAATTTCAATCAAAACATTAAATTATCAAACATTTTTCTAAACTAATGAAAAACAATAAATTATCAAACATTTTTCTAAAATGCTGAAAAACAATAAATATACAATTATTTAATTAAAAAAAAAAATTAACAAACAAATTATTTATTAATTTTTGAATAAATTTAATAAAAAAAGACATTATTAAACAAAAAAAAGGGTTATTTTGTGCACTTGAAATAATGTAGGTTGAAAACTGAAATGTGAGACACGCTAGCTGCTACAGATAGAGCAGGGTGACATCATGCTGACGACTGGTTTGATCTAACCCCCACTAGATAGAAAAAGACAACTTCAAAAATGACAGTTTAATTGCCGTAATCGGAATTTATAAAAGTTTCAAAAAACCTATTTCAAATTGGGTTCGAGCGAACCCAAAATCCACTCGTAGTTCGAGCAAACCCACGTCCGATGGCGGGTTCGCTCGAACCCTGAGGGGGCTCGCTCGAACCACCCTACTTCGTTTGAACCCCCCCAAAAAATAATTTCCTCACTTTTGCCAATTTCCTTCGTTGGAGAAAGTGGGAACCATTAATGTGGGATTACCCAAGGTATTTTTTACATTTCAAAAAAACATTATTTATAAGAGTAGGAGTTGTTGAAACATCGAGTTTTAAAAAAATAAAAATAAAAATTGGTATTTAGACCCAAAGTGGTATAAAATATACATTTAGTAGACAATTCCAATTGGAAAAGTTGTGGCCCATATATAAGATAGCTATAATGAATCTCTATAGACCCTATGTTTGACTAAAATTATTTTTTATTTAGAATTACTTAAATTCACTTGTGTTGATAAGTTGGCCTGAAACGTGACACAGTTTTGTACAATTATCCATCCATATTAATTCGAATACTTGGGAGCATGAATTGTCATTATAAAATATCAATATGTGTAAGTTCAAAAAAGAAAAACAAAAAGATAAATATTAAATAAGAGAAAACTAGTAACAAAGATACATATATACTGTCAATTAAAACACAAGCACAATTAAGCTAGACTAACCGATAATAATAAGTTGGAGATGGATATATGATTAATACAAAATATTTACTATTTTTAGAAAAGGAAACAAGAAGGATGGACTACTTAGCTCTATAATTGAAGAATGGATAATTTTATGAAATCTACGCACGCTAGAATCAAGAAACAACCTTCATAGTTGAATATACATATACCTATACATACACACACATCTCTACATGTGTGTGTGTGTGCACACGCGCATGTGTCGTGTGTGTGTGAGATAATACTCTTGATGTGGGCTTGATTCATAGTTATGAATTTAGTCTATAGTTATGAAGTCAATATTTGTTAGACATAAATTATGTCCTTTACACAATCTAAAAAATAGACTATATGATCTCTCACTCTCATTCGCACTTGATAAGATCTCAATATTTCTTAACATGTCAAATCATGTAAGGATGTCGAATCAAGAACTTTGACTAAATGATCAAAGACAATATACACATGCTTGGAAATCAAATTCATTATTACTTTAACCAACAAATCCAAATGTATCACTATTGATTTGCTCTTCCACATGTTGTAGAATGAACCAAGGATCTCTTGATTCATCGATGGTAAATTAAATGCAAATGAATATCTTTTTCTAGAAACACCCAACAATATAACACACATACATTTACATAATTGACTCTAGGTGGTAAATATAGAGAAGACCAATCAACCAAAGTTAAATTTTAAAATTTGATTTTAGGTGGGTCAAGTTCATGCTAAAAGAAATGACCCCACAACTATAGATTTGACTTAAGATCAAACAATATAATGAGTCATTATAAACATGGATAATCTAGAGATTAATACATAAGACAAATAAATCAAAAATATATTAATGCACATAAACAAAAGTTAAATAAATCAATAAACACAAAATTATGTCAAAGACATGAGATTTCGATAGTCTATAATGACATTAAAATGTATTTTCTAGATTCAACTATGTAATCATTATTTACATAACATTATATATGAATAGTATTCTAATATAAATTACATAAATAATGATGATGGATCACAGAGTGTGATCCGAAATGTTGATGCAAAAACTCATACACAATCGAATCTAGAAACAACCAAGAACAATATCTCATGGATTGTGGAAACTTGATGTCTGTTACATAAATAATCCTGACATTACACAAGATATTATCTTTTCCAAATATCTAAACATTATCTCAAAATAAACCCAAAACTAAATAAAAAGATAAAGACAAAAGATACTTTAAATCATATTGATAGAAAATGTGGACACATTTGTATGAATTATTAACATGACAGCTACAAGTGTACTAGAGAAAGTGGAACTTTTTGTTAGAGAGCCGCATTCTATAAGAGTTCACATTAAGGCCCATGTGCAATCGTGGAAAGCCTTGGAAGTTGGCCCCCACGCTCGATGTTACCATGCCTAATGCAGCTTTTTTTCATCATTCACCTAATAATGGCCCCTTTTCTAAATCCTAGGAAAGACATGTTATAACTTAACATGAATAAAAATACACATATTTATATCTATTTGTTAGAGTCCACTTGGGAAATGGAAGCTTGTACAATAAATTAAAGTGGACCATATAGTTGGGAAAAATTATTGTGCCTTCCAAAGCAGCCATATCCCTTGGGAAGCTTCCCTATAATAATTTGCGGTTTTGGGGAAAACAAAATCTTAATATATTAAAACTACAATAAAATTAAGTAGTAGTTAAAATTGTGAGAATCAAAATATTAATCGAAGACAATCAACAAATATGTTTATCAAATAAATAAATATTTTGAATTGATAATTAATTTAGATGCATAAATTAGATTTAGAAAATGATTAAATATTAAATTTTAATTATTTTATATATATGTCATAAATGCATGTATAAACCCTAGGAGAATTGGAGGACAAATTTATAAATTAAAATAATAATCTTTATAATTTAATTAAATCTATTCCTAAATGAATATTTTATGTTCATTTCTCTATTTAATTAAATCTAATTTAATTAAATAATCCACATTCCTCTATTTAATTAAGTAAATTACTCAATTAAATTCACTATATCATTTAATAGGATAAATTCATTTTATTCAATTAAAGCCCCTATCCACTTTTTAATTAAATTCAAATTTAATTAAAATGGTTATCCTAAATTAAATAAATCTAATTTATTTAATTGCAACCAAATTGAATTAAATTCAATTAAAACCTATTTTCCCTCACCCACTTGCAAAATCCTACACCTCCCACTTGCATCCTAACCCTCTTTCTAACCTCTTCTAGATTCTTCTAATCCTAATTAATTAACCCAAACCCATCCATTATCCCTTTCCCCTAAATTTGAGGTCACTTCTCAAATTTGGAGCAAAGTCTTCAAAATGCATTAAAGCCTTTATCCATTCAACAAGCTAACTTGTTGAATGCCCCTAAATTTGGAAGGACTCTTACAAAGTTATCCCCAAAGTCTTCATAACCATTAATGGTTAACTCAACCCTCTTACATGGTTAAAGAGTTTCCATAAACTCAACCTCCATCTAACCCAAGGGTCTCATCAAGCATTTATTGCTTTGACCATGGTTATCCTTAAACCTTTGCACAAGAGTTTATCCTTTGGGTAAAAGCTTTATCTAATGGATAACCCTAACTTAACCTTAACCCTTAACCCTTAGGGTAACCATGAGGTCTTCTCAAGCATTTAATGCTTCTTACACCTCCATCTAACCCAAAGGTCTCATCAAGCATTCATTGATTTGACCATAGTTATCTCTTTAACCTTTGCACAAGAGTTTGTCCTTTGGGTAAAAGCTTTATCCAATGGATAACCTTAACTTAACCTTAACCCTTAACCCCTAGGGTAACCATGAGGTCTTCTCAAGCATTTAATGCTTCTTACATCTCCTCTCAACCAACCTTATGTTGACAATTGTCACCATTTCATTGGTGCCAATTGCAAACATGGATTGCCAACTTTCAAACTCAACCCTCGATCGCCTCTTTCAATCCTGACCATCCATTGCCCTATTTTTGCTATAAATAGAGCTCCCATTCCTCCATTTTCATATCCAAGTCTTTAGCATCACACTTATACTCAAATCCATTCAAGCTTTCATATTTTATATGCTCATCATTTAGCTTCTCTTTTAAAACAGGAATTAATCTAAATAGGCTAATTTAGAGTATGTTCCTTATCATCTAGCCTAAATCATGAACTAATATAGTATGCTAGATAGTATTGTTTACTAATCTTGTCATCTTATAACTAGTTTATTGCATTTGTAGCATCATGCATAGCTTAGGATGCATCTCATATTAAAATCAACAAAAGCATCCCTCATTCTTGCATTTGCCATCCCTAAACCATTTTGCTCAGTGATCTGAGAGCAAAAACATTGGTTTGAGGGACCGTGTAAGATAGAGAACCATGAAACCATCCTTGAGAAGCTGAGCCATGCTTCATGACTCCATAGCTTGCACCAAGAAGTCCTGTGGGTGTGTGAGCAAGGCTCCATAGAGCTCAGTTTTTCACATATTGAGTTCTATCGGCCCGCTTTTCTTGCATACATTTCTGGCGCCCACCGTGGGGCATTACCCCATATATCAAATCAGTTTTGAAATATAACCACTTTTGCAGGTCCGCGGAAATGAGAATCGGCGCGTGGGAATCATTCCCTAGCGCATCTGGTCAACAGCCTAGCGCATCCAATTCACTGTTCAGCACGTTGGGTCCATCATCTAGCGCGTCAAGTTTGTTTATTAGCGCACCAGAATATTAAACTTTTCCTGTAGGTCTCGACGCGAGAGAAAAACAAAGCAGCGCTTTCAGAACACATAGTAGCGCATCCCAAAAATAGTGTAGCGCATCACCAATTTCTTTTAGCGCATCACAGATATTTTGTAGAGCGTACAGTTTGTTCTGTAGCGCATAAAAAACAGACAGAAATCAAAATTTTAAAATCTGTAATCAAGAGTTAAAAAAAAAAAGTAGACTTGTTGAAGTCCACCAACCATCTAACATTTTCCACTTGTTTTCTTGTAGGATTCTAACAAATTTGTTGCAGAGGGGAGCTTAATTTTAACAATATTAAGATAGTTAGGATTTTCATTAACTTAGTTAAGTTAGTTTAAATTTTTAAACTTCTTTTATTCTTAAATTGAACTCACTTGTTTCCTTTGGGCTATAAAAAGAACCACAAAATAAAACATTTCTTGCTTTCATAAGAGAAAACATATTTTGGGCTTTAAAAAGAAGAACCATACAAACCTTCCTTTTTTGCAAAAGTAGCTATAAAAAGAACCTCGCTATCCTTTGGTGTATAAAAGGATTCATTTTCAATTTTTTTGCAAAGGAAAGAACCTCACCTAAAAAAAATTTTGCAATCAAAGAGGGAAGTTATTCCCCTTTTGTTTACCGATTTTTCTTTTGTTGACCAAATCGAACCCTTTGCTTTGTTGACTCGATTATTTTCTTAGATTAAATAATCACTGATTTGGGGAAATAAAATTAACACCATGCTTTTTGGAGCAACATCTCCCAATAGAAGTTGGCAAATCATTTATCTTGAAAGGCTAAAAAGAAAAATTGTTTGCCTTGTCTCGAAAGTGGAAGGAATATACTCTCCCCTTAACTGGGTAATCAAAAATCCAGACCACTCTTAAAGCTTTCTTTACTTCAAGCAAATAAAATCCTTTAGCAGGCTTGCCTTCTCGAGGAGTTGGAATCAACTCTTAAAGCCATTTATGGCCGGTGTGAAGGGAACAACCTAAGTGGGAAACGACTTTGACGCCAAGTGTTCCAACCCACTATAATCAAAAGTGGAAAGTGACGAAAGTCCTTTTCAACGGTTGCGCGCAGTGATTAGCCTTCCCCCAGTATCCTCAAGATACGTAAAGCCTTTGTTCTAAAGGTTGGGAAGCCTCTTGAGAGAGTTTATCACTGACGGCCAAACAGGAAGCCTGATTACAAACCTTAGAAATAGAAACCTTGAACCGAGTCAGTAACCAGACATTTATAACATCATAGTGTAAGGGTGGGGAAGAATCCGCCCCCAAGATCACTCACCATATATCTCCCAAGATAACTCAATTGTGAAGCAATTCACTTTGAGTTAATTTCTAGCAAAAGGCAAAAAAACGGGCGCCCTCTAGGGGGTGACACGACTGTTTGAGCTGACGGAGTATCGAGACTAGTGGGCTATGATGTTATTTATGACCTTTGAATAAAGAGTCTTTCTGAAAACACATCCTAGTAGAACATACACTTTTTGTTAGATTAGGCAAAAATGGTTGTCTTTTTTGTGTTGTGCTTGCATTTACTACTTCAGAAAATCATCCATCAAGACTGAAAAACTCACAATCAAATCCAAAAATTACAAAGAAACCAACCAAAAGAAAAATCAGGGCAATTTAGCATGTGGGAACAACTTCTTAGCGCGTAGGGTACTTTTGTTAGCGCATCCAAGCATCAAGTTAGCGTGTCTGGTCAAAACAGTAGCATTTTATCCAAAATTTCAAAACATTGTTAAACAAATAGCGCATCGGAAAAACAGCCGAGCACATTGAAGCATCAGCTTAACGCGTGGAAGCCAAACTTTAACGCATAGGGTTTAACAGTTAGCGTGTCGCAGACCCATACTAGCGCATAGCTTTTCAAAACAGGCAGAACACAAAAATTTAACAGTTGGAACTTTAGCGCGTGGCTGGGGGCAGCCTAGCGCATGTGGTCGTTCTTTTAACGCGTGGAGTAAATTTAGTAGCGCATCTTATCTTTGTTTTAGCGCGTGACCAAAAATAGAAAGACAGGGGGCAAAACAGTGAGGAATTTTGAAAATTTGGAAAACATCTTCAGAAGCCTCTTTTTGTCAGCATCATTTTTCTTCAAAGCAGAGTAGCGAAAACAAAGCTTTAAAAGCTATTTCTTGAGCAAAGTTTGTGTCAAAACAAACATTGTAAGAATCCAAAACTGATCGCACGGTAAAACATATCTATCCTATCAAAATCCGGAAACGTCATCACAAGTAACAAAGGGGTCCTTTATCATCTCATGGATTTCATCTCAAAAACACTTTTTTAAAAACTTCAGGTTGTCAAATCAAGTTTCCATATCGGGAGACTTTATCCATATCATTTGACACGCTTTGTCGTGAAGGGGCATGTAAACCTTCACTTTGATAGAGTAAAACTTGAATTTACAAAACAAGATCAACTAAAATCCAAAACAAATCGAAGGAAATCATTGATCACTTATGCATGACTAATCCCCATATTCTGAGAAAGAATCTTTATCGTAACATCACGTTGAAGAAACAACAACCTAGTTTTTCCAAATTCATCAAGAGAAACAAGTTTTTATACATCAATCGTCAACTCTTCAAATCTCATCGATTATTCCTTCATCACGTCAAACGCTATATCCAAAACAAATCCAATGAATTTGACAAAGAGCCTTTAAAGACTAGGGCATATTGTCAAAAATCCGCTTTTAATCAAATCATAAACCGTGGAGGAAGGATCAATCCAGCATTCTTGCCCGACGAGTGTATCACTTATAACACCCCGACCTAAACCACCAAACCCCGAGCAACATATCAAAGAAGATTTTGTCCCCTTCGTCACCGAAAGTTTTTACTAAAATGTATGTTACTCGCTCTCAACAAAACCAACAAAGCAAGGCACAAGCAGAGTCCAGTATGAATCGAAGGTTGTCAAATCCTTTTGAAGGTCCACACCTGG
Organism: Cryptomeria japonica; assembly: GCF_030272615.1. NCBI lineage: Eukaryota > Viridiplantae > Streptophyta > Pinopsida > Cupressales > Cupressaceae > Cryptomeria > Cryptomeria japonica. Next base: position 708,920,554 of record NC_081414.1, read on the forward strand.
AGGATACTGAAATTTCTGAAGAGCTTATTTAGGAATGTCAGGAAAACGCTTCATTCCAAAAGCTTGTAGAAAGGCTCATGGAAAATGACAAAGAAAAATATTTGCTCATGCTCACAAGTAAAGGAGTAAAACTCACTGAAAACCTTGACGCAAATGTGCTTAGAACGCGACCTCAACATTACGAATATCAAGAACGACAACGGGAAAGGGAAGCACGTGACCCTGAACAAGATATCCCTAATCAAAACATACCAGAACAACATACACCAAGACAAAACATTCCGGATCAAAACATACCGGAGCAACATACACCAAGACAATACATTCCTGAGCAAAACATACCATTCCATACACCGTTTCAACCCAGGATCAATACAAGGGAAGAACCTTTCCCTCAGCAAAACAATGTGCCTTTGGTTGCCCTTACTCAACAAATGCAAATGTTACAAAGACAAATGCAAGACATGCAACAAGGGACAACAGTGCGGTACTCATTAAATGAAATATGTCCTTATCCTTTTGACATCAGATTGCACATGATCCCTTTTCCTCCAAACTCAGACATGCCTAAATTTGACAAGTACGATGGAAAAAGTGATCCCCGTGATCTTGTCAGAGAATTTTGTACCATGAGTCTTGAGTTTTCTCATGATGACACCTATCTGATGAGGTTATTCCCAAGAAGCTTAGGAGGGCAAACAATGGAATGGTTATCCAAAATTACGCCGCCTGTCAGATCATTTGATAGATTGGTTAACAAGTTCATAACACAATACTCCTATAACATTCAACATGCTATAACCATGCTAGACGTCTGCAACACCAAACAAAAGAACAACGAAACATTCATGATATTCCTTCAACGCTGGCAACGTATGGTATCACGATATCCTCAAGATATTCCTGAAAAGGAGAAAATGGAAATCTTCATCGACAACTTGAATGGTGAGATGAGTTACAGGCTCAAACTCCAATGCATACCATCTTTCGCTAAATTGATTGAAAATGACATTCAAGTAGAGGAAGCATGTGTCAAAAAGGGAACACTCAAATTCTTCAAAGAAGGAACAAATTCATCAAACTACAATAACCAAAACAACAACAACTTGGACAAGTCTCGATTCTAGACTCGAAACAAAAACGAAGGCAACAATGAATCGCATGATCCAAAATCTAAGTAGCTAGTGCTCGCATTATCCAGAAATCCTCAAGCTACGAAAAATCCTAAAGGTGCTAATCCAAATGCTAACACATATGCACCAAACACCAATCAAGGTCAACCCAATGCAAACAACACCAACGATACTCAAAACAAAACCACAAATCCAGGACCTAATAACAATTCACACGACAACACTAGCAATTTCCAAAAGCGTGTCTTCACACCACTCGGGCAATCACTAGAGTCAGCATTTAGAGAGCTTCTGGCAAACAAGATTCTCTCTTTGCCTGCAATCAGTAACTATGAACCCCAAATCAAGCCACCTTGGTGGAATGATTCACACTATTGTGATTTTCATTGTAACAAGGGTCATCGGACGAACGATTGCATGAGATTGAAAAACATTGTTCAAGACATGATTGATCGAGGTGACTTAACGGTAGATGGTCTCAAAACAAATGGTGACCACGAAGCCTTTAAAAATCCTCTTCCAAATTACAACAAAGATGGAGCTTCAACCTCAAACGATACACGTGGAGCTCGTATCAACCGCATCTACAATAACACCATCAATCACATATCAGTTGAAGACCATCAGGTAAACGTCATCACAATCTAAGACCAGCATGATCATGAATTTGCCAATGTAACAACCTGAACTCATAAATATGTCTTGAAAGGACATACCGCGCCTACAACCACTACACCAAAAATCCAATATGATTTGGTCAGCCAACTACGCAAAACTCCGGCTCAGATATCTATACTAGAATTGCTGAAACTGTCACCCAAACACAAAAACATATTGGAACAAGCGCTCTTGGAAACAAATGTATCTCAAGACCTGGATGCAGACAAATTTCAAGCCATGGTCGCCCATATGGCAGGGCCTCATTATCTCACCTTCTCAGAGCATGATAATACTTCCTTGAGTCATCCACATAACACTCCTCTCCATATTGAAGTCATCGTTTATAAACACTGAGTAAAAAGAGTCTTAATAGATGGAGGAGTTGGACTTAATATATGTACTTTAAAGCTTATCCGTGCATTAGGCTTCTCGGAGGAGTCTATTGATCCCCGTAAAAAGATTACCATAAAGGCCTATGATGATGAGGAAAGGTCATCTAAAGGAACCGTGATGTTACCCATTCAAGTTGGACCAGTGCAAAAAGATACTATGTGTCAGGTCTTAGATATAGACCTCACCTACAATATTTTATTAGGTCGACTCTGGATACATGAAATGCAAGCAGTGCCTTCTACGTATCACCAATGTGTCAAATTTCCTTATAACAGACAAGAGGTCTCTATATCTGCTGATCACAATCCATTTCAACATTGTAATGCAATGGGGGCAACCCAGGATAGTTTGGTTCCTCATAATAGGGAAAAGCAGAGATCCTCAACATCAGATCTACATAAGGGAAGGCCCGAATCATTATCTGGAGATTTCAAGCAGAAAATGCAAATCAAAGACCAAAGTATGGGAGAATACTCTTTGGAACCCCTGTGTTTGGCCAAATTACCGACATCACCCAGATCTCATGGATTGCCTACTCCATCAACACATTAGGTAACTCAACCCATCACTGAATTTGATGGTACCTTCATCCAATTGGGCACTCTAGAACATGAATCAGAAGAGAAATACATTCTTAGCTAGTTATATAAAGATGAGGAAGAAGATAACAGAGCAGTTGCTCTGGATATAGTTCTACCAACACACCTATATGGAAAGGGCTACTTAATCATGCAGCAAATGGGATATGACGGTAGAGGACCTATCGGAAAATGCAAAGGAGTCACTGAACCCATAGATTTTCCTTCACAGCCCAGTAGAGACAAAACAGGATTGGGTTGTAAACTCACTTTCCTATTAAGAAGGACACCACGCATAACTCCAAAACCTCAATGGAAAGCAAAGAAGAAGTACAAAGAAGAATCCTGGTAGGAAGCACTATTTGAGTCAACAGAAACAATCCGCAAGGCACGTGAATGTCAAGAACAAAAGCTACATCAGGAAAAGCTTCTAAGCCACAAGAAGGCCATATCTACAGCAGTAGCTCATATTCATACACCAATATCTCAAGAACTGATAATATCATCTCCTGATACCATTATTCCTCCTCGAGGAGGCATAGTCTATGAACAAATACAGAAAGTAGAAGCAGGATCTAACACCGAATCAACAAAAACTATCAAACTAGTATCCATCATCAAAGATCTATTTTCACCCTACAACATACTTGTTTACAGCACTGATAGAATCTGGGATGATGCCTCAGAGACTGATTCCAATGAATATGAATGGGGCACCTGCTCAAATGCTACTACAGATATCACTAACAATACTGGTACCATATCCCTTTCTCAGGAAGATCGTAACGCAAACGATAGATCTCTTGAATTTGGACCCCAAAATATCTATGACGCCAAGGAAAGCGAACAAAAACATTATGAACAAGTCTATACGGAAGATAATACCATCGAAGACCTCGATGAAATCCTTGGCTTCTTTACCAAAACCAATCACGATGAAATCTCAGTCTTGACACTTACGGTGGCAGAACTTGATCCACCGAATGATTCCTTACCGCTTGTCTTTCCCGACCTCATTGACTGGGACGAACTCGAAATACATGATATACCAATTTTCCTAGACAATGAATCTATTATCCATTACCTATGTACCGTTAACCTGGAAACAAGCTCTACCAGCGAACAAAGTAACGATGTCTGCAAACCAAGGAGTGCCAAGTCTCTCAGTTGCAAAAATGAACCAAATAAAAGATCTAATGCTGAAAACCAGTCAATGGCAGCTCTAGATCACAAAAAAGTAAAAATAAAGGATGCATCTGAGGGTGAAAACCTTTTTAAGACACCTAAAGATGGGAGACTTGACACTCTTCTGAAACACTTTCATGAGCGATCACCCATATTGATTGAGCCCACTCAATCAATCAACATTGGTACCACAGACGCAGTAAAAAACATACACCTTGTAGAATCTCTGATAGAGGAGGAGAGATCGACATTTATCATCTTTTTTAAAGAAAAGAAAATTAACTTTGCTTGGTCATATGTCGATATGCCCGGAGTTGATCCACACTTAATCATGCATCACTTATCCATCTCTCCAGGAGTGAAGCCAGTCAAACAAAAGCTACGAAAGATGAATCCACAGGTGGCACTCATGGTCGAAGCTGAACTAAAGAAACTATTAGATGTCGGATTCATCCGACCCATCGACTATGCAGAATGGATCTCCAACATAGTGCCAGTATCAAAACTAGACGATAGTATCAGAATCTGCACTGATTTCAGAGATGTCAACAAAGCCTGTCCAAAAGATGACTTTCCATTACCCAGCATCGACATAATTGTAGAACTCACAATGGGCCATGCAATGCTCTCACTAATGGATGGTTTCTCAGGCTATAATCAGATCAAAATAGCCCTAGAAGATCAAGATAAAACAAGGTTCACCTGTCCTTGGGGAACGTACTGTTGGAATGTTATGCCTTTTGGCTTAAAGAATGCAGGGGCTACTTATCAAAGAGAAATGACAACAATCTTTCATGACATGATGCACACATTCATGGAAGACTATGTGGACGATCTGCTAGCTAAATCATTCACCAGAGTAGAACATCTTGACATCCTAACAAAAATCTTTGATCGATTGGAGAAATTCCAAGTTCGGCTCAACCCTAAGAAGTGTGTCTTCGGGGCTACATCAGGAAAGTTACTGGGCTACATTGTCTCAGCTAAAGGTATTGAAGTGGACCCAGCAAAGGTACAAGCCATTATGGAAATGCCACCACCAAAGAATATCAGTCAACTCAGATCTCTACAAGGATGACTTCAATCAATCCGGCGATTCATTGCTCAACTAGCTGATAAAAGTCTACTATTCAATCATTTGCTCCATAAGAATGTACCTTTCAGATGGGAGACCAAGTGTGCATAATCTTTTTATCAAATCAAACAGTATCTGATGAACCCACTAGTTCTAGTACCACCAGTTGCAGGAAAGCCCCTTATTCTATACATTTCAACAACAAAAATATCACTGGGGGCACTGTTAGCACAAGAAGATCAACAAGGAAAGGAACGAGCCATCTACTACATCAATAGGACATTGAATGGCTATGAACTCAACTACACATTCATTGAGAAGGCTTGTCTAACACTAGTCTTCGCCTCTCAAAAGTTCCGACATTATATGCTAGCACACACAATTAAGCTAGTAGCAAAAATTGATCCTCTCAAATATCTACTCAGCAAGGCAGCTCTGATTGGCAGATTGGCTAAATGGGTCATGATTCTCAGTGAATTTGACATCCAATACATAGAACGAGGAGCCATCAAAGGACAAGCAATTGCAGATCAACTAGTTGAAGCACTGCTAACAGGAAAACAAACTATGGAGATTGAATTTCCGGACAGGGACGTTCTTGCTATTTCTACCAAGCAATGGACTCTATACTTTGATGGATCCTACACTCAACATGGTTCAGGTGCTGGCATTCTATTCATCACTCCTGAAGGACACACTATACCAAGATCATATAGGCTTATGTTCCCATGCACAAACAATGTGGCTGAATATGAGGCATTGGTTATAGGCATCAAAATGGCCGTAGAATGGAAAATCATAGAGTTAATGGTCTATGGAGATTCACAACTAGTCGTCAATCAAATCAACAATGACTATTAGACAAAGGATGACAAGCTACTACCCTACAAACGAATGGTGGATGACTTCAAACAATATTTTGTACACATCACCTTCGAGCAAATACCAAGGTTGAACAACAAAGCAGCCGATGCCATGGCTACTATCGCTTCATTACTACAAATTCCAGAGCAACAAAGTCGTTACGAGTTCCTGGTAGAGCAACTGTTCTCACCAGCTTATGACCACTATGAATCTCATGTTGTCTATGCCTTAACCGGTTCAGATTCACCTTTATATGGACCGATATATGATTATTTAAAGAACAACATCCTACCCATTGACTTATCCCGGAACCAAAAATGTAATTTTATCCGACAAGCCGCCTGTTATACCCTTACTACTGATACTTTGTACCGTCGAGGTCTAGATGGTACTCTTCTCCGTTGCCTTGATCGTAATGATTTTGATTTCGCTTTACACGAGCTTCACGAAGGTATTTGTGGAACACATTCAAGTGGGACTACTCTTGCTAAAAAGCTTCTAAGGATGGATACTATTGGCCTACAATGGAGAAATATTTTTACCACTTCGCCAAGAAGTGTCCTAAATGCCAGATCCATGGCAATCTGATACATGCACCAACACAGGAATTGCAGCCATTTACAACATCCTAGCCCTTTTGTCAGTGGGGACTAGACTTGGTTGGCAAAATTCATCCTTCATCTTCAAATGGACACAAGTTCATTATAACTGCAACAAAATACTTTACCAAGTGGATAGAAGCAGTCCCAATGACCACAGTAACTGGAAAGCAAATTGCATCTTTTATCCTAAACTATCTGATCTGCAGATATGGTATTCCAAGTTCCATCATCACCGATAATGGATGACCATTCAAAAACCAAGATGTCCAAGAACTATGTGAACAATTCAAAATACAACATCGGTTCTCTACACCATACTACCCCCAAGGGAATGGTCAAGAAGAAGCATCCAACAAAAAAATACTAAAAATTCTCATGAAAACAGTAAATGATGCAGGCAAAGATTGACATATCCAACTCAATCCAGCACTTTGGGCATACAGAACTAGCATCCGTACACCTACAGGAGCAACACCTTTCTCATTGGTCTATGGATCCGAAGCTATTTTACCACTGGAGGTAGAAATTCCGTCTCTCAGAGTCTCTCTAAAAGGCTTAATCCTAGATGAAGAGTATCGGGTCAACCGACTACAAGAACTGGAACTATTAGATGAAAGATGTCAGCATGCCTACACTCATCTCAAAGCATATCAGCAACGCATGTGTAGAAGCTACAATCACAAGGTCATCCCTCGCAATTTCAAGGTTGGTGACCTAGTCCTCAAAGAAAATCCAAGAAATCAACAAGATCGAGAAAAGAAAGGGAAGTTTGAACCTAACTGGTTGGGTCCCTATGTCATCATATCAGTCTATGGATCAGGTGCCTATCAGCTCACAACCTCAGAAGGAGATGTGCTCGATGAACCAACCAACAACATTCATCTGAAGAAATACTAAACTTGAGTAGTCTAATGCACGGAAAAAGCAAAAACCAGCAAAAAAATAAAAAAATCAAGAAAAAGCAAATAAAAAGGTACAATAAAAGCAACTGGTGAAAACCTGGTAACAGGCGCTATTGTGAAAGAACAACTCCTCCATCTACAGCTAGGAACTTGTAGTAAAATACTATCGGCCATCGCCCGACACTTAGCAAATATCCATTCAGTACATACTTAGAGTAGTCACTATCCTGGTCTATCCATATATCCTCTTACCACATTCCACCATGGCTTGGAAATCACTGTACATATCCGCATCAAGAGGTACACTCAGCTAGGTGCAATAAATCGTCAAAACTTGCAACACATTCAAGACATCAAAACTATTAGCAAAACTCAGAAACATCACATCCAACGACTAGAAACTACACTTCATCACAAAACAAAACAAAGAATCACAGAAATACCAAAGATGGATGATTTTCTGAAGTACTAAATGTTGCATTATCGCATAAAGTCTTGACTATTTTGCACTTGAACTTTTTAAATTATTGGATTCTCTGCATTTTCTCACTAAATGCTTCAAAGCTAGAGATCATGGGGAAACTCCACTATTTTCTTAGTCTTCTGTATGTGAGGCGATAATTTGTACTGTGTAAATATTTGTCTCGAGACATGATACATCGAATATCACTGAAGACATGATTCCACTTTACACATACAAATGGTTTAATCTTGTTTGTTTATATGCAATCCACACTCTGGTCGTCCTGGTTCAATTATACCTTGACGCTTGTGCTATCTTGCAAAATCAAACATCATGTAAATTTTTCTCAGGTCATTATGGTTCAATTATACCATTATGCTTGTATAAATTTTCAACATATCCCAAAAAATCAATGCTCAATGATGATACCTATATCGAAAGCAAAATAACATATGGTTATATCAAGATGACAAATACAGAATGAGGATGCTCCAAAAACAAAATAGTTGCATTATCATTTTAAAAGTAGTTGCATATCATTTTACATATCAAATCATACATCTCATTTTCAAGATACATCTCACATCATTTTGCATATCAAATCATACATCTCATTTTCAAGATACATCTCATATCATTTTACATATCATTATCATACATCTCATTTTCAAGATACATCTCACATCATTATCAAATCATACATCTCATTTTCAAGATACATCTCACAGCATATCAAAGCATACATCATCCATTTACATCATGCATCATATCATCTATCTAAGCATTGCATCATCATAACATAAAGAAAGAGCACATAGCGTATGCATCCATATAACACATCACATGATCAAATAAAATGGTGCCATCTATATATAATATCAAAAAATGATCCAAATGTACAAAATCTGTCATGTTTGTGCCCAGTACAAGTAAAGCAATGATCTAAAAATACAATAGAGACATCGTCTCTTAGGTATGACTATCTCCTGAGGGGGATGGTCTCGCAGCTGATGTCCCCGCTCCTGGATCTCCAGGAGGATCCTGTCTCGAGGGCCCTGTCACGCCTCTGCTCTCTGACTATGTCCCAGTCTCTCAAGATCGACTCGATCTCGCCTGCGTGAAGCTCTATACTCTGCGCTCCCTGGGCACGACATCCTCGTAATGTCATCTATAATACTCCACCTCCCTCACTCTCGAGGACAACTCCCTCATAATATTTCTCATCGGGCCCCCTCCTACCGCTCTCTGAATGCTAGCTGCCAGCTCCTCTGCCCCGACCATGCCACTGTATCTCTATGTCTCACTCTAGCGTCAGCTGAATAATCTGACGCTGCTGCGCCAATAGTTGTACCTGCAGCTGCTGAACTTTTAACTGCAGGGTCCTGATCTGCGCATCCTCCACATGCGTCGGGACTCGGGCCCATAGGGGCACCTGTGAAGGGGTACCTTGTAACCATAAGCATATGCCCGCCCAACAGGCCTGTCTCTGTCTACCAGTGGTCTCGCTGCTAGAATGTGCTCCCAACACCATACCTATAAAAGTGTCGCGCCAGACAACAAACTGTCGTAACCCAGATACACAACCTCATGCAGGTCCCTGTACAGGTGGGCTAACATGGCTGATCCCCAAGCAAACTTGCGGCCCTAGGTCACCATCTCCTCAAGAACCAATCCCCAACCCACAGAGAATCCCTTTGACCTGCGATCAGGACAAAGGAATCCATCGATAAACCCTGCCAGTACTGACGGGAGGGGGGCATAATCTAAATCCAAGAACTCCTTCCATGGGATCTCATACCCACATACCATCTCATCATGAAAAATGCACCGCAGCGCCTCAGTACCACCCTCCTTTGTCTGCTCATAGGGCAATAAAGCACCTGCTACTAGGATCCTCAAAATCCTATAACAGTTCTCTGGAGTGACTATCATCTCGCCCATAGAAAAGTGAAAGGTGTTCGTATCACTATGCCACCTCTCAGCAAGCGTTGTCAGTAGACCCCGGTTCACAGTGAACCGAGGCATGTCTAGCAAAGATGATAAACCACATCTCTCGATCACATCTAGGTCAGCCTGTGTCAACCGTGGTATCAATGCCCAAGGTCTAGGAAACTGCTCCCGCGACTGCAACACTCCCAATCGCTCTTGTCAAAATGCAAAGCGAGTCCAATATCAATTTTCGCATCCAAACAAAGATATCAAAATCAAAATCCCATCAAAAGCATGAAACAATTTGCTCCTCTAATCAAGTTCCACACCATATCATATCAACTTGTAACACAACTCAAGTTTTCAAAAACCATGTCAAAACTTGTAAAACAACTCAAGTCTCCACATCACATAAACTTGTAAAACAAATCAAGTTTCCCACCCATATCAGCTTGTAAAACAACTCAAGTTTTTAACCCATATCAGCTTGTAACACAAATCAGGCTCCACACATTGAACTTGAAACAGTGCAAAAACAAATCATGCTTTGATCAAAACAACATGTTCATATCTACATCAATAACTTGAAAGGAATCGCAAATTAAATCAAGTTACATCAACACTCATATTGGACACATTTTCAAAAAAAACATGATCAAAGACACAACAAATGGCAAACATCCACCTCCCCAAGCAAAACTGACATTTTCCTATGTAATTTTTCACCTTAAAAAATTACTAACTCTTGCAAAACCCGACCCATGCGCTAAAAAAAACTTGGCTGTGCGCTAAAATACACCCATGCGCTACCCTGTTTTGTCCACGCGCTATTATGTCTACCCTATGCGCTATTCTTTTTCCTTCATGCGCCACCCAACCTACCCTAGGCGCTAAAACTGACTTATGCGCTAACCTATCCCATGCTAGCACTACCTATTTGACCCTATGCGCTAGGTCTAACCTACGCGCTAAATCCCCCTACCCATGCGACCTCCTGCCTACCCTATGCGCTAGGTCTAACCTATGCGCTACCCTATGTTCATCATGCGCTAACCTGAGACCATGCACTAGCCTAAAATTTTTATGTGCTACCCTATTCATTTTCGGACGCTACCCTAAAATTTATATCCTATGTGCTACCTAATTTATCGTATGCGCTAAACTATGACTTCTACGCACTAAACCGTTAAAACCAAATTTCAAAAATAAAAAACGAACCAAAAACGATCAAATAAAAAATCAAAAAAGGGTCAAAAGTGTTGACTTACTGGTGGTCCGTATGCGGCAGGTCTCCGATGCCTCCGAACGCACTCAAATCGATGCGTAGAATAAGGAATAGGCATTTTGTCTTCTCTCCAAAAGTCTTTTTCTCCAAAGTCAACAAGCACAAATGAAACAAATCAAAGCACTTTTCCCCTTTTATAGGAGAAAAATGAAATTAGGGTTAGGGCAATGAACACGTAATTTTCTTGCGGTCTCCCTCCTACCCTAAAACACGTCAATTATCGGGAGATGAATCAATTTCAACGTTTCACCTAGCCAAAATCTTGTGCCACAAACGCAAATTATCAAATCAAATCAAAATTTTCAAAATATTGATTCATCTCCCGAGGGGGCATTATCACCATCGTTTATCGAATCTGGGGCACAACATGAAAATCATTAAAAAAATGACATCGATCATAAAATCGCAACGACACATCATTTTCTTTGAAATAACATGTGCACACACGTCACTTCAAAGAGGGGCAAAATGTAGACGTATAAAAATGACCATATTCCTAAATGAATATTTTATGTTCATTTCTCTATTTAATTAAATCTAATTTAATTAAATAATCCACATTCCTCTATTTAATTAAGTAAATTACTCAATTAAATTCACTATACCATTTAATGGGATAAATTCATTTTATTCAATTAAAGCCCCTATCCACTTTTTAATTAAATTCAAATTTAATTAAAATGGTTATCCTAAATTAAATAAATCTAATTTATTTAATTGCAACCAAATTGAATTAAATTCAATTAAAACCTATTTTCCCTCACCCACTTGCAAAATCCTACACCTCCCACTTGCATCCTAACCCTCTTTCTAACCTCTTCTAGATTCTTCTAATCCTAATTAATTAACCCAAACCCATCCATTATCCCTTTCCCCTAAATTTGAGGTCACTTCTCAAATTTGGAGCAAAGTCTTCAAAATGCATTAAAGCCTTTATCCATTCAACAAGCTAACTTGTTGAATGCCCCTAAATTTGGAAGGACTCTTACAAAGTTATCCCCAAAGTCTTCATAACCATTAATGGTTAACTCAACCCTCTTACATGGTTAAAGAATTTCCATAAACTCAACCTCCATCTAACCCAAGGGTCTCATCAAGCATTTATTGCTTTGACCATGGTTATCCTTAAACCTTTGCACAAGAGTTTATCCTTTGGGTAAAAGCTTTATCTAATGGATAACCCTAACTTAACCTTAACCCTTAACCCTTAGGGTAACCATGAGGTCTTCTCAAGCATTTAATGCTTCTTACACCTCCATCTAACCCAAAGGTCTCATCAAGCATTCATTGATTTGACCATAGTTATCTCTTTAACCTTTGCACAAGAGTTTATCCTTTGGGTAAAAGCTTTATCCAATGGATAACCCTAACTTAACCTTAACCCTTAACCCCTAGGGTAACCATGAGGTCTTCTCAAGCATTTAATGCTTCTTACATCTCCTCTCAACCAACCTTATGTTGACAATTGTCACCATTTCATTGGTGCCAATTGCAAACATGGATTGCCAACTTTCAAACTCAACCCTCGATTGCCTCTTTCAATCCTGACCATCCATTGCCCTATTTTTGCTATAAATAGAGCTCCCATTCCTCCATTTTCATATCCAAGTCTTCAACATCACACTTATACTCAAATCCATTCAAGCTTTCATATTTTATATGCTCATCATTTAGCTTCTCTTTTAAAACAGGAATTAATCTAAATAGGCTAATTTAGAGTATGTACCTTATCATCTAGCCTAAATCATGAACTAATATAGTATGCTAGGATAGTATTGTTTACTAATCTTGTCATCTTATAACTAGTTTATTGCATTTGTAGCATCATGCATAGCTTAGGATGCATCTCATATTAAAATCAACAAAAGCATCCCTCATTCTTGCATTTGCCATCCCTAAACCATTTTGCTCAGTGATCTGAGAGCAAAAACATTGGTTTGAGGGACCGTGAAAGATAGAGAACCATGAAACCATCTTTGAGAAGCTGAGCCATGCTTCATGACTCCATAGCTTGCACCAAGAAGTCCTGTGGGTGTGTGAGCAAGGCTCCATAGAGCTCAGTTTTTCACATATTGAGTTCTATCGGCCCGCTTTTCCCGCATACATATGCAAAACAAAATCTAGATTAGTATGCAAAAGATAAATCACAACATAAGACTTTTTAGTGGAATTATGTTAGAAGAAATTATATTTGTATAATAAAATATACATAACAATTTATTAGCACGATCTTCTCTATCTATGTCTTTTAGATGATAGTTATTTATGCAAAGAGGTCAACAACTAGACCCTCAACAAGTTGTTTACAATTGTCAGTGCATATGGTACACTTTTTATATGAATTATAAGAAATCTCTAGAACCTCCCTTAGAAAATCTTCCTATGAACATTGGTTTCTCTCCCACCTAAGAATAATTATTCTCCAACCTCTAGTGGAGAAACAAATATCTAATTATCTAACATATATTATTTTGACCATGCTCAAACCTTAATTTATGATATTGTATTTTTTTTTTTAATATTTAGTCACTTTTACTATCCTTAATAGGTTTGTATCTATAATTTGTAGGATTGAACCCAAGTTAATTTTATGATTTGTGGAAATGAATCTCAAAATTTTTAAATTTAAAACCAAACTTAGAGTTGACCTAATCCTTCCAACCAGTCATAATGTGTAGACTGAAAGGACAAAAAAATTGAGTTTCCCCATTTAAATTTGTACTTAAGGGCTATCCCTACTTCATCTCAAATCATTTGATCACCAATCAACTAAAGATCCAATACACATTTGAATGTTCATAAGAATTCATTGCTACATTACTTGCTCACATCAATATCTCATGTATTATTTACATGATTGCTTACTATTTTTTCTTTTCCAAAAGATGTTAAGTTAGTATCATATGGGTTTGACCAAGGGAGAATACACCCTATCTAGTAAACTCCTCAAAAGGTGTTCCTAAGAGATAATTAGTTTTAGACATCTAGGTGTTCCAAAATATTTATTTGATCAATACTAATCTCTTTGCATATTAATGATTCACTTACAATCATATACTATAACATATTTGCATAAAATTTCCAATTAAATACATTTTATTTATTTATTTAGTTTCTATATTTATTTCACCACTTTATTTACACAATTCTAACATCTATTATCTAATCCTCAAATAATTTCAATAGTTAAAAAAAAATTTGACCCAAAGAAATACGTAAAAGAAAATTTATCCCCTCTTTTCACCATTAGGTATACTCAAATTATTTTTAAACAATATATCAAATTTATCTAATCTATCTATAATTATTTATAATTCACCTTGAAACCTTATACACATCATTATATATAATTTATAATTCATCTTGAAATCTTAAACACATCATTATATTTAATTCATCTTGAAATCTCTTAAATATAATGCTTTTTTACATAATTACTTTTCTCATTTTTTAATGTGAAGAGGGATAATTATAATGATAGTGAGTGGAGGTTGTATTGAAATAAATAGAAAACAAAATATTTGACAATCATTTACGCATAAAAGTTTCATTATTCTTAATTATAGATAGTGACAATGTAGTATATATAGATATAATAAGGGTAAGGAGTTAGAAACTTAATGGACTAGCATATATATCTTAAATACATTTACCTAAAATGTACGAAGAGATATATGTAATATAAGCACCTCAAGACCTCTTGACATTATTAATTGGACGTATATAAGATATCCATATTAATTCAAATACTCGGGAGCATGAATTGTCATTATAAAATATCAATATGTGTAAGTTCACAAAAGAAAAACAAAAAGATAAATATTAAATAAGAGAAAACTAGTAACAAAGATACATATATACTGTCAATTAGAACACAAGCATAATTAAGCTAGACTAACCAATAATGAAAAGTTGGAGATGGATATATCATTAATACAAAATATTTACTATTTTTAGAAAAGGAAACAAGAAGGATGGACTACTTAGCTCTATAATTGAAGAATGGATAATTTTATGAAAGCTACGCACACTAGAATCAAGAAACAACCTTCATAGTTGAATATACATATACCTATACATACACACACATTTCTATGTGTGTGTGTGTGCACGCACACACGTGTCCTGTGTGTGTGAGATAATACTCTTGATGTGGGCTTGATTCATAGTTATGAATTTAGTCTATAGTTATGAACTCAATATTTGTTAGACATAAATTATGTCCTTTACACAATCTAAAAAGTAGACTATATGATGTCTCACTCTTGTTTGCACTCGATAAGATCTCATTATTTCTTAACATGTCAAATCGTGTAAGGATCTCGAATCAAGAACTTTGACTAAATGATCAAAAACAATATACACATGCTTGAAAATCAAATTCATTATTACTTTAAGCAACAAATCCAAATGTATCACTATTGATTTTATCTTCCACATGTTGTAGAATGAACCAAGGATCTCTTGATTCATCGATGGTAAATTAAATGCAAATGAATATCTTTTTCTAGAAACACACAACAATATAACATACACACACATTTACATAATTGACTCTAGGTGGTAAATATAGAGAAGACCAATCAACCAAAGCTAAATTTTAAAATTTGATTTTAGGTGGGTCAAGTTCATGCTAAAAGAAATGACCCCACAACTATAGATTTGACTTAAGATCAAACAATATAATGAGTCATTGTAAACATGGATAATCTAGAGATTAATACATAAGACAAATAAATCAAAAATATATTAATGCACATACACAAAAGTTAAATAAATCAATAAACACAAAATTATGTCAAATACATAAGATTTCGATAGTCTATAATGACATTAAAATGTATTTTCTAGATTCAACTATGTAATCATTATTTACATAACATTATATATTAATAGTATTCTAATATAAATTACATAAATAATGATGATGGATCACGGAGTGTGATCCGAAACGTTGATGCAAAAACTCATACACAATCGAATCTGGAAACAACCAAGAACAATATCTCATAGATTGTGGAAACTTGATGTTTGTTACATAAATAATCCTGACATTACATAAATTCATAGAAGATATTATCTTTTCCAAATATCTAAACATTATCTCAAAATAAACTCAAAACTAAATAAAAAGATAAAGACAAAGATACCTTTAAATCATATTGATAGAAAATGTGGACTCATTTGTATGAATTATTAACATGACAGCTAGAAGTGTACTAGAGAAAGTGGAACTTTTTGTTAGACAACCGCATTCTATAAGAGTTCACATTAAGGCCCATGTGCAATCGTGGAAAGCCTTGGAAGTTGGCCCCCACGCTCGATGTTACCATGCCTAATGCAGCTTTTTTTTCATCATTCACCTAATAATGGCCCCTTCTCTAAATCCTAGGAAAGACATGTTATAACTTAACATGAATAAAAATACACATATTTATATCTATGTGTTAGAGTCCACCTGGGAAATGGAAGCTTGTACAATAAATTAAAGTGGACCATATAGTTGGGAAAAATTATTGTGCCTTCCAAAGCAGCCATGTCCCTTGGGAAGCTTCCCTATAATAATTTGTGGTTTTGGGGAAAACAAAATCTTAATATATTAAAACTACAATAAAATTAAGTAGTAGTTAAAATTTTGAGAATCAAAATATCAATCGAAGACAATCAACAAAAAAATATTATTTATTTTAAATTGATAATTAGTTTAGATGCATAAATTAGATTTAGAAAATGATTAAATATTAAATTAATTATATATATATATATATATATATATATATATATATATATATATATATATATATATATATATATATACGAGATTTCCAAATTTTTATGTAATGTATTGAGAATTTTAATTAAGTGTTTGAGTATTTGAATATTGATTGTACTTTATTTCCATTTAAAGCTGTGCATGTGGTTTTAATCTCTACATTCATAAAAGCGATCTTGTTATTCCCATCCATGAATAAATCTAAACTTGTGCATGTGTATGTGCATGTGGTTGAAGTCTATACTAATAAAAGTGAATTCCGCATGGACTTGAAGCATTACTCCCATGCATGAATAATATAAATTTGATTGTTGGGACATGTTTGTCTTGAATCTTTGATAACTAAATTGTAGTAAGAGTATATGCTAAAGTGTAATGATCATGTTTTTCTTAATTGATCTTTTAAGAGACTATTCAATTTTGATGAGTCAAGATTAAAGACAGTCATGTAGAAATTTTTTTTCCATATAATTTTTGAAAATTTTTTACAATTGAATTTTGAATATACTTGATAAATCATTCTTTCTCTTCTAAATATTTTAGATGAATTGAGTTAATCTTTCTAATATAGTTTGAAATGACTTGCATTTGAATAAACACATAATCTAAAAGAGAAGTCAATAGGCCCTTGGTTTGTTGGTAATGTTGAATGATTCTTAATGAGGCCCCTAGGATCAAGTCTCATTGAGTGCAAGACTCTAGCATCATAATCCCAAAACACCAACAAGAAATGTTATAGATTATAGAAAACTTTCCTCTTAATTATCCTTATCTTGAAATTCAAAATCTACCATTAACAATACTTCTTAAGTCAAATCTAAATCTACAAATATGGTAAAAATTAAATTAAACTCTAGAAATAACAAAAATAAAGATGAATTAAAATATAAATTAATCATACAGAATCTATTCCAGAAACACTCTAGATTATGTAGAAATTATTTTCAAAATCTACCATTAACAATACTTCTTAAGTCAAATCTAAATCTACAAATATGATAAAAATTAAATTAAATTCTAGAAATAACAAAAATAAAGATGAATTAAAATAGAAATTAATCATACACAATCTAATCCAGAAACACTCTAGATCATATAGAAATTATTTTCACCATAAATAAATAAAATAGTTTTAGAGCAAATACTTGTTAACCCTAGCTACTAGCTAGTATATTTTTTTAAACCTGACAGTTAACTTTGGGAACTAATGATTAGGAGTAAAACGCGGAAAACCGCTTTCTACGCGTGGCAGTCAGAAAGACAGTGAATATATGGTTGAGATGGACAGCTCAGCTCTACCAACCAATCATAGTCAAAAGTCGGGTGCAGGCGCACAAACTTTAATATATTGTACAATAATATTATAATATTATTATTATCCTTACGAATTAGTAATCAGGAAAAAAGAAAGATTGTACAAGATCGAACACTCGTCGGAAATGTCCACGTCAGCATTGTATAGAGACGTTTTAACGGTGAGTGAGTTAGATTACGTAGATAATACGAATATAATTGTGGGTTAATGATAAGCGTAAAATATTAACAAGGAGGTTGGGCGGCTATTGGTTGGTTGTCCGTTAGCGACGGAGAATTTTCACGTCATTGATTTCCCTTCTGCTTGAACAGGTCGGTGTTTAATTGTCTTTTTAATATTATTAGTTAACGCGCTTGCGACTTTTTCATGTCGTTGTTTGTTCACTTGGTCTCCAAAATGGGGCGTTGGTTCGGATCTGATGAGGGATAAAGCATGGCGTCTGCGTGAGTGATTGTGTTTACTTTATTGTTGGGAATTTCTAGGGTTTCTGGAAAATGGAATGACGCTTCTTTCTTTGACTGTTTCGCGAAAGCAACAGTGAAAATGTTGGTTGGACACGGAATGAAGGGCGGCGGCTTGGGGTTTTAGCTCATCTTTTCGTTTTCGGATTTGATTGTGAAGAAGTCGCGAGAGAATTCGACCGACTTCTGATGGTCTTGAATGCTCTATTTTGTGTATTTTTGTGCGCGATCACGGATGTGAAGTCCGCGGCGAAATGTATGGGCTGTTTTGCGTCGTTTTGTGCCGGATTGTAGGTATTAAGTTGGGGGCAGAATGCAGGAGGTGTGTTGGTAATTGTGGAGATGCAGAAAATGTTGCTCTGTGAACAATCCAAATGTCTTTCTGTTGAGAATCCAAATTTTTCTCTGTGAGCAATCTAAATGTTTCTCTGTTGATTATCCAAAGTTCTTTCTCTCTGTGAACAATCTGAATATTTCTCTGCGAGTAATCTGTATCGTTCTCCTTCAACAATCCTTGTGAACTGCCCGGCGGGTGGAGAAATTAAGGTTGTGATTCTCCGGGTGGTGAATTTTTCTGCTGTTCTGAATAATTTTGTGTGAATTTTGACAGACCGCACAAATTTGACCGAGAAAATTTTGTTTGTGAGTTTGCATTGTAAATTCCGTGGCTTATTGCAGATATAGATGGTGGAAAATTAAGGAGGCTATTGGCTAGAAAGTTTTTGCTTTCTAGGGAAAATAAATAAATCCTGTTTGTCTTTCTGCGGCACTCACAGTTTAAGAAGTGAATTTCTGCGGCACTCAAAGTTTAAGAAGCTTAGTTTCTGTTCAGAAAAAGTTTATCTGTTTCTTAACGGATAATCTTTGTAGGTTCGTCGATGGATCTCTCCGGCATGAACAGTAAACAAAACAATAAAGTTTGTGTTTTGTTTAGAGCATGTATTGACATTTGTTTGCAAGACGTTAATTTTCCCGTCGGTCTCGGCGTCGAATCCTGGTAGATACCTAAAAGGAGTGTGTTACATGTCCTTTTGTCTTTATAAAGTCTACGGTTCAAATCCCAGTGATTAGTTGGTAATCTACTTTTTTAGGTTCGCCTAACAAGGCGCAAATTCTTATTAGTAACAAGTTGAATAATAATTTGGCGGGCAGCATGGGATGTGCGAGTTCCAAGGAGGGAATTAAGCGTGCAGAAGGAGAATTTAATCAGCCTCTTGCCCGAAGTATGTCGATGCCAGTACATCACCCAGCGGAGAAAAAAGGAGACAGTTATCACGTAGTGGCCCTAACCTCAAGCACATATGGAATTCTCAAGATGGATCCCGTGAAAGACATCAACGTCATGGATGACGATGAGAAATCTAAGCGCAGGGATTTGCAGTTCCGGCATGGTTATTACAGCTTTAGGAAGAGTTTAGACCGGTCTTCAGAAATGGCCGTAAAGAAATGGTCTGAGGTGAACAATCTGATAAGCAATTATAAGCTCTTCAGATCGGCAAATCACAGCAGAACCCCTTCGCTTGAAGGAGGAGCGTCGCCTGAGACGATCAATACATGGGAGCTCATGGAAGGGCTGGAGGATGACTGCGGAAGCAGCCCTTTTCCTTTGCCCAACGGCCATGTCACTAGGAAATCTATGGATCGAACTCCCGACCGCAACGGCCATGTCACCAGGAAATCTATGGATCGAACCCTCGACCGCTCGTTTTCTTTGAATTCTGTGAAGGACGTCGAGCAGCTTGCGAAGGACGAGCCCAAGGGCTCCATTTGGCATAGGGTTACTCCCGGCGTGAAGGTCGCCGATGAGAATTTTAAAGCTTGCAAGTCGAACAAAATCAATGAAACAGTAAACGAGGGTTTGATGGGTTCGCCCGGGGATTCGATTGTGAAACCCCTGTGGTTGCAGCAGGCGGGGGATGAATTTCATGAACTGTGCCCTAATCTATTTGACGCAGATCTGATTTCGTCTTTCAAGAAAGCTTTGGATGATATTCCCCCTAGTGATTCGATGGAGCCCATGTGCCGATCACCGTCGCCGCTTAGCCCTAAAGTGGAGGATGAAAAAGGGACCTTTGGCAGGGTTTCCAGGCTACGTTCCGGCAGTTTTCAGGCCAGGTTGAACAGCTTCCAGCAGCGAATAGACGAAGGCAAGCCCCCCCTAACCCCCAAGACTCCAAAAAAATCTCCTGCGGCCAAAACCTCCAAGCAGAAGGCAGCGCCTCCGGGAGGCGAGGACAAGGTGGTTTTGTATTTCACTAGTCTGAGAGGAATCCGAAAAACTTTCGAGGATTGCTGCACGGTGAAGATGATTCTGAAAGGTTTTAGGGTTTGGGTGGACGAGAGAGACATTTCAATGCATTCGGCCTTTCGGCAGGAACTGCAGGATATATTGGAGAAACCAACAACCGTTCCCAGGCTGTTTATCAGGGGGAAATATATTGGTGGGGTAGAGGAAATTCAGCAGCTGCATGAAGTGGGTGAATTGGCTAAATATTTGGAGGGCGTTCCTGTCAATACTTCTTCTGAGCTCTGTGATGGGTGTGGCGATGCGAGGTTTGTTATGTGCCCTGATTGCGTGGGCAGCCGCAAGATTTTCAGAGAAGAGGGAAATTTGATGCCGGGGAGGTGTTTGCAGTGTAATGAAAACGGTCTCATAAGGTGTCCTGTGTGCTGCTCTTGAGGAAAAGGCTTTTGTTAAATCTTCTTTTCTTCTTTGGTAGTGTAACTATATAAAAATCGCACTCGAGGGACTGGACCGGACCCACAACTCAAATTTCATGGGACTTGGACCTGAGAGCGCAAGTGGCAAGCAATATATCAGGTCCGCTGCTTCTGTTTTCTTCCCCTCTTTTTAAACATTTTCTTTTAATTTCTAGAGGAGAGGATTTGTATTGAAAACCATGTACCAGAAGTGTTCAAGTGCTTTTGAATACCTCCTCTCAAAAGTATTTAGGTTAGATGCTTTTAAGTACCTCCTTTCAAACGTATTTCGGTGAGGATGATTGTTTCTTTCGGTGTTAGGTTTATGACTATATATTTTTTAAAGATGGGGTCTGCTACATATTCTGTTTAAGATAAAATTAATAGCTCATTTTCAATGGAAAGGAGCGCTCTGCGTCTTTTGTGTCTTCTATTTTTTCGAGGACCATTCAAAAGGTCTGGTCAGAAATATTTCTGATTTGTTATAAGACTTTAAGAATTTATCTGTAAATACAGGTTTCCTCTGATTCATAATATATCAGAAAAATTTAGAGGAAAAGCTTGGTCTGATTCCATTGTAAATTTCATCCTTCCATTGTTTGTAATGAAAAGCATCTGTTTTATTGACTTAAAGACTGTAATGAAAAGCATCTATTTTATTGACTTAAAAGACTATGTCTTTTAGATGAGCATTCACAGATGCCACATTCTTTTATATGGATTGTGCAAGATGGATTATTAATACTTGTTTCGTTATCGCAAATTCTCTTGAATGCAGTCTGCTTTGTCTGATTGAATCTGTGTAGTGTTTACACATGTCCTGCAATGATTTTGTGGTGGTCTGATATTTAGGTTTCTTGCATAAAATGATGATCATGTGGCATCTGGTTCCCTGAAAGGGAATAGCTTTGCAATAGACTAATTGCTTTCTTTCATTTACAGTGGTGCCACTGCTGTGATCGTTTTTTTGTCATTTGGGTTTTTCTACATGCTGTAACACAGTCATCTGATGATAGCAGGAACTTTATTTGATTACTAAAATTTATTTTACCTACGACCCTTTCTTATAATTATAAATCATATCTGTTGTATCACTGCTATATTATAGTCTACAATTACTTTCATTTACTGAATTATTATTTAATCTTTCATCCTGTTTTAAGAAATAATTGTTGATTGTTTTTACCATATGGAATTTGGTTTGTGTGACAAGTTTCAGTCACCCAATGCTCATGTCAAAGCACTATTTATCATTGTAACGGAAATGCATTATTAGAACTTTGCCCACAGGTATATAACTGTGTTACACGGAGATGTGTCCCCACTCCTCAAACTCCCGTCTGAGGCATTTTGGGGACGGGATGTTAGGGGCGGCCCTGCCCCGGCCCACCTCCCAACAAATGACAAAATTAGTAAACATCCTGGAATGCGTCCTCAGAATTGGGGATGGCAGGAAGCATGTAGGGGACTCTAGCCCCTCCAAAGGCAGTCGGGGATGTCTCAGACATCCCTTGATTGTCTTTGGGACGGCTAGGCATCCCTACAGAAAAGCAATTTTTTATAATGTTTAAAAAAAGTATTTCATAACAATAAAAAAAAGACTGTTAAATATGTCATGACAGCATTGTAAAAGAAGTATAATACGACATCATTTATAACAATAGCAACAAATATATCATGACAGCACAGAATTATAATAGCAATTAAATTAATCATGACAACAGTAACGGCAGCGACTGTAGTATAACAACAATAAATATATTATGATTCAAATTCTTTGTTGATGATATAAATATACAACAGTTTAACACTGTCAGCAATAATTTGGATTTCTGATTTCATTGTTCAAAAAAGTTGCAAACTTCAAAATTCTTGATATGGTATTGTAAGTGTATTTTCCATTGTGTAGTATTGTGTGAGAAGTACAAACAAGTCTTTTTTTAGAATGTGGTTGGCATGCAGGCTTCTGTAAACATCATCCAACATCATTTTAACATTGTCATGTTATATTACTGCTGTTATATTGCAATCCATTGACTCAGAGAGATTTCTCACTCGATATATATATATATATATTCACCCTTGGACTGTCATCCCTGAAACTAATCCTCGTTGCCGAAAATGCTGTGGAACATAGGTATATAAAGATTTTAATTCAAAAATTGATTTATTCCATGATCAAGGCCTTGAAATCTGATAGAATCATCAACCAAATGTTTATTTTTTTAATATCTTGGAATTTGTTTTTTGTGAGAAGTTGCAGTCAGTATCAGAACTTTTTTAATACATCAACACAAAATTTTCATGTAGGCCTTAAAGTCTTCCTACACTTGTCAACCCTAAATCCTTATCAACTAGTTTTTACCCTCTCTGTGCACCATGACCTTGGTGGTCAAAGATTAACCAACAGAGCACTGTCTTGCCACAGGCAACAACCCTGAAGGGCAGTCTCACCTGAGATTCAAGTTGATTCGAGACTCAATGCTTGGTCTTCCATGAAGATTTAAGCTTGCATATCTGAACAAACACACATACAATAAATATGCAACATAAGAATATAAAATGAACAATAACTCAGATTTGCAACAAATACAGAAGCTTCACGTTGAAATCATAATGAACACATGTAATGGCCTGTCTTGCCCAAGGGGGCAGCTCAAACCCTCAATTCTTGCCGTTCAAGTCCCAAAACCAGAGCTTTTCTCTCACCCTCACTTTACAATTCTACAAAAAGCTTATGTTTGAAACCTGCTCTTAAAACTTGTATCTAAACCCACCGTGTAAAATGAATAAAAACTAGCTTATAATAATGCAAAGTTATCTATTATACAATAACATTTCATATGCATAAATTCAGATCTTCTATTATATACATAAGAATGAAGACTTCATGGCCTACTTTTGGTGCTAACAATGCTATTGATCTGCAGGTTAGCATATTTTTATGCACTGTAACTATTCTAACAACCATTATCACAGTTTGTAGAGGTTTGCTTAATCTAGTTTCCTTGTGTCGAGATAATGCAGACACATTTAAATTAATGGCTAGTCACCGGTATATGTTCTTATTCCATCCCCAAATACCTCGTTTCAAGACACTTATAATAACTCGTCATTATATTCGGTTAGTATTCACTACCCAAACACATTCTTTCGAGAAAATCCTTTTTATTCTGATGAATTTCTGTGGTAGTACTATATGGTTTAATTACTGTGTTTGTATTTGGTAAGTGTCATAATCTATCTTATGCAGGTAATCGAATGTGGTTTCTTTCAAAGATTAATGGCTAGTGGGGATCCTCAAAAATTGCGATGGGAGTGGCAACTTCTATCTTCAACAAAATAAAAACAGAAGTAAATTATGGATTAACATTCTGTTAGCAAAATGATAGATACTGCTGCATAGCAATTATGAGGTTAGGAAAAACTTGGTGATCTCGTACTTGATCTCTGATTAAGGCTGACCCCACATTTCTGCATGCCCGAGAATTAGAATTTGTCCCTTCCAAAATCATATTGCCCTAGTAGGAAGCGATATAATAAGCCTTAGGGGAGGCTGCATGAAGAGGTCTTCTGCAGCAATATTCTAGGTGATTCTTAAAAATTTAAAATTTACACATTCTATTGTTAGAAATGATTTAGAATATTTCATAAAAAATTCAACATTTTAATTCCTCAGTAAACATCGTAAAGAACAAGTTGGAGAGGCTTGGATCAGATATGCAGATACAGATCAAAACCGTATTTATGGTGTTCCTCCAAAAGATTCGAACTTGAAAGATATTGCGCGCTATGAGTACATATTTGGCTGCATGTTAAAATTTTTAACAAATGTAAAGTTGCGTATGTGAGCTGTCAGTCCCTACTGAGAAAATAAAAAAGTCCTTTCGTAGGACCACTAGATGACTGGATGAACCTTTAATATTAGTTACTAGTGGACAAAATTTTATTAATTCCAAAATTTGAACGTACATTCTACTGTGATAAATAGCTATCGAGTCAAAGTTACTTTGAAAGCCAAGTTCAAATTTCATGGTCAAGGTTAATCTGTTTTACTGCTATAATATGACATCTTGGACAGGCTATTAGCCGATTTCTTCTTATTTCTGGCAGCCTATTTACTGCTCTTTTCTATGTATCTATTTTTCTGTTTCAATAAAAAAAGCCAAGGGTGACCTATTTGTCAAAGTCCTACCCACCTTTTACCAGTGGTGAGGAAAAGTCCCGTTCTAACATCTCCCCGCTGTAGGTAAATCATTTAGGCATATTTAAGATCAGATACCATCTGATTTAAAACAAACACGTTCAGAAAGTATACACATGTACTGCCTTTGGATGCCTTTCCAATTTTGTCAATTTGATCTTTGTGACATTTCTTTGAAACGATTGTAGAGCCATAGACAATCTTTGTGACATTTCTTTGAAACAATTGTAGAGCCATAGACAAGTATATAAAATGAAACATCATTCTGTTAACATATAATGCTTAATAATTTGATCTTTGTGAATTTTGTTTGGAATTTGCTAAATAATTTATCTTAACCTGTCCTTTCATCATTCATCTCTAAGATTGGGATACAGTTTTGCATCTAGCTGTTTGCCACCTTGGTTCAGATTTGTAAGCATGGAATCAAAGTGGGCAGATTTGAATGCAAATTTGAAATTCCTAAGTAAGGCACTGTTTCTCTCCCTTATTAGTCACTATGGGCCGACTAAAACTAAAGCACAAATAATTTTAAACTGCAGGTTAGGATAGTATATTTAATGATTAACTCTAATTCATTTGAATCATCTAAGTTCATCATTTGAAAGACATAACATAAGGGATCATTTTTAACTACAATACACAACATTTTTAAAAATAAACAAATTATTCATATGAAGTGGGATGGGATTACATTAAAAAAATATCATTTTGAATCATCGTTGTATTTTCCATTAGTATTTTTGATTACAAAATTTTTCACTTAAATAAGTGGAGATGATCTCCAACATTCTAGTGTCATTACACATTATTTTCCCAACATTGTAGAAGGTGGGTATATCTAAGCAAGCTTCTCAAAAGGGCTTTAAGGATTGGAGGAAAAATTCTCACCATCCTATTTCTTAAATCAAAGAAAGTTGAACAAAATTTAAATAAAAGTTTACGTATCAGAAGATTGTTTTTTTAATTGAAAATCTATATGCTAAAATCATGATTATATTTACTATAAATTATTTTTCTACGATAAAAAAATATTAGACATTATTGTAATAAGAAAAGATTCACTTTATTGATCGTGGCAACATGAAAAACTTTTATAGTAATTGGACAAAATGGTAACATGAAAGGAACTATTTGAGATTTAAAATATAATAAGCATTGAAATATTAAGCTTCTAAGAATGCTATTTGAAAAAAAGAGTGTTCATACTATAATGTTAATATATTCTTTCAAGATATAAAGACTAGTATGTAAGTCTTAAATTCTTGAATAGGTTTAAGATCAATATTTTTAGAAATAGTTTTTTTTCTTTTAGGTTCTTCTTTCTATGAGACCATAACCTAAAAGGAGTAAGAATGGACTATCTCGGTCATCATAATTAGAGCCATTGAAAACTCTGTTTTTGTGGTAAATATGAATACGTTATCACAACGTGTGAACATTAGATGTAGACTCAATTTGAAATTGTAGTCTTGTTCTTTAATAAATATATGAGGAAGAACTTTTGACACCTATTATGTTTATCTTTATTCCCTTCTCAGCCTTGTGGTATATCTTTGTGTAGTTATCTAACAAATTATAAATGTGAAATTGATTTTCTTGAATTAATGGCAACAAGATTTACTATAGTGAATGAAGGTTAGCACACACAAAATGTTATTAAAAAGTCAATGCATGTACACATCTTACACCACATTATTATTGTTTTTCTTCACTTTATTATCTCCCTGGGGTTTGATATGAAGCGAAAAATACAAAACATTAAAAGTTAATTGGTATATTTTCTTACTTTTTAAATTTTTTGCCAATTACATATTAGCATTTTAGAAAGTCTAGTATAATTTTATTAAACTATCAAAAAAATCTATGTATCTTTTCATTTGGATAAGTTGTGATCTATTTGTTGGAATTAGTGAGGACTTTGAAAGCACAATATAACCTTCTGCTTGGTGAAACACAAAAAGCTCAAAGTATATCTATCACATGCTAAGAGTGAAAATATACAACGAAAATTCCTGCATATATAAGTAAGGAAGAGAAGGTGAGAAGGTAGGAGTGAAACTTTGACTACCCCTCCAAATGTGCTACACACCTAAGCTAAAATGACAAGTTTGTGAAAATGTACAACGTGTGTAGGCAATAGACATCTCAATAGGTAAGTGCACATGTCTCAATCACATGTAGTATGACAAAAGCATAAAGCAGTTTAAGTAAACTTAAGCTAAGTGTAAATGGGTCAATTCTAAAAAGGTTATATCTTAACTAGATATGTAAAAACATTATTTACGACAATAACCTCCCTTATAGGCAACTTAATGAGTAATTTATACAAAGATAATGATGGGTCACCACTACTAGCCATATTAGGTACCCATATACAATGCAATCTTTGATAAAGGGGAGAAGGATGAAAACTTTGTGGGAAAAAAAGAAAAAAAACATTTCTCCAAAAGAGAGACGAGACAATAAAATGTAATAGTAAATGCCTTCCCCATAGGAGAGAAAAGAGAGACTATGTGGCTCCTCCATAAGATGATGAATCTTTGAATGTTGCTTAAATGCTCCATGTGAAAACTGATGTAGAGTAGGTACCAAAGAAGTGATGTCTTGTTGGAAGAGAATCTCTGATGCTCGTAGTGAAGTTTCTAAACTCTGTGCAAAAATTGTCATTTAAAAGAAGATTGATGTACTCGATACTATCTTCCAAATTTGCAATGTGGGACTCTAAAAACAATGATGAAATATCTATTAGAAATCTTTCCCAATGTGTTGGAAAATAGGTATGAATATCCTACTGGAATTATATCTTGAAGTTCTTAAGGAAGCAACTTTGAATTCCGATGTAGCAATTGGTGATTGTGGAGGAGATGTTAGGTTTGGTTGAAGAACATGGAGATATGAGTAACCAAGCTCGGCCTTTGATGAACTTCCCACACTAGATGTAGTGTTGTCAACCTTAGAGAACATATTATCAAAAGCAAAGTTTGAGAAAGTGTAAACATGAAAAGCCAACTACAACAGTCTCTTTGCTCTACAAATATCGAATAGTCACTAAATTTGATGTGTACTCAACTACCTTCTCTATCCCACTATTTATAACCTGATATGCAGAAAGAAGATTGCTTGATAATTCAATAACAAAAATGAAATCAGTGAAACATCCTTTGTTAATGCCAACAACTCCTATTCCACATACAAACATATGGGAGTTGTTTTCTATCAAGAATTTGGATGTATCTATAGGGTATAATAACATGAATACTTTTGGATAAGGAGACATGCGATAGGAAGCTCTAGAGTTAATTATCCATCTATTTGACTTAGAGACTGCAGATGACATAAGTACTTTTCCCTTAATTTTTTCTTTTGCCTTGGAGTTGATGGAGACTTTATGATGGAGTCAGGGACCCCATGTTGCTCAAGAATATGCATAAGGTGGTCAATCCATTTCTTCATATATTTATGCTTATCATGCCTAGGTTTCATACAAAAGGCACACTTCACTTTTTCTTTCTTGGGGTTCCTTTGACTTGAAAAAGATTCAGTTTGACAGTTGGAGTTCTTCTCATCCTTGATTTCCTTATCCTTTTGATAATTTTGTTTCCTCCCTTTGTTGTTTGAAGCCTTTTCTTTCCCTTTTTCCTCAACGAGGGATTAAAGTTTATAAGACTTCAAGGTGCCCATTTGAATTAACTTCTCTTGCTCCCTTGTCAAGACTGCAATGAAGTCATCTAAATATGACATTTTCTACATGGCTCCAAGAGGACTTTTGGTGGAATAAAATGTAGAGACAAATATGGAGTATTCATGACTTAACTTGGAAATTATGAAAATGATGAGTTGATGCTCTTTGTTCCCTATCCAACATTATTTGAGATTAAACCTTAATGATATGAATTTTGTGAAATAGTCCTCCATGCTATCAAAATTATTTGGACGCAAGCTTATGAGTTCATTTTCTAGTTCAGGACTTCTTAGTTCAACAATCTTCTCAAAGAGTTTTTCTAAGGCTAGCCAAACTTCAATAGGTCTTTTCAAGGCTTCATTAGATTAAGACAATAATTCAAAGACTTTATCACATTTGTTAAACCATTTTCCTTACCTTTGGCATCAATAGGGTCTTTTTTAGTACCCATAGTTATCTTGTACAACCCTTGATTCTTTAGCATAATTGAGATAACAAGTTTCCACTCATGATAACTAAAGGTTGTGGGAGGCTAATTGGATTGATTTGAGATAAATAAAATGATTTTAAGGGAAATGTGCAAGTACTTAAGAAATGATTCATGGAAGTGCTCAAGAAAATAACTCAAGATACGTCCCTTGGTCATTATTGATTTTGCCCCCCGCTCCCCTGCCCCCAAGAATAATGTGCAAGAAAAAATATATTATTTAAGTTTAGATGTCAAAATCAACTATTTATAATGCAATGCACATGATTTTTACAAAGTGGGCTATCCAAAACTTAAAATCGCATGCAAATTTAACTTCCATATGAGATTATGATACCTTTCAAAAAGAAGTTTGTGAAATTTCAATAACAGGGGTGAAACTTGTGCTTTGTCAAAATTTGTTTACAAATATGACTTCAAAGGCCAATAAGAATGTTAAACAACACAATTTTGAAAATCATTTCAATGACAAAATATAGACAATGGAACCAACTATCTTCAATTATTTACACATAAAAAAACCCTTCCCATTTGCAAGTTCTGGCAAAAAGAAACTACCCCTCTTTTACAAACACTTTTAGAAGTTCATCTAAACCATGAGGTTAAATTTGATGCATTAGCAAAATGTATTTCCTCCGTGGAGGGGTGTGTAGCCCGAGTCAAAGTGTAAAGTAGGTGACCATTGCTTGGGTGCGCGAAGGTTTCCATGTGAGTCTTGATTAGGTTGTTTGCTTTGGATATTGAGGAGGAATGCCAGTAGTTGAGGGAGGGAAGCCTAAGATTATAGGCTTTGAAGGCACGTGGATTGCAAATGTGGGCTACAATGATGAGGCTAAATAGTGGTAAAATGTGCTAAATGTGACAAAGAGATGTTGTTGGAATTAAGGGAACAATGAGGGGGGGGGGGGTGAATCAATGTTTAGCAAATTCAACTTCAATAACCTGATCATACAACCACTTTATGCAAATGAAGTAGAGTAAATGTAGAAACACAAAGCCAAGATCAACAACACCATAACACCAAGATTTTTACGTGAAAAACCGGTTAAGGGAAAAACCACGGTGGGATTGAGACCCACAATATTATAATATTGTGACTAGGAGTATAATAATATTACAGAGGGGGATGCACATGCATTCAGACACATTACCTAGAGCTCACTGCTCAATTACAAAGAGAGGGCTACAACCCCAGAGGAAGGCTCACTACGTTACAAGTGATTACAAATGACAACTGATTAAATGAATTGATGGATAACATCTACAAATGCCAAAAAGCAGTTCCGGTTAAGCACAAAAGGTCTTCTGCCACTGTTTTGTTTCTCTGCTCTATTCTGCTATGCTCTGTCACATATTGGAGCATAGATCCCTCAACCACGCACGTGAAGTTGCACACAATCTCTCTTCCATGCTTTCTACATCACCATCAACAACTCAAATGATCATATCAATTAGACTAATATATCCGCACCATCAAATTTGATCAATTCCATGTCGGCCTAAAAACCACATAACACGCAAAATGATACGTGTAATCCAAGTTGGCTTAAAGCGATCCAAAAATAACTAAGTGGACTAAAACAAGATGTCCACATGCTTCCCATATGTTGACTTATCGACCTTGAACACACAAACAACCATCAAAATATCCCACATGATCCGCACAACAACAATTCACACGCTACTACACTAGAACACTGTTATACCGGAAAAACAGTCTACCATATCTTCTAACCAACACCAAACTTAACACTAGAGGCCACAAACTTGGAATAAGATGAATTTCATATCCACAACACATCCTAGATCTGCAAAGCAAAATACTCAACCAAAATAATCTGTTGACCACCAAACTGCACACTCTGCCGGATACACTGGATGTCACTGGACTTTAATCAACCTTCTAGAACGAAGGAATCACGAACTACAGATTGGATATATGAATCACCAAATGTCAGTTGCCATCAATGCCAACAATTGAGTCTCATGCTTACAATCTGCCCCTTTGGCATTGATGGCAACACTTAGTGAAAAATGACTATCGATATCAAAACCAAAATCAAACTTTCGGACTCTAAATAACCAAAGAATCAAGAGTCTCCCCCTAAGATCAACATTTTTCACTCTTCTATTCTCCCCCTTTGACATCAATGAAAAAGGTAGAGTTCCGGAAAACAAAAATTCTATTTACATAAGCACACACAATCCTTATACATTCACAAAAAAATGAAGATATCAACGTAAGAATTCTTCAATGAGTCCAAGTGACTGTCCCAACCTTTATGCAGATTCTCCAATATAGTTATGAACCCACTAAGCAAGTAAGATTTTGCCTCTACTGTCTTTACATCATTCGGATCACCACTAGCTAGAGCCATCTTGGGCATCTTTGAAAGCACTCTGCATAATATCTAGCTTAGGAGTAATAAGACTCCTAACCTCACTAACTCCCAATTATTCTCTCTCGGTCATGGTTCAGGCTTTTGATTTTTTCGAGTAGAAATGTTATTTGATTCTCATGACTACTCAGTGATGTAGTTAGGGAATCAACTGACTGAGACATTCATTCAACCTCATTCTCACACACCTTAAACTTATGCTCAATATTTGCAGTGAACTTGTTCATAGATAGACATGATTTGTACAAGTTTCCACCTCCGAATAATGCATCTTGCATGCTCTTCACACATTCTCCTAATGTGGATTTGTCTTTGACAATCATTCTTTTTCGATTTCGAAGCATTTTTGCATTAAATTCATTTAGGACTTTTTCTTCAACTGACCTTTCAAAAGATTCAAAATGTTTGTCAACGAAATTAATCAGACTCTTCAATTGCCCAGATGGAGTATCTGAAGTATCCTTTTGAACTGAGGGCATCAACTTCTCAAGAACACCAATTGCCAAATTTAGCAACATATTATCCTCAGCATGAAACTTCAAAATATCTTCGCTGGATTTAGCTTGTGCAAACGATGCAAGTTGTAGCTTTTGGATTGGGGACAAGGAACCCAGGTTGATAGGACCTTGAATGAATTCCGGATCATCAATGACTGAATTTCCCTTCACTTCCTCTACAATGTCTATTGCTTCAGTCTTGACTTCAACCTTGACCTCCACTTTCTCTTTTTTCTGCATTCTTCTCAGGAACCGAAAAATTAATTGCAACAACTGAAGGATTCTCAACCTTGTCCTTTCCTTCCTCAACTTTCCTTGTGTCCTCTTCTCCAACTTCTTCTTGCACACTGGCCTCTACATGCCCAGAAGTGTCATCCACAATTTGCTTAGCTTCCAAACTGACTTGAGATGTCATGTGTTCTGTTCTTCCAGATGAATTTCTTCCTTCCCTTTAGCCTTATTTACCTCATACCGATTATCTAACATAACTTTTGTCAAAATATTTTTATTCTCCTTGACAACTTCATCAGTCTTCCCTAAAATGATTTTGTTTACCCTATGTTTGCTCCTAAATTCGTTCTTTGTTAGTTTCAACAATCTATCTATCTCCTCTGTAGTAATGATTGAACACAAGTTAACCAACACATATTCCTTTAGTCTCTCATCCTCCTTACTAGGTGTTTTCCTTCTGGCATCCAAAATGTCATACAAGCTCTTGGGTATGACTGACATTAGTTCAATCAATGCTTTACTATACACATTAAGATATTCTACAGTAGCCTCTTCTAGTGTTCTCTTACCAAAGTCATCAAAATTGTCATACCACTCAGATAGTGGTTTCAAATTACCATTCTTAACAACTTCATTTACAATCTTCTCTAATGTCATAGTAAATTTTCCTTGTTTCAAAGCTTCATCAAACTCAAATGCCTTAGATTTCTTACTAGATCTTGTTTTACCAGTAGGCTTTCCTTTTGAGATCTTGGTAACTTTACGAGTTTGAGCCTTCACTTCCTTCATGATTTCATCAGATTCAATCTATTCTTCATCCAAAGTCACATGTGACTGTCTTCCTCTTCTTCTCACCACCAAATAGCTTGATTGAAGACTTAGGTTGATTTGCTGACTTTGCATGACCGAAGGAGGGAGATTTTCTTCTGACTTGCCTTGGCTTAGGCTTAGACACTTCCAATTTTGATTCCTTCTTCACACACTGCTCCTTAGAGAGAATATTTTCTTCTCTAGCTTTCCGGGTAGCTTCCGTAGTAATTCCCATACTCTTTGCAAAAGCCTATACTTCCTTTTGAACCTTCTTTTGAATATGCAACACTCCATAGGGCACAAATGAAAATGTGCTCTCAAGATCATCTTCCATCAAAATGAATGGATGATTCTTGAAGTTCAGATGCTCATGCTCAGTGATTTCCACAACCAAAGGAGTTGCAGTACCAGACACAACCATTTTCAAGCTTCAACCAAAAAGGAGGGTTTCACAGTTAAATACCTTTCAACCGGAATCAAGATTGCACACCAAATCTAGATATCGCTTTGGAATCTCTGCGAATTCTCTTTCACTGCGCTCTAGTTCTCTTCTGCTTCGAATGCAAGGTGAGAAATGAATGATCAACTTTCCTTTTATCCTTCACATACCTAATTTTTTATTGCAATAAGTGCACTTAGCCCTAATACTTTTGGATACCCTTCATTTCACAAAGATCATCTGTGGACCTATAAGATCATCTGTGGACCTATAGATTCTTCTGAAAATTCATTATAGATACCCGCAATCATCATATATACCTCTGTAACCTACCAGAATTAGACAAAGATCTTAGATAGGGGGTTTGAAAGATTTTCATGTAAGCTTCCCCCAAGGTCGGATGCCTTAGCTTAGTTACCGGATGTGGTTCCAACACAAGAATTAGGTGCGAACCCATCTCCTGCCTCAGAATCACTCTTCTTGACCCATTTCTTCTTGTACTACTCTCTGATTTCTTCAACTTTTGCTTTGCTCTTATCATCAGATTTGTTCTTGTTTGCTGGAGCATTCTTGTTCACATTCTTGCTTCTACAGTATTTTGCAATGTGACCGGTTTTGTTGCAAGCATAGCAAACAATGTTGTTTCTCTAATAAGGCCTGGAATTGTTTTGATTTCCCTTTGATTTACATTGGTTAGCAATATGTCCAAATCTTCCACAAACATAGCATCTTAAATTCCTCCTATTTACCATAATTTTGCATTCAACTGACTTATGACCATATTTATTGCTATTGAAACATTGACCGATGAATGATGAATTATTTTGATTTGTTCTATTTCTGCATTGACTCGCCATATGACCAAATTTACTAAAAACAAAGCATTTACCATTGAATTTATAAGCATTAGGTTGTCTTACCAGAGGCCTCTTGTTCTTCTTATGATTGCTTTGACCAGATTCAAAGCTTTCTCCCTTCTCAAATCCAACTCCTCCCATATCACCTTTATTCTTCTAACTTTGTAGCATTTCATCCATCTTGGTTGAGCTAGCATTGAATTTTTCTTTGTACTCATTAGCAGTGGTAAGTTCATTTCTCAAAATTATGATCTGTCTTTCAAGCTCTTGCTCATTATTTTTGGATTGCATCAATTCAAGCTTCAGTAGGTCATTTTCATGATTTACTCTGCAACACTCATCAGATCTATCCTTTAGTGACTGAGTGAAGATTTCCTCATTCTTCTTTTGGTTTTCAATCTCCTTTGTCAATTTCATCACAATGCTTCCATATCATTCTTTTGAAGTGCATTAACTCTAGCAAGTTTGTCACATTTTTCTATCTTCTCTTTCAGGGCTTCTTCATCAATGCTTTGAATTTCTTTCTCCTGAAGCTGATCAACAAGCTCTTTTCTCTTTTCCTTGGATTTATTCAGTTGCTCTTTCAATGTCTGAATGAAAATTTCAGCATCCTTGAAATTTTCAATTCCCGAACTTTGGCTTTGGATTGATCAAGATCATCAAGTGCAACAATAGGTTGTTGTCTAAGACCACTAGAATCCATTATGACACCTCCCGGGTCTCCTCAAGCTATTAGGATCCTTTCCGAGGAACTAGGCTCTAATACCAATTGTTGGAATCAAGGGAACGCTGAGAGGGGGGTGAATCAGTGTTCAACAAATTCAACTTTAATAACCTGATCATACAACCACTTTATGCAAATGAAGTAAAGTAAATGTAGAAACACAAAGCCAAGATCAACAACACCATAAAACCAAGATTTTTATGTGGAAACCCAGTTAAGGGAAAAACCATGGGATTGAGACCCACAATATTATAATACCGTGATCGGAAGTATAATAATATTACAGAGGGGAATGCACATGCATTCAGACACACTGCCTAGAGTTCACTGCTCAATTATAAAGAGAGGGCTACAACCCCGAACGAAGGATCACTGCCTTACAGGTGATTACAAATGATAACTAATTAAATGAACTGATGGATAGCATCTAAAAATGCCAAAAAACAGTTCCGATTAAGCGCAAAAGGTCTTTTGCCACTATTTTGTTTCTTTGCTCTGTTCTGCTGTGCTCTGTCACATACCAGAGCATAGATGTCACAATTGCGCACATGAAGCTGCACACAATCTCTCTTCCATGCTTTTTACATCGCCATCAACAACTCAAATGATAATATCAATTGGACTAATATATCCGCACCATCAAATTTGATCAATTCCATGTCGGCCTAAAAACCGCATAACACGCAACATGAAATGTGTAACCCAAGTCAGCTTAAAGTGATCCAAAAATAACTAAGAGGACCAAAACAAGATGTCCACACGCTTCCCATATGTCAAATTATTGACCTCGAACACACAAACAACCATCAAAATTACCCCACACAATCCGCATAACAAATCTTCACACGCTACTACAATAGAACATTGTTATACCGGAAAAAAAATGGTCTACTGGATCTTCTAACCAACACCAAACTTAACACCAGAGGCCACAAACATGGAGTAAGGTGAATTGTATATCCACAACACATCTCCTTGATCTGCAAAGCAAAATACTCAACCAAAATAATCCGCTTACCACCAAACTGCACACTCTGCCGGATACATTGTTCTTCTTACTGGACCTCATTGGACTTTAATTAACCTTCTAGAATGAAGGAATCAAGAACTGTGGATTGGATATTTGACTCATGAGATGATAGTTTCAATCAATGACAACAACTGAGTCTCATGCCAACAGATGTTGGGTGTGAGCAACTATACTTTCCACAATAGAAAACAAAATTCAAAAGTTTGTGAAATAGTTAGATCAAAGCATGGGAAATCTATTGTAAAACAAGGTGAATAAATCTTGCAATATGAACTTAAACTAAATGTTATTGCAAATATGAAACAAAAGATTAACTCTTAATAAATTGATTGCAAAATCAAAGCAAGCAAGAAGAGAACAATTACACATGAAACACCAGATTTATGCAGAGAAACCCTTTCAAGAAAAACTCCACCATAGAAAGATAGGAAAGTAAATTACTAATTAATGAAGATTACAAAAACAATACACTTCTTTGTAAACCCTTGTAAAACTTGGTAGCACTTTATTACCCTACATAGCTGAACAAGACTGAATGAATAACTCTAGCTCAAGGCCTTAATTTATAGAAACTTGTGAGCATGAATACCTCTATGGTATCACTAAAAAATAGGCAGAAAAACCACCGGGAAAAACTCATACCACCTCCCAAAATAGCCTCTTATAGATGCTTCTTACAACTTTCATATGGCATCTAGCTAATTTGGGCACCCTTGTAGCCAATATAGGAGTCTCTATCATAAATGATCATGTTTGAGACCCATAATGACTGTCATAACTATCATACATGCACAAAAAACTCTTGACAAGTGCTCAAGCACATCGAAATAGGATATTCCAAATGGGATGCTTAGCTATTTTTTCCTTTTTCTGGAGAACAAATAGTAACTGTATATTTTCCTTTACATGAGTTCTTCACCATTGTTGGTTAAATGGTTTAACCTCTTATGGGTAAATTACAAATGAAATCAGGAAACAATTAATTAAAGGATATACAAGGTTGATGACACTTAAATCTTAACATTATCCCACTTGACATCATACATTATAAATTATCCCATAGAGAGACATAATACAAATTAAGTATAGTGATCAAGGCCCATGACCTTCCTACACCAAAATAAGTTATTTGTGGTCACTGCTTCATAAGAGAATCTGCAACATTATCCAAAGTGTCAAATTTTTCAATCAAGATCTTTGCACTCTCAACCTTCTCTTGCACAAAGTGATACTGAATATCAACATGTTTAGCAAAGCATAATACAAAGAATTTTGCCCAAACATATGACACTCTAAATGTCACATCCAATCCTCACTATCTTGTAATCAAAACCAATACCATTACCAAATCTCTATAACCAAATCACCTCCTTAGAGGCATGTATAATTTAGCTATATAGTTTTCTTCAATTATGGACAATGCAACTATAGGTTGTCTTTTACTCATCCAACTAATTACACCTTCAAACAAAGCACATAGCCTCTAGTGGACCTTTGACTGTCTAAGTCATCTACCCAATCTGCACTAGCAAAACCCATCATCAGTACCATGATAAACCACACAATAATCAAAAGTACCTCATAAGTATCTAATTACCCTTTTAACATATGTTAAATGCTCTTTACCTAGGTTAGACATAAACCTACTTAGAACTCTTACTACTTGGGCTATATCCGGTCTAGTACAAATCATTGCATAGATTAAACTACAAATGAGCACTAGCATAAGGAATGTTACACATATCTCCAATATCATCATTGAAATTAGGACACATGTCAAAATTCAACTTAGTACCAACCACAAATGGAATACTTAGTAGTTTATAATGAAGGACACATAATATACTAAGAAGGTGGGGGGAAGGGGGATGAATCAATATATCCAAAATATTAAACATTAATTACAACAAATGACATCTCAAATCAATCACCAAATCAACTTCACTTAAGTATCTTAATGATGCAACAAATAAAGCATGTAAATCAACACACATTAACATAATGAATACCAGATATACATGGAAACCCAAGATAGTTAAAACCATGGTGATAATAGCTACTTAGATCTATTGCTCAAATCTAGCCTCACAAAATAGTGAATCACTTACATAGATCTAGTAGGTGTCAACCTACTAGAGACACCGATCCTATTAATGTACTATGAGCACCAACCCACTAGAGACATTCTCATATGCTTAGGTCTGAGCACCAACTCATAAGCTAGGACCTCAATCTCAAAAATATGAAAGATATAGTATGAGGACCTTCAATATACAACTTGCTTCTAATCAAATTAGCTTCCGCACACTCTCCTTCATAGCTTATGATATTATGATTATTATGCACATGAATCAAGAAACCACACTCTAATTCATTCTCTAGCTCACATGATATGAAGTTGCATCCTTAGAAGTACATCATTAAGAACATACACACAACTACAACAACTATAAATATGTGTCTCAATTACAATTACAAATTACATGTCAGCCTAAAAAATAGTTGATCATCTATGAGCTGACCATATAGCCTTTTTGCACCAAACATGTAGTAGGCCAACTCCTAATTATCCGATACAAAAATTAGTATAATGGAACACACCACACACTTCACAATATATCTTTGGCAAGAACACACACTTTGCTTCATTCACAAGTTGATCACATCAAACATGTAACATGTATTGCCCAAAAAGTTCACTCATGGTTCCATGCAAGGATATATGTGTGCGAATACTTTAATTTGTAGCATCACATACACAAAAGAGTTGTTGCATCACTTCAAAACATGAACACAATCTTTTGGCAACACAATAGAAAATTGGTGAAACAAACACCATGTTCTAGCATACTGGACTTCTAGAAAAACTAGATATTGATAGAACATGTGTAGGTATACTCTCCATCCGAACCACAAGTCATAACTCTTAAGTATTAGTAAATGTAGACCTCTCCAAATTACTAGAATAAGCTTATTGACTTAATAATTGCAACCAACTTTTCAGAACAAACTTCCAAAACACTTCCATGAACATGAATAGGTGCACCATGATTGCACAAATATGTCTCAACTAATTTCATAGTCACAATTAATGGGATTTATCCAACTCAAATCAAATCAAAATGCTCTAACATGGCTTGACAAGTAACATAACTTTTTCAACCTTCTGGATGCAACATGAGTAAGCAACATGATTGAAACTCCACTAAATACATCTGACCAACATTCTCCCTCTGAGACAACTTCCTTTTGACATCAATGACAACTTCTATCCAACAATATCCTCCTTTAGCATTGATGGAAAACAACAAAATGTTGTTGGCACATCAACATTTTAGAGAAATGCAGTATGTTAGGACCGAGGACTTCTGAAATAACTTAAGCTCCATTCTTCTTAGCATTTCGAGTCCATTTCTCCCCCTTTAAAATTAATGGAAAAGGTCAAAAAGTTTATCCATTTATACATTTATTATCTTCTAGAGAGACTCCCCTTGAGTCCATTCACCAACTATTATTCTAAAAAGAACTTCTAAAACATTCTTCAAGACTAGCAAGCCTTCTTGCAACATGGAGACAACACTCCCCCTCACCCTGTACTTCCTATTGATTCAATAGGAGGGATAAGCCACTCCCAAATTCTTTTGAAGATGCTCAAAAGTATCCTTAGGAAGAGGTTTTGTGAAGATATCTACAATTTTTTCCTTAGTTTTAACATACTCCAACTTCACTTCCTTGTCTACAACTTTCTCCCTCAGGAAATGATACTTAATTTCAATGTGTTTCGTCCTTGTGTGCATTACCAAATTATTTGAGATATTGATATAGCATTTGTGTTATCATAAAGAATTGAAATAGTTTCTTCAAACTCCACCTTCATTTCCTTCAAATTATGGTTTATCAATAAAACCTGTGTGCAACAAGAAATTGTTGTAATGTATTATGCTTTTGTAGTAGACAAGGACACTAAATCTTGCTTCTTACTCAACCACAAAACTAAGCTATCACCATGAAATAATGCTCCCCACTTGTACTTTTCCAATCTTCAATACATCTGACCCTATCTGCATTAGTGTATGCAATTAAATCGAAATTATCACTCT
This sequence comes from Cryptomeria japonica, assembly GCF_030272615.1. Taxonomy (NCBI): domain Eukaryota; kingdom Viridiplantae; phylum Streptophyta; class Pinopsida; order Cupressales; family Cupressaceae; genus Cryptomeria; species Cryptomeria japonica. Next base: position 708,961,335 of record NC_081414.1, read on the forward strand.
TAGGATACCATAATCCAAAATCCATTGTAACTTTTGTTCAACCCAACAATAAGAATAATAACTCTAGTTGAAGTCTCAACCCGAAGTTTGGACATTCACTTGGTAAAGTCACTATTTCCATAGCTAGTGTTCATTTGAATGTCAACCCAGGGACGCAATTCTTGAAATGGGTCTGCACTATATATGCACTAAGTTCCTGCAATAGCTACCCTGCATTTTTGCAGCAACTAACATGTATGCGGAAAATATAAGCAAGAATTGAAACTATTGAAAGGCTACAAGAAAACTTTCGCATTAACATAAATTCATTCAAGCAATACTAGCTAAGTTCAATGTTGCTAAACATAAATTACTTTATTTTGGTTTGGCTATAGGAACAATCAATGGATCTGTTTCCAATGGCTGCAGGAACAGTCAATGCAAGAACGCCTACTGCAGGTAAAGAAGAAAACTAATCTTAACAAAGGCACAAGAACACTCACCAAGTGGCCCCCCTTGGATGAGTGATTCCAGGCTTCCCAAAAACAACTCTAAGTGCTCAGAATAACATATCTTTATTCATTGTTCTTCGGAAGTCATTACATGATTCGACATCAAAAGAAAGTCAAAACACTTGTAACTTTATTTCTAAAATCCTCTGCTCTGCCTTTTCTCTTTTCTATCTAACCTACGGAAAGAGATAAAGACCTTTATTTAAAAGAAAAAAATACTTCCTATTACACAGATCACACCGATTAGAAGAGGCGGATAACTAATCAAGAAAGGAAACAACCGGAGTTAAGTCACTGATAATGTGGATCTAAACCGAACTACAGTCATAACACATCATGGCAGTATTTTCAACACTAATGTCTACTTGAGTAAGACATTAGTAAACATTGCGCAATTAATTTTCCTCTGCCGTTCCTTACGCTCATCAGCATTTTTGCTGATTCAATCTTTTAGTCTCCTCCTTAAATATCTCCTATTGCAACTGGCGCGACAAAAGATCCTTCCTAGCAACATCAATTTATTCCTGCAATCACAAAAATAAAGAACAGACAAGAACATACACATCTATTTTAATTAATTAGGACATCTATTAATTTCACACATGATATTGCCTAAACAATCCGCATGGCAACAAGAATGAATAACATGGCTGTAGGAATAAACTAGCAAAGACAAAACATGTTTTAATAGGTTCAGGCTAACATCTAAAATACATATAGTAAACTTCTGATACCGCATTACTACTATGTAAATCAAAATATGAGAAAAACTTAAGAGTTCTAAGGATAAAAATATGCTAATGTCTCAACTCATCATGCACCCCAACTTTAAGGTCTTGCTGATCCTCCAGCAAGAGGAAAATTCCTGATTCTGGCACTAACTCTTAAGTCGCCAATGATTCCTTGACCTGTTCCTCCTGAAGGCAAATTCCAATAGAACCCCTTCATCTTTTCGAATATAGACCATCTGGCCTCTTCTATAACTGCTTCATAGGGATGATCTATAACCTTACATCCCAACAATGGCCACATAAGTATAGGGGGCTGAAAGATCAAAGGTAACCGGTTATTGGTTTTCATCCTACCCAGTTGGATATATTTAGGGGCTCTTTGCATAGCTGCATGAAAATTTGGCAGTGAATGAGGTTCTCCTTGTTTCAATTCTTCTGGCAAATTATTCCAGCGCTGAGTTAGGCCTTCAATTGCAACAACATTTTTATTTTGAACTAAATGCTCATATGCTTGGAATATTTCTTCCCTCATTGGCAACGCTTGATTCCTCATATCTTGCCTTACCAATAGCTTTTGCCATTCATAATAGAGAACTATTGGCTCTTTTTCTTCTTTCCTCAATGGTAATGGACAATCAAATTCAACATCCCTATGTGTTCTGCCTGTGCTCCCATGCTAATCTCATTCTGAATCCATGAAATTAAGGCTTTTATGTGGATATCACCAATGTATAACAAGGGATTCCACTCACTATCAGAAGTTACAACATAGTTATGCAAGTAAAGCTCACACGATAGATTTTTCACAGCTACTGGGGAAGTCTGATAGGCATCATAAAATTCCTCAGGGGTTTCTAAAGAAGGGCTAAGGTCCCTCACAATGTGGTTTAATTTAAAATTTAAATACCTCTCTTTCAAATGCAGAGCATAAACTCTTGGCAATGCCCTACATTGCATTAACTCCAGGACCATACTAGTAATTGTATCAACTTTGGCTTCTAATTCTTCAATTTTATTATCCCTTTTTTCAATTTCCTTATGTTGTTTGTCAATAATCCCCTGTAATCTAGCCGTTTCTATCTCCCACTACCTATAAAATGTTAATGCAATAGATAAACTGCTGAGGGATGATGGAGGTCTAATAGCTATTACCTTTGGATGTGGAATTTCTTCAACAGGTTCCTCAAGCTGTCCTGCCACATATGCTAGACTTGAAAGTATGTCAACATCATCCTCCTTCTGAATTTCAACCTCTGTTGGGCTCTCTTCTTCTGATTCTTCTACTGAAATAACCTCTGTTGCATCACTTACTAGACAAAATTTTTGGGTAGTACTCCTAGTTCTTCTTGCATAAACCTTTAGAGTGGCTGCATGAACGGTTTCTACCTGCAACTTTTCTACAAGAGTATTTTTCTTCGGTCTACGCCTCTTGGCTGCAGGGGAAACTTGAGTTTCCTACGGCTGAACCATAGGTTCATATTGTGCATTAATTCCTTATAATTCCTTCCCTTTTCTTTTAGAAGATGCCGATTCTCTTTGAAAATAAGTGGAGGGTTGCTCCATGTTTGTCTCAACCATCTCTTCCTCTGTAATAGTCACAGCTCCTTCAGTGATGAGCAATTCATTTTCTGCATAAATTATGGGAGAAGAGGGTTCTCCCATTTCCTCCTTTTCAAATGCTAACTCATCTGCAACAGGAGCATCTTCAACCCTAAACTACAATATGTCTTCAAATACCCCCCATTCCATTTGTGAAACATCCCTAAGAGAACGTTCTGCCAACAATTTTATCAAACCATGATGGTTGATAGAATGATTTTCATTCTTCCGTGTTTCTTTGGCACTTGTGGAAATGAGGTGATATAAAAAATTTGGAACATTCACTCTCCGGCCATGCTGTAAATGACTAAGAAATTTGAAATGGGGTGAATGTAAATTTGAATACCTCCCTTCGCAAGTAATGTACTTCATTACATATAAAGCCACTTGGGGCCACTCTGCTGGAAGGGAAACCCTCCTGGTTCCTTGCTTGTCCACTATTAGAGGTCCATTTGTGGAGTGTGTAAATTCTGCTCTGGTGCTTCTAGCATCTTTTGATTCTGGAAACAATTCTCCTTCCTACAGCAACCTTGTAACCTCAGCTATCCGTTGCTCTATAGAAATGACCCTTAATCCTTTAATAATAGCCTCCCATTCGTTGAACGAATGCATAAACTCAGAGGAAATTTCTTTATTATAATCCATTATTTTCAGAAAGTAGACAATCCAACCATGCTGTCGGAAATAATGCTCACAAAGAGCATCCTATAGCAACACAACATGGATTATTGGTTCATGGTGGATTGGATCTCCACCCATTTCTTAATCTATTAATGTAGCAATCCTTGCAGTTGAGAAACAAAGAACCAAAATACTCTACAAACTGAAAATTGAAACTTCCTTACCTATTTCCAAATTTGGCGGCATAATTCATTACTTTCTTATGCCAAAGAATATCTCATTAAAGGAATGATGGCAAGCAATCAAGTCAAGGTACCGAAAAGGATGAGTAATCACTAATTTTGGAAACTGGACCATAAAACACCTCCAACTTACTTTGGCATGTGTCTGTAAAGCGGAAAATCGTGATCGAACCCTAGTTGCTCTCCCCTCTTCCAACTCCAAGGAGAGAGAAGGGAGGCTCGCTAGGGTTGATGGTTTTCACTTAGGGGAGAGACTTTAAATTCAAACGAGGGGTTGAAACCCACAAGATCCAATCCCATGCAATGCAAGATTGGATGCTAAATGAGTTTCAAGGGTTAAGACAGCAAGGCTACCCTCTTTTGTAAAGAATGTTGATAGGAAGATTAAGCTAGGAATGCATAGAAAGTGACAAAGATTCGCTTATAAACTGAGATAGGAATATAGTATGAAGCTGCGGACCTGGAATTAGTAGTAAAATGTCGATACGGCGTTGTCCTGCAAATTTGAGCAAAAGTTGTCGGGACGATGGCGCCCGGCGCCACGGTCCTCCGAAAAATCCGCGAAACGAAGGGGGATCTGTTCGTCTCTGCACAAGGATTCCAGATCTTCAATTTCAGCCGCGTACCTGCAACCTACACACTGCAAAGCGAAGATGATTGGGGGGTTAGGGATTAGGGGTTTTCCATTAGGTCAAACCCCGGTTTTGGAATTGACCAAGAAATGAGCAAGTGCTGTAAATGTAAATGACTGTAAAACAAGTACTAATACCTTGTTCTAAGGATGTTTGTATCCTTATGTGCGAAGGTATAGATGTTGTATGTTGTTGTATGTTTGTATGTTGTATGTAGCATGTAGTATGTGATCTCCTCTTCAATGGTTGAATCCTTGTCTTGAATGCAACACTTAGCCTTGAATGGAGACTTGAAATGATCAATTGCTTGAAGGAATGCTTGAATGCTTGAATGCTTGAGTATAGTTTCCACGCCTTTTCCATCATATCGAATGAAAGAGGAAAATGTAGTTTATATACTTGTCAATTAGGGCTAATAGACTGATTTTCCCGACCTTAGGCCGACCAGGAAAGTTTATTTTCCAAATTACAAACAAAAAGACCCGAAGTCCAAAGGAGACCAGGCCCAAAATAGGACCCAGGGACCAGGGCGCTGGGCGCCATGGTCCTAGGGGACCAGGGCACTGGGCGCCGTGGTCCTGAAGGACCAGGGCGTTGGGTGCTCTGGTCCCACCTCCCAGGATAGCAAGGTGCAAGGAGGTTCAGGCCAGGGTGCTTGAAAAATGTAGTTTTCAGTGTCGTAATCAGGTTTCGGGGTCTCCATTCAGGTTGCGTGTTGCGTCGCCATTGTGAAGACCGAAATGCAGTCGAAATTGTAAGTGTCGCAATTTTAGGACGCTACAGTGTCCACACATGCTGAAAGGATTTAGGGAAGTGTACGCGGATTTAGTAAAGGCAATAATCATAATGAAATCATAAATGCCTAATTAAAATAAAATAAAATATGTACATACGTGAAAGTGTGCGATAAGAATGGTGAAATGAAATGAAATGATAGATAAGGAAATGAGATGGAATGACGTGGATGGAAAAATTTATTTATGGAGAATAATATTTCCATAAGATATGAAAATATTGTTGTGAAATGACGCGTGGAGAATTATGAAGTGGCAAGTATGTTCACTGCAGAGGCTGCAGGAACCTTCCCTCCAATACTTTGTTCAATTGCAGAAGGAACTTGACTAGTTGCTGCATGAACTTGTGTTTGATCCTTTTTTAGGAAATTGCTATAGGAACTCCTCTTTGCTGGCAGTCTTATGATAAAGACACAATATGTGATCATTTACCAAAAACTTGAACCGAATTGGGTCAATTGTGGTCAAACGAACAACTCCATTGTTGAAAACTTCCTCTATCTCATATGGACCTAACCATCTAGTTTGCAACTTTCCCATAGTATCTTTATATCTTGAGTCATACAATAGTGCTCAGTCACCTGCTTTGAACTTTTTCTCTTTGACGTATTTATCATGCCACTTGGCTCTCTGATTTTGTATCAGTTCTGTCCGTTGGACAACCATTTTTCTCCATTCATCTAAAGAATTCAATTGCTGAATACAATATTTTTGTGCTTCAGAAAGTGTTATATTTAATTGAAAAGTTGTCCTCAGAGTTTTATGCTCAAACTCAATAGGCATCATTGCTGCTTTTCCATACACCATCTGAAAAGGTGTAAAACCAATCAGTGTCTTCCAAGTTGTTCTGTATACCCAAATTGCTTCTGAAAGTCCGTGAGACCAGTCTTTTTTATGAATAGCTACTATCTTGGTAAGAATAGCCTCTAGCTCCCTATTTGTAAACTCTACTTGTCCATTAGCTTGTGGATGATATGGGGTAGATTTTCTGTGCCTTATATTGTATTCATTGACCAAGGCTGCAATTAATGTTGAACTAAATTGTGGTCCTTGGTTTGATACAATTTCCCTTGGTACTCCATATCTTGTAAATATCTCCTCATAAAGGAACTCAACCACCTTATTATCTCTTGCATGTGTCATGGCGCGAGCTTCCTCCCATTTGGTTACATAATCAGGACATACTAAAATGTAAGATTTTCCATTAGAAGGGGGATCAATTGGGCCAACAAAATCTAATCCCCATTTATCAAACGATGCAACCAATATTTGTGGATACAATGGCATCTCATTAGATTTAGCAGGTCTCCCCATGCGCTGGCATCTGTCACATTTTATTGTATATAGTGCTGCATCCTTATATAATGTTGGCCAATAATATCCTATATTCAATATTTTGAGTGTTGTTCTTTTAGCAATAAAATGTCCTCCACACGACTCATCATGACATGCATGCAGGATATCATATGTTTCATCTTCTCTTACATATCTTCTCATGACTTGGTCAGGTCTAGTATAAAACAAACACTCGACAATCCATGAGAAGTTAAATCTTTTCTCCAATAGCAACCTTCTTTCTTTAGGGGTGAAATGAAGTGGCATTTTAGCAACAACTAAATAATTGGCAATATCAGCATACTAGGGAGTGTGGGCTTGTATAAGGAATAGATGTTCATCCGAAAAAACATCATCTATGGTTGTAGGATCTTCCTATAACTGAAGCCTTGAAAGATAATCTGCAACCACATTGGACTTTCCTGGTTTATCAATAATTGTGATATCAAATTCTTGCATCAATAATAACCATCAAGCTCATCTATTGGTAAGTGAAGGCTTTTTCATGAGATATCTGATTGTAGTATGATCTCTATGCACAAATATGGGATACCCTGTTATATAGTGCCTGAATTTATTGAGTGCATATATAACTGCTAACATTTCTTTTTCAGTGACTGTGTAATTTAACTCAGGCCCCTGCAAGTTCTTGCTAATATAATATATTGCACTCTCCAAGTTATCAACCTTCTATCCTAAGACTTCTCCTATTGCATAATCAAATGCATGTATGAATTTGAAAGGGTAAAGACCAATTCAGACCTTTAAGAATTGATGCTTGGGTCAAAGCGTGCTTGAGCTTTAAGAAAGCTTCGTTGCATGAAGAAGTCCATTTAAATTCCATATCCTTGGTAAGTAGAGAATATAAGGGACTTGGAATTTTGCTGAAATATTTGATAAACCTTCTATAATATCCATCATGACCAAGAAAACTTGTGATATCTTTTGCTTTACCGGTGCATTGATATTTTGAATAACTTCAATTTTTGCTGGGTCAACCTGTATTCCTTTTATAGAGATATGATGACCAAGGACTATACCTTCCTACATCATAATGAAGCACTTCTCACTGTTTAATGACAAACTATAGTCTTCACACCATTGCAAAACTTTCTTCAAGTTCTCTAATGCCTCTTCAAATTCAGAACCATAAAATGTAAAGTCATCCATATAAATTTCCATGATGTCTTGGGAAATATCTAAAAATATGCTTATCACTGCTCTTTGAAAAGTGGTTGGAGCATTACATAATCCAAAAGGAAGAACAAAATATGCATATGCTCCCCAAGGAGAAGTAAAGGTAGTCTTCTCTTGGTCCTCTGGGGCTATCTGAATCTGGTTGTAGCCACTGAATCCATCAAGAAATGAAAAGTATCTCTTCCCAGCCAAAGGGTCTAATACCCAATCCATAAACGACAATGGAAAATGATCTTTTCTTGTTGCTAAGTTCAAAGCTCTATAATCAACACATACTCTCCATTTTACTCCTTTCTTAGGAACTATTACTAAAGGTGATACCCATTGGCTATCAGAGATAGGATAGATAAACCCAACTTTTAACAACTTTTGCAATTCCTCTTTAACTATTTCTTTTAATGCAGGATTGATTCTTCTTTGTGGCTGCCTAAGTGGGCTACAATCTTCTTTTATGTAGATACAGTGGGTACAAACTGTGGGATAAATTCCATGCAAAGGCATGTTTATGGCATTTAAGCAAGTACATGAGTGCTACTTTTTGAGTATCTTCAAGATCACTGTTGATATTCAAATATTTATTCAAATCAACTTCTATTTTAATAGTAAGATCAATCTGGGATATATCAGAAAAATGAGAAGTACAAACTTCCTGCAGCAACAAAGTATGCAATATATCAGTGGCTGCTAGAAAGTCTAAATCTGCAATATTTGGTACCAACTCCTGCAATTGCTGTTCTTGTTTTAACTCATTTGTCATAATTTTATAAAGAATTGAGTCTTCATCATGGAATTGGATGAATGGTCCTTTATTAATCATCATAAGGTGATTAATAGAGTCATCTCCCTCAAATTCTTCTCCCAAAGTAGGTCAAACAACTTGTTGTTGATCAAACTGGGGCTGAGCAGGAGAATACAAAGCTAATGTTTTTGTAGAGTTCTCATGTGAAATAGTCATATCCCCTGATCTACATCCAATATATGCATCAGCCGTGGCAAGCCAAGGTCTTCCCAAAATCACCAGATATCCTCCTAATGTTTCCTTTGGAGACAAAATCATAAACTCTGTAGGGTATTCCTTGGAATCCAAAGTAACAACCACATCTTCAATCATACCATCAGGTTGAATTGTAGAGCTGTAAGCAAGTTGTAGGACTATAGGTGTAGGTCTGAGACTATTGATTTCAAGCCGCTACATTACTTCTCTTGTCATCACATTAATGGCTGCCCCTAAATCAACCAAAACATTCCTTATCCGAGTGCCATGAATGACTATATTCACAACAGGACTACCAGGATCAGAATATTTAGGAATTGAAACCTTTCCTAGCATAATATCTGCCAATTGACCCATCACATGCACTGTTTGCGGATCCTTCTTTTTCCTACCAGGATTTTTTAGACATGCCTCCCTAAGTGCCTTACTGTATATAGGAACATCTTTTATTGCTTGTAACAATGGGATTTTAATACATACATGTTTCAGTTGATCTATGATATCAAAGCCTTGCTCCTGTTCTGTAAGAAATTCTTTTTCTTGCAATCTCTGGGGAAATGGGGGTAGTCTCTGTTTTTGAGGTATTGTGGCTATTGGATTAGAGATTTCTTGTTCTTCTTGCATTTCAGTTATAACTAGAGGAGATGGATTAGGCAGAGTTGTCTCCGATCTGAGGTGAATATCACTTATAGATAGAAAATAGGTTGGGCATTGATTAGGATTAGTTGAATAAACTTGTTGTTGTTGCTGAGATATAATATTAGGATTTGACATTGGTTGAGTGGACAACTGCATTGGTTTAGGTGGAACAACAGTGGTTGCAGGGTGAGGCATTATTGCAGGTGGTTGTGGCTGTTGAATAGGGTGTTGATATCCATAAGATTGATTAGTCCATGGTTGACTCCCCCTCCATTAAGGAGTAGGTTGCCAATTCCCTTGAAATTGGTGCCCTTGTGCCTGAGGTGGAGACCAATTTCCCTGTGGCTGCTGCCACTGTGGCATTTGACTAGCAAAATGCTACCCTTGGCCTTGAGGACCATACCAGTTGGATAACTACCAAAATTTTGAGCATATGGTGATTGCCATTGATTATTTGGTACATAAGAATTTCCACTATAACTAGAAAAAGAAAGTGGATTCAGAGGCATACCTTGTCTTTGGAAATTTGACCTTCTTTGAGAAACATAAAAAACTTGTTCATCCTCACCTATATTGGCTTGAAGTCGGGAACCTCAAGATTTGCAACCATTTTACATCCACAGTCCTTTTTTCTTTGTCTACAATGAGGGCAAAATTCTGCAAGAAATGCATCAGCTTCTTCATGCTTCTTCTTAGCTGATAGTGTATCCAACTAAGTATGCATATTGTTTATGATGTCCTCCTTAAAGTCCTTCAACAAATGGCTAAGTTCCATTCTAGAAACTCCAGTACTAGATGTTGATGAAGGAACTCCTGGCTTGAAACGCCTATTTTTTTTAGAAGCTGATCTAGAATACTTCTTACAAATTTGTCCTATTTCATTCCATGTAGATTGTGTAATGTCACCTCCTCCCATAAGATACAAAGTATCAGTGCATTCATCACTTATTCCTCTTAAAAATATCAGCTTGAGGGAATCGTCATTTAGAGTGCTATGCTTGGACTTTTTGACACTAAACAAAAACCTTTCTAGGTAATCCTCAAGACTCTCATCTTATTTCTGTGTCATTCTAAAAATATCATCCCCATGGTGATCAGTGCCTCTACAATAGTCTTTATACTTTGCAAGAAACAATTGTTTCATCTCATCCCATGTATTGATTGTGCTACTACCCAAACTCATAAACCATCTTAAAGATGATTCTTTCAAAGTGGCAGGAAATATTTTGAGTCTATGGGCATCTGTAGTATAATCAAAACTCCTACAAAGAACGTCAAATTCAAACAAAAATGTGTCTGGATCCTCTATCACTAATCCATAGAATTTAGGGAGGGAAGAAGCTGGAATGTTTTTGAGATTAGCATTATCATGCTGATAAGATATGGGGAACTCAAATGCTGGGTCCAAAGGTGGGGGTGGATTATTCCCACTAGGAGGTGGATTTCCTTGCATTGGACTTATGGGGGGAGTTACCAAATGAAATTCTTCTTCTGGTGGTCCAAAAAGGAAATGAAGGCCACCTTCAGGAAATTCAGATTCAGGGTGGTTCAAGTTCTCTGGGGTTTGATAAAGTTCAACAAAAGGATTTATATCTGGGGAATTAATTTCTACATGATGAGGATGACTAGGTAGAAATCTACCTATAACATCTCTCCTTCGCCTATGCATGTAGGTTCATAATTTTTTCAAACAATCAGGTATGCCAGAAAAACAATTAAGTGAAAATTGAAAAAGACAATAACCATAACAGGTTCTTAGTTTGACACCATCCCCGATAGTGGTGCAAAAAAGGTTCAACCCAACAATAAGAATATTAACTCTAGTTGAAGTCTCAACCCAAAGTTTGGACATTCACTTGGTAAAGTCACTATTTCCATAGCTAGTGTTCATTTGATTGTCAACCAAGGGACGTAATACTTGAAATAGGTCTGCACTATATATGCACTAAGTTCCTGCAATAGCTACCCTGCATTTCTGCAGCAACTAACATCTATGCGGAAAAGATAAGCAAGAATTGAAACTATTGAAAGGCTACAGGAAAACTTTTGCATTAACATAAATTCATTTAAGCAATACTGGCTAAGTTCAATGCTACTAAACATAAATTACTCTGTTTTGGTTTGGCTGCAGGAATCGTCAATGGATTTGTTTCCAATGGCTGTAGGAATAGTCAATGCAAGAACATCTGCTACAGCTAAATAAGAAAACTAATCTTAACAAAGGCACAGGAACACTCACCAAGTGGGCCCCCTTGGATGAGTGATTCTAGGCTTCCCAAAAACAACTCTAATTGCTCAGAATAACATATCTTTATTCATTGTTATTCGGAAGTCATTACATGATTCAGTATCAAAAGAAACTCAAAACACTTGTAACTTTATTTCTAAAATCCTCTGCTTTGCTTTTTCTCTTTTGTATCTAACCTACAAAAAGAGATAAAGACCTTTATTTAAAAGAAAACAATACTTCCTATTACATAGATCACACCGATTAGAAGAGGCGGATAACTAATCAAAAGAGGAAATAACCGAAGTTAAGTCATTGATACTGTGGATCTAAACCGAACTACAGTCATAACACATCGTGGCGGTATTTTCAACACTAATGTCTACTTGAGTAAGACATCAGTAAACATTGCGCAATTAATTTTCCTCTGCTGTTCCTTACGCTCATCAGTATTTCTGCTGATTCGATCTTTTAGTCTCCTCCTTAAATATCTCCTACTGCAATTGGCGTGACAGGAGATCCTTCCCAGTAGCATCAATTTATTCCTGCAATCACAAAAAGAAAGAACATACAAGAACATACACATCCATTTTAATTAATCAAGACATCTATTAATTTCACAATTGATATTGCCTAAACAATCCTCATGGCAACAAGAATGAATAACATGGTTGTAGGAATAAACTAGCAAAGACAAAACATGTTTTAATAGGTTTAGGCTAACATCTGAAATACATATAGTAAACTTCTGATACCTCATTACTACTATGTAAATCAAAATATGAGAAAAAATTAAGAGTTCTAAGGATAAAAATATGCTAATGTCTCAACTCATCAGCTTTCAAGTACCAAAAAATCCTCTTCACATCTTGGACATGTGTGTCCTTAGGTTCTTCTTGAAATCTAGCAACCATTCCAACTGCTTGCATGATATTCGATTTCAATGCAACAAGTTGTCAATCATTGATCTGTATAATATCTGATTTGTCGAAGCTAAATTATAATCCTTTCTCAACTTACATTTGGTAATCATAGGCGTTCCTACCAATTTGCATTCTTCCATTTTGAACTTGCTTAACATCTCCTTTATATTCATGGTCTAGGAAATGAATATACCCTTTTCTAATTGAGAAATCTATAAACCAAGAAAGAAAGATAACTCACCAAGCATTGACATCTCAAACTCCTTTTGCATTGCATTCCAAAAATGATATCAAGAACATAAACCACAACAATCAATAACTGATCATTATTAATTTTTGTATACAAGTTGCTATCTACACAACCTCTCCTCAAATCTTGTTGTTGTAGATACCTATCCAGCTTGGAATACCAATCTCTTGGGGATTTCTTGAGTCCATATAAAGCCTTCTTCAATCTACACACTAAATCTGGTTTATTTAAGCTTTGAAACCCTTCCAATTTCTCAATATAGACTTCTTCTTCTACCTCTTCATTGAAAAATGCAAAATTCACATCCATCTAATAAAATTTGAAGTTCTTAAAAGGTGATAAAACCAAAATCACCCTGACAGCTTCTAGTCTTGCTACTAGAGAAAATGTTGCTTCAAAATGCACACCTTCAACTTGAGCATATCCCTTACATACCAATTTGACTTTATTCCAAATCACCTTTCCTTCTTCACTCAACTTGGTCTAAAGACTCACTTAGTGCCTATCACATTCTTGTTTTTAGGTCTTAGAATTAAATTCGATGTCTCATTTTTCTTGATATGAGACAATTCTTCTTCCATAGTATCCCACCAACCTTTCTCCTTGCTTGCTTTTGCATAATTGTTTGGCTCAATTTTTGATAACAACACAAAATACATGTACTTGTTCACTCATTCTCTAAGATCTTCTCCTAGTTTGTACACCACTATCTTTATCTCCTATTATTTCATCTTCATAATGATTCTTTTGTACATACCTTGCCAAAGTCTATTCATTAATTATTTTTGAATCACTTACAAAATCTTCCTCACTTCTGTGGATTGACTCAACCTTGTCATTTCCTTTCAGAACCTTATCTGATTACACTGCTTTATCAATGCCTACATTTGCACTTTCTATATCTCTCTTCAATCTCTTGTTATAATATATGTCTTCTTTGCTAGTCATTGAATATGTAAGAAAAATATCTTCATCAAATATAGAATCAAACTTACCTAAATTCTCTTCATCTCTTTTGATGTGGGAATTTATTTCGATGATTTTAAAATGCCTTAGTGATGTCAATCTTTGTTTTATAACTCATATGGTTCTTTATTGTTCTTGATTTGATCTAAGCTCTGTTTAGAATGTATATTGTTATCTAACATGCTTCTCTCTGATGGTATGATGAAGGAATAAGTATCCGGTCAACTACTAAGAAGGCGGGGGGGGGGGGGGGGGTGAATCAGTAGATAGAAAAACTGAAAATAAACTTCACCAATCAATCTCTCAAAGTAAACTTAGAATTATAACTCTATCAAGATAAAAACTCATAAGATAAACCGGTTGTCTATTACAACAAATTAATAGTAAACAACTTCTTCATATCTCAATGCTTCCGGTTATCATGACTTATCAAAAATAGTTAAGTAGTTAAGTAAATCAACCATGAAAACATAACCACAAAAACATTTGCCACTTGACACAAATATTTTTGACGTGGAAACCCAAATAGGTAAAAACCATGATGAGATGAGACTCACAAGATAACTATTTGAACTCTTTTGAAGTTCACCCTATTAGGAGCCTAGCCTGTTAAAGCTTTACAAAAAGTCATGTTAAGAACTGATCCTATTATGAATCACCTGGTTAAGGGATTGACTACAAATTCCTTGTTAGAAGCAATACCCTGTAAGGAGTAACCTCGGTAGAGGATTTGAAAATCCAATCTAATGGACCACCTTGTTAGAGGATTTGAATAGCACCAAGCTTGATAGAGCTTACCCGGTTAGGGGATTTCAATTCTGCGGTAATTGTTAGAAAACAATAGGAGTTTGCTGATCTTTCTGAATAGCACTACACTTGCTTGATTAGATCCATTTCATGCTCCTATCTGCCTTTACTCAAACTGCAGATACATCATCCCGTTTGACAACCACACACTCAACTGAAATGTATCTATCTATTCGCCAACTTCCTTAAAACTAAACAACTTCATTGACCTTAAATACAAATCAATCAGGTCAGTAACACAACAAAAACCTAACTCTCATTGAGATTACAAATAAATTCAGTTCAAGTATGACCGTTGGATTACATAGCAATCTCTGCACATCAATCAAGAAAACCTTGATTGCTCCTTGATCACCGCTTCATTGAACTTAGTAACTCATCACACACTTGCATTAGATGCAATGCATTTGCTCATTCCCTAGACAAAAAACTGTTACAACAACTCACCAAAATCTCTTGGAATTATCTTCATACAATAATCATGTGTGTCATCCTCATTACCACTCATCATTAGATCATAAAACAATATAACCAATTCAACAAACTTAATCGGTTAAGGTTTATCAAAAACAACAGGTAGGGTTTACCGGTTACAACAATAGATGAGGTTTACACCGGTTACCGGTTCACTCCACAAATTCTTCCTATCGGTTATAGTAACAATATTACAACAATATTAATAATATCATTACTGGTTTAATTGACATCAATGACAACATTACATATCATTAATGTAATCTTCATGCAAATGCCAACAATCCCCCCTTTTGCATTAATGGCAATACAAATATTAATACCATTGATTGCTGCGTGATTGTGAATAGGAATCTTGGTTTACATTACCATGTATTCACCATGCTCACTATGTCTTCATCTTGTCGCTAGTTCTCCTTTCCATAATCACATAATTCTTCTCCCCCTTTGACAACAATGCCAAATTGAAAGTAAAACATGTAATGTTAGATTTCACAGTGCATCATCAACAATCTGCAACTTGATGCTCCCCCTTGTGGAATAAATCCACTTTTACACCAATCCTCCCGTAATTCTGCAAGTAGCTCCAGGACTGATGTAATCTACATCATACTTAATTAACTTCATGAAGAGGGACAACCCCTAACTAACTTCTAAGATACTCAAAATTAGTCTTAGGCATAGGTTTATAAAAATATCTGCAAGCTGTTCCTTGGTAGAATCATGCTCCAAGATAACATCTTTACACTGAACTTTTTCCCTCAAGAAATGATACTTCAATTCAATATGTTTGGTTCGTGCGTGCAAAATAGGGTCCTTGGAAATATTTATGGCACTTGTATTATCACATAAAATCTTTATAGGTTTTGAAATCTTCATTTTAAAACCTTCCAAAATGTGCCTCATCCATATAGCCCGTGTGCAATTCATGTAAGCTGCAACATACTCAACTTCAACAGTAGATTGTGAAGTACAACTTTGCTTGTTACTACTCCGTGAAACAAGCCTTCCTCCAAGAAAACATGCTCCACCGGTTGTGCTTTTCCGGTCATCAACATTTCCTGCCCAATCTGCATCTATGTACACCTTCAAGTCAAAATTTCCTCCATATGGATACCATAACCCATAATCAACAGTACCTTTCAAGTATCTAAAAAATATTTTGGTTGCTATCAGATGTGTTTCCTTAGGATTCTTCTGAAATCTAGCAACTATGCCAATTGCATGAGCTATGTTCAGTCTATTGTGAACAACATAGTGCAATTTTCTAATCATTGACCTGTATTCCTTCTCATCAACAGATTTGGACTCATCTTCCTTAGAAAACTTACAACCTGTAACCATAGGTGTCCCAATTGGTTTACAATCACTCATGCCAAATGTCTTCAAGACCTCTTTCACATACTTAGACTGTGTGATAAATATACCATTCTTTATTTGCTATATTTGCAAGCCTATGAGAAATTTGATTTCCCCCACTAAAGACATTTTAAACTCATTTTTCATTTCATCTACAAAACTGTTGCTCATGTCATCATTACCTCCAAATATGATATCATCAACAAATACTTCACTGACTAGTATTTAATCTCCTTCAGATTTGAGATATATGTTACTATCATCACTGGTTCTTAGAAAGCCTATCTTCATCATATGTGTATGAAGCCTTTCATACCATGATCTAGGTGCCTGCTTTAATCCATATAAAGCTATATGCAATCTACATACCATGTATTTCTTATCAGTCAAAGCATAACCATCTGGCTGCTCAATGTATACTTCTTCTTCAAGTATCCCATTCAAAAACGCTGATTAACATCCATCCTGTATACCTTGAATATCTTGTGTGTTGCAAATGCAAGTAAAGTTTTGACACCTCCCAGTCTTGCCACTGGTGCAAACATCTCACCATAGTCTTCTCCTTCCTCTTGTGCACAACCTTTGCAAACCAACCTAGCTTTATTGCGAACTACAACACCATCTTCATTCAACTTGTTCCTGAATACCCACTTAGTTCCTATCACATTTTTATTTACCGGTCGGGGTACTAGGGTCAGTGTGTTGTTCTTCTCAATTTGATATAATTCCTCCTCCATAGCTTTAACCCAATGATCATCACCAAATGCTTCCTTAGCAGTTCTTGGTTCAGTAGTGGAGATCATGCAATAATTTTCTCTAATTCTTCTTCTGGTTAGTATTCCAACATCCTTATTCCCAATAATTTGTTCAGGATTGTGATTTAGTCTCACATATCTTGGAATCAAATGATCATTATCTTCAGGTTCAACTTCTTTATTATCATCATCTTCTTCTAAATTTATCTGTTCCGGTTGGACTGGTACATCAATATTTGCTTTGTCGGTTTCAAATTTAACAGTTTATGGTTCCAAAATCAAAATGCAAGGATCTTCATCCTTTTTCTCTAAACTGGTTTCCTCTAAGACTTCAAGAAATTCATCCACTCGAACATCAACACTCTCAACAATTCTTTGTGTCCAGTTGTTAAAACACTTGTAGGCCTTACTCTTGGTGGAATAACCAAGAAATATACCTTCATCACTTTTAGCCTCAAATTTGCTAATATAATCACCTCCCTTAATAAAACATTTGCTTCCAAATATTCTAAAATAACTAACATCAGGTGATCTACCATACCAATATTCATAAGGAGTCTTGTCCTTATCTGTCTTTACCAAAATCGGGTTCATAGGGTAGATAGCTGTGCTAACAGCTTCTCTCCAAAAAGTTTTCGCTACACCTCCTTGTATAAACATCATCCTAGTAGCTTCAACAACTAACCAATTGTTTCTCTTTGCGATACCATTATGTTGTGGAGTCCTTGGTGCAAAAAGCTTCCACTGGATACCATTTCCTTCACAATACCTAGTGAATTCCTCAGAAGTAAATTCACCGCCCTGATCTATCCTTAGACACTTTATCTTCTTACCGCTCTCTTTCTCAGCTAAAGCCCTGAATGCCTTGAAGTTATGAAAAGATTCAGTCTTATCCTTGAAGAATGTGACCCACATTATCCTTGAGCAGTCATAAGTGAAGATCATGAAATATCTGTCACCTTGAATAATTTTTATTCTTATTGGTCCACAAAGATCTGTATGAACCAAATCTAACAAATGTTCCACTGAAAAAGATTTGCTCTTGAAAGTTGAGGATGTCATCTTTCCCAATTGACATTCTTTGCACAAAGCATTGACCAGTTTGTCTAACTGAGGCAAACCTCTCACTATCTTGGACTTACTCACTTTAACAATGTTATCAAAGTTTATATGACAAAATCTCCTATGCCAAAGCCAACTATCATATATCTTTGCAATTAAACAGTTGCTGACTTTAGGATTAATATGAAACAAGTTACCTTTAGTTTTCTTCTTGGTTGGAATCAATTCACCTTTATTGTCATAGATGTTGCACATACCATTTTTAAATTCCAATGGGTATCCTCTGTCATTGAGTTGTGCCACACTCAAAAGATTGTGCTTTAGACCTTCAACCCAGTAGACATCATTTGCACTATTCTTTCCATTAAGAGAAATAGTTCCCTTACCTGTAACCATGCAAGGTGAGTCATTACCAAATCTTACAACTCTGTCATCAAATTCCTTCAGAGAAAGAAATTTTCTTTGATCGTCGATCATGTGATGTGAACAACCACTATCAATGATCCAATCATCAGAGTTATCCATCTTGGATACTAATACCTTCTGGTCTGACATCTCTTCTTTAATGGCTACAAACACAATGTCTTCATTAGCATCACCATTAGATTCCTGATCAGTGATACCACTATCAACAACAATAAGACAATCTATTTTGCCTTTGCCCTTGTACTTCTTGAATTTCTCTTGTTTGTGCTCATTATCACCATTAAGAAAATTAGCAGAAATGTGTACAATCGTGTTGCATGCAAAACATTTCAAAGGTAATTTGCCTCTATATTTACTTGTACCTCTAGGCAACTGTTTGACCAACAATGCTTCAAGCTCAACTAAACTGTCTTCATCATCAACTTCTCTGCTAGATCTAGATTCATATCTGTGACTGACATCTCTACTTTTCCTTACAGATGGGTTAGAAACAAAAGCTCTAAATGTAGACTCACATTTCTATACACTACCATCATAACCATTTAATTCAAAAGAAGTAAGCTTGCTAATGATGGAGTCAAGAGTTACCTTAGTTTTGTCAATGGACTTCATCTCCTGAATAGCTACAACTCGGAGAGCATAGACCGATAGCAGGGTTCTCAGTACCTTACTGATCATCGTGGAATCTTCCACTTGACCTCCTGCACTCTTAATTTCACTGACTATCTCTTTTATCCTTTGACCATACTGCTGGATATTCTCACCTTCAACCATCCACATGTCATCAAAATTTCCTCTTAGACTCTCCTCTTTAGCAATCTTAACATGTTCATCACTGCTATAAATCTCTTCAAGTTTTTTCCATACCTCATATGTAGTTTCAAGACCATGAACATCTATATACTCTACATCAAACAAAGAACTGTTAATAGCCTTCAATGCTTGATGATTTTCTTGTTGCTCTTTCTTCTGATCATCAGTCAACATCCCAGTAGATGCAACATTCTTAGTATCAACATGTTCCAATACTGACTTCCCAGACTCTTGATATAAATTTTCATTCTGTCACTCCATATCCTCTAGTTCTCTCTATTAAACTTCAGACCTTCCTTCTTCATCATGATCAACAGATCTTTACATCAAGCTGTCAGGTTTAGACCTTAGAGGACCTGAATTAATCTGATACCAATTGATGGTATGATGAAAGAATAAGTATCCAATCAACTACTAAGAGGGGGGGGAGGGTGAATCAGTAGATAGAAAAACTGATAATAAACTTCACCAATCAATCTCTCAAAGTAAACTTAGAATAATAACTCTGTCAAGATAAAAACTCATAAGATAAACCGATTGTCTGTTACAACAATTTAACAGTAAACAACTTCTTCATATCTCAATGCTTTCGGTTATCATGACTTATAAAAAATAGTTAAGTAGTTAAGTAAATCAACCATGAAAACACAAACACAAAAACATTCACCACTTGACACATATATTTTTGATATGGAAACCCAAATAGGTAAAAACCACAGTGAGATGAGACTCACAAGATAAATATCTGAACTCTTCTGAAGTTCGCCCTGTTAGGAGCCTAGCCTGTTAAAGCTTTACAAAAGTCCTGTTAAGAACTGATCCTGTGAGGAATCACCTGACCGTTAAGGGATTGACTACAAATGCCTTGTTAGAAGCAATACCCTATAAGGAGTAACCTCGGTAGAAGATTTGAAAATCCAATCTAATGGACCACCTTGTTAGAGGATTTGAATAGCACCAAGCTTGTTAGAGCTTACCCGGTTAGGGTAATTGTTAGAAAACAATAGGAGTTTGTTGATCTGTTTGAATAGAACTACACTTGCTTGATCAGATCCATTTCATGCTCATATCTGCCTTTACTCAAACTGTAGATACATCATCCAATTCAACAACCACACACTCAACTGAAATGTCTCTATCTATTTGCCAACTCTCTTAAAACTAAACAACTTCATCGACCTTAAATACAAATCAATCAGGTTGGTAACACAACAAAAACCTAACTCTCATCAAGATTACAAACAAATTCGGTTCAAGTATGACTGTTGGATTACATAGCAATCTCTGCACATCAATCAAGAAAACCTTGATTGCTCCTTGATCACTGCTTCATTGAACTTAGTAACTCATCACACACTTGTATTAGATACAATGCATTTGCTCATTCCCTAGACAAAAAACCATTACAACAACTCGCCAAAATCTCTAGGAATTGTCTTCATACAAAAATCATGCATGCCATCATCATTACCGCTCATCATCATATCATAAACCAATATAACCAATTCACCAAACTTAATCAGTTAGGGTTTATAAAAAACAACAGGTAGGGTTTACCAGTTACAACAATAGATAAGGTTTACACTGGTTACCGGTTCACTCTACAAATTCTTCCTACCAGTTATAGTAACAATATTACAACAATATCAACAATATCATTCCCAGTTTAATTGACATCAATGACAACATAACATATCATTAATGCAATCTTCATGCAAATGCCAACACTCTCCAGTACATATTTGATAATTGTGCCTACTTCAATATAGTTTTGTCTATTTCTTGAATAGTCCAATTCTTCCTTTTTGCCACTCCATTTTTCTGTGGAGTCCTAGGTGTTGAATGTTGTCTTCAAAATTTATGCTTTGCAAATACTCTTCATGTCTATCAGAGGTAATCTATCTACTTCTATTTGATCTCAAACATTTGATTGTTCTACCAATTTCATTCTCAACTAGTGCCTTAAACACTTTAAACTTCTCAAAGGCATCTGAATTTTCTTTTAGAAAATCAATCCAAGAAATCCTAGAATAATCATTAGTAATCATAATAAAATACATGTAACCTTCTAGACTCTTTTTCCTCATAGAACCACACAAATTAGTTCTAGTAGAATACTCCTTAGTGAGAAACTTGTTCTTTGTCTATTTTCCTTCATGACATGGTTTGTAGCTGGTAGATGGGGGCTTCTTGAACTTAGGCATGCCTCTTACCATTCCCTTTGAGCTAATTCCCACAAGATCATCAAAATTGATATGTCCCATCCTTGTGTGCGAAAGCCAACTTTCTTCTTTCTATATGACAAAATAATTTTGTCCATTTTTTTCACTTAGATGATATAAATCATATTAGTTTTGCTCCCTTCCACAACTAATCTTCGATATCCTTTTTGATTTTACATCCTTTCTCACAGAAAGATAAACTCTATCCATTGTCACAGACCTGATTTACACATAGAAGATTATGCTTCAAGCCTTCAACACACAAACCATTGTAGGTTCAAGCCACTATCAATATTCAATGTACCCTTTTCAAAAATTTGGGCAACCAAATTGTTACCAAGAGTAACGTCTCCTTTGTCATACTTTTGAGATTTACAAACTATGTACCCTTTTCAACAATTTGGGCAATCAAATTGTTACCAAGAGTAACATCTCCTTTGTCATAATTTTGAGATTTACAAACTTTATTCTATCTCCAGTCCTGTGACTTGAACATACACCATCAATAATTAATAAATTATTCTCCTTCTGGGCATGGAGTGCAATCTGAGCAACTAGAGACTTCTCATACTTCTGCTCTTTTGGTTTCTTCTTCCAAACCTTCTTGAAAATACCTTCTTGACTTACATGATTGTTTCATTTATTTTCAGACACAAAACAACTCATAAAATTGCTTCTACAATCCCTTGCTATGTGACCATAGTTGTTTCATCTATGAAAAATGATATTAAAATCAAATAATGGAGCAAACATATTTCGACTAATAAAGTTATTTCTTTGAACCAGACTTCCAAAATTCACAACCCTCTGACCAAAATTATTGCAACTAAAAAAATAACCCAAAAATGAATAATTGAACCTAGTATTGAGTCCTTGTCCTCTTGATCCATTTCTTTTGAATCTTCTATTTTTCTTCTGGACCATAATGAAGCCATCATTCATATTCTTTCTCTCTTTAGTAGTCACAACTTGTTCTGTCTTTGAAATTCCATACCCTTTTTCTAACACATTCACTACTTATAACCTCATAAATTGCTCTGCATTATTTCCTTTGTGTTCTCCAACAAAACCAATACCGGTTTTGATATGTGGTGGTCTTTGACTCTTAATAATTTGATCTATCATCTTTTTACTCTTTTCAAACTTCATCTTTAGATAATTATTTGCCTTGTCAAGATCTTTTCTCAATGCAGCAATCTCTGCATCAAGTTTTTCACAATCCTTGTCTTTGTTCCATGATCTCTATGTCAGCACTTATTTAATTTTCTTTTCTTCCTCTATTTAAAATTTTATCTCAATTATTGTCCTCTCTGTTAGTCTCAAATTTTGATTTCCCTTCTATCCTTCCTATAAGAAATAAATCAACTCTGTTTGCATATGAAAAGATTAGGGAAATGGAACTCAAGAGTAACATATAACAAGGTTTTGAGACCTTCTACACTTTGAACTTATCCAAAGTTCAGGTGGGTATACCTTTTGCAAATATCTTCACACTTTAAAACTGAGATCCACAGTAAACCATTGTTAAAAAAACCCTGTGGGCTTCATCACCCCAATGAAACTGAAACACTAAAGGAAAAAATTGCGTTCATTTTCAGTATTGATCTTCAAGAAAAGATAGAAAGAGATCCTAAAATCTGATACCAGTGCCTTATCTGGGCTACAGAGTCACCTAAATCAAACAATAATTCTCAAAATAGAACACTCATATACATCTCATCATTTTGGCTTTTATGAATCCCATACATGCCTAACATATATATAGATCCTCTCCCATTCAAATAAAACAATTCATTAGATTCATAGCAACAAACAATAGACTTGCTGATAGAAGTATTTCATGCACATTTAATCCCTCTCCCGAAGAGAGAAGCTAGAAATAACATCTATAAGATTGCCTTACAATCCATGTTCATTCAAACAACCCTAGATTATTCAAATGAAACCAACAAACTAAAGAATGCACACTAGAAGACAAAGGAATTTTAGGCCTAAAACTTTGATCTGTATATTCATATTCATTCCTGAAAATATTACATAACTTAGAGCAATCTCCTTAAAACCAGAAAAAGGTCCTAAATATATTTTGCTAGAGTTTCTTCACAAAATTCTTGTGATCCTTTTTACACTAGTCCTGGTATCCATTTATAACATTATGGATGCATACAAGCTTCAGACATTCCTAAAAAAGTTTGTTACAAACCACGATACTCTCCAAGAAATAGTTACAAGTCTTTTTCAATATCAATGACCTCTTTTGTTTGTTGTTCTGCTGCAACCTTTTCTATCTGCTCTGGAGGATCTTCTTGTTGTCCGATATATTTGTCCTTCCACTCCTGGAACACATCATCACTTGGCCAAGCAAAGCTAATAATCTTCTGTTTCATCTTTCTAGCCTTTTCCAAGTGACCCTTAACTGCCAATTTTTGTTTCTATGAAACCATAATGTGATTTCACCTTTTCAATCTCTTCAATTGTTTGGACAAATAAGGAAGTGTCATCAGTGTTAATGATTTCATTAACCCTTTGGGACAATTTGTGGTCTAGCTCTTCTATCCATTCCTTCTCCTCTTTCAACTGAATTGGACCAACAAAACCCCCTAGAAACAATTCATATTTGTGATCTGAATATTCTTTCCTATAGAGTTGGGCTTTTCTTTTTACACCTGCCCTTTCCTCTGAGAGTATATTTATTTCTTTTATAAACTCACTAGTGGACCTAAGATTATCATTTGCCTCTGCATCTACATGGGATGAACACATGAGCTCTAACTTCTTACCTCTAGGCATCCATTTATTAAGAATTAGTTCTAAGGTGGCTTCATCCTCTCTTAATTCAATCAGAATATTCAGGATCCTTTTCTTAGAAATGTGTACAGCAGAGGCCTTGACCCAATCAACAAACTTCAAAATTGTGGCTTTTACCTTTTCTTCATACTTGCTTGCAAACAATGTTTGAGCTTGTTTCAACTTTTCCAACTCATGTTGGACAGTTTAAGCTGATTGGAAACCATAAGGCATAGGAGAAGGGGGATATTCTATAATGGGAGGTCTTGCTAGAGAGGAGGCTATCATGAGAGTAGAGGAATCACCTAAATGGTGCTGACCTGCCAACTGACTTCGAAGTCTAGCAATAATACTGTCTCTATTGGCTACTCCTTTGGCCTCATTGTAAGCCTTTAAGATGGTTTCCAATTTTAATTGGAGATTAGCCTTTTCTTTTTCCTCCTTTTCTGCTACTGCCACATTGAACTTTGCAGTTTCCAAGATTGTGCTTGCAGCTTCCACCACCCCTGTATCTTGGACTCTTTTTACAATCATGCCTCCTAGGAGGCTAGAATATGATACACCTTTACTCCTTTTATTCTCATCTTTCTTCAGTGACCACATGACTAGAGTAACATTATCCTTGCTGAAGGTCACTCCTTCCATGGGTTTTGTTTCCTTCCTTACTGCTTCAAGGACTAGAGCATCAACTATATCCCATTCAGGGAGGATTAAAACACCAGCTTTAGACACCATCTCTCTTCCCTTCTCAGGAGTAATAGTTTTAAACTCTTTAATCATTTCTTGCTTTACCTCTTCTTCGACCTGAGTTACATCCCTGTGAGGCTGTTCACTCTTCCTTTGCTCACACCTGGCTTTGAATTGTTCCATATTTTTCTTCCACACAAATTGCATGAAAGCCCCTGTTGTAACAAAATTACTGTCAACCAGGAACTCCTCACTGGCTTGCTTAACAATAAGATCTAACTCTTTTCCCTTTAGCTCACCATCAGTCAAATTCATTTTAGCACTAGGTGGCTCTTCTAGCATCCCGTCTTGGGTCTCCTCATATGTGTAGGCAATCTCCCTGAGACTCCCTAACTGTAACAATTATTCAGCCACCGCCTACTCATCACCTATGTGGATAGGGGACTAAGATGGAGAATACAAAGGCTCATTGGTTTGCACTTCCTTTCCTACCCTTTGCCTTTTAGGGGAGTCTTGGATGTTAATGACATCCTCAATTGCTCTTTTCCCTCTTGAAGTGGAAGGCTCACTTGTCACTGGCATCATCACACTATACTTTGATTTCCTATGCATCACATAATCACCAGGTGGGATAGCCTTAGCAAAGGCGGGATTAGCTAAGACCAATTTGACCCTGTCAGGATCATTTTGCATTATAGCCTCCCTTTTTTCCTTCAAGGTTTGCATGAGGTCTTCAAAATAAAGAACCAAGAATTTGATTTTCTCCTCAAAGGGATTGAAACTAGAGAGAGGGTCATAACCGCTATCAAATTGATGAATGAAATCAAGAGCCATCTTATATGCAACCCACTTCTCTTTCCTCAGTTCTTGCTCATCCAAACTGAATTCATTTTTAATTAAATCTTCAGGGAACTGAAATTGGTGAGGCCTACCTTTACACACTGCCCTCTTTCTAAACATGCTGTTGAAAAATTCCTCAGGGTCTGCACATCTTGAAACTGCAGTTGACAACCTATATGGCTTAAAGAATTCTTCAAAATATTTCCAGCCACCTTTAGTGATCACAAAATGATGGGCCACAGTAATGGTTGGGAAAATGGTCCCTTTACCCCTATTTGTTAGCTCTGCCTCTTGTACACCTCCAATTTGCCTCAAGACTTTTGCAATCCCTATCTTCAACGGGACCTGATAGGGCAATAGATAGGGAGTACCTCTGAAACCATACACTTTGAAAATGGTAGAAACAGGGTACAAATACATATCTCCCCAATTGTGAACAATCTTAATACCCTCAACAAACTCTTTAGGCCTGAGGAATTCCAAGAGAGCCTTAGGAATCCTAGGGTTTTCTATGCACAAAAGAAATCTAATCTTAGATGCAAAGCATCTATCAAACTTTAAATAGCTAGCATCCTCTCTATCCCAGGATAAAACAATGCTCCAAAGTTGAACATGCATCTCTTCCTTATCTTTTACCTTAACCAAATCCATTTCCTTTTCAAAATAGTCAGCACCCTTGAACAAAAACATGTGCATTAAAAGGGAATACCATCCAAACGGTCTGTCCACCTTACCATTTTTTATCCCTACTAGCCCTGCATGAATTGCATTAGTAAGGTATGGCGCATAATCAAATGTTATTGCCAGAGAGGGGTTTAGAATTTGTGCAATCATCAACATGTAATGGGTTGGCATGTTTTTCTCAACATCTTCTCCAAAAATCTGACACAGTGCCCAACACATACCCTTAGCTCTCAGAGTAAACAGATTCAAGGAGAAGGGTTCCATTGTATTGGGGCCTACAACTGTTAACCCTCCTATCTTAACAAAGAACTCTTTCAATGGGCCACTCCTAAGGTGATCCCTTTATGCATTATAGACCTGGGCTAATGACTCAAAATCAATAGGTTCTAACAGATTTGAAGCTTCATTGAGCTTAAATACATTTCTGAATTCATCATCATTTATTTCAATCAGGGCTGATCCCTTTGCATTCCTAATACATCTAGCTATAGGGTCATAATTTTGGGCAATCAAAGTCAATAAATCTACATCTATGAACACACCAGGAACAATAAGCTTCCCCACATCCAATTCCCATATGCTATTTAAAGGGGCAAGGGAATTTTTCTGACCAAAACCAACTTTGAACAATCCTAAACCTGACAACCCTATTTGAGGATCCCTTAACCAATTACCTTTATCATATAAGCCATCCCCAATTCTTAGACGAGGGTTCTTTGGTACTAATTCTTTAGCTTTAGCCTCGACATTGGTTGACATAGTTAACTATTCCAAAAAATCATCACAAATGTTCCTATCCTAGTAATTCACTTTTCCTATCAGCTCCCTTCTTGATGCCATCTTGATAATGCAACTATATCAATTGATACTTGCACAGAACTCTAATAAAACAATTCACACAATAATCACCGAATTCAGACCAGAATTAGCAAGAGAAAGCACAAAAACCTGTTATTCACTTGAAGAAAAATTGCTCTGCACCAATTGCTCTGCAACAGAATTCGTTGAAATGATGCCAAAATTCAAGTTGATGTAGACTCTAATATAGAAAGTTGGCATTGAATTTTAGAAATTAATCCCACATGCTTCGGCCATCACCTTAGAATTGAATTCACAAATCGAATTCAAAAATGGTCTCCAACAGATCATAAATTCTCTGAGTATTTCCTTTGTTTCATTGTTTCGCTATTTCGCAAAGCTTAAAACCTCTGCACCTTTTCTTTCGCGAAACAACGACAATTGTTGGATCACGGGAACTTGCACTGCTTTTATTTCGTCCGGTCTTTCTGTGTTAGTGACGGGCCCTACCTTCTTTTCGCTATTTTGCGGGCCTGAAACCTTGTGCAATTTTCTTTCATGAAGCAACGCCGGCCATTAGATCATAATCTACCTGCCCAGTCTTTATCTCAAATAACGACCATTAGTCTTATTAACTAACCACACATCACCTTGACGACTAATGGTTTTTGCCATTTCACACAGACTAAGCTACAGGCATCTTCGGGCTGCAAAACAATGACAACCGTTGGATCGACCACGAGATGAACACCTTTTAACATGATTTAGACCTTTCAAGTGGGCCCTATATCTCGAAGATCACTTGCATTATCTCGTCACTGGTTAACTAACGCCACGCGGCAGTCGACCATTTGCTTAGGAAATTCCATCGGGTTCCATTCTGAAACCGCCACTTGCTTTACTTCACTATTCTCCACATAATTGTCGGTTGAACCAAGGCAGGCCCTAAACTACCCTTCAGAGCCATGCACACTTGACAAGTCACCATTACATTCCATGGAACAAACCATCTATCCTGCCATGTCATGCCTTCGTGTTCACCACCTCAGCAGTCTAGTCTTAGTCTTTCAGTGGAATTTCTTCTTTGGCGAGCGGTCTATAGGTCTCATCAAACAGGCACTTTCATCAAAACCGTCGGGCCCACCACTGACCGCCACCTCAACGCCATCGCATCCGCCACCTGTCTTTCACCATTTCGCGATAGGTAGAACACGTGCATCTTTTGGCTGCGAATCAATGTGAGCCGTTGATCTTTTCTAAACCAATCATCCTTTAACCAAAGAAGCCGCTCACCTCTGGGACTCGCCAAGTCTTTCGCTATTTCGCAGAACTTATATCATGTGCATCTCGAGATAGCGAATCAACGCGAGCCATTGGATTTAAAACAAGATGCAGTCCTTTTATTCTGACGGTCAATCCATCTGTTCGGGCCCGCCTAGCCTTTTCTCTATTTTGCGAACATTAATTTGCTAGCATCTTTGCCTAGCGAAACAATGACAACTGCAAGATTAACAATGAGTTGCACAATAATTAAGGGCCCCGACAAAAATTAAAATAGGATAAAGGTAAAGGCGCACAGATTTAAAAAATTAAAGGACCGCCTAGGGAAATAACTAATGGGGGGACACTTTTCATGATAGACCAACCCTTCTTTAAGTGGCAAAAGTAACTCAAAAATAGAACATAAGGGTTTTTTGCAAACATAGGATAGGGTTAAAACTCAAAAACCTTAAACCCTCTTCTGACCCAAGACAATCAGAGGCAACAAGGCCATACTAGACACAGTTTTTGCATACTTCTAGCCAATTATGGAACAAGAATATCCAATTTTAAACAGTGATAACACTCTCTAGTCTTTCTTATTTTTGAGTTAACTTTTCAGAGTTCTTTACTTCCTCAATTGCCTCTTTTTTAGTCCTTTTATCTTAGTACAAAGCAACTCCTTTAATAGATTACCTTCATCATCTGATCTCATTTCAAAAACATCATCCAAAGTCTCTAAAGCAATAAATAGAGCTTTTTCACCACTATTACCTATACTATTTTGATCTTCTTCTTCATTAGACAATACACTATCTTCATTCACAAAGAAATTTTTTTATATTTTTGCCAAACTTGTTCTTTTTGCTGAAGTACTTTTTCCCGTTCTTTTGATTTTCATTGCTAGAATCTTTATAGGGGCACTTAGCCATAAAATGACCTATTTCTCCATAATTAAAACACTTGAAAGGTAATTTACCCTTGTACTTATCAAAACCTCTTTGCAACCTTCTAACAAAATTTGACTCATTTTCCTTCTTGAACATCTTGAAAGTAGTTTCGTTTACTACAAATTTTTCATTATCTAGTCTCATCTCAAAAAATGTTTGTGAACCATGTAACTCATCCAAAAGTAGTTTATTTAAATCTTTGTCTTCTTCAATAGCAACTACCTATTGTTATAAAGGATTGCAGCCAAGCCGAGTGTAAAACTCAACTTTCTTGTGAAACATGGTGACATCCTCTAGCTGTGGGTGACCTATAGTGAGGATGAACCTCCAGAGAGGGTTGGTTCCCTTAAAGACATCTTAAAGATATTTAATTTGATGGGAAAAGGGGATAGAAAGATGACTTGAATTGAAAATCTACTACCACTAGGAGGTGATGTACCAAATTTATGAGATCTACTTGCTACCCTAAACTCATAATCAATTTCAATCAAGAAGTTTTGGTTTCTCACAACTCAAATTAGATCATGAAATGCATAATTGATTCATAAAGAGGTTTTAGTTTTAGTGTTTGGATGAAGGAAAATAATGTTTCCATAACTTCAACTCCTTAAAACCATCAAACACAGCCTATAAATTACACTAACATGACTATTATTTGCTTTAACACTATAAGAATGAGACAAAATTAAAGAATTTATAAACAAATCACAATAACTGCATTAGATCATTCATTGACACCACAAAGACAAAAACAATTGAGAAGGAAACTATTGCTCTTTATTGAATGATAAGAATTATTGCAATATAATATAGAATTTTTTCTAAAAACTAAAAGTAACTTCTAAAATTTGAGTTACAATATTGAATTCTTTGTTGTGTATTTTAAGCAAAGAGAAATGAATGGGAAGAAGA
The DNA here is from genome assembly GCF_030272615.1 of Cryptomeria japonica. Classification (NCBI taxonomy): domain Eukaryota; kingdom Viridiplantae; phylum Streptophyta; class Pinopsida; order Cupressales; family Cupressaceae; genus Cryptomeria; species Cryptomeria japonica. Next base: position 708,991,812 of record NC_081414.1, read on the forward strand.
GAATTACATAAGAAGTCTTATTGAAAAGAAGCCCTTTCTCAACTATAAGATGGGATTGATGTCGAGCTGCACCTCTGATCCTAAAACTCTGCTTCAAATAGTGTTGACTTGTCCTTTCTCTCTCTTATTTTTGCATGATGAAGCCTTCCTTGGTTGTACATGATAAAAACATCATGCAAAAATGGGCTTGAAACTACTCCAAACTAATGTTTGATGGGCCCAAAACTTGCCTTGATTGGTGTCACACCCATGTGGGGTCTTAAAATGAGCCTAAACTTTTGCATTCACCTCCAAAAATCCTCTTTTTGCTCCTCAAATTGACCTTTAAACTGATGGATGATCCTTTGAGATTAAAATGAACTTTTTTGAATACCTTCTTAGGCATAGGAGAAATTTAGAGGAGTCCATGTGCTTATAATTATTATCATCTTGATCTATCTTTGAGCATATATTATTTTCTTCACTTGACTCTATGATCTACATTCTAATGCAGACCATATATATTGTTATGACTGCAATGAAATGACCTTGCTCATGTCTTAATTTTATCATATATCTCTTGATAGGCCAACAATGGGGTAAAGAAATAAGAGGATTAATCACTAGATTTATCTTGCCCTATACGTGTCAATCCAAGGATCGTAAGCTTGTGAAAGGTGTCATGGCTATTTGCACAAGGGTTGTAGGTAGCAAGCTGAGTGGGGATGAAATGCAGCTAGAAAATAAACCTCCAACAAACGAAAATGATCCCAACGACATGAACTGTCACTTCCTAGCGACAGGAACATCAACAACTTTTAACAATTACAAAATTTAAACAATAACAAATCACACTTGCAAATAACATTAATTAAAAATAAAAATAAACACACTGTTAAACTACAATCACCAGATGTCCCAAGAAGTGGGCCCTGCCTCCTTACTGCATCTGGTGATGAAATAGAGAGATTCTCTATGCTACCGCTTGTTGGCATTATAACAGACAATGGGAGATTGTTGGCATTTCAATAAGGATATTGAGAAGGTTGTTGATGATTATGGATATAACTGATTAAGGATGATTTACTGTCTTAATATTATTATTTTGTCATTGATGTCAAGGTATTGATTTTCTAAATCAGTATGATGTTGCCATATCTTGAGAAGTATGATTTTATGAGTATAAAGGTGTCGGTAAAAGACACAGAAAGAATATGATGAATAAGTTATTCAATGGGCAACTATTACCGAGTTAGACAATGATGAGATCATGATGTTTAGATTGTTTTGATATCATACATATGTTATTTATTGTAAGGTTAATACTATACTATGTTACCAAGCAAAGAACTAGTCGGTAAACCCTAAAGAACCTAGTCGGTAAACCCTAAGGTTATCGCTATCGGTTAATGAAGACAGAGTGTCTACCGAGTAAAGTTTAGTATTTATCGAGTTGTAACCAAGCTGTAACATAATGCATCAAATGGTTACATGAGTTATTTAATGAAGGGAGCTGATGAGTTGCAACTGATTAAATGATTGGTATGTCATGCATAAAGTTTGTTAAAGAATCTATGGCAAAGGAAAATCGGCATGAAGATCTACAACGCAGATTGAACCGCATACCCTAGCACAAGTTCCAAGAAATGTATGCAAGTTCCAAGGTGGGGTAAAACTTTTTTCAGATCGAAGAATACATTGAACCTGGTCAAATTTTGAAGATCTGATGGCTATGATTGATCATGGGAAATGTGATCAAGGAGATTAAGCAGTTGGCAATTGTTTATAAATAGGGAACTGTTGATAAACAATGCATGCGGGAAAGTGTATGCATAGGGATGCTACATAGTAATTACCGAGCACAGAAGCTTGAAGAACTGTTTGTATAACAGAGTATAGAGCCCAACAGATGGACAAGAATAGTTCTATGTCTAGATTGTATTGAGCAAATAAGAATCTGCTTTAGCATTTTAGATGTGAAGTTGTAGATAGATTTTTATTACTATTATTTTGTGAAGTGACAGAAAATCTCTTAATCGAGTGGACTTAACGTTCTTATTTGTAAAACCCTCTAGCAAGGTGACATTATGATTGAGTGTTTGAAATCCTTTAACAAGGTCACTTCTAACAAGGTGAAGATCCTAACAGATCTGAGGGAAATCCCTTAACCAGGTCACATCTAGCAATGTGTTTGTAATCTTTAACAGGATTTGCTTTTAACCAAGCATACTTTAGAAGAGTATATTTCTTAGTGGGTCCAAAATCCCACAATGGTTTTTCCCTATTTGGGTTTCCACATTAAATCTGGTGTTATGAGGTTTATGATGTTTATATGCTTTTGAGTTTGCATGTTTAACAGTTTTTGTTATATCATTGAAGTATATGTTACCGAGGTTGAATTTGATGTTTTTATGGAAGATTAAGTTTGTATGATTCACCCCCCCCTCTCATCTTATCAGCTTGGCATCTGTACTTAACATTGAGTATCATAACTATCAATTGGTATCAAAGCTTTGGACTCCAGAAGAAAAGTTTAAAGGTACTTGAGGCAAATATCTAGAGATGTATAAGAGGGATGCACCGAAGCTGAACAAGTCAAGTTTCTCTACATGGCAGAAAAGGATGAAGCTGCACCTATTAGGAGTTGGAGAATATGTTGTATATTATCTGGAGAATGATTTCATTACACCAAGCACCTATCCATTGACAATGGAAGAGATAAAGGCAAAGCAAGAACATATCCAAGCAATGATTGAAATAACATTTGCATTGACCGACTCAGAATTTAATGATCTAGAAGGCTGCAATGATGCGAAGGCAATATGGGACAAGCTCATATCTGTATATGGCAGTGATGAACATGTTCTAAGAGAAAAAGTGGACAGTCTAAGAGGGCAACTTGAATCTATGAGGATGAATGAAGGTGAGAACATAACTCAGTATAGTACAAGACTAAAGGAGATTGCCAATCAAATCAAAGGAGGAGGTGGAACCATTGAAGAAAATGATATAACAAGTAAGTTGTTAAGAACCCTTCTACTAGCTTATGCAATCAGAGTCTCTGCAATCAATAAATTAAGGTCTGTACCCAATATGCCAGTTTCTTTAGATGCTACTATTGGTAAGCTACATGCATTTGAGTTAAGTAATTTGATAACAATGGGTCTTCGGTAAATAAAGTTGAATATGCATTTAGTTCTTTTCATCTTGATGAATCTAATAATTACAATGAAAGAAAGTATAAGTACTCTGAAGGAGATCACAGTGGAGCAAGTGAAAGATTTTGTAAGAACATGGAGGAAGTACACAAACTGTATGAGGAAATCAGAAAGCAAGAAGAGTTTGAAGCACTATTAGCTAGAAGGTTATTGAGAGGCAAAGGTAAGTATAAAGGAAAACTACCTTTGAAATGTTTCAATTGTGATAAGATAGGACACATGGCTTCTAACCGTCTTGACAAAGATTCTACTGAAAAGAGAGATTACCGAGATAATAGATAGAAAGACAATCATTACAGAGGACACCGAGACTTCAGAAGAAGAGATAGAAAGACATGCTTAATAGTTGATGATGAATTCAATGATGATAAATCAGATGAAACTGATACAGAGGAAGTAGTTTATGTGGCTATCAAAGATGGATCAGATGAAGAAAGGTATGAAGAAAAAGCCCTAATATCTCACATAAATACTAATGATTCTTGGATCATAGATAGTGGATGCTCACATCACATGACTGGTGATAAACACAAGTTTGTTATGTTAGAAGATTATGATGGAGGCTATGTAAGATTTGGTAATGATGCACCATATCCAGTAAAAGGTAAAGGGTCTATAACACTTCTTGACAATGCAAGATGCAATGATGTTTATTGGGTTGAAGGTTTGAAATACAATTTGTTGAGTGTTGCACAACTAAACAATATAGGATGCCGAATAGAATTTCAGAAAGGAAATATCAAAGTTCATGAGAAGAATGGAAATTTAGCTGCTACCGAGACACAAACAAAAGGTAACACATTTCACCTTGACTCAACTCAGAATAAGTGTCTGAATGCAAAGATAGATGATACCTGGTTATGGCATAAAAGGTTTTGTCATGTAAATTTTGATAATTTGATCAAAATAAGTAAGAAGCACCGAGTAAGAGGTCTACCGAGTTTGGAAAAACCCGAGAATGCTATGTGCCAAGGATGCCAGATGGGTAAGATGACAAGATCAAGCTTTACAAGTAAGTCTTACACTTCTAAGGGAATTTTAGATCTTGTGCACACCGATCTTTGTGGTCCTATGAAAGTTCAAAGTTATTATGGTGATAAATATTTCATATTATTTGTGAATGATTACTCAAGGATGATGTCAGTTATGTTTTTAAAAGAAAAATTAGAAGCTTTTCAAATGTTTAAATGGTACAAGGCAAGAGTTGAAAATGAAACAGGAAGACAATTGAAATGTCTTAGATCAGATAGAGGAGGAGAGTTCACATTTGATGAGTTCAACTTATTCTGCAATGATCATGGTATTAAAAGACAAGTCTCTACACTGAGAACTCCACAACAAAATGGAATAGCTGAGAGAAGAAATAGATCTATTGTGGATTGTGCCAGAACCCTGATGATTGCAAAGAAAATGCCACAAATATTTTGGAGAGAAGCAATAAGCACAACAGTTTACACCCCGAACCAAGTACAACTGAAGAAAGGAACTATGAAGACACCATATGAAATCTGGTATGACAAGAAACCTAATGTAAGTTATTTCAAAATCTTTGGAAGTAGATGCTATGTACACAAAGATGATAGAAATGGCAAGTTTGATCAGAATAGTGAAGAAGGAACATTTCTTGGTTATTCTTCTAGAAGCAAAGCATTTAAATGTCTGATCAAATCATCTAACAAAATAGTAGAAAGTGCAAATGTGAAAATTGATGAATTTGCAGAAAGAAATGATGAAGGAAATTCCAAGGAACCAGAAGACTATGATGAATTTGTCTATGTTCAACTGACAAGTCTTACTGAGAAAACTGTTGAAGAAAATGAAGAGAATATCCAGTTACCGAGTGATGAAGAAGATCATACAGAGCCTACTGAGCCTGTATTAGCCAAATATGTCAGAAGACATCATGCGTCAAGTCAGATTATAGGAGATAAGGATGATCCAGTTATGACAAGGAACAAACTGAGACATAACACATGTCTAATATCTGAATTTGAGCCGAGAATAGTGAAAGAGACATTTAACAGTGAAGATTGGATAAATGCTATGACAGAAGAGATTGATCAAATCAAGAAGAATGACACATGGACACTGGTCCCAAGATCGAAGGACAAAAATGTAATCGATACAAAGTGGATTTTTAGAAACAAACTGAATGAAAAAGGAGAGGTCATTCAAAATAAAGCAAGACTAGTTTGCAAAGGTTATTCCCAAGAAGAAGGAATTGATTATGGTGAAACTTTTGCACCTGTGGTTAGACTAGAAGGAGTAAGAACATTGTTGGCATACATTGCTTACAAAAATTTCAAGGTATATCAAATGGATGTCAAATCTGCATTTTTGAATGGTATATTAGAAGAAGAAGTTTTTATTGAACAACCTGAAGGATTTGTCGAAGACAAGAGTAAAAATCAGGTATGTAAATTGAACAAAGCATTATATGGTTTGAAACAAGCACCTAGAGCATGGTATGAAAGATTGCACTCTTATTTGATTAAGATTGGTTTTATAAGGACAAGTGAGAACAACAATATGTACATGAAGAATGATGAAAATGGAATACTGATCTCAGCCATATTTGTTGATGATATTATATTTTGTGGAAATGACTCTTTATGCAAGAACTTTGGAAATAAAACGAGCAAAGAATTTGAGATGTCATTAATCGGTGAGATAAAGTATTTTATAGGTTTACAGATACTGCAAATGAAAAATGAGATTTTCATTACTTAATCCAAGTACATAAAGGAAATCTTGAAGAAATTTGGAATGGAGGATTCAAAACCAGTAAGTACTCCTATGACTACCAACTGTAAATTATCAAAGAATGATGAATCTGCATCTCTTGATGAGACACTTTACTGATCCATGATTGGAAAGCTACAATATGTTGTTCACAACAGGCCAGATATAGCATATGCAGTAGGTATAGTTGCAAGATTCTCTACAGATCCCAAGGAAACACACATGACAACAATCAAAAGAATTTTTAGATACTTGGAAGGCACTGAGGATTATGGCTTAGTATATCAGAAAGGAAATGACTTTGATTTAAAAGTTTATACTGATGCTGATTAGGCATGCAACATTGATGATAGAAAAAGCACAAGCGGAGGAGCTTTCTTTTTAGGAGAAAGACTAGTAAGTTGGCTTAGCAAGAAACAAGGATGTGTTTCACAGTCAATAGCGAAAGCTGAATATGTTGCCGCAGCATTAAATTGTACCAACATAGCATGGATCAAACAACTGTTGGATGGTATAAATGAGAAAGTTACCGAGCCAGTAACTATATTCTGTGACAATACTACTGCCATTAACATTTCAAAGAATCCCGTTATGCACTCTAAGATGAAACACATCTCTATCAAATATCATTATCTTAGAGAAGAAGCTCAAGAGAAGAAAGTGGTGTTGGAGTATGTTAGCACAAAGGAACAAATAGCAGATATCTTCACCAAGCCACTACCGAGGGACACTTTTGAGTATCTCAGAAGTAAGTTAGGGGTCCTACCCCTATCTTCCATTCACTGATTGAGTTCGGTGAAAGCATCAATTCGATGACTCTACAAAATATCTTTTAGGAGTTGATGCTGATTTACACACTTTAGGAGGTTTTCTAAAGGTGTGCAGGAAACAATACAGGAAATAGGAATTGAAGACAAAATGCTCTGACCGAGACTAAGTTGATACATCACAACAGGAAATCACTTCATATAGGAAGAAATTATGTTTGAGTTCTTTACTTTTTGGCATTGTTGTCAAAGGGGGAGAAGACTGGAGAAGACTGGAGAAGACTGAAGAAAAGAAAGACTGAGAAAAGAGGAGAAGTATAATGTATGGGGGAGAAGACTGATGATAGGGGGAGAGCATTTCACCATTTCAGAATATCACAGCAATTCGAATCAATTATGTCAAATCAATTGGTTTTGCCATCAATGCCAAAGGGGGAGATTGTTGGCATTATAACAAACAATGGGAGGTTGTTGGCATTTCAATAAGGATATTGAGAAGGTTGTTGATGATTATGGATATAACTGATTAAGGATGATTTATTGTCTTAATATTATTATTTTGTCATTGATGTCAAGATATTGATTTTCTAAATCAGTATGATGTTGCCATATCTTGAGAAGTATGATTTTATGAGTATAAAGGTGTCTGTAAAAGACACAAAAAGAATATGATGAATAAGAGGATGAATAAGTTATTCAATGGGCAACTATTACCGAGTTAGACAATGATGAGATCATGATGTTTAGATTGTTTTGATATCATACATATGTTATTTATTGTAAGGTTAATACTATACTATGTTACCAAGCAAAGAACCTAGTCGGTAAACCCTAAAGAACCTACTCAGTAAACCCTAAGGTTATCGCTATCGGTTAATGAAGACAGAGTGTCTACCGAGTAAAGTTTAGTATTTACCGAGTTGTAACTGAGTTGTAACAGAATGCATCAAATGGTTACATGCGTTATTTAACGAAGGGAGCTGATGAGCTGGAACTGATTAAACGATTGGTATGTCGTGCATAAAGTTTGTTAAAGAATCTATGGCAAAGGAAAATCGGCATGAAGATCTACGACGCAGATTGAACCGCATACCCTAGCACAAGTCCCAAGAAATGTATGCAAGTTCCAAGGCAGGGTAAAACATTTTTCAGATCGAATAATACATTGAACCTGGTCAAAGTTTGAAGATCTAATGGCTATGATTGATCATGGGAAATGTGATCAAGGAGATTAAGTGGTTGGCAATTGTTTATAAATAGGGAACTGTTGATAAACAATGCATACGGGCAAGTGTATGCACAAGGATGCTACATAGTAATTACTGAGCACAAAAGCTTGAAGAACTGTTTGTATAAAAGAGTATAGAGCCCAGCAGATGGAAAAGAATAGTTCTATGTCTAGATTGTATTGAGCAAATAAGAATCTGCTTTAGCATTTTAGATGTGAAGTTGCAGATAGATTTTAATTACTGTTATTTTGTGAAGTGACAGAAAATCTCTTAATCGAGTGGACTTAACAGTCTTATTTGTAAAACCCTCTAGCAAGGTGACATTTTGATTGAGTGTTTGAAATCCTTTAACAAGGTCACTTCTAACAAGGTGAAGATCCTAACAGATTTGAGGGAAATCCCTTAACCGGGTCACATCTAACAATGTGTTTGTAATCTTTAACAGGATTTGCTTTTAACCGAGCATACTCTAGAAGAGTATATTTCTTAGTGGGTCTGAAATCCCACAGTGGTTTTTCCCTATTTGGGTTTCCACGTTAAATCTGGTGTTATGAGTTGTATGATGTTTATATGCTTTTGAGTTTGCATGTTTAACAATTTTTGTTATATCACTGAAGTATATGTTATTGAGGTTGAATCTGATGTTTTTATGGAAGATTAAGTTTGTATGATTCACCCCCTCCCTCTCATCTTATCAGCTTGGCATCTGTACTTAACATTAAGTATCAGAACTATCACCACTTCGATCATGAAAATACTATTTTATTTATTACAAAATGATCACAATGCTTACAATAATTTACGTACAAAAATATGCATCCTGAAGTTGGTATTACTTAGTACATATCATTCCCTAACAATCGCTAGCTAAGGAGGTATAAATTAGCATACTTTGTTTTTGCTTACAACAAATAAAACAATGACTTACGTACAACCTTGTTTACGGGCCACATATTAAAGACGATTCTATTGCAACAACAAATGGGAAATAGGAAATGATAATTTTGGTTTCGTTCACATGTGAAATCCTTTATCACAGATCTGCTCAAAATGATAGTGCTGATGTGGAGAGAATCACGTAGTTAGCAATAGGACAAAAATCCATAGTGATAAAAAATTGTTCAATTATAAATAGAAATAGGTTGTATTTTGTGAATACATCCACATCACGAGTTCTCTATGCTTATTTAGAATCTGGTACAAAGTCAACACCAACGCCATCGTGGAAGCTAACATCATTTGTTGAAAAGATCATAGAAATAACTCACTGATTAAAAAGTAATTATACATAGCAGTTCTTGACCAAAAAGTGACATGAAGGTGCATTGATGGTGCCAGGAAGATCTGCAATTGCAAAATATATTTCCAAGGCTCAAAATAATAATACTTATTAGTAAAAATAATCAATGATTAATTTCCATATTTTACCTCAAAACTAAATTAAATATCACTTATTAATATTTAATCATAAGCAACATAAATGGTAGAATGATATGAATATGGAATATAGAAATGGATATGAATGTGCATGAAATAGGATAAAATATGGGATAATATGGAACATAATTTGCTCTCATCATCCCTACCATGACATGTGATATACTATAATCCCTCTTTTCATTGTTAAAACTATCTAAAACTTTTCCAAAACCCTTTATATATTCCTCAAATGACCATCATGTTCATTAATGGGTTTTCTTTTGAATGAAATAATGGGGTTTCATTAAGGAAGTTTTCCTAACATTCATTGAGATTGTCTAAGCCCTCCTAATCATCAACCATAGTATCTTCTTCTGCAATCACTTGGAACCTTTTCAAACCTCATGGACTAAAATATACTATTTTTAATCTCTACATATCTTGTATGTAAGAGGATTGTTATTGATGTATATGAATACTCTTTCCCTTGGAGGGACTCTCAATTTGGTATTTGACACAAAAAAATAAACACCATTGTCTTTTGTTATTCAAACTATTTTCATCCTTCTACATTTTGTGACTTTATGATGCGTGTCAATCACATCTTATTCTCTTATTTCAAGGTCCTTATCATTGTATTTACTAAACAAAGGATCTAACATTTTTCTTACCATCACAAACTTTGTTTCAGACTTGTGCATGTTCTAATAGCATAATATTGTCATGTCCCCTTTTCACAATTTTCTATAAATAGAAACTTACTAAAAATAGTAAGTCAGTTGCTCCAAAAATAGTAAATCAAGACCTGCAAATAAAATGGGAAATATTATCGTTGAGGGTTAAATGATCAAAAGTAAATTTAGTATTAAATTAATAAATAACATTTGAATTATTTTGGAGGCAAAATATGGCTTAAGAAATTAGAAAGCACAATTTAGAATGTTGAGTGACTTTTGATAACTTTTGACAAACTGGGCAATTGGCAAGTTGCAACCAAAACGTTTGGAGGTGAAAGACAAGTTGAGGAAGAGAACCACACTATAGGAAATACAAATAATATTTCATCTTGGTCGTGGGTTTTCCCAAGTTGGAAATTTAATATTTCTTAATAAAACATAAATTTGGGCTTCATTCAACATTATTCTTGTTACAGATTTCAACTAAGCTTTTCTTGTTTCTTCAGTGGCTGATAGACTAGTAGAGAAGGAGAATTTTGGATGGGATGTTCATGGTTTCCAAGGTGATATAAGGATGAGAGGCAAATGATTACCAAGTGTTCTTAGGACAAGAGTCGAGGAATGTCATTGAATAATCTCATTTCAGAGGTTATCACTGTGTTGAATAGTTGAGGTTTTCTTTAGTTTTGAGTGTGCATGCGTTGTTGAACTTAATGGCATACTTGAGGCCATGGGTTTCCTATAATTTAATGTACTTTCATGATATTTTCTTATTAATAAATTTCGCTTGATGAGTTTATCCTGAAGTTTTGTGAACTTGCAACACATTTCAACTTTTGTATTTGCTCACTATTTTGGGTTTATTTGAGTAGAAGCATATTGTTGTTTATATCATTATTTAGGCTATGGTTTTTATTAAAATAATATTCATTTTGATATTATTTACTTGCATGTTAATTTTGGCGAAGTTCTGGGTTGATTTGGCAATCCGATCTACAAATTGGGTGCACAATTTGTAAGATTTATTGCTAAATATTTATGGGTATTTTAGTTTATTTAAAAAGTTTAATCCTATAAGGGGTCGGAATGTGAATTAAATTATAGTTTTCTATCTCTTTCTACAATTTTAAGTTAATTTCACAAATTTATCAATTTGGGACATTACAAAGATTGATCTCCACACCTTATACTAAGTAACAACATTGTAACAAAGGACAAAATCACTATCATTGTATCATTATTCTCTGCCCTATATTTGTATTTGGTAAGGACTTAGAAATATCGTTTTTTCTCTATAATTTGTTTACTACTACCTTGATTGTATTCTAACCATCTTCTTCCTTCAATGAGTGTTATGCTCTTATACATTTCATCTACCCTTATTGAATTCTTTGGGACTATATTTAATTCTTCCTGATCTCATAACAATGATTTTTTTCTCTTATGAATGATTTTACATTTCATGACTTGTGGCATTTCCTAATTCAAAGGAACAAGAGACTACACATGGTTACTCAATGCCTTGATTCTACCATCTTGCATGAGAGTTCTTTGACCTTGTATTGACACTTTGTATTCACCTTTGTATTTTATCCAATTATCTTAGTATCTTCTCTTTTGTGTTCATTATTGTCATCACCTTCAAACTTACTCTTGGATATGCATTTCACCTTTTTCATACTAGTCCTATCTTATTTTAAACAGTCTTTAGGTGTATTACTATCATAAAAACCTTTTCTCATCATTCACACAACAAGCTTCTGTGAGTTTACCCACTTTTGCTTAGCACTTTGATGACTCGATGGTGTCATGAACCTTTATGATATGATAATCATGGATAATGGTAGCATTGTGAGTCTCATTTTTTAGAATTTCTTTCTTCACAGACTATCAACAATTACTTTTGACAATGTTCTCTTGTTTTTATGTTGACCTTTCTTTGTTACACATGGAAACCATACCATTGTGGTGTTTTTGATTCAATTGCCCAATATTTTGGCTATAATCTTGCTCTAGATGTTCCTTAGGTCTTCTACTATTTTTGACAATATATTCTATGCTTCTATGATAGTGATTGTCTTAATTTACTTACGACTGTCAAATTTTGCTTCAGATCTTTGTGGAATGTCATAAGGTTGGATACAAGGGTTTGTGAAAATTGACATGCACTCCTTATGACATAGATTGCTGTAGTTGCATAAATCTGTCCACTTAATTAAATGAATACTTAGTATTTATTTGATTATTTAACCATCAATTAATAATTGATTAAATTAATATTTAATTAATTCATCTTAACCCTCTTCTCCTATTAATTAAATAAATTATTCAATTTATTTGATTTAATTCACTTAACCAAATTCAGACCATTAATTAAATAAATAAATCATATTTATTTAATTAGATATTCTCTCACATTTAAATAAATTAATATTTATTTAAATCCCCCAAAATCCCACCTCTCACATTTAAATAAATTAACATTTATTTAAATCACCTTTATCCTACCCACTTGCATTTTCCTACAAATGCAAGTTGCACAATTATTTTAAATAAATAATTTATTTAAATCACCTTTATCCTCCACCCACTTGTATTTTCCTACAAAAGCAAGTTGCACAACTATTTTAAATAAATTATTTATTTAAAATCCTATTTATCCTCACCCACTTGAAACCTTTAATGGTTTCCCTTAAAGTATTCAAACTTGATGGCTTTAAAGTCTTCAAACTTGATGGCTTCCTTCTATAGTCTTCTTAAGACTTTAATGGTTTTCCTTAAAGTCTTCAAGCCTTTAATGGTTTCCCTCAAAGTCTTCAAGCATTTTAATGCTTTATCTTCCTTTTTCTCATTTAAATAAATTAATATTTATTTGAATATTTATCCAAATGCAAATTACACCATTTAATTGAAATAAATGATTTTATTTTAATTGAAAATACCAAAATTTCTCCCACTTGCATTTTCCTACAAAATCCACTTGCATGCCTAAACCCCTTCTAGAATTTTCTAATCACTTCTAAATAACCTAACCCCTTCTCTAAACTTTGTCACATTCCTAAGCAAAAGGGAAGTCACTTCTCAAACCCTCAAAGTCTTTGATAACCATTAAAGGCTTTCAACCTTCAACCACTAAATGGCTCAAAGTCTTTGATGACCATTGAAGGCTTTCAACCTTCAACCACTTAATCCCCAAAGTCTCCAATAACCATTAATGGTTACCTCAAACCCTCCCACATGGTTAAAACATTTGTTTTGACTCAACCTCTACCCAACCCAAAGGTCTCATCAGGCCATTAATGCTTTGACCATGATTATCTCTTAAACATTTGCACAAAGGTTTATCCTTGGATTAACTCTTAATCCAGTGGGTAATCTTAATTTGGACTTGACCCTTAGCCTCTAGATAACCATGAGGTCTTCTCAGGCCTTTAATGCCTCCAACCTCTTCTCTCAACCCAATCCTATGTTGACACTTGTCACCATTTTATTGGTGCCAATTGTGCACATGGATCCCCAACTTTCAAACTTGGCCCTTGATTAAACCATTCAATCTTAACCCTTCATTTCCCCATTTCTTCTATAAATAGAACCCTTCTCCTCAAGCAAAAAAAGAAAAGCATTAGAGTATTGTTGTTATATTGGCATTAGCATAGAGCTTTTTCATAGCATCACTATCTACTCTTGCATAGTATTTGCTTATCATATTCAACCATCTTGAATCTCCATATGGCATCCATGGCTAGTGCTGAAAGCTGAGAGCTACACTCATTTGGGACTTGGAGAGGAGAGGAACAAGGGAGGAGCAACTATGAGCATCTTGATTAGCTATTTTATTCTATGTTTATATGCTTTCTATTTCATGCTTAATATCTCTCTTGATATGCCTGTTTAGGATAATCTTTTGTTGCTAACACTAACGTTTGTTTCTTGTGATCTTGTGTGTGTTGCCATCAAACAGATTTTCTAATCCTTTTTGCAGAGCATCATTTGGTGAACCCGACGTGAATCCAAACACCACAAAGATCAACTTTTTTTTTTTTAACCAATAACATGTTTGAATGTTGAAAATGTCACACAGGTTGCACTTTTGACATTGTTTTGGCACGTTTGACATTGTTTTGGTGCTATTCACCTTGTTTCAACACTTTTCCCTTCTCTGTCTTTCCCTTTCTTTTAGTGCGTTTGTGTTAAATAGCGCCTCTGTTCAAACGCAGACTAGCACTATTGTAATAGAACGTTGTACAAATCACCTTGTAACCAAAAAAAATAAAAATTAGGCTTGTAGAAGCCCACCAAAACATGCGGATTTTTCTAACTAATTGTCTTTTATGCAGGTTCTAATCTTTTTGTGCAGGGGAAGGAGTTAGTTTAAATGCTTTAAAAGTTTCTTTTTTACTTTTTTTCAACAAAAGTTGGTTTAAAAAAATCCATTTTTCCTTCTTGCACAAGTTAAAATAAACCTCACATTTTATTTTAGAGTGCATAAAATGAACCTCAAACTTGTTTTTGGTGCTTAAAAAGAAAATTCATCTTTCTTTATTGCAAAGTAAAAAAAACAACAAACTTCAAAATTTTGCTTTCATTGCAAGTTAGGGATACATTTTGTTTTGGTGCTTAAAATCAACAAAACAAATTTTCTTTCTTACATCAAACTTAAAAATCACAAGCCACACTTCAATTTTTGGGCAAATAAAAAGAACAATCCACTTGTTTTGATTTTTGCAAAAACAAATTTTACTTCAAGCAAACGTGTTTTCTTTAAGTTGACCAGGATTTCCGAATTCTGGGTTACAAAACAAATTGCCTTTGAAGTTAAAAAGAACACCATGGCTGTTGGAGCAACATCTCCAAATAGTTAGATCACATTTGTAATGGTGGATTAAAAAGAACAAGTGTCTTTCGTACTTGGTACACTTGTGCAAAAAGTCAGTCGAGTGGTTCTACCTCTAACACACACTATCCTCTCCCTTGGCTTTTGTGGTCCTAGGTGCAAGAGAAAAGTGTTAGTAACACTCAAAATTTTATCTTTTTAAGAGAGGCCTGCCAAGGGATCGATACTCTTGGGAATGACCTTGAGCGGTAAATCCTTCGAGCCGCTATAGAAATCAGATGAGAGCGAAAGCTGTAGCCTTGGGTATAGCTGTTCCTACAATGTAACTAGCCGAAAGGACAAATGGGCCCCACCACCAGTTACAAAGCTCTTAAGTGAGTCACTGCAGAATGAACTTATGTCCAAAAACATCGAACATGACAAAATGCCTTTAAGTAGTAGCCCACCTATTCTATTGATTGAGGATATTTGCGATATAATTTAGTGCAAGAGCATAGATGGTTTTGCTCCCAAGATACTCACCATACATATTTCCTTGAGTAGAAACATAGCTTTTTGAAAAGTCACTTGTGGCTTGATAAAAGTGGTGACTCCCCTATCATAGGGATCATCTATTTGTTATGCTTGTGCAAGACTTAGTATATCACATCCTTACCTGCCAAGGCGGGATTCATAAGGTATGTAGTACCAAAGTCGAAGAAATATCAAGATGTGGGCTAAATTTATCACAACTAGCCATTTGACCTTAGGGATAAAAAGTGTTTGAAGTGTGTTTGTTTTAAAGACCAAGTACAAATTGAGCCGACTTCAGGCTTTGGAAATACACCTTAAAATACATCTAAAGGAAGGGTCATATACAAGTCCAAAGATTGGGTTGATCTAGACCCGTACTCATTTGTGCCTTTTAGGCAACATTCTTGTGTTTGTGTGCTTGCTTTGTTTTCTTGTCAAAGAAAAATCAGAAAATCAATCCCAAAAACAAAGTATTCATCCAACCAAACATCTTTCAAAAACAACCAAAAACATCAAAAACAAAGTGCAAACAACAAAAGAGTCAAAAATTTTATGACCATTCTTCACATCTTGCGAAAGAAGAAGCGTCATCAAAATATCAACTTGAAAAGAAGACAATTAAGCTCAAAGGCTTTGATCAAACGAAGGAAATTCTTCTATATCAATAGACAAATCTTTGTCTCCCATAGAGTTTTCTTGCGTCACATGTGTCTCTATCTTCAAGGCAAAACAAACGAATTTGATTCCGAATCATTGAACTGCAGAGCTTTTATGCAATATAGAGCTCTGAGTTATCACAAAAACCAAGGAGGAAAGATTAATCCCAACTTCTTCCCAAACGTCTGTATCACATACAACACAGCTCGAGAAATACCACCAACACCCGAAAGGGAATAGATAGAGTTTGTCCCATTTATAACACAAAGTTTTTATTGAAGTCGAAAACATTTTCATCCATCATCTCACTCATACATCATCACTTCATCATCAATCTGTCCCAACTCTCAAAACATTAAGAGGTTCTTGTCCCAAGTTCTCTTTTTAGATATTGCTTGAATCAAATGCATCACATCACTTTTTAGATTGTTTCTACATCTAGGATAAGCTCATCCTAAGAGACACATCTACGCAGGTTAAAACTAGTTCATGAGTGAATCCTCTCATTACTAGGTAGTTAAATCTGTAACACATCTCAGATTTCTCTACACCTTATCACATCAAAACTTATCAAACAAACAAGCAATTCAAAGAAGGAATTTTGGTTACATCCACCTTAAAAGTGCTAGAGATCCACGTGCAACACAGTTCACCAACCATCAATCTCTCATTTCAACAAAAACTCATCATCATTTTCACACAACTTCAACAAAAAGCTTATAAACAAAATGGCTCAAACTTGATCACAGTCGAGACAACAAGAAATAGAAAGAGAAGAAGAAGAAGAGGAAAATCTCAATGAATTTCAAGAAGCACTTGGAGGAAATGCAGATGACGAAAACCCAAGTACTCCCACTCCTACAACAATAGAAAGGGCTCAACATAACCCTCTCTTTAACAAACTTTTTGACGAAATACTTAGGAGCAATGTGGATGCTCACTTCTTAAGACTCGCTCAAGAAGGAGCAAAACTCCCCTCTGACTTTGATCTTGCCCAATTAAGACAAGCATCAGAAAGACAAAGTCACCATGAAGAGGAAAGAGGTAGAGATCCCATCAGATATAACATTCCTTGAGGTAACCCACCACCTCCTCCTCCAAATGAAATGGAGATGTTGCGGCAACAAGTCGAGAATCTCGCCCAACAGCTTCATAGTGGTGTCAAGACTAACCAATTCTCACTCAATGACATTTGTCCCTATCCTTTTGATAGGAATCTTTACATGCCACCATTTCCACAAAGATTTGAAACACCCAAATTTGAAAAATATAGAGGAAAGGGGGATCCCCGTGATCATGTCCGAGAATTTCATTCCGCTTGTCTTGAAGTGGCATATGAAGACACATACCTAATGCACCTTTTTCCCCAAAGTTTGGGAGGAACAACCACATCATGGTTTTCCCGACTACCAGGTGGCATTAGAACGTTTGAGGAACTCATCCAGAAGTTCCTATCTCATTACTCTCATAACATTGAACGCGACATCACCATGGCTGATCTGTGCAACACCAAACAAAAACCAAGTGAACTATTCTCAGTATTCCTGCAATGATGGCGCCAGATGTCTAGCAAACGTTCTCTTCAGTTACCTGAACGAGAACTAGTGAAAATTTTCATTTCCAACTTAAACGAAGAAATGGAATTTCACCTGGATGTTAAAGACACGGACTCTTTTAACGATATGATCACCAAGGGTTTAAAATGTGAACGGGCACTCATCAAGAAAGGACTCATCAAAATCTTTAATGAACCAAAAGATGGTCCTCGCCCGTGCTTCAATAGTGATAAACCAAGTTTCTGGAATAAAAACAAGAATATCGTCAACGATGGGGTTGTGGATGCCAGGACTATCCAAAATGCACAACTTGTGGTTCGGTTTGCAGGACAAAATCCTCCACCTCAGAACAACACAAATGGTCCTACAAATCAATGTCGCATCACATCTCACGATGAACCAAGACCTCGTCAGCAAAAACAAAAACGGACATACACTCCCTTAGGGGAACCCATTGAAACAGTATTGTGACAACTCATTTCTCAAAATTTGGTCACTCTGCCTAAGCTATCAAACTATGAGCCTCAGGTCAAACCAGCATGGTGGAGAGATACTGAACACTGTGAATTCCATCAAGGGAGAGGACACAAGACAAGTAATTGTCACCGATTGAAAGATCTCATTCAGGATCTTATTGATCGAGGAGAAATTGAAATTGAAGGAAATGACCCAAAAACAACAAATAATGATCATCTGATGTTCAAAAATCCACTTCCATCACAAGATCAAAGGGGTCCTTCCACTTCTAGGTGAGGCACTGATACCATTGATTATACACAGGCTGCGTATAATTACACTGTAAATCATCTGTATGATGCCAATGAACAAGTTGCAACTATAACCTTCAAAAATCCCAACTCAAATTGCAATGTTGTTACGCGTCGCGGCAAAGTTACCATAAAGGCAGCTCCACAAGGCACCACCTCCATCCCAAAGCAATACAATCTTGTGGAACAATTAGACAAAACCCCTGCACTTATATCCATTTTAGAGCTTTTGCGTCTATCGCCATCTCATAAAACTATCTTGGATCAAGCACTCCAAGAGGCGTCAGTCCTTGCAAATTTGAATACAGACCAATTTCAAGCCATGGTTGGAAATATAAAGTCCTCACCTTGTCTCACTTTTTTCGAAAGTGACAACTCTTCCTTCCAGCAACCTCATAATGCCTCACTCCACATCGAAGGATTTATTAACCAGCATAGGATCAAGCGAGTCTTGATCGATAATGGAGCAGGCTTGAATATTTGCACAGTGCAGTTGGTCACAGCATTGGGATATGCGGTCGAATTAGTGGATCCTCGTCAGAAGATCACAATCAAAGCCTATGACGATGTGGAGCGTTCATCCAAAGGAGCTGTGGTACTACGAACCTGAGTGGGCCCCGTGGTAAAGCACATCATCTGTCAGGTTCTGGACCTTCCTCTGCCATACAATCTATTATTAGGGAGACCTTGGATACATGCCATGCAAGCCGTTCCATCTACCTACCATCAATGTATCAAATTCCCACATAACGGTGTAGAGATCACAATTTTGGGCGATGCAAACCCCTTTGCATTTTGCCATAATATCAGCCATCAACCAGAGATTACTGTTCCTAATAATAGAGAAGCCATTTCCTCCACATCATATATAAGTCCAGCCTCTCTTGCTATTTCAAACACCACTATACCCAAGCAAGAAAAGCTTAAGATAAAGATAGCAGAGGAAGGTCCTGGGGAATACAACTTGAGTCAACTCTTTTGTGTGGGACAAATGCCCACTTCTCCTCAAACACATGGTAAACCACAACAGTTACTCCAGCAACCACTAAACACTCCTGCATGTGCTTTGACGCCTTTCATCCTTGGAAAGAGTCAAGAAGAAGAAACCCAAGATGAGGACTTAGCGGACTGGATCTATAAAGATCCCATCACCACTGATCTACCACAAGTTAAACTTCCTACGGATCAGTATGGCAAAGGCCTCCTCATTATGCAAAGGATGGGATATGATGGTCAGAGTGCTTTAGGATATTGCAAACAAGGACGACATGAACCTCTGCTACCATAATTAAAGCCCAAAGGTAATACAGGCCTAGGCTTTGAAAAAGAGATATTTCCTAAACTCAAATTCAAAGGAAAACCCACCAAACCATTATGTCAACCTACTGCAAAAAGGACACCTTTCATTATCAAAGCAGCTTCAAGCACCATCCCAACTGCCCCATCGAGGCTCAAAACCCCAACACAACCATCACCAATGCCAATCATCCCACCAATCAAACCAGTAATCCCATCAGCAGCACCATTAGCAGCAGCAACTGTATCAGAACCCGCAGCAGCATCTATGGCACCAGCAGTTCCAGCAGAAGCCACTGAGTCAATATTACTGATACTCCCTGTACTAGATTCCTTGATACCCATCAACCTTCCTGTAGCACCAATCACTACAAAGGTACATCAACCAATCACACCTGCGGTATTTAACTCAAAGGACATCCCAGTATGGTATAGTAATCGAATGCTAGAAAGTGACTCAGAGACCGACTCACATGAGTGGGAGTTTGATTCGGTACAGCTTAATACTTCAGATGAGGAAGACACATCACCACCTCCACCACGTAAAGACATCCCTGTTTACGGAGAACCACAGATAAAGACCACTTGGGTTCCTGAACTGGAAACATCTTCCACAGACCCTATGTCTCATCCTACGCCTGATTCTGACAGGGAGAGTACCATTAACGACCTTCACCATAACGTCTTAACCCTCACTGATACATCTCCCGCACTTAACCTAATCGATGAAGTAATGCCCATTATCCACCCTGAACTCATCGAATGGAACCAACCAAATCCCCCATGTCTTGACCTCTTCCAAAACGATGAGGCCATTATTGACTTTTTGGAATTAAGGGATAACCTACCAAGCGGGGATCACAAAGCTGGATTTGCCATTGAACTTAATAGCGCAGCATACTTCGGGGCGGATGCCAAACCTTTCAGCTGCAAAAATATAACATTAAAACATGGATCTTCTAGTGAAAACCACACTGTGGCACTGTTTGATCCAACAAAAGTAAAAAGAAAGAGCGTATCCAATGGTGAAAACCTCTCTGAGGTGCCTGAGGATGAAGGGTTTGACATTCTCCCTGCTAGTACACAACAAGAATGATCAACGATTCTCATCGAGGAAACCAAAGAATACAATGTGGGGCCTACTGAAAATCTTCATATCATACATCTGGCATCTCTTCTCACTCCAGGGGAACAACCTATGGTTTTAGAGTTCTTCCAGAAGTGTTAGATCAACTTCTCATGGTCATATGCAGACATGCCTGGGCTTGATCCGGATTTAGTCATGCATCACCTCACCGTAGCAGAAGGAGCTAAACCTGTTAAGCAGAAGCTTCGTAAGATGCATCCCCAGATTGCAGTGCTAGTCAAAACAGAACTCAAGAAACTCCTAGATGTTGGTTTCATTAGGCCAATTGATTATGCAGAATGGATCTCCAACATTGTGCCTGTCGGCAAACCAAAAGGGGGCATCCGCATTTGTACTGACTTTAGAGATCTGAATAAGGCATGTCCTAAGGATGACTTCCCCCTACCAAATATTGACATCATAGTGGATCTGACAGCAGGACATGCCATGCTTTCACTCATGGATGGCTTTTCGGGATACAATCAAATAAAGATCGCACCAGAAGATCAACATAAGACAGCCTTCACCTATCCATGGGGCACATATTGCTGGAATGTAATGCCCTTCGGTCTAAAGAATGCAGGAGCCACCTATCAAAGAGCAATGACCACCATCTTCCATGACATGATGCATACTATGATGGAAGATTATGTTGATGACTTACTAGCAAAATCACTCACCAGAAAAGGACATCTCCACATCTTAGATAAAATCTTTGATAGACTGGAACAATACCATGTTCGACTCAACCCAAAGAAATGTGTCTTTGGAGTGACCTCCGGGAAGCTTCTAGGATACATTGTCTCAAGCAAAGGTATTGAGGTTGACCCAGCAAAGGGAAAAGCAATCATGGACATGTCACCTCCAAAGAATATCAGTCAGCTAAGGACACTACAAGGACGACTTCAATCCATCCAAAGATTCATTACACAACTGGCTGATAAGTGTCACCCATTTACTCACCTGCTACACAAGAACATTCGCTTTCAGTGGGATGCCCGATTTCAGCAAGCATTTCAGACACTTAAATACTATCTCAGGAATCCACCATTGCTGATGCCACCAGATCCAAGTAGACCATTGTTATTATATATCTCAGCGACAAGTACAACATTGGGTGTACTACTGGCACAACATAATGCAGAAGGAAAAGAGTGTGCTGTTTACTACATCTCTCGCACATTGGTGGGTTATGAACTCAATTACACACCTATTGAGCGAGCTTGCCTAGCAGTAATCTTAGCAGCCACTAAATTGAGGCACTATCTGTTGACACACAAGGTACAACTCATTGCAAAGATTGATCCACTCAAGTATTTACTTAGCAAAGCAGCATTGACAGGCTGCTTGGCCAAATGGGTGATGATTCTAAGTGAATTTGACATCGAGTATGTAGACCGTAAAGCTATCAAAGGTCAGGTTATTGCAGATCAGTTGGCTGATGCACCTCTCATAGGTGATCATCCTCTCATTTGCAATTTTCCAGATGAAGAGATATTCATGATCACAACAACACAACCATGGAAACTATATTTTGATGGTTCGTACACTAGGCATGGCTCGGGGGCAGGCATTCTGTTTATCACACCTCAAGGTGATAGCATCCCGAAGTCTTACAGGCTCACATTTCCATGCACTAACAACATAGCAGAGTATGAGGCCTTGATCACAGGACTCAGGCTAGCCGTACAATGGAAATTACAAGAACTGCAAGTATATGGCGACTCCCAACTGGTCATTCGACAAGCAACAGATGAATATCAGACCAAGGATGATAAACTCATGCCATATAAGCAAATGGTGGACACTCTAAAGACATCATTTACTACTATCACTTTTGAGCAGATACCAAGAGATCAGAATCGAGCTGCTGACGCCATGGCTACCATCGCATCTCTCCTAGATCTTCCACAAAATTCAACACGCTACGAGTTCTTGGTAGAAAAGCTTTGGATTCCCGCTTATGATATCCCTGAATCCGAGATGATATGTAGCCTTGTCGGTTCTGAATCCCCATGGTACGGTGAGTTCTACACCTATCTCCACGATCACACCCTTCCTCCCAACCAATCAAATAACCAACGTAAAACCTTCATTCGTCAAACTGCTCGATATACCATTATTGCTGAAACCCTATACCGACGCGGTCTTGAAAGTACTCTCCTTCAATGTTTGGAACAAGGTGAGATAACAAAGGCTTTGGAAGAGGTCCATGAAGGAATTTGTGGGACTCACTCAAGTGGTCCATCACTAGCCAAGAAACTCCTGTGCAATGGATACTATTGGCCATCTATGGAAAAGGATTCCTACTACTTTGTCAGAAAATGCAAGAAATGTCAAGTTCATGGCGACCTGATACATGCACCAGCTCAGGAACTGCAACCAATCATGACACCATGGCCTTTTTATCAATGGGGCCTTGACCTTGTGGGTAAGATTCATCCATCTTCATCCAATGGCCACAAATTCATTATTACCGCCACCAAATATTTCACAAAGTGGATCGAAGCTGTTCCACTTACCCAAGTCACCGGCAAGCAGATCGCCTCATTCATCCTCAACTACATCATTTGCTGGTATGGTGTGCCTATGTCCATCATCACAGATAACGATCTCCCTTTCAAAAATCAGGATGTCCGTGAACTTTGTGAGAAATTTCATATCCAACACCGCTTTTCCACCCCCTATTACCCACAAGGCAATGGTCAGGCTGAAGCATCCAATAAAAACATATTAAGAATCCTCAAGAAGACAATCAATGATGCAGGCCGTGATTGGCATGTTCAACTAAATCCAGCGCTATGGGCATATCGAACTAGCATTCGAACCCCTACAGGTGCAACTCCTTATTCATTGGTCTATGGTGTAGAAGCTATCTTGCCTATTGAGGTCGAGATACCATCATTACGGGTTTCCTTGCACAATCTCATCGATGATGAAGCCTACAGAGTATCCCATCTTCAGGACTTAGAGTTACTTGATGAGAAACGACAAGCTGCATACAATCACCTCAAATCCTATCAGCAGCGCATGAGCAGAAGCTACAATCACTGAGTTAGACCTCGTACATTTGAGGTAGGTGATCTTGTTCTATGAGAGAATCCTTGCAACCAACCAAACCGAGAACATCAGGGCAAGTTTGAATCAAACTGGCTGGGCCCATATGTTGTCACTGCTGTGTTCGGGTCCGGGGCATATCAGTTGGCTACATCAGAAGGAGAACTGCTTGCAGATCCAATCAACAACATGCACCTCAAACGGTTTTATACCTAAGCTGTACAGAGCATCAGGCTCCCCTACATACCAGAAAATACCAAAAACATTTCGAAAAATGTCCTGAAGAAAATACAAAAACATTCAAAAAAAGTAAAGAAAAATCATGCATCCAAACAGTGAACAACCACTCCGGTGGCACCTTGGGTAGGTATGGTGGTGAAAACTTGGCAAACAGGCGCCACTCGTAAAGGCTATGGCTCCATTGTCTTTCAGACTTGTTGCGATCACATCTACTTCATACATACATCCATCCATCCAAAAAACATGGCTTGTTATTCCTCTGTAATTATGATAGTACTCCATACATCTTGCATCCCACTTTTTCATAGTCATGTCTAAAACCGGGGGCAATGCCTTTAACCTATTGATGGAAGTGGATTCTACATTGTCTTATGATTCATTAAGTTCTTCATTCAAACAATCATCAAAAATCCAAAAACATTCAAAAATATCTCGCAAAAATACCAAAAACATTCAAAACAATTCAAAATCCAAAAACATCGACAAAACCATTGAAAAATCACACAAAAACATGGCAACACCTTGTACATACCCATCCATGCAGATACCAAAATAAACATTGACAAACTACTCACACAATGACCATTTACCAATCAACCACACAATCAACATCAACAATCAAACTGTCTTCAACAAGGATGCATCCTTCCTTACCAAAACAAAGACAAAAGTGACGTTTTCTTTGACAAGAAAATTATGTTAAGCTATCAAATACTTGGTTGATTTGTGAGTACAATCGTTCGTTTATCTGTATCAGGATCTTGCAACATTGTTTTGTATCGTTTGCGCATTATTTCCGATGAAGTTCTGGGGCATGTACTAATGGTGTCTACGTGGGAAGTTCACTAAGCTATGTGATCATAGGCAAAAATACAGTCATAGATCATTATGGCTTGCTGACTACAGCGTATACCTCAACCATATGGGCATGAACCATTACCAAGGATCCATATTCTTTATTCTTTATGTATATATTGTTTGTTTGCAGGTACAATGCTCTTTCTTTGGTTCCTCCTACCTCATCCAAACTAGATAAAGGTTTTATCTCTTATTACGGTATGCACTTGTCTCAGGATATGATCAGCCTAAGATCAAGGAGGACGATCCAAGTCATGCATGAAAGGAGATAATCCTTGTCTGTTCCATAAGCAATACTCAGGTCAACTTGATCCATTATATCAAGTTGCTTGTATTAACTTGCTATATCAAAATTCATGTAAGGAATACATAGGTCATCTTGAATCTTTATGTCCAGTTGCTTGTATTTTCTTACAACATTTTAAAAGCTCAATGATGAAAATAGAGCACCATGGATTGTCATTCCATCTCATCTGTATATATTGCATTTCGTTGCATTCCACCCATCCATACATTCATAATAGTTGCATATCATGCATACATAGTCATAATAATGCATACTCTATTTTACTCATCTTCTTCCATAGGACTTGGTCCTAGTCCTCCATATCTTCTATCTAACATCAAATCCCCCCTCACCCTCCCTATCTTGATCATCAACATCATCCTAATCCCTTCATCGCTTCCCATCCTCACTCATCCACAAAATTAAGCCAGTTACTTTGTCTACACAGATACATCGACTCCCACACACCTAGACTATCAACAGATACTCTGATCAAGTATCTTTGGGTCTCAACAGGTAATCGATTATGGTAATCCTAGACTACATCAGACATTTATCACAATGACCTAGTCTCAACGGGGCTGCCATGATTCCCCACAACCATCCATCACACGCACACACTATCAATTGATCAACCAATCAAACACAATCACATCGGACAATTACATCAATTATCTACGTCGCAATGAGTATTTTGCTTCATATACCTTGACTTCATCGGGCAATTACATCAATTGTCCAAGTCACATCAGGTCACTTTGATTCACTTACTCAGACTTTATCATGTCCCAGTGACCAACTGACATCAACTGTCACGCTTTGACTTGATCGGGGCAATTAAACCGATTGCACCAGATTGTCTAACTAATTTTGATCAATTGTATCGCATCAATCCAAACCTCACACTACATCTGCTATGTATCTCTTGCATGACCTCAGGGTACTCGCTGGTTTGTTGTTTCTTCATATTCACTCCATTTTCTCCCATTCTTTCATCATTAGTTCTAATTTCTTCTATTCTACATCCCCTCCACTTTTCATTCTTTTTCGAGAGACCGCCCGATTTTTCGCAAAAAAATAAAAAAATAAAAATCGGCTCATCTCTCGAGGGGGCATACCACCCATTAAATTTACATTTTATGGGGCATTTCTTCACACCTATTTTTCTTTCTTTGAAACGACACGATAAACTGCACCGTCTCAAAGAGGGGCAAATGTAGTCGCATAAATCTGTCCACTTAATTAAATGAATACTTAGTATTTATTTGATTATTTAACCATCAATTAATAATTGATTAAATTAATATTTAATTAATTCATCTTAACCCTCTTCTCCTATTAATTAAATAAATTATTCAATTTATTTGATTTAATTCACTTAACCAAATTCAGACCATTAATTAAATAAATAAATCATATTTATTTAATTAGATATTCTCTCACATTTAAATAAATTAATATTTATTTAAATCCCCCAAAATCCCACCTCTCACATTTAAATAAATTAACATTTATTTAAATCACCTTTATCCTCTACCCACTTGCATTTTCCTACAAATGCAAGTTGCACAATTATTTTAAATAAATAATTTATTTAAATCACCTTTATCCTCCACCCACTTGTATTTTCCTACAAAAGCAAGTTGCACAACTATTTTAAATAAATTATTTATTTAAAATCCTATTTATCCTCACCCACTTGAAACCTTTAATGGTTTCCCTTAAAGTATTCAAACTTGATGGCTTTAAAGTCTTCAAACTTGATGGCTTCCTTCTATAGTCTTCTTAAGACTTTATTGGTTTTCCTTAAAGTCTTCAAGCCTTTAATGGTTTCCCTCAAAGTCTTCAAGCATTTTAATGCTTTATCTTCCTTTTTCTCATTTAAATAAATTAATATTTATTTGAATATTTATCCGAATGCAAATTACACCATTTAATTGAAATAAATGATTTTATTTTAATTGAAAATACCAAAATTTCTCCCACTTGCATTTTCCTACAAAATCCACTTGCATGCCTAAACCCCTTCTAGAATTTTCTAATCACTTCTAAATAACCTAACCCCTTCTCTAAACTTTGTCACATTCCTAAGCAAAAGGGAAGTCACTTCTCAAACCCTCAAAGTCTTTGATAACCATTAAAGGCTTTCAACCTTCAACCACTAAATGGCTCAAAGTCTTTGATGACCATTGAAGGCTTTCAACCTTCAACCACTTAATCCCCAAAGTCTCCAATAACCATTAATGGTTACCTCAAACCCTCCCACATGGTTAAAACATTTGTTTTGACCCAACCTCTACCCAACCCAAAGGTCTCATCAGGCCATTAATGCTTTGACCATGATTATCTCTTAAACATTTGCACAAAGGTTTATCCTTGGATTAACTCTTAATCCAGTGGGTAATCTTAATTTGGACTTGACCCTTAGCCTCTAGATAACCATGAGGTCTTCTCAGGCCTTTAATGCCTCCAACCTCTTCTCTCAACCCAATCCTATGTTGACACTTGTCACCATTTTATTGGTGCCAATTGTGCACATGGATCCCCAACTTTCAAACTTGGCCCTTGATTAAACCATTCAATCTTAACCCTTCATTTCCCCATTTCTTCTATAAATAGAACCCTTCTCCTCAAGCAAAAAAAGAAAAGCATTAGAGTATTGTTGTTATACTGGCATTAGCATAGAGCTTTTTCATAGCATCACTATCTACTCTTGCATAGTGTTTGCTTATCATATTCAACCATCTTGAATCTCCATATGGCATCCATGGCTAGTGCTAAAAGCTGAGAGCTACACTCATTTGGGACTTGGAGAGGAGAGGAACAAGGGAGGAGCAACTATGAGCATCTTGATTAGCTATTTTATTCTATGTTTATATGCTTTCTATTTCATGCTTAATATCTCTCTTGATATGCCTGTTTAGGATAATCTTTTGTTGCTAACACTAACATTTGTTTCTTGTGCTCTTGTGTGTGTTGCCATCAAACAGATTTTCTAATCCTTTTTGCAGAGCATCAATTGCCTCTTTTTAAAAATATCTTGTTATATTGCTCGTGTATGCAAGCTCCTCTCTGTCACTACTTCTCCTTTGGATCTTCTCTAAACTTGGTAATCTTGAGCTATCTTTCTTCAAGGAATTCTGAGCCTTTCTAGTTCGCATCAATCTAAGGATTGTCTTTCATTTCTTCTTGATCTTTGTGAACTGATACACTAGCTCTCTTCATGTATTTTTCTCATAATGATATTTTTGATAATCCTTTTACATTGTTAGGGTTTGTATAGGGTATTTTAGGCTTGTTAGATTATAAACCTCTTTATATTTTCTCTTTTCAATACACCATACAATATCTAACACTTTATTTGACATGACTCTTTGTCCTACTTTTAAATGCTACACCAAAACTTCATTCCCTTCAAGAAATACTTTCTAATATTTTTTTACTACAACCATGTCTATGGAACATTAACTCCATCATAGGCGTTTTATTTCTTTCATGAACAAACCCGAAAGGACTTTAAGAAAAATCTCAATGAAATAATGCCGAAATCCTTTTCTTATGCATGAAAGCTTGAAGTTCTATTCCACAAATGACAATGGGAGGGTTTCTTAAAGATGAAACTAACATTCTTCTTAAAATTGATGGTCTGCATCTCTTTTGCATGGATTTTCTATGGATCCAAGGAAAGCTCTCCCATGTTCTTTTTGTTTTCATGCTCCCTTTTCACGTCAAAACCTTATCAAAAAGCTCTTCTACGTCTTGAAATTGAGAATGCATTGAATGAAACCCTCATAATTGAAGATATCTACATGATCCAAGCATTGATTTACTCTCAAACTTCTACTGGAGAATTGAGAAACCCTAGCCGCCATAAATCACTTTTCAATTAGAGAATAACTCCTAAATAAAAGGGTTTCTTAATGGAAAACCTACCCTCACTAGTTAAACTTGAGTTTGACTCACACTATGTGGAAAATGGGTTTGATAACTTGTGAAAATGCAATTTTAGATGCTTGACTCTTCATGCTACATGGAAAAAGGGTTTTCCTTTTAAATTTTAGTTCCCTCCAAACCATGCATGCATATCTTTTGACTTAACTCAATGTGAGGAGTATGTTTCTGATTTCTTTTGGAGTCTTTAATAAGAAACAAAGGAAACTATTTGATTTTTACTCACTTTATTAACACAAATCAAAGAAATCAGAGGTGACTTTTTCTCTCTTTAACATCTTTAAAAAATTCTAAAACCTCTATATTACCTAGGGGTTTGTATATGCTATTTTTGACCTAAAAGTGAAAAAAATGGTAAGACTACCTTTGGGAAGAATCTTGGTGATAGGGGTTTAAGAATATTCTTCACAATAACTGTTTCATTTAGGTCTTCACTAAGTACTCTTATTGAACAAACCACCTCATCAGCCCTGACCAAAAGTATAGCAATATTTTCATCCTTAGACCTTCAAATTGAGCTCTACAAGTTGAAGTTTTGCTTGGCCTTCTCATATCCTTCATAAATTGTATGCAATTTGGTCCATACATCTTTAGTTGTCTTACAATGCATCACTTTCACATACTCAAAGTTAGTCAAACCACAAGTAATAGAATTTCTTTCCCTCACATTATTATCACAAGCTTTCTTATTGACCTCATCCCTTGGGGGATTCTTAGGTAACTCATAACCATCTAAAACAGATTGCCAAACTTACAAACCTAGAGCCATCAAGTAGGATTTAATCCATCCACTCCAAAAAGCATAACTAAAGATGGTCCTAAGGACATTATTATCACAAGCTTTCTTATCACAAGCTTTATCCAAGGACATTATTATCACAAGCTTTCTTTAAGACCTAAATTTGTTAAGCTTTATCCAAGGAATCTTTCTTTGATACCAATTGAAGGGCACACAATATACTAAGAGGAGCGGGGGTGAATCATTTATTCAATTTTTCACTTAATGTTAAACATTGATTACCACAAATAACTAATCAAATCAATCACCAAATCAACTTCACTTAAGTATCTCAATGATGCAAACAATAAAACATGTAAATCAACACACTTTCACATAATGAAAATCAGATATATGTGAAAAGAAAGATGGGAAAAACCATGGTGAGAATAGCCTCTTGGATATATTTCCCAAATCCAACCTCACAAAATAATGAATAACTTAAATAATCTACTATGAGCACCAACCCACTACAGACAACAATCTTATATGCCTAGGTCTAAGCACCAACTTAGAAGCTATGGCCTCAATCTCAACAAAATGAAAGATATAGTATTAGGACCTTCAATATACAACTTGCTTATAATCAAATCAGCTTTCACAAACTCTCCTTCACAAATTATGATATTTTGATGATGACACACATGAATTAGGAAACCACATTGCCATATTCACTAGCTCTCATGATATGAACTTGTATCCTTAGAAGTACATCATTAAGAACATACACACAACTACAAAATTTGAAATGAATCTAGGACACTTATAAATATCTATCTCAATCAAAATTACAAATTCTATGTCACCCTAAAACATAATTGATCATCTATGAATTAACCACATAGCTTTTCCTCACCAAATGCATAGTAGGCCAGGTCCTAATTAGCCCATACACAAATCAATACAAGGGAACATGCCACACACCTCACATGATATCTTAAGAAGATCCTAAATGATGTCCACATGCAATCTCCAACAAGCACATGCACTTTAATTTACCTGCAAGTTGGCCACATAAAACATGTAATAGGTTTGGCCAAAAAAGCTCACACATGATTCCACACAAGGAGATACATCATGTGGATCCTATTGAGGATAAATTTAATCACAAGGGACATCCTCCATTAATTTTTAACAATGCACATGTAAAACAACTACTGCATCACTCCAAAACACAAAGAAGGTCTGTTAACAACACTATAACAAGCTAGAGAAACAAACACTATGTTATGCCACACCAGAATTATACACTAGATATTGAAAGAACATGTGTAGGAATACTCTCCATCCAAACCAAAAGTCGTAACTCTTAAACTTAGTAATTGTACACCTTTACAAGTTACCAAAACAAGCATACTGACTAGGTAACCACAACCAATTTTCTAAAATAGACTTCTAAAACACTTCCATAGAAATGAATAGGTGCGCCATGACAATATAAACATGTCTCAACCGATTTCATATTCATATCAATCAATGGGGCTGCCACAACTCAAAGCAATTCAAAATTCTCTAACATGACATGACAAGTAACATAACTTCTTTAACCTTTTGGATCTAGTAGGAGTAAGCATTAAGCAATGTGATTGAAACTCCATGAAAGACATATGTCCAACATTCTCCCTCTGAGACAACTTTCTTTTGACATCAATGATAACTTTTATCCAACATACATTTGTGCATTTTAAATCTCTGCAAAATAGTACCAACATACTTACTTAGACTTAGCCAATGCTTTTTGTGAGCTTGATCCTTATTGATTTCCATCCCAAGAATATATTTAGCAACCCCCAAATCCTTTATATCAAATGTGCCAAAAAATGAGTTTTGAGCTCTCTAATCATCATCTCATTGTTACCAATAAACAACATGCCACAAACATACAAGACAATAATTAGTAGATGATTATTAATAACCTTAATGTAAACACGGTAATCCTCTTCACTTCTAACATAACCTATCTTTAATGCAAATGCATCAAACTTTTGGAACCACATCCTGGGTGACTATTTCAAACCATACAATGACCACTTTAAACTGCAGACCAAGTTTTCTTTTCCTTTCACAACAAAACCATCAGTTTGTCTCATTTAAATCTCATATTCAAGATGCCCATGTAAGAAAATAGTTTTAAAATCCATTTGTTCAATTTCAAAATCACAAGTAGTAGCAATATATAGTAGGAATCTAGTAGAGGTTATCTTAGCAACAAGAGAGAATATTTCACTGAAATCAAATCCCTCTCTTTGGGAGTAGCCCTTGGCTACCAATTTGGCCTTGTAATATTATAATCGACTATCTACACCAAATCTCTTCTTAAACACCCGCTTGCATCCAATGAGGTTTCTTCATTTGGCCAGACTAGCAAGATCCCAAGTGTCACAACTCTCCAAACCCATGATTTCCTCATGCGTGTCCTGCATTCAAGACTCACTTTCCTCTAAAGAGAGATCCTCCCTAAAATATCTAGGTTCATCGTTAGTACTTAGTAAATAAAATTTTCAAGGAAAATCTTGTGGGCTATACTTGTCAGTTGGATTTTGTTGTCTTGCAAAACTTCTCAAAAGTGGAGTAATAAGTTCTTCCTCATGCTCTTCATTATGATCAGCTTCTTTTATCACAATTGAATATTCAAAACTTTCACTTTAAATATCTTCTTCTTTTGCATCTTCTTGTCTATCTCCCTAATCTTTCACATGTGCATCTTCTTGCTTAGTTTCAAAATGTACTATCTTTTAATTTTCCTTTGGTTGTTCTTTACTCGAGTCAACTCTTTTGGATTTTTCTCTTAGTATTATCGTTATGCTATGATTTTAGTAGTTCCTAATTTTCTATCACATGTTCTCTTGTATGGAAGTATTTGTGGTGTATTTTAAAGGTTTGTTGCTCAAAAATAGTATGTGTACTCAATTGCACTAGCATGGTGTTTGGTTCCACATTCTACTAGAGTTGAGAGTTATGACTTACAGTTTGGAAGTTAAGACTACATATGAAGTACCATATTCTAGAGATTCATAGGTTGAGCTCCATCAAACAAAAAGTTGGAAGTGAGAGATTTCTCACTGTGCTAATTGGACAGCTATGTTGATGTTCTAAATTCATGTTTGAAAGGATTGTAACGTACACTAGTTGGAGGAAGCATGTGAAGGTTATTTGGGACCAATATAGTATATGTTGGATAACACATAGCATGTCCTTTCTCTTGGTTTAACATGTGGAATTTTGAACCTTACCTATTACATGTTTGGTTAAGAATATTTTTGTGGTCGACTTGCAGATAGTGTACTTATGTTCTATATTGACATGTGAATATAATTATCATTGTAATTCATATATATAGCTGGTCTAGGTTTACTCCTAGTGTGTTCATTATTGTGCATATTCAAAAGGTGTGGTTAATGTGTGAGTATGCGGGTGATGTTGTGTGAGTAGCATCTCAATCATTGTGTGTGATTTCATTTGAAGATTATATGCATTGTGTAAGGAAGTTCTAAAAATGATCAAAACAAAAAATAGGTTGAGTATTCAACATTCAAGGTATGCATTTCATATCTCTTATATTCTAATGAGATTGGTGTCTCACATGTTGAGTTGGTGCTAAGATCTTGGAGTAGGGGATTGGTGTCTCCTATAGGTTGGTGTCTATTTCATATTGTAAATTCCGTATTATATTCCCGTGAGGTTGGGTTTGGGAAATAGATCCAAGCAATTATTCTAACTGTGGTTTTTCCCTTTATGGGTTTCCATGCAAATTTGGTGTTCTTTTGTGTGGATGTGTGTTTGTGTTTTGATAACTTTATTTTTTATTAAGGAAATATTAGTAAATATCTCTACGATGAATTGGATTCACACTTGGGAAAGTTATAAATGATAATCAATGTTCAATCAAGTTGAAATTAGCACATACTTATCCACCCCCCTCTCAGTATATTAATGTGCTTGACACATACTCTTTTCCATTCCATAACTTCCCAATTGGTGATCAAGTTATCCAAAATATATATACCTTTAAGAAACCCAATCTAAGCAGCACTGAAAAATGAAGAAAGAAGATTGATCAACCTTAGAGACAACACTTTGGCTAGGATTTTCTAGGACATATTAATGAGAATAATCGGCCTTTAATTTCTCATTTAAGTCTTATCACCCTCATTTGGAATAAGTTTAATGATAACTTTATCAATGGAACTTCCCATGTTACCTTTGTTAATGGCTTATGTATATAGTTGGATAAGGTCATGTTCTCATAAAATTTTGTAGATAGACCATCAAGGCATAGCAACTTATCATTTTAAAGATTTTATGGCTCTTAAAATTTCCACTTTATTTATCTCAGCAACTAACATTGAACATTCATCTTCCATAATTTTATTCAAAATAAGATTTTCGCAAAACCCTTGAGCAGTCTTACATTCTATATTCTTATCCTTAATAGAAAAATATTCTTAAAAAACCTTGGAATTATTTTTTAGTTCAACCACTATCAAAGATTTTCTCATTACCAAGTCAAATTGAGCTAATTTTTCCTTTTATATTCTTGGTCTTAATGAAATTAAAGAAGAACTTGGAGCCTTTATGTATAGCTTTTTACCAATTAATTTTAGATTAAACCTTCATCCACCCAATTTTCTTAGTTTATAGACATCTCAACTTATGCTTAATATTAACCATATGATAATTTAAATTTTCATTAGAAGGATCATTTTGTAAAGAAGACTTTTTTGAATGCAACTGCTCTTGAAGTGGTTTTCTAGCTTCTTACCATCCCTAGCTCTCTCTTTACCAATATTTTATAAGATATTTCTTTAACTATTTACATTGGCCTCCCATTGGGAGATGAAATGATTGCTATGATGCATGCATTGGTAAAATTCATATTGTATTTGGTTGGTGGGAGGTTTGTAGTTAGAACCAACCATGATAGTTTGTTGTACTTCCTAGAATAGAAGGATCTTAATGAATGCTAACATAAATGGGTAGTAATATACATACTTATGATTTTTATATTGAGTACATGAAGGGGAAGAAGAATATAGTTATCGATGATTTATCTAGGAAACCTACCATATGCTCCTTGTAAGGGGTTTTATTTGATTGGAAGGTTCACTTGTTGGTAGAATACTCCAAGAACACTTTTGATGGATTGTTAGATTTAGGATGAAAGGTATAGGTTAGTGGATGGTATCATTTACTTCAAAGATAGGATTTTCATAGTTCGTGAATGTGAACTAAAAGAATTTTTTTTGAGAGCTATTCACATAACTCGATTAGTAGGGTGTCTAAGTTACTTCAAAACATATAAGTAGATTAGATAGGTTCTCTTGGAAGGGCCTCAAAGATGTTGCTCTTAATTTTGTTAGAGAGTGTAAAACTTGTCAATAGAACAAGTTTGAGCATACCTTTCTGGGTGGTTTGTTACAAGCTTTGCCCATTCTTGAGCAAAAATAAGAAAGCATTTTGATGGACTTTATAACTGGTCTTCCTAAGATTGCGGGCAGGGACTGTATCTTTGTGGTGGTTTACCAGTTAACTAAGTATGCTAATTTTTTCACCATCTCCATTAAAAATCAAGCTTGTTGAACTAGTTAGGTGATGACTCACTCTAACTTAGAAGAGTGTATTTTCTCTTTAAAATTCTTGATCCTAGGACATTACAAAAGAGATCCAAATAATTCATCAATTTATCAAAACAAATTATTATATTCTCAATTTTTTTATTCATCTACAAAGTGAATATTGATAAACTTATCATTGCTGGGAGGAGTTAGACCTTTTATATCAACTTCTTTATTTCTATCTCTTGAGAGATTAAAATATCATTTGTAAGATAACAAACAATGCATGGGCCAAAGGGAAACCTTGTCTAATAGATCTTTGAAGAAGTATAGGATCTAAGAGAGATCCATTAATATAAATTTGCATAACAACATCACTATAACCATATGATAAACCTTTTTGGAAAACCAAAATCTTCAAGGTCTAAGACAATAAAGGATCACTCTACCTTGGCATAAACCTTTTCAAAGTCTAGGAGAAACATAGAATTTTTTTCTCTATACTCTTTCCCATTCCACAAATTCCGAATTGGTGATCATGTTCTCCAACATATATCTACCTTAAATAATAAACCCAATCTGAGTAGAACTTACAAATGAAGAAAGAACATTGATCAACCTCAAGGAAAACATGCTGGCTAAATTGTCTTAGGATACATTACAGAGTGTAATTAGCCTCTATTTTCTCATTTAAGATTTATCACTTTCTTTTGGAATAAGTTTAATGATGCGTCAATTAATGGGAATTCCCATGGTACCTTTGTTAATGACTTATGTATATAGCTAGATAAGGTCATCAACAATGCAATTAATGTTCTCATAAAATTCTGTAGGTAGACCATCATGACCTGGTAGCTTATTAGTTTTAAATATTTTTATGACTCTTAAAATTTCCACTTCATTTATCGACATTGAACATTCATCTTCCATAATTTTATTCAAGATAAGATTTATGCAAAACCCATTAACAATCTTACATTCTATATTCTTATCCTCATTAGAAAAAAATATTTTTTATAAAAAGATTGGAATTTCTTTCAATTCAACTAGTGTCAAATGTTTTCTCATTACCAAATAGAATTTAGCTAATATCTTCTTTTATTTTCTCGGTCTTAATGAAATTAAATAAAAACATGGAGCCCTTATCTCTATCTTTTAACCAATTCATTTTACCTTGAACCTTCATCCCTAAAGTTTTTTTAGTTTTTGGACATCTCAAGTTATGCTTAAGCATATGATCATTAAAATTTTCATTAGAAGGATCATATTGTAAAGTAGACTTGATTGAATGCAACTCCATTAGAAGGATCATATTGTAAAGTAGACTTGATTGAATGTAGAAACTAATTTTCCAACTTCTTACCATCCTTAGCTCTCTTTTTACCAATATTTTATAAGATCTTTCTTCAACTATTTACAATGGTCTCCCATTGGGAGAAGAAATACAAATATTTCAAAAGAAATCTATTGATCTCTCAAGATAAATGTGTCCAAATAGTGCTATAATTCAAGTTTTGAGTTTAGCATTTGTTCACGATCCAAGGTATATCATTAATATGATCTTAATTCTTTGAAAAATTAGCACTTAACATTAAAAAAACTAATTTTATTGATTTTCTCAACTTCATCTCTTCTAAAACTAAATTTTTGCTTCACTTTAATAGTTTTTTCATTATTATTTTTTCAAAGGTAAAAGTAATCACAAGGAGTATAGAATTTGTTCCAATGTAAAGTAGATTCTTTTATTTTTTTGGACCTCTAAAAGATGCACTAGCTATACCAAATATCCTTATTTCTACCCTTCTTCCTTTCAAGTGGGTCAAAAGTGTCACATTGCTTTTCATTTCATTGAAAAAAAAATGTTTATTACCTTTCCAAAATAGGTCTTTGCCTCCACAATTATCCTCTTAATTTTCTACCATATTAAATTCACCCCTAAAAATCCAAGGAAAATATTGCAAGTTACTTATCCATCTCCACATTTCAATTATTTCTTTGTAATTGTAACATAGTTATCATTTGCAACCTTGAGGTGTTAGATATTAGTATGATTTTTAGACTACGTATCAGGGGATGCTTAATTTGTTTTTTGGTTGTTTCATTGAGTGTTATATGGTGTGTTTGGACCACTTGCATGTTTGGGATGAGGTTCTTTAATTTGTTGGTCATTGGTTTTTTTTTATGCATTTAGACATGTGTGTGACATTGTGCCAAGTGGTTGGTAAGGACTTGATGTGTTTCATAATTGTTATGTCTATTGAGGTGTTTGCGTTTGATTTTTGTGATAGAATCATAGATGTGATGAATTTTTAATCCCAATATTTGAAATTTTAATAGATTATTGTAATTTTATAAGCAAATGACGTATATAAAGTTAAATTCCATTCGATGTTTTCATATGCTTTAGTTTTTAAATTAAATTGGGCAAGTATGTTTGACACGTGTGTTAAGTGAATATAGGGATACATTTATTTTTCTACTTAGCTATATAGGTTTGAGTTATTCCCCAAAGATGGTTATTTTGGAGATGTCACATTTGGCTCTTCTCTTGCTATACTCGATAATACTCAATTTGAGTATGATACGTGTTGTGAAATACTTGTGTTAACCCAAATTCAAATTACATGCAATTTTGAAATCTATCCATATTGTGAACTACCATTGATTGCTTGATTTAATTTAATGGTTTAAAATTCTATGTTTCTTGTAAATGAAATTTATAGGGATTAAATGATAGTTTAAGTTGTTTGTTGATTGTAAAAATAATTAACGTGTTAAAAGATTGATTTTCATATCTAATGTGTTAGAATCGTAAAAATTGAGAAAAATAAAAGGGTAAGTTATTCTTTTTAAAATTATAATTTTTATAGGTTGCATATATGATTTTATTATTATTTAACTCGTGAAAATTAAATAAGATTGAATGCTTATTTGTTTCAATTATTGAAATAAAGAAAACATATATTAAATTAAGAAACTGGAAAATAAAAAAGACAATTAAATAGAAAAAAATAAATATAAAATAAAAGAAAGAAAGTTGGTCCTTTTTTTTTTTCATTTTAAGAAGAAATTGATTTCCAAACCCCTCCATAGAAAAGTTTGGATTTGAATAAATTGTGGATTGATTTGGGAAATGCTTGGGGGTGCATTGTATTGGCTTAGGAATGGGATTGTGATTGTACATGTGTATATTCCATATCTCCAATTTTGGATTTTTGCAAATTTTCATTGTTTTGGTGTCTCTTCAATTTTGAGGTATGTTTCTAGTTTTTTTTCTTATTTTGTTTATTATTTTCTGTTTTGATGTCATTTTCATTCTTAATAAAATATAGGACTTTTTATTTATATTTCAATTTGAGCAAAAATAACTAAATTAAATTGTTTTGAAAATTTTCAAATTATTAATTTTCATCTTCATAATGTTAGAAATTTTGAAAATACTCATAAATTGAATTTGACTTCATAGAATAGGTTATGTACAATTTTTTAGCCAAAAGGGTACTTTAAATTTTTTTAAAACTTATTAAATTTAAAAAAATTGAAAATTTAAGGTCTCATTTCATCAATGAATTTCATGTGAAATTTTTGGTTTTTATGTTGAAAGAAATTTATAAAATTTGAATTTTGAAACTGAAATTGATTGTCTTCAAATGGGAGATTTGAAGAATCCATGATTTTTTGTAATATGTTGTTTAAAATTATGGGAAATTTTTTGTTGAGTCAAATTTTAACATTGGTTTTTTGTCCTACACTTGATTATGGAGAGTTGTGATGAGCCTAGGACATATGTGTTAGAGAGAAGCATGGGAGTGGCTTGCAAAATTTTTGGGGCACAAATGAACTCAAGGATATCTTGTGAGAAAGTCTCTTAATTAAGTGATAACTATTGGAACATGTGGGAGATTAAAATGAACCAAGATAATGGCATCTCATCAGACCTAGAGTGCTCATATAGACTCTGGATGGGTGTAGAAGACATGCCCACTAAAGGAGTGTTGAACTTATATGGTTGAATAACCTTATCTCTAGTGAGAGGTGCACTTGATTCTGCTTGGTCAAGTCTTAAGGCCATTGCAATGATAGTCCCTACCCTATCTCTAAGATTTGGTCCTTTTTTACTTTTGAGTTGCATGTTAAGATTTGTTGTTCTTCATTTTTTTTATGTCAATAAATAAAATTAGTATGTAGTGTGTGTGGGTGTGTTTACTTCGTGATTTTTGTGAGTGTAATCCTACCCCTATGTGTATTATGTGTGTGTTTTGGCCTAGGCGACTATCTCTTAGCATGATGACAGTGGAACTTTGTATTCTATGAGTTAGGGTGGATACAACTGATGGGGATGAAAGTTATTAGAGTATTAATTTGGAGGATATTTGGGTAGTGTGCATGTGGGGGTTATCTCCTTGCCTTTAGTTTTCTCATTATTATGTTTTCATGTAAAATGTATAATTCAAGAACTTCAATCCTCTTTTATAATTATAATATTTTGTTATCAAATCTCCTATTATATGGATTGTAAAATTCCCAGATAAGTGGCGAAGGGTGTATCTTCTTATGAATGTTTCCTCTATGTTGTTGTCAAATGGTGTTGTTATTTCTTATGCAATTTATCTTTTTGGTAATGTGGTAAAATGAACATACATAATATTTGGGTTTCGATTTAAACTAAATATTTTGTGTTAGAAAACATTTAATTTTGGTTTAAAATCTTGTTTAGTCACCTTCCAAGTTGGGATTATGAGTTGGTAAGAACCTCTTCATTGTGGAGTTGTTTAGGGTTCTCTATGGAGTCTTGGTGGGGTCAAGAGGTGTTAGACACATTACCCCTTCACCCATAGTTTCATTGGCCTTGTGTGGGATCCCCTTGTGGCCTACTTAGCCCTTGACAATATTATCCTTCACAAGCTTGTGTTAGGCGAGATTGAGTGCCTAGGACCTTCTCGACTCTCCAATCATTTTTACCATTTCAGAGTCTATTTTTCATTGTGACGTATTTCTTGTAGTTCTT
Organism: Cryptomeria japonica; assembly: GCF_030272615.1. NCBI lineage: Eukaryota > Viridiplantae > Streptophyta > Pinopsida > Cupressales > Cupressaceae > Cryptomeria > Cryptomeria japonica. The sequence continues at coordinate 709,032,325 of NC_081414.1, forward strand.
GAGTGTTTCGTATGTGATGTAGATCAATCTCTAGCTTGTGTTTTCTCATTGGCTAGTACTCCAATGCTAGAATAAGACTAAAGCAACTAGGAAGGACAACAACATTTGATAGGAAATCCAACACTAGAACACGACTTTAGTTCTAGACTAGGAATTTAGCACCAAACTAGGACATCTGAGTAGTCATCTAGTGTCCTCTCTAGGTGATAATGTCCTCTTTGGGTGGTAGTATTCTCTAGTGAAAATTTATATTGTTTCATCATCTTATTAAGCCTTCCATCAATTTATTGAGAAATTTTGTATAGGAAAGTTGTCCCTCTCAACCTAGATAGTCTTCCCATATTTTCCTTATGTCAATAGGTGTCATACATAAATTTTTATGGAATCTCCTTGCTTTATGAAGCATGTGGTCTCTTAGAAGAGACCCATCATTGTTCCTATTAGTAGAGGGTTTGTACCTCCCAATTGGACAACCAATTGTGAAGTTTGGAACTTGTGTTTATGTGTTGTTTACGATTTTGTTGAGTGAATTGGAGGTGATTTTTCCCTTATCCTACTCTTTGTTCTAAAAATTGATAGTTGTGTTGCTTAGTGAAGTGGTGTTAGCTCCTAGTTGTTCCATTTTCTGTGTAGGTTTTTGTGGGTGTTGTAAGAGTTCTTGAGTGTTCCTTCATGTGGATTTAATATTTATGACTCCCTCATCCTACTCTTGTGTTGTGTTGTGAGAGAACACAATTGTAGGTTGTACTCAATTGTTGTTAGGTGTTGTTTCCACTTTTGTAGATCTATCATGTTGAGTTGTTCTCTTAATTGGAAAGTCTTCCATTGGTGCAACATTGCTTGTGCAATGATGAGGTTGTTTTATTGCCATTATCCCTGTGTCATTGTGCTTCACATGCCACTTGTTTGCAAAATGTTGTACAAGTGTGACATGTTGTTGTGCATCTTCAGTGTTGTCCTCATTTCAAAACAAAATTGTTTTGTCAAGTTTTGTCTTGGGTGTTGTTGAGTTCGTAAATTCATTTATAATTGATGCCCATCCATTTCATTGGTTTTGAACTAATATATGCACTTACAACAATCTTTCTTGAATACAGGATCCATTTAATCTATCTACATAAGGTCGTTTAACTTGAAATGGGCTAGCATAGTGTGCATCATAATATTACTTGAAGCTATATGACTACTTAAGAATGAAGTTGTAGTAAAACAACTATTCAAAAAATGCTATTATAAATCTATCAAAAGCATCTATGAATATAACAGAGTCTAAAGTAATTCCTACTCCAGTGTAAACAAAAGTACAACTAAGAATGTGAATAGTAGATTTATTGAAAACAAACTATCTTCCTACTCTATCAATTTGTTGATACTATTAAATGCTTACAATATTATTATGCAACTCAAACAATATTCATTCAACAAATTACAACAACATTTCTAACTAAGCTATATATTCTTTTTAATAATGTAATGTGCCTTCCTTAGCCAATTCTATTTTTCAGGGTTAGTCTATTATTAGGTTCTCGAAGACTAACAGGTTGGATAGAGGACTCAAGTAGCTTGGTCTTCACAAAAATGTGTCAAGAGGTTTCCTTTTTGACTTTGCAGAGCATTAAGCTTAACCACTCTAGTTAAGTTGGATTGAATTTCATAACTACTTTGCCTTAAGTTATCATTTATCTTAAGTGATTAATCTAATGAGAGAGTGAATGGGGAATAGAGAGATAAAAGGTGCAGACACGCATAAAACCATATAACTCTAATTTGGCCATACCATTAGTGAGGAAATATTAAATGCACAATAATATTAAGTTAAAAGTCATATTAAATGGACATTGAGATGTTAGGGTTTCAACCCTAATTAGGGTGTCCCAAGGAGAAAAGAATAAGAAGGTTTGAGGAGTCATTTTGGGAGGCATGTTATGAAGAAATATTTATGTTTTGTAGTGGGTTCTTGGACTAGCCCAAGAGAACAGGGCTTGTGGGGATGATAACCTCCATGAGATTCAGTTACTTGTAGCGGTGAAACATCTCCCAAGGGTGACGAGAGATTTCAGATCAGGGATCTCCATTGTGCATAAAGGTTTAGGAGTTTTTGCAACAAAATCTAAGTGAGCTACTTGCTTGTGTAGCCATACCATTTCTAGGTAGAAGAAGCTCAAAAAATAATGATTTAGTATAATATTTTGTTTAGTTTGTTATCAGAAAGTTCATACTAGTTTGTAGAAGACTTTACAACATATTGGAGAGGAATTTGGATTAGTTGCTTTGAGTTTATGTGATTTTGGTTGAGTGAGGTGCATGTGTTCCTAGTTGACCCCATTTGTAGCACTTTGGAGGGTCATTTCCAGCCCAAACTCCATTCTAAGTTGCTATCATTTAGCAAAATCACTTCACCAACACACACAATCAATAAAAAAGGGTTACAATAGTAATTAAGACTGGAATACACATAAATCGAACCTATAACAGGTCATACCAACTAAGGATTGTGGAGTTTCTAAATAGCCCCAACTCAAGGGCTAGTCACGATGTATATTAGCTAACACAAGAGCCTATATCAGACCTTTTATGTGGTAGCAAATAAGAGAAGAAGAAGATCGGTTTTTATGCTATTGTAATTTATTTTTTGAGTAAGCTTCTTGGTTGTGTTCTTACTCTCAAATCAACTTGCTAATTACCTTAATACAAGGAACTATTGGGTATGTGTGTTTGTGATTTGAAAGACTTTTATTTGTAATAACATCTTTCTCTTATGAACTAGTGAAATAGTTTACAACAACAATCTGATTGAAATTGTTAGCTTGGCTATAATCTTTTAATAAGTTCCAGTTTGCTTCCTTACTTGCAAAGCTATTCAATTGTTCTTTCTCTAAAAAAATACAAACTCAAATCAAAACACATTTATGCAACTTTTGTCTAGTTTTGAAAGATCACCAAAAACACATGATAGTATAATTTATTAAACTAAAATTAACAAGAAAGTTGCAGTGACAGTGTTCCATTTGGGGTAGGACGTTACAAATAACAATGTAAATACTAAGGTGATGTACCTCAAGTGGGCCCCCTTGAGTACACTCTGAATGAGATCAACAAAAGATAAGAACTGAATCAACACCCAATATAACCATGGACACATTCTTGACTGAAAAAAATAGAGATATGAAATTGACTATGTAATAATGATGTATTTCAAAAAAATAGTATCCATTACAAATATGTGAAGCCTCAATATATAGAGCTTGAAAAGTCCGAAATATAAAACTATCTTGAATGAACGACCCATGAATCTAGGAAAATATTTAAAGATAATAAAGACAACATATCTTATGAAGAACAATCCTAATGAAATTGTCTATCTTCAATTTTTTGAAACATAACCGTAGAATCAATACATCATCAAAAACTAATAATTTAGTTTGTTAAACATCAACTGAAACAAGAATAAGTCTTTGTCATCTTCTTCATTCGATAGATCAATAAAATCATCAAGGCTCGCAAGACTGGTTAAACTCTACTTTGCCTATGGCCGCAGGATATTTAATAGTTAGCGGCTACAGGAACTGCATATCAGTTGATCACTCAAAAGTGCTGCAAAAACTAGTTAATAGAAATATAACCATATTCATAGCATCCAACCATATCATCATCACATCTATTCTCACATTTGGCCATATAATCATTATTTTAGATTAAGTATATATATGTATGATATTGTGGCATATGTTTTCAAAACACATAAGAACATAAGGTCGATAGCATCAAGAACACAACTTAACAACTTAAAAGAGTCTAAGATTGAGTCATATAATCATATAGAAATAACTATTATATCTACCCACCAAGTGTGTCAACTTGGGCCATTACATTAATCATTTGGAGCATAGATCGAGAAAATTCCAAATGTAGTACCACCCATTTCACATCTAATCTTGACACTTCTATTACAATTTGATTAGCCATTCTCTTTAATAATGTTACTAAATTTATTGCTCACAAGAATGATAGTTCCTCCTTTGCCTCTATGATGATTTCTAAAGAAGACAATAACATCTTTCCATATGAATTTCAAACTTGTTTTTATTTTAAACTCAATGGTTGTTGCAGATATGTGTCTTTATTGTCATTGATGTCAAACATAGTGGTCTGGATATGTTCTGGTCTAGACATCTGGTGGATTGAGTTTAGTGTTGAGAATTTGTTGAGCTGTTATGGTTCTTAGATTGTAGAGTGTTTTGGTAGTTCTATGTTTTGGCAAGTTGTGTTGGAATAGTGTCAACATGTTCTTAATGATGAATTTTGTTAGTAGCATGTTTTGGATAGTTCGGGTATTATTTGTTTTGGTCTGGACTCTTTTCCTTGAGCAAAGATATATTTGGTGCAAGCTTTAGATCACATTATTATAATTAGATAATATTATATATGTGTTCCAGTGATTCCACAGAAGTATTCTTTTTGGTTGGGTACTGCGCATTGGATGTTGTTCTTGGTCTGGCTTATGTTTCACATTTTACTTTTTGGTTTGGTTGTATATCTTAGTTAGAAAAGTGTAGACGCTTCAATCCCTCTTTTGGCCGACTTGGAAATGATGTTTTTTATATATGTATATGTATATATATACACACATATGTATAGATATACATATGTATATGTATATGTACATGTACATGTACATGTATATATATATACATGTATATACATGTAGATATATATACATGTGTATATATATATATACATGTATATATATATACATGTATATATATATATACATGTATATATATATACATGTATATATATATATATACATGTATATATATATATATACATGTATATATATATATATACATGTATATATATATACATGTATATATATATATATATATATATATATATATCTATATATATATATATATACACACACAATTTGTGTAGTAGGTGTGTGTGAAGGAGAGATGAGATATGAATAAGATGTGAACTAGTTGTATATGAGATATTGGTGTAGAAATATGCAAACAAATTTGATATGCAAATAGTAAAGTTGTGAAGGCTAGTAAGAATGTGATGCAAGGTAGTCAATCAATTATTTTGTTGCAATGGATATAGATACATTGATCCAGAAGGTCTAGTGGTTCAAATATTTTAGTAAGAGAAGATTTTTGTGCTTTGACAGTGATTGCAATCTACTTTCTAAGATGCCTCTATTTATACAATTCTTTTTCTAATATTGTAATTTTGTATCTTGCCTTGAGTGCAGTTAGCTTCAGGTTTGCAAGTCTCTTTTTGTATCTTGACCCATGAGAAGTTAGCCTTGGTGGGCAAGTCTAGAGTAGTTAGCTCTATCTTTGTAATAATTTCTATCTATAGTGGATTATCTTGTGGGTTGAATCCCACTGTGGTTTTTCCCAGTTCGAGTTTTCCACGTATAAAGTTTGGTGTTCCTATGTGTATGCTTTTGTTGTTGTTGTTGTTGTTTAATTCTTTATGTTGTGGATACATGGATTTAAGTGGTTAATTATGTTATTGAGTTATGAAATTTAGTTTTATGTTGATTCACCCACACTCTCATCATCCAATGTGTTCAACAATTGGCATTAGAGTGTGGTTACTCTTGATTATTCTTAACCGCTTGAGGTTGATCTGTAGTCTTGAACACTATGTTTGAAGAAGAGATGAATGATATGGATGCTTTAGATCAAGGTGATTGGAATGATATTGAAGGAGTTGTCGATATGGAAGGAGAACTGAGAGCTACGTTGGCTGATTTGGATGATTGCAAAGACAAGTATAAGAAGGTTGTTGAGAAGATTACTTTTTTAAAGGGTTTAGTGGACAAAGGAAAGAGAGCTATTGATGAATATGAAACAAAGCTTGATGAGAAGTCTAAGAAATGCTTAAAACTTGAAGAGAAAGTGTCAAATTTGAAAAAATAACTTAAAGATGCTAGAGATCATATTGGTAATGACTTAAGTTTGGAAGGTGGTAAAGAGATTCGGGAATCCATCTTGCATTTTCAAAATTGTGGAAAGATTGGTGAATGTTCAAATGACAATGAAGGAAAGGATGAAGGATTGAAGAATGCTATCGGGGATAAGAAGAATTTCACATCTAATCAAAATTTTCAAAAGTCTGTGAAGGAATAGAGACCTCTTGTTGTTTCTTCTAGGTATTTATCTTCTAAAGGAAATCGTTTTTCATGCAATCAAGTAGGACACAAAGAAAGTGGGTGTAGAAATCAGATTAAGAATCACTCTTTTAATGAAAATTATCATTTCTGTAAAAACTTTGGGTGCAAGGCTAGTGAGTGTATAAGTAGAATAAATGTGAACAAAAATGTTAGATCTTTCAATGAATATTGTTATGTTTGCAATAGATATGGGCACAAAGTTGTTGAGTGCATGAATAACATTTTTAGGAGAAATGTTACTAGAAATATGATGCAGAATGGTTTGGTATGTTATAATTGTAATGATGTTGGGCATATTGCAAAGGTTTGTAAGGACTGCTCATCCGGAGAATGGGGTGGACTCTAAAGGAAAAGGAAAGACAGTATGGGTAAAGAAATTAGAAGAGAAGAGTACGAAAGGAAGCATTGAAGGTGATTCGACATACACTATGGATGCAGTTCCTTCTTCCGGTAATTGACTCGGGTAGTAGGGTCTAAGGGGGATCATCAGTGAAAATATCGTTTCGTCCCCTCTTGGTTTGATGCTAGAATTCTCCTCAGCATGACAGATATGTGGTAAGTTTTTGGAGGTTTAGGGTTTATCTTATGGTCCAAAAGCAATTTTCAGAGGTTTGACAAACAGTGTATCAATATTTTTGAAGACCTATTTTGTGAGTATTTATTTTGGTGATTACAATCATTTGTGCACTTGTGATTTGAGAAGCGAAGGAGAGTGGAAGGAGTAAATTCAAGAAAAAGTGTAAGAAAGAAGTTTGCAGAGTAGAAATTTGGCATTATGGAAAAAATTGTAAGTATCAATAATGAACTTAGACTTGTGTATGAATTGAAGCCTTTTATTTCATTGGAAATATATATTGTTGGATCTTTTTCTGGAATCAATGATAGAGTTATTTGTAAGGAAGATGCTTATCGATATATTCATGTTGTTTTGAGAAGAGTTCATGGCGAGTATTTATGGCTTGATAAACAATACTTAATTTTGAAAGAAGTATTGCAGGAATTGCAGGTTGTGACATGGTTATGTGCAACTGGTGAAGTGTTGATGTTGAAATTTGTTAAAAATGTTGAATTATATCATCTAGCCAATATTACAATCAAATGGAAGATTGTTGAGAATTGACACAATTAGAGATATGGACATTAGATATGCTACAATGGGAATATCATACAAAGTTTATTACAAGAACAAAGAGGGTTCTTGTGCATCTACTAGTGTTCATGTGGCATACAAGATGGTTTGAGAGAATGTTGATTATGATTTGTGTGAGATTTTGTGACGACAATTATTCGACAATCTAGAGAAGATGAAGAGTGATATGTAAAAATTTCAGTATGGTTCTCTAATATTCTACTTAGTTTTCTATTTTCCACATGTGTTGCCCGAAGTTGAAAATATTGCTTGGAGAAATGATTCGACCATTGGGTCCCATATTAAAGGATATATATGGTTTGGATGATTGTTCAAATATGTACAAGAATTTCTTTAAGAAGCTTAGAAGTGTTTTGGTTTTGAGGAATTAGATTCCTCTCAAGGTTTTGGACTGGTATGGAAATGGCCTTGTGTTTTTAGTTGATAAAGATAACTTGTAATACCCCTCCCTTGATCAGATTTTTTTAACCTTGTTTGACCATGGTTGACTCTTCAGTGGTTTTGTGGATGGTGGATACATTATGTCATGATATTTTTATTTAGATATTATGCTATGATGGATTATGCCTTGATGTGTGACTCGGTGAATGTTGATTATCTATTATCTCCTTATGGATGATTAGATGTTAATTTTGCTTATGCAGTATATCTTTGTAGATGATGAAATGTTAATTTTAAATTATGTGTTACTGACCATGGACAAACACATTTACTTTATATATGAGTTGCACTATGAATGTGTCTTCATGTATGTGTGTGGAATCTGTATGGGGTGTGAGGAGATGATTTTCCATCACTCACTTCGGCGAGACACAGAACGTCATGATTTTCCTTCACCGATGTGTCTATCATGTTTGAAGATATATATATATATATGTGTGTGTGTGTGTGTGTGGGGGGGGGGGGGTGGGGTGTTTGGTGATACAGGTATTGCAAGTACAAGGTACTGACTCCACCTGGCTTCACAGGTTTGAGTGTACCTAATTAATCCAATGGAAGTGGAGGGGATAGTTTCAAGGCTCTGAATGACATCATTAGCCTCGCTTGATTGTGAGCATTGTCAGTCTTTTGTCAACCCTGTTGGATCATCTATTAGACAACTCATTTTACGTTGGTATGTGGATCATGCTTTCATTTTGCTTATTTGAGTTTCGTGTGTTTTGCGTTTTGGTGACTTTATTATTTTCCTCTAGTGCTGCTTTATGGGAGATTTATTATTTATGCTTTAGTATTATTTCATGTGTGATCAATTATTAAATACTTTAGAGTATTTAATCATTAATATTTGTCGTCAGGCATTAATTAAATAAGGGTTAAATTAAAACACGGCCCTTATATTATAAAATAAATAAATTAGTCTTATCTACCCATCCAATTAAATGAAATGTTAAATATATCCTATATTGGATTTAATATTATGTTATGTGTCTTTGGAAAAGTTAATTAGACTTTTGAAAATATTTATCTTGTTGACTTTTGGGGGTGAGAAATTTAATTTAAATTTACTTAAAATTGAATTTGTTTTCATTTTGGGGAAAGTAATTCAATTTGAATTTTGGTGAAAAGTAATATTTTGGGGAAAATAATTTTTGACCTTGTAGTCACATAAATCTGTCCACTTAATTAAATGAATATTTAGTATTTATTTGATTATTTAACCATCAATTAATAATTAATTAAATTAATATTTAATTAATTCATCTTAACCCTCTTCTCCTATTAATTAAATAAATTATTCAATTTATTTGATTTAATTCACTTAACCAAATTCATACCATTAATTAAATAAATAAATCATATTTGTTTAATTAAATCTTCTCTCACATTTAAATAAATTAATATTTATTTAAATCCCCCAAAATCCCACCTCTCACATTTAAATAAATTAATATTTATTTAAATCCCCCAAAATCCCACCTCTCACATTTAAATAAATAAATCATTTATTTAAATCACCTTTATCCTCCACCCACTTGTATTTTCCTACAAAAGCAAGTTGCACAATTATTTTAAATAAATAATTTATTTAAATCACCTTTATCCTCCACCCACTTGTATTTTCCTACAAAAGCAAGTTGCACAACTATTTTAAATAAATTATTTATTTAAAATCCTATTTATCCTCACCCACTTGAAACCTTTAATGGTTTCCCTTAAAGTATTCAAACTTGATGGCTTTAAAGTCTTCAAACTTGATGGCTTCCTTCTATAGTCTTCTTAAGACTTTAATGGTTTTCCTTAAAGTCTTCAAGCCTTTAATGGTTCCCCTCAAAGTCTTCAAGCATTTTAATGCTTTATCTTCCTTTTTTCTCATTTAAATAAATTAATATTTATTTGAATATTTATCCAAATACAACTTGCACACATTTATTGAAATAAATGAATTTTTATTTTAATAAAATCCTATTTTCCCTCACCCACCAAATCCACTTGCAAAATCTAATCCCCTTCTAGATTCTTCTACCCCCTTCCTAATTAGCCTAATCCATCCCCTAATTATTGTCACATTCCTAAGCAAAATGGAGTCACTTCTCAAAGCCTAAAAGTCTTTGATAACCATTAAAGGCTTTCAACCTTCAACCACTAAAAGCCTAAAAGTCTTGGATAACCTTTGAAAGCTTCCAACCTTCAACCACTTAATCCACAAAGTCTTCAAAAACCATTAATGGTTAACCCAAACCTTCCCACATGGTTAAAACATTTGTTTTGACTCAACCTCTACCCAACCCAAGGGTCTCATCAGGCCATTAATGCTTTGACCATGATTATCTCTTAAACATTTGCACAAAGTTTTATCCTTGGATTAACTCTTAATCCAGTGGGTAATCTTAATTTAGGCTTGACCCTTAGCCTCTAGATAACCATGAGGTCTTCTTAGGCATTTAATGCCTCCAACCTCTTCTCTCAACCCAATCTTATGTTGACACTCGTCACCATTTCATTGGTGCAAATTGTGCACATGGATCCCCAACTTTCAAGCTTGACCCTTGATTAAACCTTTCAATCCTGGCCATCCATTGCTCCATTTTTCCTATAAATAGAGCCCATTCCTTTATAATCCAGATCCTGAAAACTTGTATGCATTTAGGCTATAGACATTTTTAGAGAGCATTTAGCATAGCATAACTAAAATCTTGTCTTTTTGGTAAAATCAATCATTTTAGCATCAATAGCATAGTATTTAGCTTTTCATTTCATATTTGAAGCTTAATATTAAATCTCAATCCTCCATAAGCATCCATAGTGCAAAAAGCTGCTGAGAGTTACACTCATTTGGGACTTGGAGAAGAGAGGAACAAGGGAGGAGCAACTATGAGCATCTTGATTAGCTATTTTGTTCTATGTTTATATGCTTTCTATTTCATGCTTAATATCTCTCTTGATATGCCTGTTTAGGATAATCTTTTGTTGCTAACACTAACGTTTGTTTCTTGTGCTCTTGTGTGTGTTGCTATCAAACAAATTTTCTAATCCTTTTTGCAGAGCATCAGACCTAAAAGATATTGTAGGTAAAAATTCTTTATATGCTGGGTTTTCATGAGAATAAAAAAAAAAGGTCTTTTTGCATTCGGGGAAAATTTGTTCTCTGTAGAAGAAATTCTTGCTTTGGGAAGGAATTGGTTTGATCTCCTTCATAATTTCTTCCAGGAAAGCAATTGAAGGTTGGTTCTCTAAATACCTTTGTTTATTCAGTTTTAATTTTTGAATGTGTGCCTGTTAATGTTCTTTCCCCTTTCTTTTCTTGTCCGGTTGAAGGAAATTATTGGTTTGAGAAAAATTCTTTATAGTCGGGTATTCAGAGTTTTCAACCCAGATTTAATAAAATTATTAGTTGTTATTCCTTTCTAATTTGTGAATTTGGGTTATGGGAGTTTGCCAATTTTCCAATTTTGGGAACAATGAATTGTTTGAAAAAAATGGATGAATTGAAGAATTCTTAAAATTTTCTTATCTGAATCATTAATTCAGATTTTGAATACCTGCTATTGAATTTATTAAGATTAAGCATACAACTCATTTACCAAAATTTTATAGTTATACCTTGTATTTTGGGCAATGCGTCCATCTGGTTAAAATCCCCTGTGTCTAGGTAGAGGTATGTATTTTGCTGTTCTAATTTCTATTGTTTTAAAATGTATTGTTCTCATTTTATATTGTTATTGCTCTGTTATTTAAAAAAAAATTAAATTAAAAAAAATAAAAATTGTGAGTGTGTGGGGGAGCCGTGAGCTCAACCCCACACACCCACTATGTGGGGCACCCACATGGTGGGCTGCAGACCCACCTACATCGGCTGCAACCCACCCACGTGGGGCTGCAGTTCCACATACATGAGGCTGGAGTTCCACTACATGGGGCTGCAGAACCCCACTCAAAACCTCCCTCTACTTACATATCACGCCCCCCAAAAAATATAATGCCAACATCCAAACAAACAAAAAAAAGAAACGACCAGTTTGCCAGTGGGAAAATACCTAGTTTCCCCAATTTGCCAGTCAGATTTGATTAGGAATATATGTTTATTTATCTCTTTCAATTCTAAATTTTTGAGAAATCTATTATATGTATATATGTATTATATATATAATGGTTATATGTTTATATTTCCACTCTTTCTTAATCTGAAATAAAATAAAATAAAATAAAAAGATGTTTAGTGAATTCCAATTTGGAAATGATTTCCAGATTTTTTATATTTATATACCATAAAGCATCCGATGTACATGTTAGACCATGTGATGCTTTATAGTGGTTTTCTTGAGGGCCTTATTTCTATCTCTTAGCACGAAGGGGTTGTTCCTTTTTGGGCCACATGGTTGGGTGGTAGTGCCACTTTCCATTAGAGTTTTGTTCATTCCCTTCTTGCGAGGGATTAGCTTCATAGGTGCTCCAATTGCCTTTTTGGGATTTTCTCATCTCGTTGTTCCAGTGGATCCTCTTTTGTTCTTCTTGGATCATTCTTGTATCTCTTGGACCTCATGTGGTCAAATATATCTTTTGATTATGAATGCCTTCATGGCAAGATGTAATTTTAATGTAAACATTATGTGTTCTTATGAGACTTAGTGATTATGTGCAATGTAATATTATTTAAACCTTGAAATGTAAAGGAGATGAATTGATGACTATTAGATGGTTAATTGTATATCTTTTATTAGAATCACTGATGTAATGTAATGGAAAGAGTCGTCATGAATGAAACATAGACATGTTAATTTTATCACATGCAATTGTATGAAACAATCATTGTATAGTGTAATTGAGTCTTTATGATTAAATCATCTTAAGTGGATTAATTATCGTAAAACAATGTTTAGTTTAATTATGTAAACCATGTTGGGAAACCCTTTAGGAGTTTAAGCTAAGTTAAGTCTTCCATTGTGATAATTAAATGAAATGTTATCTTAATGCAACATTTAGTTTATTAAAGTTTTAAAAAAAAAAATTACACTCTTTTCAAGTGTTTTAGTTTAATCCCTTCAGTGTTCCCTAGCGGGGCGTTACAAAACTTCTTTTTAGAAGTTGTGGTTCCGATAGTATATTGGGTAACTCTGTTACCCTATGAAGTTGGCTCAGAAACTTTTAATGATGCCTAAAGATCTGAATGTAGAGAGATTTGACACAAGGGATGAGATTATTGGAAGGTCCAGAATGGTGGTACCAGTGAAGAAGTCTATTATGGAGATGCCACCACCTCTAGTTCTAAGGTTTAGAAAAGGGAAAAGGAAGTTCCAAAGAATAGGAGCTGCAATTTTTTGAAGAGATGTCTGATGTTAAAGAGCTGATAGAAGAAAAGGTATTGGAGATGATAGAGATGTCTGGCAGTATGAAGTCTATTGGTGATTCTTATCATGATCATGTCTTGTATGAGTAGGATGTAATTGAAAAGGCTTTTGCAAATTATTTAGTGAAGAACAACTTGGTTGCGATTGATATTGTAGATTGTCTTTCAGAGGAACTTGTTGAAGTGCTTGTTGAGAGAATGACTGAGAAAGATGTCGATGAAGAATTTACCAAAGCAAATGTGCAGGAAATGATGATTGTTATATGCAGGAAGGCACATCATGTGTTAATTCTTAATTTGCTGAATTTCAAGAAATTGATTGGTGAAGTTAAAAAATTGTATAAATATTGCTAGTCGTTAGCTGCCACATAGAAGTTTAAAGGTGAAATTGATTGGATTGAGTCTTAGCTGGTTGAAATGGGTAAAAAATATAGTGTTAACAAATGTTTATGGTAAATAAAGGGACAAGGCACATGAATTGCATAATCAGTTAACCCTAAGGAAAAGTCACAGAGATGAGTTCGTCAGAATGTTTGCAAAGTTGAGAGTTGATGTTGAATTGAAACTTTCCTCTTATTTGAGATTGTTGATTGATGCTAAAAATGTGGAGAAAGGAGCTAAGAGCATAAATTCATTTGATGAAGCTGTAAGTAAATGTGTTGATTAAAAATGTCAGAGTAGAATTTTGGATGCTTCTACTCGTGCTTGAAAGGCCTTTGTGATGAAATTGAAGAAACTGTTCAAGGATATTTGGCCAAGTGACTTTGAATGACTTTATGCTTATTGATTTGGTGTTTTATGGCCTTTGTCCTTGATGGAAAAGGGGGAGAAAGATTACTGAAAAATGTTTATGTTTCATCTATTTTATGTTTATCTTGAGATATTGTTTTTAGGGGGAGTTGTTGGTAATTATTCTTTTTGAAGTTGTTGTTGGATTATTCAATGAAGAAATTTCATTTGGTAAACATTTTGGTTGTTTGCCACCAATGGCAAAGGGGGATATTGTTGCAGATATGTGTCTTTATTATCATTGATGTCAAACAGAGTGGTCCGAATATGTTCTGGTTTGGACATCTGGTGGATTGAGTTCAGTATTGAGAAGCTATTATGGTTCTTAGACCAGAGAGTGTTTTGGTAGTTCTATGTTTCGACAAGTTGTGTTGGAATAGTGTCAACATGTTCTTAATGATGAATTTTGTTAGAAGCATGTTTTGAATGGTCTAAGTATTATTTATTTTGGTCCAGACTCTTTTCCTTAAGAAAAGATATATTTGGTGCAAGCTTTAGATCGCATTATCAGAATTAGATATATTGTATATGTTTTTCAGTGATGTTGTGAGAAGTATTCTTTTTAGTCTGGTATTGTGAAATGGATATTGTTCTTGACCCAACTTATGTTTTGCATTTTATTTTTTGGTTTGGTTGTATATCTTGGTCGGAAAAGTGTATGTATTTCAATCCTTCTTTTGGTTGACTTGGTAGGGATTTTTTTGTTTCGGTTTGATGCAAGGTAGTCAATCAGTTGTTTTGTTGCAATGGATATAGATACAATTATCCGGAAGGTTCGGTGGTTCAAATATTTCAGTAAGAGTAGAGTTTTGTGCTTTAACAGTGACTATAATTGTTGAACATACCAGAATAATGAGAGGGGGGTGAATCAATATTCCCCAAATTTAACACAAAAATCCTAAAAGTAAATTTGATCACAATTAACCTTAGCATGAAGCAATTAAAACGAAATCCAAAACACACAACTATAAAAGAGACACTATTTTTTATACATGGAAAAATCAAATGGGAAAAACCACAGAGAGGTTTAACTCAAGATTAGATAACTAGTTATATGGGATTACAAAAGGAGGCTCATTGCCCAAATTACAAAGGCTCACTACCAAGAAGAATAAAAATGAAATGAGAAAATTGCATCTACATATGCATGGATCGGTTCCTATTAAGCCTAGACAACACTTCAACTACTTGCAGTAGATCTGGTTAAGAAACTCTACAACTCATTCTCTATCAACTTGCTCACACTCAAAATATTGTCACACAAAAGCTATCCTTCTTCTTCACCAATCTTTTTCACTCTGTCACTTATCACCTTCTTTGCTCATACTTCGATCTTCTCTTTCTCTCATATCTCATATATTCGAACATAATATAGTGTATCGATAAGAGTATACATTAAGTCGGCCTGAGACACACTTACACAAAAAGATATTCCAACGGTTAGATCAAATGCTACAATCATCAGAGCAAAACAATAATAAAACACATTCAAGGTTGACCTGACTCAGAATGAACATAACCTCAAACTTCCTCAAGAAATCGCTATTGAAGCATAAAGAGCACGATCCACCTTAGCATAGGAACAGTTAAAGATACAAACAACATATCATCGACCATGATTAACATTAGATATCAAAAGCCAAAGGCAAATCGAAGCTCATAGAATTGTCAAACATCGCACAACTGAATATATCTTTGTAGCACAACATCCAGAGCACGACTTTTGGAGCACCGAAACTTGAATACAACAATATTGAGCAATAATTCTTTTAGAGCTTCTGGATTAGATTGTGTGCCAATTTTTTTAACATCAACGTTTTGAATCACACTCTGTGATTCATCATCAGGATGATAAAGAGTTCAAAGGAGATGAAAATATGGCACACAATCACGGAGTGTGATTCAAAACGTTGATGTAAAAAACTTTGGCACACAATCGAATCCAGAAGCTCTAAAAGAATTATAATATGGATTGTGGAAATCTGATAGCATTAATATTGAGCAATGACAACCAACATATCAAAAATGTTCTATCATATCTGCATCGAGACAAGAATGTGGAGTACTGCAATCTTATCAACTATCAATTGAATATCACCAAATTTCATATACATCTGGAGCATGAAACTGGTTGCCACAACCAACACCAAAACTCAGACATTAAGAGAAACATATCCACAAACTGACATTGCCCAATTTCAAAGCAACAGTCTACCGGAAGAGTATACTTACAAACACTACTGACTGCCTTTCATTCATACATACCTATCTTCCATTGTTCTGCACTGCCAATGTCTGCATACTCATTGTACATTGCCAATGTTATATACTGCAATATCCAGGCCAATCCAGATCATCTGGATTGACATTGATGATAACTAATCAAGCATTTCTAACAGTAATATGCATTTTGAGATGCCTCTATTTATACAGTTCTTTTTTGATATTGTAATTTTGCATCTTGCCCTGAGTGCAGTTAGCTTCAAGTTTGCAAGTCTCATTTTGTATCTTGCGCCATGAGCAGTTAGCCTTGGCGTGCAAGTCTAGAGTAGTTAGCTCTATCTTTGTAATCATTTCTATCTATAGTGGATTATCTTGTGGGTTGACTCCCACCGTGGTTTTTCCTAGTTCGGGTTTTCCAAATATAAAGTTTGGTGTTTCTATGTGAGTGCTTGTGTTGTTGTTGTTTAATTATTTATGTTGTGGATAAATGGATTTAAGTGGTTAATAATGTTATTGAGTTCCAAAATTTAGTTTTATGTCGATTCACCCCCACCCTCTCAACATCTGGTGTGTTCATCAATGGCTTCAATTTCTTGTAAAAAAAAGAAAGTCAAGATAACTTATTCAAGATTTTTGGAATGTTGTATTTTCCATTAGGGGATTCTAGTCCTTTGATATTTAAGCTCACAAATCTTAGATTCATCATTATTGTTTGAAGAGTTCACAACCTTAAGATTTTTGTATAATCTATAAAAAAAATAAGAATTTTTCTTCTTTCCATTTTCCCCATTTTTTCTAATCTCCTTCTCTACTAACTTGCTTTGTTTTCTTTTTTAATTCCACTTTAGAACCTTTCTCTTTATCTTCCAATCCTTTCTCTTGATCCTATCATAACTAAGAAATAGAGGGTCATTCAATATTAAATTCTCACTACCCTTCTCTATGAAATATTCCCTTGAAGGTAACCTATCACCCTCCTTTGGCTCTAAAGAATTGAAAGTTTCCAATTTTAAATGAACAATGGCTTTCATTTCATTAACTCTCACCTTTTTAATTTTATGAAGAGCCAATTACTGAGCATTCTTTTTACGCTCAAAAAGATGAATGAGGTCATTGATTGAAGCATTAAATTTGATCTGGTGGAACATCTTTATCACTATTCTTGTTTTCCCCAAGGGGAGAATGTGGTTCAAGTGGTGACCAATAATTCAACAAATTATGTTGTTGCATGTAGACTATTGATGGAGAGGCATCCAAGAATATTTTCGACTCCATGTGCTACCCATTGACCTGACCTCATATTGGAGGATCTTGGCAAGCTTCCATGGATCAAAACATGTGTGGACACGGTAAAAAATATTTGCAAATTTGTATACAATCACACATGGGTCCTTAGCCTAATAAGCAATACACTAGGCATGGCTCGTCCTGGTATCACTAGATCTATAGCAGACTCAAATTATTGATGCAAAAAACCTAACTGAGATCTAAGCATTACATATGCCAAAATAGGCCTAAAAAGACCAAGTTCTAAAAGAGATATTTCTACTCACAATGATGAAAAATTGATAGCAACAAAGCAAAGTGAACGAAAAATTATGCACTTTCAAAAAAACAACACTTGAAAAGGAGGTCATATGAGCTTAAATGGAGCCCCAAAAGTTGCAGAAATAAGGATTTGACAAGTACAATTGTAAAAAGCTCAATTTTTTGGAAAATTTGTCAACCAAAATAAAAAAATAACCACACCACTGTGGAGTACATGAAAAATAAAATTAGACCAAATCAAAAAAATAAAATTGCACTTAAAAAGGCCTCAAAATGACCAAGTAGTGAACCTTCATAGTTGGACTGCAAATCTAAAAAGCTCAACGGAGAAGGGTCTAATTTTTTTTTTTAAAAGCTGATAGAGTGCTAACATCAACAAAACATCTTTAACCAATAATAACTCTCATTGAGCAAATCTATTGTCTTATCAACTCCAAAATGTCCACCCAACCCACCACTATGGTTTTCTCTCATCAAATATTTCCAGCACATTCCTATCTTTTCCCAACCATAAAACCTGTCCAATCTAGCCCTTAAGAACTAACACTAGGGCCAACCCCCATTAAACTTGATACTTTCCAGGTTGTAATTGTTAGCAATTTTTGTGCCAACCTTAGCAGAGCTCAAATCCAGGATTTCAGTGTGGCTAATGCTTCATGTTAGTCAATACCGATAACATGTCGTGCTATCAGTCTCAACAAAGTTAGTTGTCTCTTCATAATTTTTGCAAAGAGTCATATAACATGAGGGTATCCCGTGCATAATATGCTATATCAACAACTCATGTCAATAACATGTTGTGTTGTTGATCGGGTCGTGTTATTGATCGCCTCAATTTCTAGGGTGTTATTTGGCACTGAGGCGGGCCCCAGTCAGCTAAGTGTTTGGCGGGTTTAGATAAAGTCACGCGGGATAAGGCTCGAGTGCCAACAAGGGGCATTTTTCTTATCCCACGAGGTTAGAAAGGCAACAACGACATCTCATGGGATAAAGAATTGTCCAAAGCAAAGAAGAAAACCTTATCCCACTGAGTAGAACGAGGACACATATGACGCCATGGGATAAGGCAGACAAAAGCGGTTGGTCTTTTTCCTTATCCTGCAAGGTTAGAGGGACTTCAGTGAAGGCCCTCGGGACAAGAAGTTAATGAAGGCTCAAATGCTTATGTGGGATAAGAAGTAACAAAGGCAGAGGTGTGTTTTTTCTTATCCCGTAGGGTGCAAAGAACAACAAGGGAAGTTCGCGGGATAAGACCCAAGTAAGAAGAGGGTCAGCCTCTCTTATCCCGTGAGGTAAAACAAAGACATAAAAGGGCTCACGGGATAAGAAACAAAGAGAAGGCTTATCCCGCGAGGTTGAGCAGAGAGTAAAAAGAGGTCGCGGGATAAGAATGCACCAAAGCAGTAGGCTTAGAATGTTATCCCGCATGGTATGCAGAGTTGCTCAGTGATCGAACATAGTAGGGAAGCGTGAACCTGGGGTGCCATGTCAACCATTTATGGTCGTCGGATCTTCATAAAGGCCTGATTCGATGACCATGTTTTAATCACCAATTGGGCCTATTGGATGCCTATGTGGAGAGATCTCGCGCATCCATCTTTACACGAATCTCTCAGATCGATGATGAACATTTGAATTCACAGTGGCCGTTGGGTTTTGATTGCTTTGTGTAGGGTAGTTGTCGACTTGATGGTCGAGATCTTTCTTTGCTCAGTCGACACCCGATCTTGGACCCAATCTCATGCCAACCACCTAATTTGCTCGCCTTTACTCCAGAAGTGACCCCTGCATGTCGTTTTTTTATGCCACCATGCCCTCTTCAGTACAGAACAAAGAACTGTCCCTGCAACATTTTGCTTATCCTATGGGGTTAGAAAGGCAACAACGACATCTCGTGGGATAAGGAATTGTCCAAACCAAAGAAGAAAACCTTATCCTGCGGAGTAGAATGAGGACACAAATGACACCGCGGGATAAGACAAAAGTGGGTAGTCTTTTTCCTTATCCCGCAGGGTTAGAGGGACTTCAGTGAAGGCTTGCGGGACAAGAAGTTAACAAAGGCTCAAATGTTGATGTGGGATTAGAAGTAACAAAGGCGGAGGTGTGTTTTTTCTTATCCCACAGGGTTCAAAGAACAACAAGGGAAGCTCACGGGATAAGACCCGAGTAAGAAGAGGGTCAACTTCTCTTATCCCACGAGGTAAAAGAAAGACAAAGAAGGGCTTGTGGGATAAGAAACAAAGTAGAAACAAAGAGAAGGCTTATCCTGTGAGGTTGAGCAGGTCGTGGGATAAGAATGCACCAAGGAAGTAGGCTTAGAATGTTATCTCGCATGGTATGCAGAGTTTCTCAATGATCGAACACAGTAGGGAAGCGTGGACTCGGGGTGCCACGTCAACCATTTATGGCCGTTGGATCTTCATAAAGGCCTGGTCTGATGACCATGTTTTAATCATCGATTGGGCCTGCTGGATGCCTATGTGGAGAGATCTCGCGCATCCATCTTCGCGCGAATCTCTCAGATCGACGATGGACATTTGAATTCGCAATGGCCATTGGGTTTTTGTTGCTCTGTGCAGGGTAGTTGTTGACTCGATGGTCAAGATGTTTCTTTGCTTAGTCAGTGCCCGATCTTGGGCTCGATCTCACGCCAACCACCTGAGTTTCTCGCCTTTACTCTAGAAGTGACCCTTGTAGGCTGTTGTTTTATGCCACCATGCCCTCTTCAATGCAGAATAGAGACTTTTGTCCCTACAAGTGTGCTCAACCATGCTTGTTGATAGGGATTACTTCACCGAGGGGTGGTTTTCGCTTTTCTAGAGGTAGAGGACGCCTTCAGAGGCTAGATTCAACACACTATCAAATTTGTCGATCTGATCATCTTCTCCTCTCTCAAATTTTGTAGCCTAACTCGGGTAGGGTTAGGGTTTTCATCAGATGTTCAATCCAGAGTTATTCCTGAACTATAAAGGCAATTTTTGTAATTTTCTCAGGATCTTCTCCCTTTTTCATTTCAGTTGAATACTTGTTTTCATGATTTGTAATAGTTGCCTTGCCTTTATATTAATAGATTATGCTTAACTTTGCCTCTTTCAGTTCTTACAACTTGTGTAACATTTTACCTCCTTGTATGAATGTATTCTATTTTTGTTTTCCTTAGTTGTAAGTGTCTGTGTTGATTTCATTGTGGATGTTGACTGTGAGCACTCAGTTCCTCTCTTCATTTTACAGGATTCCAACCTTCACTCACACTTAGGTGGTCAATTAGGATAAGAATTTGTGCATACTCAGAGCAATTATATTGATGTTTTGTGTAGATATAGGCAGGAAGGTCAACATTCAATCTAGGTGCACACCTTTTCCCTTTTCAAGCAATCCTTCTTCCCCTTTCCCCTCAAAAAATCAGTAGTGTTAGATTATTTGTGTTGGGTTGGTCCAACACTTGCATCAGATTGTAAAGGAAGTCGGCTTTCTCTGGAGACTCAACCTCACTTTTGCATGTCCCACACTCGGGAGGTTGTTTCCATGTTTCACAAGGTTGGTGATCAAGACTGATCATCAAGGGTGCAAACTTTTGTGACAACAGTAATCTCATGGTATGTTTGTTGGATCCTTTTAACTGTGATCTGGGGTACTTATTCCTCTCTTTCTCTAAAGATAGTATAGGCAAGCCATTTTTTTGGAAATAAGAACTTTGGCGA
The DNA here is from genome assembly GCF_030272615.1 of Cryptomeria japonica. Classification (NCBI taxonomy): domain Eukaryota; kingdom Viridiplantae; phylum Streptophyta; class Pinopsida; order Cupressales; family Cupressaceae; genus Cryptomeria; species Cryptomeria japonica. The sequence goes on from NC_081414.1 coordinate 709,053,708, forward strand.
AAGAATCAGGTTAAAATCATCTACGGTTTGAAAGTTATTCAAGTTTCAGTTTCCTAAAAAAATTGAAAAAAATTCTTCCAAGTCAGATTTGAGGTACTAAACGGTTCTAAATGGTCCCGAAAATGGTAGGAATTGACAAAGCTAATTCTTAGCATATTCTTCACTTAGAGAGCTTTCCGACGAAATCTTTTGCAAATGCCTTAGGGATGGGTTTTAAAAGTTGCCTTGGTTTTAAATGTCTTAAATGTTTCCCTTGGTAGGTGTTCTTTTTGTTCAATGACCTACTTCCTTGGTCACCTCGAGTCAATCAATGATCACACCTTTCTTTAAAATTCAATTTGGATTGCAGAGGTAGAAGGAGAGAAGTCTTTAGAATGCTCAGAAATGGAAAGTATTATCAAAATCTACAATGGGAAGAACTACATCTAGTGGTGATTCAAAGGACACCTTGTGAAGTAGAGAAGGCAGATTCAAGTGTGTGAAGAACTCTGAAACAAATATAATCAGAGTATATATATATATATATATATATATATATATGGTGCATTTATTGATGTATAATCTCTCCTTAGAGATGGTGTAATTCTTCTCATTGTCAGTACACTTGGGGGCATTGATCTTTCTCTTCCTTACCCTTTCTAAGGATCAACTTTTCCATTGATGAGTGGTGTTTGCTTATGATTCGAGATGCTACACCCTTGTGGTATTACTACACTCTGTTGAACTGTCTAGTCACCCTGTCGATTAAATGTCTATCCAAAATGTAGGGAGTCCTCCCAAAGAGGTACCTACTGCGGAAACAAAATGGTAAATCTTGATCATACTCCTCTCAAGCCTCACAATCTAGATATGGCCTCCATGTAATACTATCTATGTCATCAAATAGTCGTCACCAGTACTCTAGCTTCCTAATATGTGGCTGGGAAGTGATCATGCTATACAAATGTACATAGGCCTATCCGTGACCCTTGAATCTAAAGTGAATTGGCCTTGTCCCTGCAATAAGCTCATAGGCCTAGACCTATAGCAGTGTAACCCCGCATCCCAAACTGCAACCACCGAGGTATACAAACGGATGGAGCTCATGATACAAGTGTGCCAAAAATGCATGGTCCCCATAGTTTATTTTATTTGAATGAATTTTCTAGGGATTACAAAATTTGAGGAATAAAGGCCTATAGTTGTGGAGGAATATTTCTTAAAACAACCCATCTTGAAATAGTACACATAATGATTTCATCGTTCAAAACATCAGGGGGCCAAGCAACAACCTTAAAAACTAATTTTCCAACATTCTGGTACTCTTCACTTATTGTTGTTTTCTACATAACATGATTTCTAATGAAGATAACAAACAAACACTTTTGAATCATTCTATAGAAAGAACAAGAATTCCAATTTTTTTCCTCGAACATTAGAAATCTAGTCATAAAAAATATTCCTTTAAGGTAGAGTATCTCTATCCATTTCAACAAAGAAAAAACCAATATATTTGAGATTAATTTCTTCATCCTCATTAACAACCAACATGTCACCACTAGGCTCAAGAACAAGGGCTTTTAAAGGAGGAGAAAGCTTATTGATTTCTTCTTCATCTTTGACGTCTCCTCCAAAAGTGCCTAGTCAATCTTCCAACACTTCAAATTTTTCCTCTGCTAGATTTCTTCTCTACCATGAGAAAACATATTTGTAAGACTTTTTATTTTTCTTCCATTAATACCATTACAACTCTTTGCGAATGTAGGTTTGACTTCTTCAACTCAATAAATCCCCACACTTGCACTTAAATGTTGGAATTATTGTTGTTGTTACACCAAAAGCTCGAGCTATCAACGAATGAGAGAGCGGCCAGAGACAAGGATCCACGGGAGACAGGAGGAAGCACATGTCACGAATCTTGAAGGAGGCGCTGACCAAGTCAACAATCTCCCTCTCAACACCGATGAAATGGAGGGATCCTGGAATTCGAACTCGTAACCCAATGCTCTGATACCAATTTTTGGAATCACCGTTGTCGTTACGCCAAAAGCTTGAGCTATAAATGAATGGGAGAGCGACCAGAGACAATGATCCATGGGAGGCAGGAGGAAGCACGTCATAAATCTCGAAGGAGGTGCTGACCAAGTCAACATTAAAGACCTTGGTATGGGCCAAGCACTCAAGTGAGAACACTAGACATAGTTATCAATTGAAAAAATAGAAATAAAAATGACAACAAAACATTGAATAAAAGAAAAAGAAACATAAAGCCATGAAACACCTGTCAAAACCCCTAGATTAGAAACCTTGAAAAGAGGAAAAAAGGTCCAAGGGAGGCAAAGAGCACGAATCAAAGCCATAGGCAAAAGAGAGAGCAAAGATAGTCAACAATGAAGAACATCTATTCATCTCCCCAGTCACTAAATAGTTTTCTCTTCCCTCTACAATTCTCAACATCTATGTGAGGAGTTTTAGAGAAGAGAGATGTATATTACAAATGAATCCTTTCCCACTTATTCTCACTTATACACATTCAAACACATCTATCCTTGTCCTAATTGCACCTATTCCCATATATTTCCATTGTTTTATTGGCCCACATTTTTATACATTTCATTCTTGATTCCCAAATTTAGCATTGCCCATCCTAAATGATTTTCACATGATACAAGGTCAATCTCCCATGATGCACATTTGAGCCATATGTTAAATTTTTAAAATTCAAATGATTCACTTAGGTATACTTTCCTCGTAGCCATTGGTAGCTAGTGTGAAATATGTTTAGGTGACGATTTATTATATCTTGGTTTCTAAAGAAATTCATTTAGACATTAATCATATCCAATTATCCTTAAAAATTCTAGATCATACAGGGGGCATTTAGTAGCAACACTTTGATTTGGACCTTTCAAAAGAACAATTATTTATAATCAAAATCAACATCTAGATCACTTGCTTGCTTATTCATTTTTGCTGATCTATCTCATGATCTTAAAGCGTGTATAACCAAAGTGATTGACCTAAAATAACTTGACCCTTGTGATGTAACAATCTCCCCAAATTATTTATAGATACTACTAGTATTTAATAGTTAGCGAGGAGCAAAGCATCTAACCAATTAGATAATAAAAGCCTATAATATACTAGATTAGGACCACACATCAAATATCGAATCCACGCAATACATAATCAATCCACAACAACATAATTGAATCGAATCTCAATTACCATTTTTGCACATGATCCCAAACATTGAGCATATCCAAATTGCTTATTCTTCTATATGCAAGTGGAAATTCCACCTAATCAATCTTATCTTTATTTTTATTTTTTCAAAAGGTGAATACTTCTATCTCCATATAGTTGATTTCCTAAAATAATATTGATTTGGATGCCTTATCATATTCAAACCTTATTTTATTGTGGTCTAGGTTAATTTATGCCGCCTTGATTGCATTTGTTTAATTAGCTTAGATTAAGCTTAGGGAAGGAGTATTTTCCTCAACACTATTATAATGTGGTCAACGATGCTCCTCATCATGACGGAGTGTAGGAGACGGTTGATTGTGGTGGAGCAAAGAGGAGGGAGTCACTTTTCATGACACAACAAATAAATAACACCAATAATGGATGCTACTAAGGTCACAGAAATTCTCCATTCATATGCATGTGAACATAAACCTTCAACACTTGTAAAACTAACATTATCTTGACTAAGAAAGAAGAATGGCATATGCAAAGTGCAAGGCCCAATTTACAGGCTGCACACACTGTCTGATTTTCGATAATGGAAATATTAAACTGTAATTGATAGAGAGAATGATTAGACAAGTATTTCTTGAAACACCATGTCTCAAAATAAAATGATCTTGGCTAGAATGAAATTTTTTTTTATGATCATCGTTATTGTTTTGAATGCATCGTTGATTTTGGGAGCCAAGTGCTTGGCCAAAGGCAGGCTTTAGCCAATCCTTAGCCAATCATTTCACTAGAGAGACAACACATGGGAAGTTAAGAGACAGATTGCATTCTTAATACCCCCTTGATATCAAATAATGCTATGCTGCTTTACTACTAGGTGTCTCTTATAAGCTAGTTTTCAAGTAAGGAAATGCTGATATTAAACTCCGCTACATGAAAATCTTGTATGAACTACCATTCAGAATGCTAAGAATTCAGAATTTTGGAAATTCGCTTATAGAAAAAGGAAACAGGGGTGTAGTTTATCTATCATATGAAACATCAGGTCTACACAGTACTAGCACATTTTAGTATCATACACACATCATGAAAAACGAAGTACATATTATATATATGGTAGTGCTATTACTTCATCATAATGCACCCACTAGAGTCTTTACCCATAGAACTCTGAGAATGATCATTTCCACATGCCATCTATTTGAGTACAAAAGAGAGCCAATACATTAATTGATGTACTCCAGTATAACATGAAATAATCTCGATCATAACATGGTATTATAATCTGATGATATTTCCCTTATCATTTGAGCGAAAGCCCACATGGGTTCAACAAGAATACATGTACAAGTGATTTTCAAGGGTCTCTAACACATTTTCAAGCTTTCCTAAATGTATTAGTGTTTAAACTATATTGAATATCCCAGCTAGATGGGAAAAAAATTAAGCATAACGAATATCAAAGATAAACCAACATCCAATGTTAAACCTTTAAAATCACATCCGGCCAAAGCACCATATATCTATCAGTTCTTAACTCCAACCTGCTAGCTGTGAGCATTTGTCAACAGTCCATTTTGAGGTATACTAGAGCGAAGAAAATTGTTTTGAACAAGTTATAGTTTCTTGTTAGTCTCCTGGTAGGCCTTATTAGACAAAATGAAAGGATGTTCTTGAACACATGATATATCAGTCAGACACTTATAGTAAAAAAAATATCTTTGAATAGAAGGCAGTCATCCTGCTCAAGCAAGAAATGTCAACATCATCAATCATTTGTGAGAAAACAGTAAAAACATGGTTATGGTTGGGTTCCATGGAGGAGCTCACTGTTCATGTTATTATGCTGCAGATGATCCTATTAAACATAAAAATTTGAGCTACGTCATATTTTGGAGTCTCTAACATAAACATTTGTAGCGACTGTATTTAAGGAATTCCTGCAGCTATTAAAAGCTGAGAGCTTACCGTTTAAGGTTGATGCTCACAGTTTAAGGAAGGTTTTCTGACAAACTTAAAATATTTGTTGTGTAAAATTATTTCCTGGTATTGATATGTAAAACCCTAAAAACAAAATAGCAGAGTGGAAAAACTGTGTTTCCCATGGAACTGTTGAACTGCAAAATTATCTTAAATTCACCGAGCAGTGCTTGCTGAAAAATGTGGAACGTCTCATCCGCAGAACCACTTAGGAATAAAAATTAAAAAAGAAAGAAAAAAAGACAGAAGTATGTTATGCAGTTCCTGCTTTGCGTTGTTGCAGCAGTATTCAAATCATGGTTTATAATCCCAGAATAACATGTTTCTAAGGATATGGATCATTTTCAGATATCATAAAATTGGGTACGAAAGATTATAAAACTCAAAAAAGTGTTGGTCATAGCCACAGCGTTAGTGAAATTAAAGACACCCCACATTCAGAATAATCATGTGTATGTCAAATCAAATTCATGAAAATCCCCTCTTAAATAGTTCAACAAAACTTAGTTACTCCTTTTATGATTTATCTGGTCCATACCATCAGCAATACAGTAGCATAATATGTAGATTGAATGCTTCTCTGCCCAACTTAGAAATGAAATTATGCCAATACAAATTCCTACATATAATGCCTTAGGTATTGACTCCAGTTTCGATTCTATGCATAAATAATCAAAGAGTAAGTGATAAAACACTAAATTTGTGAGGCATTTTGCACCCTAACACATACTGCTAGAGTAAACATACTCCTTTACTCCGCTAAGAAGAAAACATTAAAGAAACAGCATCAATAGTGCAGTTTTCAAAGAGGGTAATTTTCTTAAGCAATTGGAAAATGCTTTGCCTCTAGTTCCCATGTCCCCTAGTACCCAGATCAGCTGCTGCTTGGGCTGCTTTGCTAAGTACTCCAGACAACCACAAGGCTCCAGAAGAAAAGTACCTGCTATTTACAACGGCCGACCCTGCACTGCTAGATGTTTGCTCTGCAGCCGACAGCATTGCTTTAGTCTTCTCTGAAACGTGATATCTCTCTTCCACAGATTTGATACATTGTGCAGCAGCACTAAGTTTGTCATTGATACCTATTTTCTCGCCCAAAGATATCACCTTAGCTGCAGCACTAGCTGTGACCTGATGACTTTCATCAAAGGCTTTGGCCTTGCTCAATGCATCTTTTCCCAGAATATACCCTTTGGAAAGCATTGCAGAAACAACATCTTGGGCCACGGTTACTGCCTCACGAGGATTTTGAACAAAACCTCTAGATCGTGTAACCTGATACAGCAATATTCATCATCTAGCCAGAAATAAATGATTGTCAAACAACAATAATCTGCATACTTAAACGGTCACTGTATTTGTCTTAAGAGGATTAATTGCACTGATGGTATTGTTAGCCATTCGCAGATAAAAACAACAAAAAATTGCATGCATATAGGGGGATACCTCTGCCTCATCATCATGTTGAAGTCTCCATGAGTGTGTCCTCCAATCATCAAAAGAATCCTCACAATCCCCCCATCGCACTATGCATACTTTTTGATCTATTATAGTTGCTCCCTGCAAAGCTTTCAGTATAAATTCATTGCAGCATAAAAACTATTTCATCCTTTAGAAGGGTTCAACTGTAGACACACAGTATATTCCTATCTTGAAAACTCACAATTCTGCTGAAAAAAATGCTCTTATCCAGGTCAAAAGCTAGATAAGTCTCAAGTATAGGGGTATTATGTTAACCAAACAACCATGAAAACCTTTAATGCTTGTCCTGATATGTGACGAGAAAAGTTGTAAAAGCTGCTGAAATAGTACTCTTGCCGGGGTCAAAATCTAGATGAGTCTGGATTATGTTGACAAAACCACCATGAAACCGTTTAATGCTTCTCTTGATATGTGAAAAGCAAATTTCTAAAACTAGGGCACTTGATAATAATAATGGTTGACATTATTGAGCTTTGGATTTTGAACTTGCCAGGCTCAGGGCTCAAGCACTAACCCATGCTTATTAGTAAATCCGAGTTCAAAGTTCGTTTATGGAGAGGTTCTCTCGCAGTGAGTACTCACTAGTTATGGGAGACCACGGATGGTCTAATTATATAAGAAATCACCCCCAACTTATGGACTGTAGAAGCTCAATAATCTACCCCTTTTTCATATGGTAGGAGGATATGCTCTTCAAAGTCCTTAAAACGAGAATTATTTACACAAAGTTCAGATTGAAGGGTTAAGTAGACTCAAATTCCGAAGAATTTGGTTCTGAATTCTGAGTTCAATTAGGAGCCCATAAGAGGAAAACTACAGGACACAACTGTTGAGAGGTTTTCAATTAAGAAGAACAATTATTTCTAACTCTTTTAATGACAAAAGGGTTTGGTCTCCTAAACAGCAAATCACAGGTACACATATAAGCCCCTGAAATGTATTTAAACCTTGTTAACCAGAACGAAAGATTGAATTGTAAAAACGAGAAAATGACTTACAGTCAGCAGAAGAGCAGTTTCTACAGCATATGGCTCCTGGAAAGTCACAAAAGCAACTTGGGAATCCTCGCCAACTCTGGTAAAACAGTACCATTAGATGAATTGCAGAAATTCTCACAACAGAATTGATTTCAAATAGGGCAAGTTTGAACCCACCTCTCTAATTCAACAGTCTCAACCGTTCCAGAGTAGGAGAAGAAATCCCTCACATCCCTTTCGGTTGCATTTGGAGACAAACTCACCACTTGAATAGCGTAATTCTCCATAGCTTCAGATTCTTGCGGCACACAAAACTTCTTAATTACACTTCTATTTCCATCTCGGACACCGCCACTGCGATCTCAGAAGAGAAATTCTCCAATAAATCCCAAATTCATCAGATTGGTGTACATAAAGTTTAAATCACAGAACTGGTTTATCACTTTTGATTGGAATTACAAAAAATTCAGTGGTAAAACGTATACACTGAAATAAACCCCAACCAACAAATTAATCTGGAAAACTCTATTTCCTTAATAAACCCTAAAGAAAACCGTCAATCAAATATCTTTATGTCCCGTCAACTTCTATTGGTAAGATGAAAATTAAACGAGATAAGTATAGTGTCACTTCACACATACCTAATTCTATTTTGTCTTGTAGGAGTATAGTGTGTATTCCATTATTATTGTTTTCAATAAAGCTTTATTTCAATAAAATAAAAAAATAAAAAACTCCATTTGTTCATACTTCAATTTTTTTCAAATCTAGACACCTCATGCACATGTGTTCATTTTTGTCATGTGGACTTCAATTGAATTTTTTTTTTTTTTTTTTTTCTCTAACTAAATATGATTAGTAATAATAATAAGTCAATGAATTTAGATATAAGGGAAGAAGAATAGTTAGCATCTATGTTTCAATTATTGCTCATGTTTCAATTATCATTCTCTCTTTCATTTAACTCCTTAATTTTAATGAACAAAAAAAATGATAACTAAAAGCCCATTAATATATTTCACATCTAACGATAGGCACCCACTTTACCCCTAGTTGTTAGATTTTTGGAATTTAATTAGAGGAGTTGCGCAACTTTATTGGTACCCATAGTGCATGACTAATAGGGTATATGTGCATAAATATCGGTCATTTTTGAGGTGGTTGTAGTGCACAACTACTAGGACATCTTTAAGTAGGGTATCATGCAACACTTTGAAATGACCACTTTTTGACCCTTGTGCACATACCAGATCCCATAACATGCTTCATTACTACCTAGAAGCCATAACAATAGGTATAGGTAGTTAAGCCACATACAAAGACAACAAAAAAAAAATCATCAAAATCTGATGTATCGTTTAGGGTTTAGCTATAACGACTATTGGTACACTTCCTCAAGGGGATTCATTTAGACACCATGCTTTTTTAGAAATCACTTGTCCCTCCCCTTCCTATGATTCCTTTACACTACCTAGTTGTTGGGAACATCCTTCTATGTACTATTTAATTTGTACCAAATCTCTTCTTGATGTAAAGCTTTTGATGATGGACTTTGTAATCATTCTTTACAATATAATGTATTGGTTGAAGTCTTTCTTTTTAACCAAATTGAAGATTGACAAGGGGAGGCTCGCTTGTGGAGTTTTCTATTGGCTTTTGTTGCTATTGTGCAACTCTGTAATCAATGAATTTATTTGGTTTTTGTTGTTGTTGTGCAACTCTCATTGTAATCATTTTGTAGTTTAATTCTTCTTATTCTAGTGAAAATAACTTGGGATAAATATTATATAAGTATGGCTATAAATAAGTATTAAATTAATAAAAAGATTTAAGGCATTTAGTTTTAAGATTGATGAAGAATATTTTATGGTTTATATTTTTTCTTCTTCTAGTAATTAGATTTATGTCAAAGGTTCAAACATGTTGTCAAGTTGATTATTCAAAGCTATGAGATTTCCACAATCCATTCAAATCTTGTATGCAGTTTCTGGGTTTGATTGTGTTATAAATTTTTGACCATCAACGTTTCAAATCACACTCTGTGATTCATCATCAGGATGCAAGAGAGTTCAAGGAGTTGAAAGATAGTAAGTTGCAGACCAAGGCATCAATATAAAGAGGGGGATGAGCATGAGGAACAAGGAAACCCAAAGACAAAGAATAATAAGAAATATAAAAATAGACAATAATCATCTAAAATAAAAAATAGGAAAAGAAAAAATAATGAAAGACAACAAAATTAAAACATTAAGAAAAATAGCTAAAGTTCTCATAATTGTACCTATGGGTCAGCGCCCTCGTTTTTGGTTGCTTTTATTATCAAAAACAACAAATTCAGGAAAGAAATACTTAAACAAAAAAGAAATATATACATAAAATAAAATAAATCAACCTACAAATATAAAAATATATGGGTGTGTATACATATTTAAATATATACACATGCCCATATAAATATTAAAACAAAATTAATAAAGAATAAACGAACAAGAAAATACACCAATCTAAAAAACATAAATGCACAATAAATACATAAATGGCTTTTGTTGTTTCCATTTATTGTGCACTTATGTTTTTTAGATTGGTGTATTTTCTTGTTCGTTTATTCTTTATTAATTTTGTTTTAATATTTATATGGGTATGTGTATATATTTAAATATGTATACACAACCATATATTTTAATATTTGTAGGTTGATTTATTTTATTTTATGTATATATTTCTTATTTATTTAAGTATTTACTTACTTGCTTTTGAATTTGTTGTTGCTTTAGTGACCTTTAGCTTTTTTTCTTGGTGTTTTAATTTTTTGTCTTTCATTGTTTTCTCTTTTCCTATTTTTTATTTTAGATTATTATTGTCTATTTTTATTTTTCTTAATATTCTTTGGCCTTGGGTTTCCTTGTTCCTCGTGCTCATCCCCCTCTTTATATTGATGCCTTGGTTTGCAACTTACTATCTTTCAACTCCTTGAACTCTCTTACATCCTGATGATGAATCACAGAGTGTGATTCAAAATGTTGATGGTCAAAAATTTATAACACAATCAAATCCAGAAACTGCATACAAGTTGATTATTATTCATTTTAGGTCAATGATGTAGTTATAGATTTAATTCCCAAACCTACAAATTTAACATTTTAATGAGTATTTAACTGTTTTGTTATGGCTTATGTGTTTTGTTTGGGCGCCTAGTTGTGTGATGCTAGAAGCTATTTTGTAGCTCTTTGTTTTGCTATTTTTATGAGGGTTCGGGACCCTTCCCCTGCTAAAGTAATCAAAAGCATTTTAATGAGTATTTAAAATTTGTGTGCCACTTTAAATTGTTATGTGAAACCTTTAGGGATGCACTTACCTTTTATATATAAACATGATGGCACTGTTAAGTATTGGTAGAGGTTGTTGTGTTAGGCACAAATGGTGACTTCCTCCCCCCTCTTGCCTCAATCAAACTCTTGGATCAATTTAACATTTTTACATAAATTGGAAGATATAGTAAGCACATGCAAATGCCTACTATGTCCTTATCAATGCAGATGCTAAGTGTGGATGTGTTCTCTTGATAAGTCCTAAATAATTAGAATCGATTAAGAATTGTCTTTTTATACAATACCCTAACATGTAAAATTTAAAAAAATCATAGTCAATTGCGTAATAGGTGGTTGAGATTGAGTCAATCTAGATCCATGTTTATATATGATTTTGAAATTTTGGGGGATCAAAACTATTGCTATAGCTATAGACCAAGTGTGGTTTTGAACAATGGTAGGGAATAGATAACCTAATGATCAAATTTATATCTTTGGGATGTGTGGAGTTTGGATAAACCCAAGATCGGGTGAATTTACTAACATTTGCACATAAATACATGAATTTCACAATATAACATTTTGATAGAAGAGTGAGGGAAAAGTGAGGGGAACACTTTTCACCCTTAAATTTTTCCCCCACTTGGACTTGTATGCGAGCTACTATGAACTATGCATGTCAAGGTAAGTAAGAAACCAACATGAAATTAAATAATAAACACATGGGTTTAAGGACAATAGTGTGACCCACTAGGGAACCAATCCTATATTTTGCCTAAATTCAAACTGTGATTGAAAAAACATGGGGTTCAATCTAACCTTAAGGTTTTAATCTAATTTGCCTAATGCTTTGGAGGGTCAAAATAAGTCATTTGAAGATAAAAATGTATAAACTTGTGTAGCCTTGGGTGTTAGCTTTCCAAAAATTATAATTAAAAATTACAATATGTATTATATTTTTCTAAATATTTTTAATTTTATAATCAACATAGTTTCATTACAAAAGTAATGGCCTTAGTTTGAAACACTAGAAAAATGACAATATAGCTTTAAAAAACCAAAAAGTGACACATTAATGTTCTTGCTTCAACTTTTTTTTTTGTTGATAAAAATATAAAGATAAATGTGTAATAGTTAAATATAGGTCCAAAATGTAATACTATTTGGCTCACCTTTTTCCACCATGACTTCTATGAGTCTTCAAGTTCAAAGGAATCTAGTCTAGAAACCAAATCATTCAACACATTCTTTATTACAGTAGGTGAATTTAGGTAGCTCTCTTCTCTTTCTAGACTCCTTTATGAATCCTTCCCTTGCTATGTACCCATTAAAAATTGATGGAGAACAAACTCTTCATCCTTTGTAGGTATTGACTACTTTATCTTTATATATATATATATATATATATATATATATATATATATATATATATATATATATATATATATATATATATATATATATATATATATATATATATATATATATATATATAACTTGTGATTCCCTCATTGCCTTAAAGACCTAATGTCTTTCTTTCAATTTTCTTGGCTCTTTACACTTTAGGTGGCTCGCACTCTCTTTCTTTATTGCTAGGATAAATCTTAAATATGCTTTCCTCTTTCTAATGATTCTATTATTTCTAGGATTCCTCCATCAACTCTATCAAATTTTTAACTATATGTATTGTTTTCCTTCTTCTAAGAGGTACTCCTCCATTGCACCATTTTCTCAACTCTATGTTATATGCTCATCTACTACAATGGGAGAACACTTAATTCCTATCTCATCCTCTACCCATTTTCTTACAATGGAGGAGATTATGATACAATAACACCTTCCACTCAAACATACTCCTTAGTTGAATATTCTCTCTCCTTTTTCTACCCACACAAACAAATATGAACAAAACCTCATACATAAGTAAAAACACTATAATATCAATTAATGTATTCAAGGCAAGGGTTTTTTATGGAGGACAAACTAAAATAAGTAACCTAACACTTGCTAACACACACATGGACAAATGAAACAAAAAAACAATATTGTTTATATTGAAAATTACAAATTTGGAATTGTAATAGGCCTACAAATATGCCTAGAGGAGCCTTTAGATTACACAACTAATGAATCAACCAAATAATTTTTTTATTGTCCTAGAGGAATACATTACATAGTAAATCTCTCTCCTTTATTCGCTTTCTACCCTCTAGCAAGAGGGTCTCCTCTTTTCCTTCTTTGCCTCTATTGAAGTCAAGTCTGCACTGAAGAGTACAAGATATAAATATGGTAAGGATTGAGATGTACATGCTCTAGTTTAAACTATGTATGTTCAGTGTGATCCAAAACTTTAAGAAAAAATACATACACTATTTAAACCATAATCTTATCCATGTCAATCTAATGGATTGTGGATAATTAATGTCAACTATGGTAAGAATTACAAACATGATATAATGAGTTAGAAAGACAAAATAAAGACACTAGTAATGTACAATAGAAAATAGAAACATTATGTATTGTATTTCATAATTAAAATTATTTAGACACGAAACTAGTGAAAACTAATGTGGTAGACATAGAACATGAGCAAACATAAAAGTTAAAAGAGGCATTTAAGTAACCATAAAAATTATTAAGGAGCTATAGGAAAACATAGTAAATAAATATTAAACATTTAAGAAAACATGAGTGCTAAAAGGTGGGATAGGAAAGATAGCTTCCGAGTGAGGAAAAATCATAAGGTATTATATAAAAAGTGAAATGAGAATAGGAAACACATAAGAATTATGACATATAATATAAAAAGTGAAATGACATTAAGAAAATTAAAAAAAATCATGGCATAGATAATGTAGAAGGTAAAATAAGAATAATAAAAAAATGATAATGATGACATATGGTATATAGAAAGTGAAATGAGAATAGGAAACACATAAGAATTATGGCAGATAATTAAAAAAGTGAAATGAGAATAAGAAAAATAAAAAAAATCACGACATAGATAATATAGAAGGTAAAATAAGAATACTAAAAAAATGATAATGATGACATATGGTATATAGAAGGCAAAATTATAATAGGAGAAACACAACAAACATGACATAAAAATATCAAATTGTAAGAACAAATATACAAGAACACATAAAAGATAATATCAATCTATAGATAAATAAATCATACAAATGCTTTACTTCCCCTCCAATTTTATGAATTGCTTATTCAATTATAGTGTTTCCTCTTGATAGGAATTGAAATTCTTGATGAACACTCTATCAATAGGTGGAACCACAAGAGCTTATGCATTTACCCATTTCTCTTAGTTTTTGGATGTGGTCTCCAGAAATATTTTGCATTTGTTGAACTATAAAATTATTCTTTTGAATCCATGAAGCAATTCTTGTTCCATTGAATACTATTTCTTGTAGCATATGATCCTCATTCTTCTTATGTACACCATAGGGTAAAGTATGCTTGATATGATTATGCACCATCTTGGAGTTATATTTTTTATTTCATTTATTCACCAGACCCTCTTGAAATATATCATAAAGATACTTTTTTATTTCATAAGGATGTTCATTAGGCATATGTATGCAAGTATCCAAATTGAAGTGGCCCATCTTAGAAAGAGGCTCATATGGATCTTGAATATTCTTTAGAATTATGCCCTCGTGAATGTATTTAACATATTGATCAATGTACAACATAAGGGACATCACTCAAGTATTCAAGCACTAGTCAACTAAGAAAGATGTGACATCTATTTGAAGTAGGAATGCATGACATAATGCATATACTTCTCTAAGATCCACCTTAAGAGGTAAAATGACACAAACCAAAGTGTGAATGAATATTTCACTAGCCATCTTCAATGATACTATTTGAATCAATGCAATACTTTAACTTTTAAAGTGTCCATTTTCTAATAATTATTTAGTGCACATATTGAATTGATTTGTAACATTTGTGAGAATATCACCAAAACAATATGGCATTATACCTACCAGACATAGTGGACCATAATAGTTATTTTGTGGGATTCTTCATTTGAAAATGTAATCAAAAGAGTAACATGAGAGGAAGAATATATGTATCTCTAAAATGTATTGAACCCACAAAAATCATCCATATGCAAGCATGTGTGAGAATCAATGTGTAAGAACTCTAGCGAGAGAATCCTATTCATTTGAGATGTAATGATGTTATTAGAATGAAAAATGGATTAGTATAAATCTTCAACTTTTTTTATTTGGAGTGATAACTAAACGATTGGCCCTATAATCAACACCTTTAATATAATCATATCACTATCAATAAAGTCTCATACTTTATGTTTCAATTTCATGCAAACTTGTGGGTGAATTCCATGTACTTTATGAAATTTGTGAAATGCAGTACCCTCTAGCTTGATCTAATGGAGTTAGAAATGGAAGAGTAATCAACTTAGAGCCTAACAAAATTTAAAATGCAGTGTCTAGGTCTCTTTGTAACTTAGTAAACTTCCTAAAATTATGTAGATCGAAATAAGGTGCATTGGAAATACTAGGCACTTAATACACACTTTTCTTTGTTTTATTAGAATCAAAATACCTTTTGAAAAAGTATTGGATTTTTATAATTTTGAAGGATAAGACATAGATTTGTACTAAAGTGTATATGATACAAGCAATTTGATCTTAAGATTATTTAGGTAAGGGTACATGCCCATAAGAAAATAAAAACTACTTAAGTGTTCATTATTCTTAATAGTGGAGGAGTTCCTTAAGGAATATAATTTGTAGCTCATTATCATCAAATTGATGCTTTATTTTACTATACATGATTGAAAGTGAACTACTTAATGAGCTAGACTTGTTACTCTTTTGGGCACAGTTAGTCAAATTATTCACAATTTCAATCTAAATTACATATAGAAGCACATAGAAGCACATAGTTGGTCTCCATGAGTGGAAATATAAAATTGTACATGAACCTAATCTGAAACATGTGGATCCAATTTGATAGAATGCATATTTTTTAGATTCACTCATCTTGATTTATGTTATTTTAATATGTGGAAGGACATGTAGTGATTAGGAACACCATTAAGTAATCCACTAGATTGTGAAGGTCAAATTCTCCTTCGTTAAATCCTTAATAGACCAACACTATGACTTTGAGCAATGATCAAGGACAACAAACATGCATATGATGACCTTATGATGATGTCACAAATATACAAATGAATAATAAAATTTCTTTCTAATCTCTTTAATTCATATGTTCTTCTCACATTCCAATATACTAGATGATTCCAAAATAAATGAATAAATGTCCTTAAAATGACATCCAAGCTTACAAATCAACATAGCATATATTAAGTTAGCTCACAATAACTAGTTAAGTTATCAACAAGATACAAAATGTACATTTTAAATTTTAAATTTCAAAAATCTAATCCATGACTATAAAAGCAACTTAAGTCACCTGTTTGCATTCATAAATTTGATCTAACATGATTAAAAAAAATCTAATAATTTGAAATCAATTTCTAAACATCAATAATAACAATAATCAAAATTCAAAAACTATTATAAACTTCACACAAAAATAGGCTACTAGTAAACAAATTATTATATTTTTTACATTTAATAAAAAAATTAAAATTAAAATTAAAAAAAGACATGGATGTGCAATTTTAACAAACTAGAACCGCCCTTTCTTTTAAGAAACAAATCAAAGACAAAAGGATCAAGACAAGCCTTCAACTGCCCCACCATATACTTTTTGTTTTGTAGAACTTTCGTTGGGTCCCTCTATAATGTTGTAAGGGGTCTAGTTTTCTTAATTTTTGCTTAAATTATACTATCTTAGCTTTAAAAAAATAAAAATGATTTAATTATAAAAAGTTAAAAGTTATAGGATGAAATACTTTACTAAAGCTTTAGGGCACCCACCTAGGTATTTTATATAAAGTTATGTGTAGATTTGGTAGATAGAGCTAAACTTTCTACTCACAATTTCAATATTCCAAATTGGTACCAACTTTTTTTTTAAAAGTGAACATAATCAAAGTGATCTTATGTGCAATTCACTTCACTTTTATGGGTGCGTATAATATACTTTTTATATTATAATAAGATAAGAAATAGTTATAGGAAATATAAAAATGATAGTTATAAAATAATAATAAAGATGTTACAATTATTATAATATTATAGTTTGATAAAATAGCAACAAAAACAAATCATTATTAAATGTAATCTCACAACAAAATCAATCAACATTTTGCATATAGGTTAATAAAAGTAGCAAAGAGAATAATAAATATTTATATCAATGGTTGAAAAATAGAATATCCCAACAAAATGTACACGAGTCAAATAAAGTACGACAATAGTTATAATCATCTAGACAATAGTGCCCCATAGTATCCATCATCGATCACCAATCATCAAAACCTTGTAGTTGACATATTTGAACCCCTATAGAACCTAGAATCAATAATATTAAGTTTGCATTCTTAAAGTAACTTCTAGACAGTCTTAGAAGTGTTTTTAGCTCCCTCAAAATTTTGAAGCTATGAGAGATAGTTATGGACAAAATTTTCCAACTCAACATTTACTCCCGATTGGTCTCGAAGAATAGAAGATATGTTGGCAATATGAAGAATTGAGTTACATAAGACAATTTGGATCTTGATTTGACAAGAATAAAATGTACTAAGATGGGTGACCTCCTAGGAAGGCTCAATGCTTCACCTATGTGAGCATCACCTAGTGTAATGAGTGCTAAGTGTACCATTCATTCTCATGAGACATAGATTCTTATGAACTACTACTCATGAAACATGGGTCAATGAGTTTGACTCAAAAATTACACAATTGATCCTAATAGCAATATCATTATTTGACTTGTTGTGGAAAATATATCTTACTTATCAAAGGATAGAATGTGTTAGAAAAAGTTACCAAGCAACAAAACTTCTAAATAAACTTGAGAATCACATTCTTGCAAGAGCGGGCGATCAGATTGTGAGAGGTGGATCTTCCTAGAAGAGAAGATTTCTAAGATCAAGTGTGTGGGAAAATAGTAGGGATTGTGGAGAAGAGGGAAGGCCAAGGCTTATAGCATAGAGGCAAGATTAGAAAGCACATTTAAGGGATTTTAAAGGAGCAATGCCACAAGGGGGTGGAGAAAATTGAGGTAGGTGCCAATGAGAATTTTGATAGGAAGGACCTTTGAAGCCATTGTTGTAGTTATGGATACAAAGTAATAAGAAGTAGTTTATTCATGCAATTCATATATAGATAAATACAAGAAATTATATGACATAAATAGATTCAAAAAATAAATGAGATGTCGCAAATTAATGATATCATTATTTAAATTTCTATAATGGCCTTATATGTTGTATTTGATTGCTTTGACACAAGTTACGATAAATGTTTAGGAATATGAATGCTCGTTATAATATTACATACTCATAAGTAATATGCCCAGTATAATAATTGAGAACCTAAATTTCACAACTTTGACAAATTTTCTCTATGCCCAACCCTATTTAAAATAATTTCTCATCTTAGAATCCCTTTTAATAATAAGGTATTTCCAAGTAAAGGTTATTGGACTTTTGTTTGTAACTTTTCCAAGGACTAACTTAAAATATTATAGTCAAAATAATATTTAAATTTTTTTCTCATACAAATCAATTGAGGGCTTGTAGATTGAATTTCATGTGTAATGGTATTTATATAGTGAAACTCTTTGTAGTTCAAGCCATGAACCTCATTGGTACCAATAGCTTAGAAACTTTTTCAAATGCTAGAATGAAGCTTGAATGTTTACCACTTTGTGAGATTTAAATTTGGAACTTAGAAAGCCTTAAATGGTAACTAGGAAATAAAATGTCTTTGTAGTGGGAAATATCTTCTATGCCAAGAATTTGATTACTAGAAAATAAATATGTTTATTGAGATTCTTAAGCCTAAGATGTTTAGGAAATTCAACAAGAAAGGGACTATTGGTCTATTTGAGGATTCATAGTTAAGAGTGAGTGGGGGAAGAAGGAAAATTTAAGAGGGACCATGTAGAAGTGCAAGATGAAGATTTATGAAGCTTAAGAAATAAGAAAGTTGTTATTTGTATTGGATGGAAAATTAGGGTTTCACAAGTTATGCTTTGTAAACTAGGAAATGACCTAACTTTTACATGCATTACATTAAAAGGAGGATGAACACAATATATCCAACCTCAATTATATTAGGAAGAGGGTTGAATGCTGATTGAAGTCTAATTCCCCTTTTGTTTGAGTTGAAAATGCAATTCAAATTGTATAATTAAATATAGGGAATGTATTTGAAAAATTAAAGTAAATTGATGAAAACAAAATACTATAGATGTCCAATAGAGCCACAGTCAGGTATTTGTGTAGAAGAAGAGAATTAGAAACTATTCCTAAAAGTTTGGATTGATTTTTTAGGGTCGGGTAGCAAAGATTCACCCTGGTCCTTTGATTTTTGCTTTGTTGGAATTTGAACATTTTCGTTGTCATCAACTCTATTGGAATATTTGAGTATATCTTTTGAGTAAGTTCCTTGCACACATAAAGAGAGAGAAAAGGTTGTGGATAGGGGTTTTCCTTGGGTCAAACCCCAGTTTAGGAATTAAACTTGAAATTGAGAAATAATTATAATGGAAATTGTAGCAAGATACTTTTTTTTATAGAAAGTCTAGATATGAAATGAAATGCTTGTAATTGAAATGTATACCTTGATGAATCTTGGTTGAATCCTCATGCAAGGGTTTTAGGATGTCTTGTAGAATGTCTTCACAAAAGGTTGATCATGGATGCCATCTTGAATGCTTGAACTTGACTTCAATTCTTCTCCAATGTTTGATGAATGTTTGATTGCTTGTTCACTTGAATTGAATTTTAAATCTTGAATGAGGCTCTTAGAATTTCTTATATTAGGTATTCAAATGAGAGGGGTAGACCTCCTTTTATACTTGACTACCTAAAAATTATTTGAATTTTTAGAGTAGGTCGACACGGGGTCTAATTTCTTGCTCACCGGGCGTGATCATTGTGAGGACCAAATTTGGGTCCTGATTGAGAGGACTAGGGCACTGGGCACCCTAGTCTTGAGAATCGGGAAGTAGATTTGGGGAAGAGATAGTGAAGATAGTGAAATTATAGGTTTGTGAGGTGGTGTGAGAAAAATCAAAACAAGGATCAGGTATCAAAAGATGAAACACCAAGGTGATGTTTAGATGAGGATGAAATTGTATGCAGATATAGTTTACCATGCTACATTTAGCCCCCTCTTTAGTAAGAGTATGAGACTGAACTGTACTCATGGTAAAGTACAAAGTTGCATTGAAAAACTACACTACCTAGTAAGATTTGCTTACTATGAGTCATGCAAATGAAAACTACCAATTTACAAAGAAAAAGGCTCAATTGTCAAAGTAATTTGAGAATCGAAAACACGCCATGGTGTGTGCATAAAGTGTAATATTGAGCAGAGTGTATGCCCCCATGTTAAAGTGATGCCATACACCTTATCAAGAGCAATTTATTTAAGGTAGTATGCATCTAGAAGACAAGCACATTACCACAATAAGATGCCACTAGGAAAGGAAAAATCAAAGGATAATGGTCACAAAACATATAGGAAAAAGTACGTAAAGGATCCACTAATTCTAGGGTTAGTATGCTCTTATGATAAATAACGTATATGAAGAATAATTGTATGGAATTGAACTCACCCCCGAAAGGTAGGGGAACTATGAACACAATGGAAGAAGAGAACAAGAGATAATAAACAAATATCTTTTTGAGTCAACATGGAAGAGACCAAAAAGAGATCTTGTCATTTTGCATCATCCCCAAGTGGACAACACAAGAGCACATTTATGAACAATATCACATGTACGACATAACATAGATACAAAATATAGTTCAGAATTGAGATACAAATAGAAGAATGTCACAATGTATTCAACCTTTTTATTACCTTGTACAAACAGAGTAACAAGGGTCATCCAAAGAGAACCTAACATAACACAAAAACATGTCAAGAAACACATCATGAGGGGAGCACATTATGAACATGCAAACACACAAAAGAGAATCCACAACACTAATGAAACTAGTCAAGAAAATCATCCACCTTCCAATCTTTCTTAACATCATCTAGGGATGGTTGGCAAGATGCAAGAGGAGCCACTTCAAGCACAACAGATGGATTTGCTGCAAGTTCCAAACAAGGACCATGCTCCAAGGATGAATCGCTTTGTTTGTCACTAGGAGCTAGGATTAATACTTTTGAAAAATATGAAGATAAATCATGATTAATCTAAACAAGCTCATATATATCATCAAAATCATTAGAATCGATATTCTTAGCATGAACATCATTATTATCATCCATATCCTCATCTAGATTAATAAAAATAATATTTTTAACACAAAAAGAAGTTGAATCATCATTTTTCTTCATAATTTTTAATTTAGGTGATTTGAGTTGAACTTCCTCCTTATGGTTAGGCAAAGGTTGGACAAATGAGACCAAGTCAACATTTGGTGTCTTCAACAAGGAAATGGTTTGGGAAGAAAGCTCATGATACTTAGAATGATGTCTTCATTGGTGTTCTCTCGTAGAATGATTACTTTTAGTTTTAGTTGAGACTTTCCAAGGTTGAGCATCAATTGCCATAGGCTTCTTTTCTTCCCTTATAGGGGAGGAATAAAAGAAACCCCAATAGTTTGAAGGATACTTGATGCCAAGAGCTTTCCTTTGTAGGACATAGGAGGTAGACCTAAGGCATATATAGGAGGAATAGAAGGAGTAGGAAGAATACTAGGTCTATTATGAGGAGGAGGAATATCCATGGGGGTAGGGTCTCTAGGTTTACTCAAGGCCATGACCGTCTGATTTTTTCATTTTTGATAAGATACGAAAATGATGTCATTTCAAGGCTTAAGAGGCTCAATTTGTTTATGCCAAAAGTAATTAATAGTGAAAGTTTCATGCTTCACAGTGGGTTGGTAAAGGCTATGATGAATTGCTATAATAGTGCCTTTATGGGGGAATTTCAAACATTTATGAATTGTAAAAGGGATAACTTTCATGGAAGAGGGGCAAGGATGTACCAACTTCACACAAATTGATCCAATATAGGAATAATAGAAAAGGCGACATCTAAGAACTTAGTACCAACTTCAACAGGAAGGGTGATAGAACCAATAGTAGGGCAAGATAAACTATCATACAACTTAACCATAACAAAAAATTATAATATGTTACTCAATGCAATTATTGAGTATAAATGTTTTCTTTAGTATCATATTCACCATACACACTGGATCAATGAGCACCCCTTGTGAGATTTTGTCTTTCATCTTCATAGTGATATATAATGGGCCATGAGGTGCAATAATAGTCGGATTTCTTGCTCACTTGATGTGATCATTGTGAGGACCAAATTTGGGTCCTAATTGAGAGGACCAGGGCATTGGGTGCCTTGGTCCTTAGAATTAAGACTCAGAATTGGGGCAAAGATAGGGAATATGGTGAAATTATAGGTTTGTGAGGTGGTGTGAGTAGAAACAAAATAGGAATTAGGCATTGAAAGACGAAATGCCAAGGTGAGGTCTAGATAAGGATAAAATTGTATGCGGATACAATTTACGATGCTACATTATCTATAACCCTAAATGGTTGGTGCCCCCTTCCCTAGGATTGAGGACTTGTCTCATAGCACCCTAAAGATTTCTAATTTTGGGTGATTAATGCTACCTCCATGTGGGAGTTGGAAAATATCATGACTTTGGTGTATTTGAAATGATGGATAGTCAACACTTTAGGTCATATGGTTCTTTATCGAGATCAATCAAATCAATATGAAACTATCCCTTATGGAAAAGAATTTAGAATGATAGAACATTATTCATAGAAATTATGATTTTATCAATATCTTTCAAAGATGGGAAGAAAAAAATAATAATATATAAATGAAGGTGGTGGTTGTGAAAAAGAATAGTGTTGATAAAGTAGTGGAGTTTGAAAAATAAAAGGAGGAGCACTCCAACAAAGTTATCAATGGTGAGAAGGAACTCTTGGATATTAAATGAGTTACAAGAAGGATTGGATATACGTGTTATGAAAGAGAAAATGGTTCTTGATGATAAAAGTATGAAGACTGGTTCAAGTACCAAAACAAAAAATAATAAGAAAAAAATACTTTGAAGAGGAAAGAAAGAACTACAAGGTTTCATCAATATTTGTCAGATTTTTTTTCAACAGGAGCATGAAGCAACTTAGATCCTTAAAATGATGTATTATTTGGCTCCATGTTCCTCCTTTAACTATTTCTATGTTTGGATGCTTTTTTTTTATATATTTGTTTATGTTTGGAGGGTGTGAATATTTGTTGATGTAATAGCTATTTATGTTCTTATGTTGTTGTATAGGGTTTTGGGACCCCTTTCAAAACATGTTTTATCTATTATAAATAACTATTAAATTTATAAACACTTTCAAAATAAAATAAAACATGAAATACAACATTTGGGTGATGTAAAATTGTCCAACCCTTGAGAAGGTCCTAAATTAAACATATAGGTAACAAAATTTTGAACATGCTACCCAAAATCAAGAAAGTAAGAGAGGTTGCAATGGCCACACAAAATAACCCTCTTAACCTTTAGAAATCCATGCATTACTCTCAAGTCCCCTTCATTTCAATTGGACAAAAAATTCCTTATATTCTTTCATGGTTCTTATACCCAAGTTCTCATTTATAATTTATTGTCTTTCATGTCCACACCTCTTCGGAAAATATTAATTTTAATTTGGTTGATATGTTGAGGTTATATCATTCTCTACATCTTCAACCTCATGATATTTATTTGAGTTAACCACATTGAAATTTGGTGAGGTATCAAAACCTTTTGGCAATGTAATCTCATAAGAATTTTTAATTTTTTTTTGTAGTACTTTACAACAATTAATTTTCTTTGGATTTAACTTTTTATATGTTCTTGTTAGGAGTCTTTCCTTACTCAAATTTGTTTGTTATCAAAGCTTAATTGCACCTTTGAGAGAGTAATAAGTTAATATCCCTTCAATTTATACCATGCAAACACTCCAAGGACATGAGTTGCTTGTAATTTGGAGTCAGTCTTGAGAGAGGGCTAGTAGTTCCCTTTGTGTTTCACCTATAGTAATCTATCCTACAACCATTTCAAAAGTAAAATGGCATAAAATAACATAAAACAAACTCAATAGTATAATAAGAGGTGACATGCTTGCTTTTTTACAACATATATTTATTTTTGACATACACAATTTGCTCAATAAGTAAGTTAAACTATGCACAATGATTTTGACATATGTATGCATCGATGTTTCATAGGGAAGTTGGAATTGGAATTTAAACAATTTTAGAAGGAAAACAATTTCTTTCACAACTAAAAGTTGTATAAGTAAATAACATAAAAAATTACCTACATAACATACATATTTTTGCTTAAAGGTGCTTGAAAATAAGACATGAAATCAAGGACTATTCAAACTATCACAAAGCTACACTACTCATTCATTATTTCACATATTATGAAGTTTTGAGAAGTAAACATACATGTTTTATTAATAAAAAAGTTATTATCTTACTAAGTACAAGTTTGAAATTGTTCTATTTTCTTAAAAATGTTATTTTACATTGTTGTTTAGTGAAAATTGAGAGACCAAGGTATAATATTTCAATTTCCAACTAGAGAGAATTAAAAATCAACTTACCTAGGCATCATATTACTCAATCCAACTTTGAAGAATGTATGAAATGAGTTAAAGATAATTATTGATATTTTTTACTAGTACCTTCACTCGGGTGTGTGTAAGATTCATCCTTTGTTTTGACTCCTTGAAATACTCCTTGGTAGCAATGAAGAAGGATTATACTACTAGTCTTTGGATTTGTGAACTAAAAATACTCTTGAATTTTCTCCTCAAGCTCCTAGATACTTGCAAATTTTGTCTCTACTCTCCTAAATAGGTGGATGGTTAGTTAAACAACCTCCTAAATTCTTTCATGAATTTCAAACTAGTAGTAACCATCCCTTGCATGATTTAATAGGACATGTTTTCTATCTTTTCTCTTCATGTGACATAGAGGAATATTTATCTTTATTAATATCTATTTTTGCTAGTTGTATATGTTTATTATTCATTAAATCTTTGAAAATCCATCACATCCTTACACATTCTACCCTTTTGTGACTTATCCTTCTTAGTTATCCCTTAAACCTAACTTTCTAACTATCATTTTATGTCATTATATACCAAAATGCATAGGTTGAAGGAACTATCATTGGAACTTTATGTTTATGCTATCTTGAAGACTATCCTAATTTGTTTGTCATTTTTTATGAAAATCTACGCCAACACCTTCTTTTATGACCATGTAACTATCATATATTCTTAAAATTGTCCCTTATAGTTGTGTTATTTTCACTTTACTGTCTTCTAGGTGATTATCATGGCATTTGACTCTCATAGTGTAGTCACTATCTTAGATAAACCTTCTCATTTTCACTAGTGAACTAATATGGTGTTTTTTCCTTGTAGATTGTCTTAGTCTTTGGAATGGCAGTTGTGGGTATTATAAGGACTATATCTTGTATCATTAATCTAACTTCCCCATCATATAAATGTCTCTCCAACTACTATCCATGAAACCTATCAACTCTACCCTATGACTATGTGTACCATCCTAAAATTGATGAGATTATTTTATAATATAAAAAATATCACCCCTTACAATTGATGTGACAAATGATGCCTTCCTCTATGTCATCGGAGGTCGGGTTTTGCCACCTTGTCCTTTTGTCCACTCAGATTATCCCTATTAGCATCAGGAAAAAGCATTTCCAAATTTTCCAACCTGTCACCTTCAGGGACTAAGGTGCAACATGGAGACATTTGCGCAACATGATAATCTTGGCAAGTCAATAATCTTTAGTGGATTGGAGCTCTTAGCGATCTTTTGGACAATCTCTACAACTCAAGGCATCATTGTTGCAGCTCTTCAAACAATATACACTATCATCTTCATAAAGCGTTGTGATAGGGGAGTTCTCTTATCCTCCTCTTTATTTTGCATGTTGTTCTCCAT
This sequence comes from Cryptomeria japonica, assembly GCF_030272615.1. NCBI lineage: Eukaryota > Viridiplantae > Streptophyta > Pinopsida > Cupressales > Cupressaceae > Cryptomeria > Cryptomeria japonica. The sequence continues at coordinate 709,079,797 of NC_081414.1, forward strand.
TATCTTACTCCATTTCTAATTATCTTTATCATTTTATTATTCCTGTGGCTTCTTGGGTTGTTTGTGGAGGTGGAAACACCAAAATGAGGGTCTCATTAAGGCAAGCTCCAAAACACAACCCCCAACATTTTCTGTTTTACATGTGTGTAGGTATGTCATCGTGAGGAAGAGATTATCTTGCAGGAAGCTTCATAGTGTGTCCACTTTGTAACATTTCCTTACTTTCTTTTTATTTTCTTATTCCATTTTGTAATCCACACTTTTTATTCATTTCAATATAATTTAACTATTTTGCAAGTTTTGTCAGTGCGTCTAGAGCTTTCTACTCGAACTCTGTGCTCCGTTCATATAGGATGACAATGCACCACACTGGTGTCCCATCTTTGTGCGATCGTCCCAATGACAGATGCTCAACAGAGTCATCCAGAGAGTCCTCTTGACTTTCTAACACTTATGTTTGATTCTGTTATCTCTTGGCTCATCTTAGCAACATTTCGAGGAGGTATTGCATCTTTAATTTTTGTTTAGTTTATTGCATGATCTTTTAAATCTTCCAAAAATCTTTTAAAAAAAAGGAAGAAAAAGAAAATGAAAGCCAAAGCAAAACAAGCATCTGCATTCAGTTTAATTTTTGCATTTCCTTTTAAAATTTGCATTTAATTTAAACATTCCAAATTTTTCCGTGTCTCTATGGTGTGGTCTTGAATGTCATGTAGCTTGTCTATGAGCTTTATGACTCAGACTGCAACATGAGTTGTCATTAGGAGGTCTTCCAAGAGGAGTATCCCCCCTGATAGTTACAATCCTCCTCTACTCGACATGATGAACAAGGACCCTCTTCCTGACCTGAATGAGTTTCTCTCTTCCCATACTCTTAGGATCACTTTCATGTGTAATTCTTCAGCTACTAGTTCCCAAAAAAATTCTCCAATGACTTCTCCACTATCTTCCCCTCCCATCATTGATCATGATACTACCATCACTATCAATTTTGAGAAAATTGACATGCTGGAGTAGAATCTGAGAGACTTTGAGGGTTTCCTAACTCAAGAGAATGTCCTCCCCTAGGTCAAGAATGTCATTAGTACTCTGAGAGACATGTTGATCTCGGACAAGAAGGACCTGGAAATGTTGAGGGCTTTATCCATGATTGCCAAGAACCATGTGCCCTTGGAAAAGGCACCCCCTTAGGTTGGTCAATATGATGCCTCTAGTTCTCAAATTGGCATTGGTATTCCAAGGTTGAATGTGCATATGGTTGATTCTACCATACCTAACATTAACTCCTCATCCACTCCATTGGGTTATACGAGTATGGCTAGTAGTTCAACCTCTTCTTCTATTGCTGCTCAGGTGTCTTTGATTAGCACAAGCACTATATTTGTGGGTATCTTGGTTACTCTTGGAGGTATCAATGGAGGTGGTGTTGCACCTCTACCTCCACCTCCTAATCATGTCTTGGACACCATTTTAAAGAACATGGGTCAGTTGTAGTTGCAACTCACTAACCTAGTGTTTGCTTCCAGTCAGTCATCTCTGCCTGCATATTATAGGAAGAGCCCCCTAGATATCACCATTCTAAACACTATCCTTCCTACTGTTGCTGAGTCTTTGAAGTTCGATAGGTTCAATGGTGATGGGGACCTAAATGTGAATATAGATTCCTTCATGACTATGTGTAGTGATTACCATAGTCTAGATTTTGTTTTGCTCAAGCTATTCTCGCATTCCCTCAAGGGGACAGTGTTAGAATGGTATAGCTCCCTACCTGATCATTCTATTCATACCTTCAATCAACTTACGGATTTGTTCCTCAAGTGGTTTCAAGTGAACATTGGTAGCAGGGTCGCTATTGCTACCCTTGTTCATTGTAAATAGAATCTTAATGAGAAGATCACAAATTTCATCTCGAGGTACCAGACAATCTCCACTAGGATCCCCTTTTCCCTACCATATAGTGATCTGTAGAGAATGTTCATCAATAATCAATGACCGAAATTGAGGGAGAAACTATCCCTTAAGCGATATCAGAACTTTGCAAACATTTGCTCTTCCCTTACGGATTACCAACACACTATGTCACAATTTAGAGATGCCACTTCGAACCCTCGTGGTGGGTCCTTTGCAGGCACGAAAATGGAAGGGTCCCGAAAGAATAAAGTTGTCGCTAATGTTGCTACCATTTCTTTGATGGAAACTGCACAAGTCCCGCAATAAAATAAAGTCTTCACTAAGTTTAATGACTCTTACTTACACATAATGCAGTGGTTGTTGAAAGATAACCTTATCACCCTTTTGAAGATTAAACCGTTGTCTAATAGTCGACCCTATCCCTGTTGGTATGATGGATCAAAGTTCTGCCATTATCATCATGTGTCTAGTCATGACATTGAGTGGTGTTATCGTCTTTGACATGTTGTCCAAGACCACATCGACAGTGGTGCAATCAAGGTGGATGCACGAAAGCACAAATCAAACAAGTTTGTTGATAAAACCAACAATGAATTGTAGATTTATACTGATCCTTTCCCTCCGCATTCGGAAAACTTTATCTCCACATCAGATCCTTCCTCAGATGATAGTCCATATGTGAACATGGTCACCATCACCCCCATTAGCTCACCTTTGGCCCAAAAGGGGAAGGTATCTAACCCATCCTTGTCATTTACCCCTCTAGATGCCCCATATTGCGAATAGCTTGCTCCTCTTTACATCCCTGCCAAGGTGAATGATCAAACTATCATAGGTGTGATGGTTTCCCCATCGAGAAGAGTCGACGTTATCACAAAGGAGACTATCTTTGTGAATGGTTGGAATAGGCAGGTGTATCATGAGTTTTGTGCAACCTTGAGGATGCATGATGGGTTCTCTATTCGCCCCTTGAGTAGTGTTACCTTAGCAATCCTTGTAGGGCGTAAGGTGGTCTCTTTTGTGTTCATAATCATTCCCAAATTAGACCTCTTCCAAGTTAAGCTCTGCATTCCTTGGTTGGTTTCTATGGAGGTGGTCCCTTTGGTTGTCCACAAATGTCTTAAGTTTCCCCATGAGGGCACAGTGCAAGTCATCTAAGATACTGGATATTGACCCCTAATTTCTTGTGGGGATTTTTTTGTTGGACCACTTTTGGCCTTCTTTGGTGGGGCCCATGCTTCCCCATGGTGATTTGATGTATCGCGATTACTATCAGTATAAGATGGGGGAGTTATCCCTTGAATTTGTGCAACCTAGTGTTTCATTGCCACCTCTTGCATTGACTCCTCCTCCATCGATTCTGGTCTTGGAGCCAGTAGTGCCTCATGTTTCCCCATCATCAGGGGCCGAGGCTAAGCTTACTCTCTTGAATATACCTCTGTGTTTGCCTAGGACCACACAACATCGAGCGGTGTTTGTTGTTCTTATGACTACGTCTAGCTCAACGAAAGGAAAGCACCCATGCTACCAAAGTCCGCAACCCGCCCGCCCTTTAGAGCTTCTGATCATGGTTGATATTCATTGGTCCACTCGTTATGGGAAAGGGAATTTCTCTTCTCATATTCCTTCATCCTCACTTGCTCTTATTTCACAACCTATGACAACACCCTCTATTTTCCCTATCGCTCCTCAAGCGAAGCAGAGTAGGGCACATGTTTCTGTGAATGTGGCGCCTCTCGAGGATGCACCTCCTATCTCATTGACTAGGCCTTCTCTTGTCCCTAACATGGTTTCAGAGGCCTCTCCTATGGAGCATGATGCTCTTGAATCCTCTCAGGATTCTCTTTGTGGTCCCCACCTCCATCCAAATGAGCATGCGCATGAGCGTAGATGCTTTCGACGGGCCAGAGCTTGAGAGCATGATGCTACTTTGTAGTTCATTGGGGTGTCCTCGACACCCAACTTTGTTGCCTTAATTCTTGATTTGTTTGGCGCTCCTATTCTTGCATCTTCTTCAATTTTTCTTCTAGCTGCTTCAGGGCTTGTTGATGAACCTCCCCTTAAGTGGGTCTAGGTTTTCATTGCTCCTTCTTTGGAGCCGCCTCTTATCACTTCTTTGTCAGACATACCTCCCCTATCCCCGCCTCTTGATATTTTGCACACATAGGTGGTGCCTAGTGCAGCTTTGTCTATCCCACCTGTTTCACAACCGCTTCAACATTTGAGTTTTCTTTGGGTTCTTCAGCCTGCTAAAATCTATAGGAGACCTGATACATTTGTCCTGTATAAATGCAAGTTCGAGTAGGTCCCCATCCTAGAGTTTTGACAATGCAAATCCTTGCAGGTATTCTCCTCATCCCTTCCTTTGCTTGTCTCCATGCCTATTGGTTTGCTTATATCTTTATGCGAGATCAAGAAGGCCCTGCCTTCTCCTGAGTTTTTCACTACCCCTCTTCTAGAGGCCGATAATCCCATTCTTGTTTCATCATCTCCAAGTGAGTCAGTCACTTGTCCCCCTTCTCCTTATGATCTAAATTGGGAAGATGATGATCTCCTATGGGATGATGACCTCTTAAGGGAAAACCCTTAGGATTTTTATCTTTTCTCTACATTTGTTTGCATGTGCATGCAATTGTGATCCCCCATGCTTGTTTTCTCTATTTGTTCCCTCCCGAAGGACCCATGTTACTCTGTAGGTACTTGGATACAGTAGGTTGACTATCTTTATCTGTTGTTCTCTCCTACAGGACCCAAGCTACCTCGTAGGTGCTCGGATATAGGGGATTTTATGTCGTACACATTCCTCTATTTGTTTCTCTACTTCTTCTATCTATTGTGTCTTGATTTTGATATTCAGGAACGATGCAAAGTGTTGGGGGAGTCCTTTTCCTTCTTCCATGTTGACCCAAATTTGTATTTTATCTTTGTCTTCATGTCCTCTTCTTCAGATCTGATATTTTTGGCACTATGACGATATACCCATCTTGCAGTTGCATTACATATCTTTTGTCACTGCTATGGGTTTTGATGCTAGACTATCGGATCCCCATGTCCTCTTGCATTTCATTGCTGATGTTGTGGATATTCATTTGTCACCCTCTCATGGTGGCATTCCATGGAAACATCTTGCTATGTTCATGTGCCACAACGGCTCTTCTCCTTAGAATGACATGCCTTCCGTGCATATCATTCTAAGGAGGGCATCATATCTGCATTTATCTTTTCATCTTTTGCATCAGTGCCCTTTATTAGCTACTTTTTAATGTTTGCCTAGGTGAGGGCCAAACTAATTGATCTTTTTCTTTTCCAAGCTCACCTAGGTGAGGGCCAAACCACTTGATCTTTTTCTTTGTTGGGTCCTAGAGGCAACTGAGAGGGGTGGGATGAATCAATTGTCTTAATAAATTTAAACCAAAAACAACTTAACCAATTTACTGCTTAATACTGGTGAACCAGTCTGTTATACCGGTGGTCAGATTTAACAGATAAATGCAATACCGGTAAAGATTAGTGCATGAAACAAAAAGACAAAGTCATCCACAACAAATAACACCAATATTTGTACGTGGAAACTCTGTAAGGGGAAAAACCACGGTGGGAAACCTTACCCACAATTAGATGATACTATTGTAGATAGTAAGTGTACATAGATGGGGTCTGTACATGCAGAAAGGCCAAGCGCCTAGAGCTTACTACTCAATCACAAATGGGAGTCACATTGGCTACAATTGGATGGTTAAATCCAATAAGAATGTACTGTGCAAAATAGCATCTTCATATGCTGGATTCAGTACCGGTGTAGTTCTGATTGTCCTTACAATAGCCTAGCTTCACCTTCAAATGATGTCTGCATGTATAGCTCTACTTAATCTCGCATATACCTTCACACAAATCTTTTTCACATTCCACACATGATCTTACATTTATACCATAACCTAAGACCAATTTTAGTAGGTCGGCTCTACAAGATATTACAATAAAAACATTTTATAAACAATACAATATCCGATGCAATAACCGATTCAACATGTCGGCTTAATGCATTTACAACAATAGTAAATTATCTCCATAGCATGTCGTGCTGATCTGGAAAAGATAAACCTGTCGGTGCATAACCTGGACCTATTTGCCGGTAACAACAGATATGAAAATATGAATATGCCAATCAACAATTCTCCAAGATAAGATATCCAAACAATTTCTTCAACATTACCAAGTGTTTTCCATGCCATTCCAAGTGCTAGTGATCATTATATCCCGTCGGTTTACCATATACTGGTGACTGTGAAAAAGTCACTTGCTTGCTGGTAAATGTTGTTGGATCTCCAAAGTGCTAGAGTTTTACTAGGTGTTGACATCAATGACAAAACCATACCAAAATACCAACAATCTCCCCCTTTGGCATTGATGGAAACACAAGATGGAAAAACCATCAAAGTGCTAAAATAGAAATGCCAAATACAAAAAGCAACAATCTCTCTAAAGTAACAATCTCTCCCCTTGAGAGTAATATGAGTTACCTTATGTTTTTCTGTACCAATCTCTTCAAAAGATAATGTGTTTTTCCATAGATATCACTCCCCCTTTGACAGCAAATGCCAAAGTTACAACAAAACCAAGTTCATATACAAAATACCAATCAATACAAATATACCAACTACTCCCCCTGTGAAGTAGCTCTTCATCAAAGCCAGAGTAAAACATTTCTCTGTGAATTCTGTCGGTTGATGACAAACATCAACTTTCTAAGTGTCTACCGTTGGGGGTATGACCCCAAGTTGTTCTCTAATATATTCAAAAGTCTCCTTAGGCACAGGTTTAGTGAAAATATCTGCAAGCTATTCTTTAGTATTCACATAAACCAGTTTTATTTCTTTTGCTTCAACATTCTCCCTTAGAAAATTCAATTTGATTGAAACATGTTTTGTTTTAGAATGTAATACCGAATTCTTAGATATATCAATTGCTTCTATGTTGTCACAATAGATAGTTATAGTTTATTGGATTTAACCATCCAATTGTAGTCAGTGTGACTCCCATTTGTGATTGAGTAGTGAGCTCTAGGTGCTTGGCCTTTCTGCATGTGCAGACCCCATCTATGTACACTTACTATCTGCAGTAGTATCATCTGATTGTGGGTAAGGTTTCCCACCGTGGTTTTTCCCCTTACAGGGTTTCCACGTACAAATATTGGTGTTATGTGTTGTGGATGACTTTGTCTTTTTGTTTCCAATTATTTGATCTTTAGAATGATTCAATCTTACATACCGGGGTGTCTTTATTTTTTGTTGTTCTTTACTCACAATGGAATTTTCAGATGATACCAGTGTAACTGGATCTTCAAAGTGCTAGAGTTTCAGTAGGTGTTGACATCAATGACAAAACCATACCAAAATACCAACATTCTTTTCCAATATCTCCCACATAGGGGGAAAACCATTCTTGATCTATCTCTCTTGTTTGTCTTTGTAAGGGCCAATCTACTACTTGCTAAATTTATATGTTCCATTGCATGGCTATCTAGCATATTGCTACCCATGCTAGCAATTATCATACCCTATCATATGGCTATTAGCATAACAAATCTTGTTACCCATATCGACGTATCTCATATCTCAACGGTCACTTATCTCAAAGGATAACTTTAAGAAAGCACCCCTTGGGCAAAATTTTAAAACACTAGCGAATCAGGCATTATTTTGGGGGGGGGGAATTTTCATATTGATGGAAAAAAACCAAAAGAATCGCCCAAACATGAGGCACTACTGACTCCAAGATCAGAATCGATGGAGCAGGAGTCAATGCAAGAGGTGGAAACAAAACACTAGGTTGCACAGATTCAAGGGCTAACTCCCCCACCTTTTACTGATAGTAATTGTGGTACATCAAATCATCATAGGGAAGCATGGGCCCCACCGAAGCAGGCCAAAAGTGGTCCAATGAAAAAATCCCCATGAGTAATTAGGGGTCGGTATCTAGTATCTTCGATGAATTGGACCGTGCCCTCATGGGGAAACATAAGACATTTATGGACAACCAAAGGGACCACCTCCATAGCAACCAACCAAGGAATGCGGAGCTTAACTCGAAAGATGTCCAATTCTAGAATTATTATGAACATGCAAGAGACCACCTTATGTCCTATGAAGACTGTTAAGGTAACACTACCCAAGGGGTGAATAGGGAACCCATCATGCATCCTCAAGGTTGGACGGCGCTCATCATACACCTGCCTATGCCAACCATTCACAAAGAGAGTCTCCTTTGTGATAACATCAACTCTACTTGATGGGTCAACCATCCCACCTTTGATAGTTTGATCATTCATCTTGGCAGGGACATAAAGAGGAGAAAGCTCTCCGCAATATGCGACATCCTGAGGGGTAAATGACAAGGACAAGTTGGATGCCTTCCCCTTTTGGGCTAGAGGTGAGCTAACAGGGGTGATGGTGACCATGTCCACCTATGGACTATCATCTAAGGAAGGATCTGATATGGAGATAAAGTTTGTTGAATGCGGAGGGAAAGGATCAATATAAATATACAAGTCATTGTTGGTTTTATCAACAAACTTTTTTGATTTGTGATTTCGTGCATCCACCTTGATTGCACCACTGTTGATGTGGTCTTGGACAACATGGCAAAGATGATAACACCACTCAATGATGTGACTAGGCACATGGTAATAATGGCAGAACTTTGATCCATCATACCAAAAGGGGTAGGGTCGACTATCAGACAACAGTTTCATCTCCAAAAGGGTGATAAGGTTATCTTTCAACAACCACGACATTATGCATAAGTAAGAGTCATTCAACTTAGTGAAGACTTTATTCTATTGTGGGACTTGTGTAGTTGCCATTGGAGGATTATTCACAACATTAGCAACAACTTTACTCTTCCAGGACCCTTCCGTTGTCATGCTTGCAAAGGACCCACTATGAGGGTTCAAAGTGGCATCTCTTAATTGTGACATAGTGTGCTGGTAATCTGTAAGGGTAGAGCACATGTTTGCAAAGTTCTGATATTGCTTAAGACACGGTTTCTCTCACAATGTCAGTGGTAGATTGTCGATGAACATTCTCTATAGGTCACTATATGGCATGAAAAAGGAGATCCTAGTGGAGATTTCCTGGTACCTCAAGATGAAATCTGTGATCTTCTTATTAGGCTTCTATTTACAATGAACAACGTCAGAAATAGTGACCTTGCTACCAATGGTCACTTGAAACTGCTTAAGGAACATATCCATAAGTTGATCAAAGGTATGAATAGAATGATGAGACAAAGGGATATACCATTTTAACATTGTCCCCTTGAGGGAATGCAAGAAAAGTCCAAGAAAAACAAAATCTAGACTATGGTAATCGCTACACATAGTCATGAAGGAATCTATATGCATATTCAGGTCTTCATTGCCATTGAACCTATCGAACTTCAAAGACTCAACAACAATAGGAAGGATAGTGTTCAAAATGGTGATATCTAGGGGGATCTTCCTATAATATGCAAGTAGAGACGATTGACCGGAAGCAAATGCTAGGTTAGTGAGTTGCAACTACAACTAACCCATGTTCTTCAAAATGGTGTTCAGCACAAGATTAGGAGGTGGAGGAAAAGGTGCAACACCACCTCCATCGATAGCTCCAAGTGAAACCAAGATACCCATAGATGTAGTGCTTTTGTTGATCAAAGACACATGAGCAGTAGTAGAAGAAGAGGTCAAACTACTAGCCATACTTGTATAATCCAATGGAGTGGATAAGGCATTCATGCTAGGTATGGTAGAATCAACCATATGTACATTCAACCTTGGAATACCAATGCCAATTTAAGAATTAGAGGCATCATATTGACCAACCTAAGGGGGTGCATCTGCCAAGGGAACATGGGTCTTGACAATCATGTATAATGCCCTCAACAATTGCAGGTCCCTCCTTTTAGAGATCAACATTTCTCTTAGAGTACTCATGACATTTCTAGCATGGGGGAGGACATTCTCTTGATTTAGGAAACCCTCAAAGTCTCTTAGATTCTGCTCCAACATGTCAATTTTCTCAAAATTAACAGTGACGGTGGTATCATGATCGATGACGGGAGGGGAATATAGTGGAGAAGTCATTGGAGAATTGTTTTGGGAACTAGCAGTTGAAGAATTACACATGAAAGCAATCCTAAGAGTATGGAAAGAGAGAAAATAATTCGGGTTAGGAAGATGATCCTTGTTCATCATGTCGGGTAGAGGAGGATTTTAACTATCAGGAGGAAACTCCTCCTGGAAGACCTCCTAACCACAACTCATGTTGCAGTCTGAGTCGTAAAACTCATAGACAAGCTATAGGACGTTCAAGACCACACCATAGAGACATAGAAAAATTTGGAATGATAGAGTTGGTTTAAATTAAATGCAAATATTAAAAGGAAATGCAAAAATTAAACTGAATGTAGATGCTTGTTTTTCTCTAGCTTTGTTTTATTTTTCTTCCTTTTTTTTAGATATTTGGAAGATTTAAAAGCTCATGCAATAAACTGAACAAAAAGTAAAGATGCAATACCTCCTCGAATTGGCGCTAAGATGAGCCAATGGATAACAAAATCAAATTGAAGTGTTAAAAAGTCAAGAGGACTTTCTGGACGACTCTGCTGAGCATCTATCCTTGGGATGAGCGCACGGAGCTGGGAGACCAGTGCGGTACATTGTCATCCTATACGAATGAAGCATAGAGTACGAGAAGAAATCTCTGGACGCACTAACAAAACTTGCAAAATAGTTAAATTATATTGAAATGAATAAAAAACATGGATTGCAAAATGGAATAAGAAAATAAAAGGAAAGTAAGGAAATGTTACAAAGTGGCCACACTATGAAGCTTCCTACAAGATAATCTCTTCCTCACGATGAAGTACCTACACACATGGAAGAGAGAAAATGTTGGGAGTTGTGTTTTGGAGCTTGCCTAAATGAGACCCTCATTTTGGTGTTTCCACCTCCACGGACAACCCAAGAAGCCATAGGAATAATAAAGCCATAAAGATAATTGGAAATGGAGTAAGATAATGGAGAACAATATGCAAAATAAAAGAGGAGGATAAGAGAACTCCCCTTTCACAACACTTTATGAAGATGATAGTGTATGTTCTTTGAAGAGCTCCTACAATGATGCCTTGAGTTGTAGAAATTGTTCGAAGATCGCTAAGAGTTCCAATCCGCTAAAGATTATCGAATTTCCAAGAGAATCCCCCAAACGCTAGCTCTTATGCTCCCGAATTCAAACGCTCCTATCATTCCTCATCAATTCACGCAAGTAGGCGAGGTCTGATTCAGAGTTGGCAAATGTCCTCAGATGCCACGTGTATGTGTAGGTAGATTGTGTTTAAACCATATTCTCGTAGGCCTATCTTAACTCATGCGAACCTTGCTGGCTGCTAATATTCTCCATTAAAGGGGGGATCTATCCGGACGTGCAAATCATCTCAAGTGGCTTTGATTAACAATGAGCTGAGTAAGTTTTCTCTTGGAAATCTTAAATGGCGATGCCCTTCCTCCTTAGGATTATTTGCAACTATAAAATGAATTGGCATACGTGCAAATGGACGCTCATCATCAAGTGTCAGCTTTCACGAAAATCTAGGCATGTAGTGCATTAAAGGAAAGAGGTTTCCAGATACTCATCTTCTTTCTCTTTTTGCAACCTAAGTGCCCAAAAATTTTGAAGGGTCAATAGAGAAAGTTTCTCTTACATAAAATTGAAGCAGAAGCAACTCCCTCAGGTTCAGATCAGGGAGGATTGTGGGTAGACATTTTTGGCAAACTCTCTTATTCTTCCCATGCTATTCTACCCAAGTGGGAATATTCGAGAACCAAGGCTAGGTCCAAGACGGTTACTCGTAATACATCTACAGTAATTGACTCTTTTGAGAATGTTACCAAACCCGAGCTCCACAAGCAGCCCAAAAACCTCAGAGAGGTCGCATGCAGTAGAATGATTCATCATAGAGCGGAGCCACAATCTATGGCAACACATTTCTGGAACAATGGCACCCCTCAATTTGTGGTCTCCATGGTTCCTCATTGTCCATAATTGATGGTTGTGTGCACCAATAGGTTTGATCTCGTGTCCTTCTCATTTAGAGGCTCTTTCTTAAAAATGATGATCTCCCCGGAAGCCATAAAGGATATGTTGTGCTATCCCCTTTTTGAGGGAACAAAGGTGTTCTCTGAAGTTGTTATAGAGGAATTTTGGAACACCAGAAGGGATGCCATCTCTTTTTGCCATGGTGCCCTCAATCAAAGTCTATCTTTCAGACTCCCAAGGCTCCCTTTTTCTTACAGTGACCTGAGGCATGATGACCTCAAAGATATCTCATCCACTCTTTCATGGCTATGCGATCACAATAATGACCAGGAAATCATGGCTACTATGATGGGTTTCCTTTTCAAATGCCATAAGTAGAAGGGTTGTTTCCATTCTGATTTCTCTGTCTTCATAGCCAGAGAAATGGTAAAGCAACTATTTGAGTTCCAGCAGTTGCGACGCTTCAAATTCAACTTAGTCCTTGTCCGCCTGCTCCCGCACCAAAATAAGGTCTTCTTCAGCCAATACATGCGATTGGCTATGTGCAATGAGTCGAGGAATAAGGTGTCGGTGTCAGCTTCGACACCCATTCTTTTAGCTTCTTACGATGCCCATCAATTTTTTGACTATTTCTTAACTCCCATCCTTAGGGACTTTGGTTCAATCCCTAATGAACCACTTGCCCATTTGTATCAGGTTCAAATGAACTGGATGTACAATGAACACCCTCCCTGCGAGTGGTTTTTAGGTAGTGATTTTTTATTTTATCTGAGTGCATGGTTTCCTGGAAGAACCCTTCTACCTACCTACCTATATCATAGAAAGGACCCTTGCCCTTGAAATCACATGATAGTTGGTATGAATTGAAAGGGTCATAGGGGTAGGGAAGCATGACATCTCCATTACAGAGGACCACAAAGCTATTGGCCCCATCACTTTGGTCTGGAGAAACATTGCAGAGGACATCCTAACATCCAAGCTAGTGTAGCTTTGCCTAGTGGTGATTGATGATTCTTGGAGTTATTGATAGTTCTGATACTTAATGTAAGTACAGTCCAACAAGATGAGAGGGAGGGGGTGAATCATACAAGCTTAATCTTCCATAAAACATTAGATTCAACCTAGGTAACATATACTTAAGTAATATAACCAAAACTGCTAAACATGCAAACTCAAAAGCATATAAACATCATAAACCTCATAACACTAGATTTAACGTGGAAACCCAAATAGGGAAAAACCACTGTGGGATTTCAAACCCACTAAGAAATATACTCTTCTAGAGTATGCTCGGTTAAAAGCAAATCCTGTTAAAGATTACAAACACATTGCTAGATGTGACCCGGTTAAGGGATTTCCCTCATATCTGTTAGGATCTTCACCTTGTTAGAAGTGACCTTGTTAAAGGATTTCAAACACTCAATCAGAATGTCACCTTGCTAGAGGGTTTTACAAATAAGGCTGTTAAGTCCACTCGGTTAAGAGATTTTCTATCACTTTCACAAAATAATAGTAATAAAAATCTATCTGCAACTTCACATCTAAAATGCTAAAGCAGATTCTTATTTATTCAATACAATCTAGACATAGAACTAATCTTGTCCACTTGCGGGGCTTCTATACTCTGTTATTCAAACAGGTCTTCAAGCTTCTATGCTCGGTAATCAATATGTAGCATCCTTGTGCATACATTTGCTCGCATATATTGTTTATCAATAGTTCCCTATTTATAAACAATTAGCTAATCACTTAATCTCCTTGATCACATTTCCCATGATCAATCATAGCCATCAGATCTTCAATCTTGTCCAGGTTCAATGTATCCTTCGATCTGAAAAATGTTTTACCTCGCCTAGGAACTTGCATACATTTCTTGGAACTTGTGCTAGGGTATTGCGGTTCAATTTGAGCTGTAGATCTTCATGCCGATTTTCCTTTGCCATAGATTCATTAACAAAATTCATACACGACATACCAATCATTTAATCAGTTCCAGCTCATCAACTTCCTTCATTAAATAACGCATGTAACCATTTAATGTGTTCTGTTATAGTTTGGTTACAACTCGGTAACAACTTAGTAAATACTAAAGTTCACTCGGTAGACATTCTTTCTTCATTAACCGATAGCGATAACCTTAGGGTTTACCGACTAGGTTCCTTAGGGTTTATCGACTAGGTTCTTTAGGGTTTACCGACTAGGATCTTTGCTCGATAACATAGTATAGTATTAACCTTACAATTTACAACATATGTATGATGTCAAAACAATCTAAACATCATGATCTCATCATTGTCTGACTCGGTAATAGTTGCCCATTGAATACCTTATTCATCCCCTTACTCATCATATTCTTTTTGTGTCTTTTACCGACATCTTTATACTCTTCAAATCATACTTCTCAAGATATGGCAACATCATACTGAATTAGAAAATCAATTTCTTAACATCAATGACAAAATAATAATATCAAGACAATAGACATCCTTAATCAATTATATCCATAATTATCAACAACCTTCTCAATATCCTTATTGAAATGCCAACAATCTCCCATTTTCTGTTATAATGTCAAATGCCAACAGTTATGACCCTAATGGGTGTCTTAGGAAATAATGCAATAAAGCACAAACTGTAGAGCTCGTGGGAAGGGCACACCAATCCATAGGTGGATGACCCAAATCTTTATGTGGGTCTCAATGATTTTCCCATGTTAAAGCGATCTCTGTGGTTGAGCTTCTATTCAGTCATGCAAAGGTACAATCCCATGAAACCCATTCCCCAGGCCATGCTAGAAGCCATGACTTTAGATTTGTGGCCTAGGAAAAAGAGGGAGGATTTCTGGATCTACCGATAGGAAGTGAGTCAGCCTAAGGCTAACATCGGGAACACCCGTTTGGACGAGCGTTTTGAGCTAGAATGTCACCAGTACAACAAACTGATGAAGAGATAGGTGATAGCTCCCCACATGGATACTCGTCCCCCAAGGTGGCCCAGCGGTAGGACATAGAGCTTATAAGTATCAAAGAGAGAGATAAAAAGCCTCATATTTTTCTTCCCCTCATGAGTTCTACTTGTAGACCTCATTCCCAGGCGGGTAAGAGACAAGCTGAGAAGCAGGTGCCTGACTCTCCCTCCCATAAGAAGCAAAATTTGAGTGCAACAAAGAAAGGTTCATCTTCTCAAGTCCAAGAGGTTCCCTTAGTTCCTCAGCGACTGGTGACTTCCATGGTTCAGGTATGTCCTTTTCCTTTTCCTTTTGGTCAAGTTGTTTCTTCTACTAGTGTCCATCTTGTAGCAATGTAGACCTAGATTCCCACCACCCTGATGCTAGCACCCGCCGACACACTTGTTGACCCCCAAGAAGCATTTCCTCAGGTCTCTATTTCATTCCTAGCCCTCAATTTTATTCCCACAACATTTTCCTCATAGAAGTCTGAAACAACCACTATCTTGCGTAGGTTTGGTTTTGGAGAGTCCACTCCTCCCTCAAATGTTGGAGCAACGTTTGCTGATCCATTTTCCTCAGAAGCCTCTCCCTTCATCCCATTGTTTTCCCCAACCATGCTTGAGCACCCTATTCATGTAAGGAAGTTAAGTAGCGGAAACAACTTCCTACACTAACCTTGAGAGGAGGGTAATGCAAAACTTTTTCAGATCGTTACAACAGTTACAGAAAATAGAAATAGATATAATAGCAATCATACCACAACACAATGATTTACGTGGGGAAAACCCTTTCGGGAGAAAAACCCCACCCTCCAAAAGCAGCTCAATATTTTATTTAGCAATCAAAAACAGATTACAACATACTTGCAGAGCAAGCTCTTCGCAAGAGTACCATTAATCAGAGATTCAGAGGCAACTCAATAGCCATAAGACTCTTACACACAACCTCTATCTCACACACCTCATAAATAGGAGATACAATACAGGAAACCGTCAAACGGTATTACAAAACCATGGGCTAAAACCACCCAATAAGGTGTAGCCGACCTTATCTCCCTTCTAGATGCCCTATGACATGTTAAAGCACACATCAACACGTGTCGCTCCCTTTTACAACTCATTTATGTATCCGATACAAATTATTTTTCCTATTTCAGGAGTACAAACTTTCGGAGGCCATAACTTGAGAACCGGGTGTCCGATTGACGAACCGTTTGAAGCGCCAGAAAGCTCACAAAGTGCTCTATCACCTCGTAACCGGCTTCGCCGGTTACGGCAACTTTTCAGGGTGTTTCGGAGCCTCTAAAGTCCCCAAAATTAAGTTTAAACATTTTATTGCACCCCTCCAAGTCGAAAACTTTAATATCTTCAAAACTAGCTGTGACCTTGCGACGCAACTTTACCGGAATGCTTATCTAGCCAACCAGAAGCTTTAGGGAGAGTTTCGCACCATTTCGTGCTCAAATGAAAACTTACTATAAATAGTAACCTCACATAAATGTAAGGTTGAGACACCATTTTTCCCAACAATTCAGACCACTTTTGGTGGTCCTATTTTCCAATTCCCCTTTGCAATTCTGCCTAGCGCAACGTTTGCAGGACAAGCTATTGCCAACCTGAATGATTACCAACAACAAGTTACTTATTCCAAGGCTCATATTAGCAAGACTAGTAAATGAAAAGAAAAAGATGGTGCTTGACTAGCCCATCCACACTTGCAGATGCATTTCAGTGAGGAGAAGGATAGTCTATTCTTTGCAACCATGTTCCCTAAGGTTGACAAACCAGAAGCCCAAATGAGACCCAATGATTACACTCTGCATGCTATTAGTGTCAACCTCCTGAATGCTATGATGGAAGAAACTTTGAAGGCCCTGTCTTTGGATTTCATCAAAAAGAGTCGTCGCCTAGAGAAGATGCAAACAAAAATTGTGAACCTCCAAGAATCCTTGGCCCAATAGAGAAAAGAAGATAAGGCTCGAAATGCGGAGATCAATGGCTTGCAGGGATTGTTGACGCAGGCTAACTCAAGAAAAGGAAAGATGCAGTCCGCCCTTAACAATGTGAGTTCTCAGTTGAAAGGCCAGGAGGCAACAAGATGTGTGGCCTTAAAGGAATTGCAGGAGAAAGACCAAGAAATTCAGCAACTAAAGGCAACTTCTAGAGATGCCACCCAAATACAAGCACAACTGCGTGAAGAGATCTGTCTAAAAGAAGAGTATGCTCGGCAATTGAGTGATGCATAGGTCATACTTTCGGAAGAGAAATAAAAGTTTGAAACTAAGTTGTGTGGAAGAGAGAGTAGCCTAGAGCAAGCCGAGAGGAACTTTCTAGACACGAAAGTTTTATTGCAGGAGGAACGAGATCTTGTGTCTCAACTCCAACAAACCATGCAAGACGGAAGTGCCAGGACCCTCACTCTGGAAAATCAAATGGTTCTTGAGAAAGACAAGTGTAGAAAGCTGCAAAAGGAAATAATAGAAAAGGACAAGGAGATCACGTGGTTGTTAAGTATCCCTCCCACCGTAGAGGTCTCTCAAGATTTTTCTCTGATCTTGGTAGAATTATATGCTTCCCATTAGGAAAGAATTAAGCAATATAGCCCCTCATTGCAACCTGTGGTGAGATTCCTCAGAGAAGCACAATCCCTCTGTGCCAAGGTGGGAGCCCTCGTCAATAGCTCCATGCTTGTCATTAGCCCCAAACTCCCTGTGGCTCAAGACTTAATCCAGATGTTGTATGTGGCTTAAGATGAAGAGATGAGAGAAAGGAATAATAGACCATTGACAATTGATTAGGAAGATGAATGTCTTCATCAATCAACATAGAGTGATTATGCATGTGTCAGCAGTGCTTGAGCCATTGTAGATTTCAGTCCCAGACATCAAGTAGGGCATAGAGAGGTATGTTTCATTGGGCCTGCCTTCTTCGTTCCCTACGGATGGTTCTGTACTAGGAATTGAGCAAGTGTTAAACAAGGTCAAGTATTTTCAGCAAGATAGGACCTTCCTACAACACCTGAACAATCCTATTTCAGTGGAAGAGGTCGAACATCTCTTGCATCCCTTGGCTCAGCTCTACGCTCTTTTGAAACTGGTCCATGATGAACTGATAGGCTTGCAATTTGATGAGATAATTTGTTTGGATCAGTATTACCAGAATCTGGAGGTGCAAGTATTGCCCTCAGAGGAAGAATGGTTTCCCTTGAAGTAGACCTTTGATCTTCTCTACCCTGTTTTAACATGAAGTTTGGTCTTCGAACCAACAATTTTGGGTTCTAGCATTCTGCAGGCAGAATTCCCCCTTTTCGTCACCAATAAATGTTAACATTATTCCAGAGTAGTCCTTATGTAACATTATTTGAGCGGGTGGCACCCATTATTTTTTATTTTCAAGCTATGTTCTCTGTATAGAACGCGCGAGCTAGATGTCGTCTTGGCATTGCTCTTGGTTGCTCGACTTTTCCATTTAGAGTTTGAAGGAACACAGAGTTGCCAAGTGTCTCTGGTTTCTATGACGTGACGTTCCTATGAACCCCACCCTACATCATTTAAATATAATTACACGTGGTGCCTCTGCACTGCCCGACCTTTTTTTGTTCCTGTGCTCTTCTTCAGACATCCTCAGAGTTGCCGTGTGTCTGCCATGGTGGTTCGTGAGTCAGGATGAGGTTCACATCAAGTTGTTCTTGTTGACTAGGTATGAAGGTTGCCATGTTATGGTGAAAATAACAACTTTGGGGGCAACTTTTTGCTCGGTATGTTCCTGTAGGATGCCACGATGGGTTTTTTGGTCAGAAGCAGTTGTTGAAAGGTTGGTGATGTCATGAGCTATTAGCTGAGCTGAGGGCTCTATTTATATAGATGTTTTTCTTGTTTTAGGGGTTCAGAAATTTTATGAAAAGATATATTCAAGTATTCTAGATAGGAGTGAAGCCTTTTAGCTGCTATTGTATTTATGAAGAGAGGATAATTAAATTGTGCTTGTGGCTTCTATGATGACTATTTTTTAGTATTCTATAATAGTTTTCTATGCATTCTTGTAATTCTGGTATAACTTTGGAAATATATGCCTGATACTCCGCCTATTAAACTATGTTTTGCACTTTTTATCTGGTGGATGTGTGATGTATGTTTCTTTATGTTAAAAGGAATTCTAGTTGTATCTTGATTATGGTTATGTCCAATCATATATTGTTGAATGCGCTTTAAAACTAGATGTTTCTAGGTTTTATATGCTGTTAATGCTTTTCCAAAATGCTTTGGTGCATTTCCTAAGTAGTTTAGATCATTTTTCTTTAAATTTTCTTCTTTCCCTTTTCTTCAATCATAATAAAGAGCTGGATTCTTAAATTTGGAGGTCATTCAGTGAGTTTTGTGCAATAGGTCCCCTGTCACTAAATTTCCCATAAGGCTGTTTGTATTCAAGGTAAAATTTAGAGTCAACAATACCCATGCCAACCCCACCAATCGTAGTGGCACTTGAATGGACACTAATAGGAATATTATCCCCAGATTCCCCACCAGTAGCAGTGGCACTTGATTCACCACCAATAGGAATACCATGATGTGGTGATGGCTGTGGATTTGAACCTCTAACAAATGCAGGTGGACCTGGAGAGTAATGAGTAGTACCTTTCTGTGATGAATCTGATGAATCAAGTCCAATGACTGGTTTAACAAGATCTTTTGATTTTGAATCTGATGGAAGTTGTACCTCAAGTGGAGACCATTGTACCTCAAGTGGAGACCAAATGCCTTCTCCTCTGGGACCTAGACCACCCCTTTCAAAACCCATTTTTTCCACAATGTTTGCCCCTTTTCTATATTTTTCTTTCATGGACTCATTGACTCCACCAAATAATGTAGGGACTGTAGTAGTTGTTGGAGTGGCCTCAACCTCATACTCATTTTCATCATCACTCCTGTCATATGTTGTTGTGAGATGCACCATATTCCATAATTTGCTAAACTCTTCATTCTCGTCGATGGACTGAAATTCTACACTGGTTTTGGTTCGCTGAGATTCTTCTTCATAGTTTAAAAATCATTTATTTTGGTTTGAGTCCAAAATTTTTCTTTACATTCTTGCATAATTGTTTTGGGAATAGATTTGTTAGATGGATTAGTATATTTTTGGTATAAATTGTAGGACCTCCTATTTTGGATGCCCTGGTATGTTGTCCTCTATTGTGCAATGCCATATTTTGTGATGACAATTCTTCTGTTGAAATATTATTGTCAGCGACAATTTTTTGCATCTCTTTTTTTACCTCATCCCAGGAGTCCATGTTTCTAAGATTTTCTAGCAATGGTTTACTTTCATGTTGACATAATGCTAAAGAGTTCCCATTTTTCTTAAACCTTGCTTGAACTACACTGATCAGATCATACTGCTAGAGACCCTCATCACCAAAGCTAAAAACTGTCAAGAAATCATTTGCCACATTGAATGCTTTTCTCTCAAATGTGAACCCTCCACATGAGAAAGGCAAGGAAGGAAATATGCTCTTCTTTTTCTGACCATGAAAGTGCCTATCTGTGCTCTTCAACTACCATACATATTCCAATGCAAATACCTTCTTTGTCACATGCATTGGAAGTATGTAGGGTTTTACTGCTGATCCGTAGAACCTTAGCAAAGTGTATTCTTCCATGAAGAACCAGTCAGCCAATTGTATTTGACTTCCGAGTTGAATGCAATCTCTACAAGACACAAGAAATTTAGGCATTGGAGTGCTTGTAATTTCTTTATACATTTGTGCCAAAAAGAAGTCTACAAAATGGTTGTAGTTCTTTCTGTTATCATGCATCCTTATCTTAGGTGTCCATTCATATATTGGACACTCTGTTCTCTTCTGATTCTTCTCATCAATCTTATAGTTCACAATTTGAAGATTATTGGTCTCGAATATTGCATGATACTTGGATAGAAGAAGATAGCACAAGTAGGATGAGAACCTAAATGTCTTACAAGAACCTTTTTTGATCATTAGTAATTGTTTTTGCATGGATTGAACAATGTGCTCAACAAAATTATATCTTACTGGTTGACCTACACAATGGATATTAAAAATCATTTCAAGAAGGCTGGCACCTACTTCCCTATCATTTTCCAATCCCAAGCAAAATGTCAGCAAAGAAATAGTATCCTGAACCCATGGAACAAAAATGTTATAATCATAAAGAGGCTTATGATTATGATCCAATGGAGTACCACACATTATTAGAGCTTTGATAAATGAATATCTATGACTTGGATCAAGACTCTCATAATTCTCTACCAGCTTTGCTAGGTCAATGTGGACGTTTGAGTTTTGTGCTTCAAACCCTCGGTTCAACAAATGAGCAAATTCTCCCTCGGTTATGGATAGAATTTCCTCTTTTGTATTTTTATTGACAATTTCTTTTTATCTTCATCATAATTTTTGGCATAGACCATGACAAATTCAGGGCAAGGGAATACTACAGGTAACACCATGCTTCCCAATCCAGCATCCCACGATGCAATTTTATTTGTTCTTTGTTTTAACATTTGTGTTGAAAACAGTAAATTTTGCCCTATTTGGATCTACCGCCTTATTAGACAATGCATATCTAATTTCTATGATACACTGTTTACTATGGATAGCAGGGTCATAAATATAATTGTATTCATTAGCGATGTTGGAAACCAATAACACTGAGAGGGGGGGGGGGTGAATCAGTGATATATTGGAATAGTAAATTTTAGCCTTAATAAAACATACATACACCAACCAGTATACCGACATAAATAGAATTGAAAGAAGTAATGCAACCAATATACCAAACACATAGATTTATATGTGGAAAACCTCAAAGAGGAAAAACCACGGTGGAATTTGTGACCCACAATATCAATTCACTGGCCATATGAAGATATATTACAATATATGATGGGCCTGCACTTGCAGGAATACTTACACCCTAGAGCACACCGCTCATTACAATAGGAGCCTCACTGACTACATACAATTCCAGACAACAATCTAGAGAAGTGTGAACTACTTAATATAGCATCTCCTATGCCAGAATATAGTTTCGGTTTAAGATCTGTTTGTTCTGGTTAAAACCCTAAACCTCAGTACCAGAATAACCCTTACAATGAATTCCTCACATACATAGTCTGTCGATATATTTCACATTACATCTCATCCATATATCCATTCCACATGTCTATTCCTCTTTTAAAATGATCTAATCAATCTCCCCTATATACCCTATACAAAATTTGTGCCTTATGTCGACTTACAAAGATATATACAATATCATATTTCATGTCATCCATATAACATAAACAAATAAGAATTAAAACAAGTTTGTCGATGCCGGATCCAAGACGTGTTGGCCTCCAATATCGATGACCTTTACTATACCATGTCGGCCTGCATTGCTAGTGATGAAAGAAATCTCCTATCCTATCAGTGTCGGTGCTAGTGTAGAGTTTTGTGAAGTGCCTGTTGGTACAACATATGAAGCTGAAACCCAAAATCATGTTGCCATCAATGAAAACATAATGAAACCAACCAATAGAGTGTCAATTGCCAACAATCTCCTCTTTTGGCATTGATGGAAATACTCATATGAAAAATGGTCACGGTTTCAACTGTCGGTTTCATCCTTCCCTGCTCCCCTTGATTTGAATATGCAAAATGCTCCAATACACCAAAATTCTGAAAAAATTTGTAACTCCCCCTGACATATGCAACCCTTCATTCCTTTTCACATCTATACTAATCCCCCTTTGACATCAATGCCCAAAAACAATATATCAAAGAATAATATCTATATACTGAATACCTCCAAAAATGTCTTACCGGAGCTTGACCAGTTTCAATATTTTCAGGTAAGCTTTATCTAATAACTCTACATAAGTATCCCAGCCAATTTTGAATGTGTCGGAGATGGATACAAGTCCACTCAGAAAATATGCAAGTGATTCTTTCTCAGTGACATCTACCGGTGTGGGCTTACCAAGCATATCCATGCATTCCTTCATATGTACACCAAGTGAATCCAGTCTTGGACTCACCAAACCTTTGAGAGTTCTGGCTCTCCGAATGATGTTATCTCTTTCCTTTTCAAGAGCAGAAATTTGGTTCTCCAAAGTCAAAATTTTTCCATCAATAGATGTGGTCAGTGAAATTAGTCCATCAAAAGAGTTAGCAATATTATCAATCTTGTCTTGTATCTCTTTTATCTTTTCATCTACTTTTACTGTAAGAATCTCAATATTGCAACATACCCTATATATGTTAGTACCTTGTTTCAAAGAAGTTTCTATCAAAATTAGCTTCTCCTTAATCTTTTTCTTCTCTCTATCAATGATCTGATCAAAAGCGACTCTTAGCCAAAGTAAATTTTTCAAGTGCTTGTCAGTTAGAGATTTGCTGTAACGATTGAAAATCTTTAGATATGTGCTCTGTTATAGCCTTAAGCTTGCTGGAAGGGCTTGCTTCATTCTCAATCTTACATTTCAGGACCAATCTGTGCAAAACAGTTATGGATTGATCTATAATCCCTTTGTCTATTGTTCCTTCCTTCATTAGTTTCTGAGTATCCATCATCATTAGTTATGTGGGACTCATCTCTGTGATGTTTTTCTTTTCCACTAGAGAAGTGTCAATTGTCAATAATGATGTGCCAACAATTGGTTCCCTACCGAAGTCCCCTATTTTCTCTAGTGATTTAACTTTTATTGCCTCCTCACTTGCTTCGGTGGCTTTGCCACTTGGTGCAGCTTGTGCAACTGTCGGTTCCTCTCTAGGAACAATATCTTCAACCTGTACATTAATATCCAAAGGAAAAGTGTCCTCAATGTTAGTATCTTGTACAATGTTCTTTGCATTAACTAGTGTCTTTGCATTTGTCTATACATTTGTGTTAACTGGTGGCTCAATTTCCACTATCTTGACATTCTTGAAAACTGAGGGAGGAGTACCCATAATTCCTTTACCTTTCCCTTCAACTGGTGTATCTACAGTATCAATCTTTGTCTCTGGTGAAGTGAAGAATCCTCTATGCTCTCCCAAAAATTTTATTCAACCCTTTTGTGTTTCCTTTATTATCTCATTCATCCTTCCTAACATCAGGATAGATATTCTATGTTTGTTGTTGAATACCTTCCTATCTGCAGCCTCAATTGTCTTTTCCATCTTATCTAGAGTTATAGAAACACATATAGCTAAAAGTTCTTGCATCTTAATGTGTTTGTCTTCTTGCATTGTAGATAACCTTCTAGCATCTAAAATGTTGTATAGCTCTGACAGTATTTGATTTTATATTTCAATTAATGCTTTCTTATATCTATCTAAATATAGAAGAATTGCTTCCTCTACCTCTCTTTGTTCATCAACTTTAAATGTATCATAATAAGACTTAACATTTTTCAGTATCCCATCCTTAGTAATTTCATCAACAATTTTAGCACAAGACATAGTCACATTACTAGTTTCTGGTGCCAAATCAATGTCACTTTTCTTCCTCCTCCTAGTAGTACCAAATGCAGCTAATGGTGTAGCCTTGGGTGCCTGCTTCTATGTTGGTAATTTGATGGTAACCTTCCTGACCGGTTGTTTCTTTGCTTCCACCTTAGGTTCTTTTAGTTTCTTCCTCACAACCCTTTTGAATGCTAATGGTGTGTCATCTTCAAGTTCTGAATTTGTAGTCACAAGTTCAATGTGAACTACCAAATCCTTCCTCTTTCTTCCTTTATTTGGGACAACATTAATGAGTGCCTTAATGTCCTTTGAAACTTCATGTATAAACTTGCTTGCCTTACCTTCTCGTTTTTCCCTATTCTTTTGGTTGAACTCAGTTTAAACCTCAAGAGTCTTTTGTTGTGCTATTCCACAAGGTTTTTTTGCTTCATCTATATCTGCATCAAGTAGAATTTTCACATATGGATCAAGAATTAATGCATCCACCTCATAGCCCATTTCAGCTATCCAAATCTTTCAAGGCTTGCTGCCTCCATGAGGGTCTCATTTTTCTTGACCATGAAACATATGTCAGTAGAGTATTTCTCTACTATATGCTTGGGTACTCTAATTCTAGACCTCATAAATTTCTATAAAGCCTTGAAGTAACCCCATACCTTATCATCTCTAAGAATTCCCAATGCAGAAATTGATTACTTTAGTTGTCTTCCTACCAGGATGTCAAAAGCCCATTGCTTCCTTCCAGAACTGAGAGTATCATTCAAAAAGTAACATTAAGTAGACTAATATATTTTCATACTGGAAGTGCCCTTTTCTCACCTTTAATCTTCCCTAAATTGATCAATAAATCCTCAAGCATCCAATCACAAAGATCTAACTTGATATTTTCTCTCATCATCCTATATGCGGCCAAAATACATGAACTTGAAACTGAATTCAGTCTGTTAGACTGAGTTACCTTGTAGCCTATGATCATGCTACTAAACTTGATGTTGATGTTGGTGATGGTGCTCACCTTCATTGATCTCTTGTCTTATGTGGCACTGGTGATGTTCCTTACAAAGTCATTTGATACTTTCTTATCTGGATGTTTCCCTACCGATGGCAAACTAGTAATTACTTGGATGAATTCCTTAGTGATTTTGTAGGGTCGGTCTAGCCATATGAATTTCCCATGTACTCTACTTAGTACATATATGACAATCTCATCCTCGAACTCTAGAATATCCACAATATAAGTGAACCCTAGATCTTCGATGTGTTTATATGTCGGTTTTATTTTACCTGATTCTCCCATGAGTTCATTGATATACATCCCCTTGATCTTTGAGTGCCTAAGTCCTCTATATGACAATGAATATAGGCTTTAACATCTTCCACATAGACCACTCCCTCCAGGATGTGAGAAAATGCTCCAACCAAATCTTCCTTGGTAGCCACATGTGGATACCGTTTGAAAATTGGCCTAAGGCAGTCCTTAACTTCTACTACAATTGGATTTGGAACGAAAATAGGAGAAAAAGATGATCTCGATTCCATGATTTAAGAAAAATACCTTTAGAACGGTTCCGGTGAAAACCTCTAACAAATCCTTCTAGATGCTAGTGTGATTGCTCAAGAAGAAATCTGATCACCTCTGAATAGCTTTTGATTGCACTAAGTCGCTCTGAATCACTCCAAAATTTCTCTGAATGCTAGGTGATTAACAATGAAGTGTAATCGACCTTTTATCCATCGAGAAAACCCTAATTTTCTATTGACATAAATGACTGTCAGTGAATGATACTAGATCTCACTCTGAACATATGAATGTCAGATAATCCTCTCCAATATCTAGAACATCTTCCAGAATCTCCTCCAGGGGCATATGCATCATCTTCCATGAAATTTGCCTACCCCTAAGGCATCTTCCTTAGTTATTGGATGAGCTCACTGTCGGTGCAGGAGCAGCCTCTTCTATCAAATAGGTAACTGGGACATTCCCATCTAATGATTGCTCTTCAGTCTTTCTAACCCATCTCTGAGTATGATCTTACTGGATTTCACTAACCTTATCTTTTCCTTTATCATTTGATCCTCCATTGCCAATCAGTGGATTTCTGCTTCTACACAACTTAGCAATATGTCCAACTTCATTGCATGCATAACATGTAACATTGTTCTTTTGAATTGCCTTGCTAAAATTGGTGAAATTGCTTGACCTGCACTAATTAGCCATATGTCCAAATTTTCCACAAGCATAGAATTTTACATTCATTTTGCAATATTCTATCTTATGACCAATTTTATTGCATTTAGAACATTTATCGGGAGCAGAATCAGGGTTCTGATTTGCTCTGTTTTTATATTGCCTAGCCATGTGATCAAATCTATTACAAACAAAACATCTACCATTGAATTTATAAGCATTGAATTGCCTTACCGGTGCCTTATGGTTTTGATCTTCATTAGCAGTACCAGAACTCTATCCTTTCTCAAATCCAAGTCCATTGGAACCTCTAATCTGCCTCTATCTCTTCAATAACTCATCAGTTATGTTGAGCTGATCTTGAATTTTTCTTTGTACTCACTTGTAGCAGTTAAGTCATCTCTTATTATTGACATTTGTCTCTCAATATCTTGCTCATTGCTCTAGGATTGTACCAAATTAGACCTCAACATCTCATTTTCATGAACCAACCTACCACATTCTTCAAATTTGTTCTTCAGGGATACAACAATATTTTTGTCCTTTTTCTTTATGTCCAGAATATCCTTAGACATATCACAATCATAGTTTGTATTTCATTTTTCATAACCATGTTCTCTTGACTCAAATTCTGACATTGTTCCTTAAGTGCATTTTTCTCTTCATCATCCTACTTTTGCAAAAGTTCCTTCCTCTTAGCTTGAACAAATGATAGTCTCTCCTATAGGACAAGAATAAATTCTTTAGCATAATTCAACTCATCTTGTATCTTTAAGTTCTTCAATCTTTCAACATCATAATCTTCAAGTGCCATCTCAAGCTGCTTCTCCAAAGCCATATTCATTGATTCCAGTTTCAGGATCTTCCTCAAGCTGTTAAACTTCCTCTGAGCACAAGGCTCTGATACCAATTGCTGGAAACCAATAACACTGAGAGGGGGGAGGTGAATCAGTGTTATATTGGAATAGTAAATTTTAGCCTTAACAAAACATACATACACCAATCGGTATACCAGTATAAACAAAATTGAAAGAAGTAATGCAACCAATAAGACAAACACATAAATGAGAAACATAACACAAATTTATATGTGGAAAACCTCAAAGAGGAAAAACCACGGTGGGATTTGTGACCCACAATATCAATTCACTGGCCATATGAAGAGATATTACAATAAATGATGGGCCTGCACTTATAGGAAGGCTTACAGCCTAGAGCACACTACTCATCACAATAGGAGACTTGCTTACTACATACAATTCCAAACAACAATCCGGAGAAGTGTGAACTTCTTAATATAGCATCTCCTATGCCAGAATATAGTTCCAGTTTAAGCTCTATCTGTTTCGGTTAAAACCCTAAACCCCAGTACCAGAATAACCCTTACAATGAATTCCTCACATACATAGTCTCTTTGATATATTTTGCATTACATCACATCCATATATCCATTCCACATGTCTATTCCTCTTTTAAAATGATCTAATCAATCTCCTCTATATACCCTATATAAAATTTATGCCTTATGTCGACTTACAAAGATATATACAATATCATATTCTATGTCGGTCATATAACATAAATGAATAAGCATTGAAACAAGTTTGCTAATGTTAGATCCAAGATGTGTCGGCCTCTAATACCGATCACCTTTACTATACCATGCCGGCCTGCATTTTCAGTGACCAAAGAAATCTTCTATCCTGCCCGCATTGGTATAGAGTCTGTGAAGTGCCTGTTGGTACACCATATGAAGTTAGAACCCAAAATCATGTTGCCATCAATGACAACATAATAAAACCAACCAATAGACTGTCAATTCCCAACAAGTCAAACTTGGTGTTTTAACCAATTCGGTTAGGTATATTTTATTATTCACTTGGCTTTTTGTTGAACTACTGCTTTCCGGTTTTCCCATCATTGTTACTATTAATAATTCAAAATAATTTTATATAAAAGCCTAAAAAATTCTAACCCTCAAATTGAACCATGAGATTCAAAAAAATAAAAAATGCGGGATGTAGGTGTTCTAGATTTTAACCAAAATTTCTATTTCACTGGATTGGCACAGACAAACTCTGTTGAATTCCTCAATCTAGTAGTCATTTCTGAATCTCCCTGGATTTACTAGTTTGTCCATTAAATGAAATACAATTATGAGTTACTTATTTTGAAAATACTGAAAAGTTCAAAAGTAATACCTAAAGAGAAAAATTTCTAGAATTTTGTTGTAATTTTATAAATTATTATTAATATCTATTCACCATCGAAGGACAAAACATTCATTTCTTTAGTCTAAATTCTGAGGACAGTGGACACGTCACCAGACTCGAGTCACTTTTTAAAACTATTTTTGAAGTCTTTTTAATCCTTTTCAACTTCTGCCCTAAATAGAGCTTAATTATAGTTAATTAAATGTAAAACATTCAATTTTGGGTCAGGTTCTCATAAATGTGTTTACTTCTCACATTGGAGCCGAAATCCACCCTTAGTCATTGATCTATGCTCATTCAACGAACGATGGTATCTATTGTCAGTTGTTGTGGGTCCCAAGACTTTTTCCATTTTTCGGCAACATCACCAGACTCGAGTCACTTTTCCAGACTATTTTTGAAGTCTTTTTAATCCTTTTCAACTTCCGCCTGAAATAGAGCTTTTTAGACTTAATTATAGTTGATTAAATGTAAAATGTTCAATTCCAGACGAAGTTCTCACAAAAGTGTTTACTTTCCACATTCGGGCCGAAATCCACCCTAAGTCATTGATCTATGTTCATCTAACAGATGATGGTATCTATTGTTAGTTGTCGTGGATCCATGACTTTTGCCATTTTCTCGGCCATGTCAACAGACACGAGTCACTTTTTAGGAATGGTTTTGAAGACTTTTTAATCCTTTACAACTTCTGCCCGAAATAGAGCTTATTATAGCTAATTAAGTATACAATTAAAAATTTAGAATTTAACTATTCTTATTTAAATGTTTATCATTTATGGAAGTCTTCTATTAGAAGTTTGCAAAAAATGTTTATCATTCCCACATTCGGCCTGAAATACACCTCACGACGTTGATCCATGCTCATCCAACGGATGACAATATCCCTTTACAGTTGTCAGGGTCTCATTATACATAGGATTTATGCCACCCAAATGCCATGTCACTTGACACTTCATCGTCCCAGGGTCCGTAACCTTTCTTTCCTATCAGTATTCAATGACATGTGTTTCTGGTTAAAGTTTGCAAAAACAATTAGAGATCCCGCATTCGGCCTAAAATACACCTTAAGTCGTTGATCTGTGCTCATCCAACACACACTATCCAGATTTAATAGGTAGTTTGAATCAATTACAACTCTCGGGGTATTTTTTACCTTGTCCACCTTGTCCTCAAATTGGAAACCCCAAGCGACAATCAATGAATATGCCTCCATGTTTGTCCTGTAGCGATGACCTACATGGACAATTTCCTCTCCCAACAACATTTTCACACTCTCATACAACCATTCATCCTTAAGAAAGAACAAACCTTTCAGTCTCATGTTCATAAATCATCCGAGAAATGGGACTAATTTCTTATCAATATGGAAGGAGAAATTGGCTTCCATGCTACTTAAGAAACCTAAGACAATGCTACAAGTGCAGACAGTATGATACCAAGACTTCAAATCCACCCAAGATTTAAACAACTCTCACTCAATTCTAATTTTTGACATCCAACAATGATGTTCGTCAGTATTAATCACAAACTCTACCATCATTCCTCTGCATGTACTAGTTCAACCGCATAATTTGTCTACACAAGCCAACATTAAAGCAACCGAAAGGCTAAATGTTAACCATTCACTTTCAGTGATGTGCGTATCATAAGGAAATATCACTGCATATCCGTTGTCAGTTCTTATGGGTCCCATTATACATAGGATTTCTACCATGCAAATCTCACATCACCTGACACTTCATCATCCCATGGGCCATAGCCTTTATTTCATGTCAATGTTTAATCACATGTATTTTCGATGTTCAATGTACATGTACCTAGTTTGTTGGACTTTTTTTATATATTGAAATTATGCAGAAAAAATTACAACAAGTTGGACTTTTAATTCACTTGTTTTTCGTGAGATAAACATTTTTTTTTATATATTTATAATCAATGATAGTCAATGTACAAATAATTCATGAAATGAACTCGATTTTTTTTATATATTAAATATAGAGGAAGAAACATTACATAAAAAAGATCACAATATTATATTTATTTCCATTGTTTGACAAAATATTGAAATAACGTAGCTCATAGACAAAAAATCGTATGAGCTAAGACATTATGATCCTTATTGGATGCTATCACTTGCAGTAAATCCCTGAGATTATGTTTTTTCAAATACTTCTTTGTCAAGCACTTCAAATATCTTTTAGAAAAGGTCATCTTAGAAGTGACACTGAGTTTGTTCTTTAACTTTAGAGAAGAAACTAGAATAGACCTGCTATTTTTTATGGTGAAAATTAAATCTTATATATACACAAATTAATAACTATTTAAGCTATTTCAAAACATAATGATTATTCTACGTATCTAGCCATGGCATGATGACAAGAACAAATAATAAAATGAAATAGAAAGCATTTTTATATCCATAAGAGGCAAACTGAAACAAACTGGAATTCGCAAAATTATCATTAATATATATGTTTCTCAAATTTACAATTTTTAAATGCGGAGTCCCTCAAAAAAATTTACAACCAAAATTAGTAATGTTACGAGGAAATAGCCAAAAAAAAACAAAAATACTAGGGGGTCAGGGCTAGGGCACAAACAGTGGACACATTCATGGTTTACCCTAATAATCTTGCCCTCCCTCTATGTAGAATTATTTAGACATTATAAGTTGTGAGAATTCTTCAGGTCAACTGTAGTTTGGAAAATCATCCAAGAGAAACCATTTCTAGAGAAATCCCCTACCAATCTACGCCCATTTCCTATGATGTGTCAACTGTTCCGCATTCAGGTTCAAAAGAAATGGTTACCTGGCCACTGTTTGGTCAGGGAGGAGAATCTTGGTTAATTCATTTGCCCAAGGGATCCTCACCCCTACTTCTACAAAGTCAACAACAGTAACGCCATCTCCAAGGAATTCTTCTTTAAACACCTTCCTTAACAGCAACAACATACCCACCTTGTCTCCTCTGAGGTCCAAAAGAGACACCAAAAACTAAGACGTAATGTCTGTGTTAACATGGTATCTATTTTCATTTCGTAGAAACTCTCTGCCCAACACCATCCTCACAACCTCATTAGTGAACATCCCAACCTCCTTATAGACTGATTGGAGAGTTGGGTCTCTAACAGAGCCCAAAAAGGCCCTTTGGTCCTCTGTAGAAATTCTTCTCAAGCAGATAGGAGTGTCCATTTTGAGAAATCAGAATCCCAAATTATATAGCTTGAGCCTATAGACCTAAACCAAAGGTAAAATTTAACTACTGTGAGCTCCGACAATTTATCTACTAAAGGCCAATCAAAGATAAAAGAAGTAGAGATTGTCTATAAATAGCTGAAGATTTTGATTGTAATAATTCCTTCTCTAACCATATTAATTTCTTTAATTTTTTAAAAATCTTTCGTATATCTCTGCAAATCTTTCCCATAATTGCACTAGTGTGTGAAATTGGAAACATCTATAAACTAGTACCAAATACCATATTGGAAGTCATGGGGGCAGAGTGGATTGTAGTTAGTGACAAGACATATATTAAATGACCAACATTATCGATTGTAACATTTGATACGTGTCTAGTGAATCCAATTCCATTCCAGGCACTTTCTGGAGAACTACGTTCTCTTCAAAGATTTGGGCTGAAATAAAAATTCAACCATTGATCTACGATCATCGAACGGTTTAAAATAATTGATGGATTTTAGGTACATGTGACGTGTCAATGAGGTCACACTTATCGATAGATCGTGCAGAGTCCAAACTCTATGTGATGTGATGTGCCTTTGTCTATTAATTGCAATGAATTCATGAAATCACCAATAAAATATGTATTTTTTCATAAATAACAAAATATTAGCCAAACAAATTAAATAATTTTCAAATGGTGGATTAAAATTGCCAATACACTTAAATAATTTTTCCTTCAGAGTAAATTGTTTTGCCCATACACTTATATATTTGTTCCTTTAAACACAAAAATATTTGCCTCCTACAATATATATATTTCCCCACAGAACAAGGTATTATTCGCCATAATTTTATGAAATTTTCGTACCCTAGAAAAAAATTGCTAATACAAATTAATCTTTTTTCCTACTTAAATTTTTTTTTTGCCATCAATATGAAAATCCCCCCCAAAATAATGCCTGATTCCCCAGGGTTTTATACTTTGGCCTAGGGGGTGCTTTCTTAAAGTTATCCTTGGAGATAAGCGATTGTCGAGATATGAGATACGTTGATATGGGTAGCAAGATGTGTTATGCTAGATAGCCATATGATAGGGCATGATAATTTCCATCATGGGTAGCAATATGCTAGATAGCCATGCGATGGGAGAGAAATTTAGTGAGTAGTAAATTGGCCCTTACAAAGGCAAACAAGAGAGATAGAACAAGAATGGTTTGGCCCCTATGTGGGTGATCTTGGAAAACAAAAAGATCAAGTGGTTTGGCCCCCACCTAGGTGAGCTTGAAAAAGAAAAAGATAAAAAGATAAATGCAAATATGATGCCCCCCCTTAGAATGATGTGCATGGAAGGCATGTCATTCTAAGGAGAAGAGGAGTTGTGGCATGTCAACATAGCAAGATGTTTCCGTGGAATGCCACCATGAGAGGGTGACACATGAATATCCACAACATCGGCAATGAAATGCAAGAGGACACGAGGATCCGATAGTCTAGCATCAAAACCCATAGCAGTGACAAAAGATATATAATGCAATTGCGAGATGGGTATATCATCATAGTGCCAAAAATCTCAGATGTGAAGAAGAAGAAATGAAGACAAAGATAAAAGAAAAATTTGGGTCAACATGGAAGAAGGAAAAGGATGCCCCCAACACTTTTCATCATTCCTTAATATTGAAAAGAAAGATACAACAAATAGAAGAAGTAGAGAAACAAATAGAGGAATGTGTAAGACATAAAATCCCCTATATCTGAGCACCTACACGGTAACTTGGGTCCTGCAAGAGAGCACAATAGATAAAGATAGTCAGCCTACCATATCCAAGTACCTATAGAGTAACTTGGGTCCTTCAGGAGGGAACAAATAGAGAAAACAAGAATGGGGGAACACAATCACATGCACATGCAAATGAATGTAGAGAAAAGATAAAAATCCTAAGTGTTTTCCCTTAAGAGGTCATCGTCCCATAGGAGATCATCATCTTCCCAATATAGATCATAAGTAGAAGGAGGACAAGATCAGAGAGGGACAATCACAAGGGCTACACCAGATGCCTCACCGACAGTGAGAGCAAGAGATGAAGAAGCAACAACATTTTCATGTACAAGGTCAGAAGAGGCGAGGATCAATGATCATGTGAAGATCATAGACAAGGTTAATATGTACTCCAAGGAGTCTAATATGCAGGCATATGTGGAGGAAGCGGCTGAGTCACTTGGAGAAGATGAAACAAGAATAGGACTGTTGGCCTCTAGAAGAGGGGTAGTCGGGGCCTTCTTGATCACACATACAGATATAGGAAAACCAACAAGCATGGAGACAGGCAAATGAAGGGATGAGGAGAATACCTGCAAGGATTTGCATTGTCGAAACTCTAGGATGGGGCCCTTCTTGAACTTGTGTTTACACAAGACAAGAGTGTCAGGTCTCCTATAGATTGTAGTAGGTTGAAAAACCCCAAGAAAACTCAGATGCTGAAGTGGCTGTGAAATAGGCGGGACAAGCAAAGCTGCACTAGGCACCACCTATGTGTGCAAAATATGCGGAGGTAGGGATAAGGGAGGTATGTTTGACAAAGAAGTGATAAGAGGTAGCTCCAAAGAAGGAGCAATGGAAACCTGGACCCACTTAAGGGGAGGTTCATAACTAGGCCCTGAAGTAGCTGGAAGAAAAATTGAAGAAGATGCAAGAACAAAAGTGTTGGACAAATCAGGAGTTGAGGCAATATAGTTGGGTGTCGAGGACACCCCAACAAACTCCGAAGTGGCATCACTCTCTCAAGCTCTGGGCCATCGAAAGAATTTATGCCATGCACATGCTGATTTCAATAGAGGTGAGGACCACAAAGGCAATCTTGAGAGGATTCAAGAGCATCATGATCCATAGGAGAGGCCTCTGAAACCAAGTTAGGGACAAGAGAAGGCCTAGCCGATGAAATAGGAGGTGCATCCTGGAGGGGCATCACATTCACAGCAATGGGTACCCTACACCGCTTCGCTCGAGGAGCGACAGGGAAAACAAAGGGTGTTGTCATAGGTTGTGAAACAAGAGCGAGAGAGGATGAAGGAATATGAGAAGATCACTTCCCTTTCCCATAATGAGGGGGCCAAGGAATATCAACCATGATCAGGAGCTCTAAAGGGTGGGTGGGTCGTGGACTTTGATAGCATGGGTGCCTTTCCCTTGGCTGTGATAGATGTAGTCGTAGGAACAACAAATACCACTTGAGGTTGTGCGGTCCTAGGAAAACATGAAGATTTGTTTGAGAGAGTAGGCTTAGCCTCGGCCCCCAATGATGGGGAAACATGAGGCACTACTAGCTCCAAGACCAGAATCGATGGAGGAGGAGTCAATGTAAGAGGCGGAAATAAAATACTAGGTTACACAGATTGAAGGGATAACTCCCCCATCTTATACTGATAGTAATTGCGGTACATCAAGTCACCAAGGAGAAGCATGGCCCCCACTGAAGCAAGCCAAAAGTGGTCCAACGAAAAAATCCCCATGAGCAATTAGGGGTTGGTATCCAGTATCTTGGATGACTTGCACCGTGCCCTCATGGGGAAAATTAAGACATTTATGGACAACCAAAGGGACCACCTCCATAGAACCAACCAAGGAATGCAGAGCTTAACTCAGAAGAGGTCCGATTTAGGAATGATTACGAACACAAAAGAGACCACCTTAGGCCTTACGAGGACTGTTAAGGTAACACTATCCAAGGGGTGAATAGAGAACCCATCATGCATCCTCAAGGCTGCACGACACTCATCATACACCTGCCTATGCCAACCATTCACAAAGAGAGTCTCCTCTGTGATAACGCCAACTCTGCTTGATGGGTCAACCATGACACCTGTGATAGTTTGATCATTTAGCTTTGTAGGGACGTAAAGAGGAGCACGCTCTCCATAATATGGGGCATCCAAAGGGGTAAATGACAAGGACAAGTCAGATACCTTCCCCTTTTCGGCTAGAGGTGACCTAATGGGGGTGATGGTAACCATGTTCACATATGGACTATCATCTGAGGAAGGATTTGATGTGGAGATAAAGTTTTCCGAATGCGGAGGGAAAGAATCAGTATAAATCTACAAGTCATTGTTGGTTTTATCAATATACTTGTTTGATTTTTGCTTTCATGCATCCACCTTGATTGCAGCACTATCGATGTGGTCTTGGACAACATGTCAAAGATGATAACACCACCCAATGTTGTGACCAGGCATATGGTGATAATGGAAAAACTTTGATCCATCATACCAGCAGGGGTAGGGTTCACTATCAAACAACAGTTTAATCTCCAGAAGGGTGATGAGGTTATTTGGTATAGGAGCACCTAATGGTGAGCAAATACCCTTTTCAATTTTGTCAATTTTGGCATAAGGATTGGTTCTATTCCATCAGATTGTTTATAGGGAGCTTGGAGTGCATTTTTTGTTTTCTTTTTGGAGTTCATGTGTTGGCTATACTTACCTCAATAACCTGATGAGGTGCCATCGGTTATCGGCGAGAGGATTTTTCACCTACCCTGATAACCTGATGAGGTTGCCAATGGTTTGGAGTAAGTTATAAGGATCCATTGGCTATCAGCAAGACTAGTTTTTGTGCCACCCGATAACCCGATGGGAAAGCATGCGGTTTGGAGTGCACCATCGACTATTGGCATCACATTTTTGGAGCTACACCGATAACCTAATGGGAAGACAAAAGGTTTGGAGCACATCATTGGCCATCGACATAACATGTTTGGGGCTACACTGATAACTCGATAAGGAAGCATTATGTTGGGAATGCACCATCGGCCATCGGTAAGAGTGTTTTAATGATACTCCGATGACCCATTGGAAACTAATGTGGAAGTGCGCAAAGTGTAAAATGTCATTGGACATCGGAGTAAGTGTTTTGAGGCTACTCCGATGACCCGATAGAAAAGCAAGTGAGTTGTAAACTACCATCGGACATCAAAATAAGTGTTTTGGTGCTAACTCGATGACCCAATGGAAATCAAAAAATTAGTTACAGTCAGAAACCAAATGGTGTTGAGTTGAATCTCATTTGTTAGGGATGATTCAAGACATGTTTAGGAGGCTATAAAAGACCCAATAGGCATTTTGTAATGAGGTTGGAAGGAGGTTGGATAGGTGGAACAATGAACATCTTTTGAATAATAATTTGAAGACTGTTTTCTGGTTTCTTTCTTAGAGTTCAATTTTTTCATTTGAAAACTGTAAATAATGGCTTAAATCTTTAAATGCCAGTGTGATAGAGTAGATGTTACTTTTCTGTGTTTTGTGAGTTCCAATTTTGAAGTCGTGCCAAGCTCGGATCTGTAAATAAGTTGTCGTTATGTTTCTTGTTTTTTGTTGGTGACAATTAGTTATAACATGGCTCTGTCTTGATTCTCCATCGTGGGATCCACATGACCATTGGAGATTGTCAAGAAGAGCCAGCCATGTATAGTAGATTTCTACTTGTAGTAGACCAGGGAATGGCATCGACTGTTTCAATAGACTGTCCCTAGGCAAGCTTGATGATAGCCCGACTAGGTATCATTGAACAAGAGGAATCACTTGCAGGGTAGACCGGAGTCTAGGCTATTAGTCTCAGACCAGGAGAAGATGGGATCAATAGGAGAAAAGATCCAAGCTTGAAAGGAGAAGGACTTAGGAGAAGTTGAGGGTATAGCTAATGATAGAGAAAACCTTGCAAGGTGTCTAGTTAGATTCAGTGGAATAGTGAGCTGGTGGATTTATGAAAGTGAATTCACTAAGAGTAGAGTAACAAACCTCAGTAGTGAGGGCCTAGAGTGGATTAGGGGAATAGAGAGGAGCATTCCTAGGTTAGGCCAGGAAAAAGGCCTTGGTGTGAGTCAAGATGACTCAAGAAATCTAGGGTCCTCCCTATTAGATTGGTATTAGAGCTAGTTAAAGATTTGGGGTGAAGAGTGTAAGACTGATCTAGTATTAAAAGGAGTAAAGATGGTGACCAATGCAGAATTGGCTAAGTAGGTCATTGACCAAGAAGATGAAAACTAATTGTTCAAGGAAAGGTTTGAGTAGTTTGAGCAGAAACTAGGTGTGGTGGAAGTTAAAAAAAGTAGAAGTGAGTGGAAAGATAGATGAGAAGGGTAAAATGTTGGCAATAGAGGATGAAATCCCTTCCCCAGACCTTGTTATTTATCAAGAACCATTCTTGAAGGCTTTGAAGGCAATGAGTGGAAAGTCTTTGGAAGGAGTCGGTAATGGAATGGAGTGGAAAGTGTTTAGTGGAAAGATGGAAGCAGAGTCGGTAATGGAATGGATAGAGGGTATGGAAAACCATTTTGAGTGTGAAGGTGTGACTGAGGCCCAAAAGGTTAAAGTGGGTAAGTCAAGAATGAGAGGTGCTGCCGTTACTTGGTGGAAGTTTATACACAATGAGAGAGAAAGAGAAGGTAAGATCCCCATCTCTACTTGGAAAGGGATGGTAAGCAAAATTAGAAAGACTTATCTTCCTGAGTATTATGAAGTGCATTTGCATAGGAAAAGACAAAACCTAAGGCAAAAGGAGTTAGATGTACGTACCTACACTGAAGAGTTCCAGAAGTTGTGTCTACGACCAAAAGTGATGGAGGATGAAAGCATGAGAGTAGCAAGGTATCTTAACTATCTAAGATGGAACATACAAGAGGAAAAAAGTTGGTAGAGTCCAAATACCATTCACAAATGTTATCAGTTGGCCCTAAAAGTAGAAGAAAAGAATAAGAAGAA
This sequence comes from Cryptomeria japonica, assembly GCF_030272615.1. Taxonomy (NCBI): domain Eukaryota; kingdom Viridiplantae; phylum Streptophyta; class Pinopsida; order Cupressales; family Cupressaceae; genus Cryptomeria; species Cryptomeria japonica. The sequence continues at coordinate 709,118,534 of NC_081414.1, forward strand.
ACATGAAAGCACTAGTAGAGGCAGAGGTAGAGGCTGAGATTCAAAAGGTTATAGAGGAAGCTACAGTGGTAGAGGAAGTGAAGTAAGATCACAAGGAGAGTCAAAATTGACTGAGCAGACTAATGAATCCAGTGGAAGAGGAAATTTATGGTAGAGGAAGAGGTCATAACAACAACAATAGAGATAGATCTAGAAGTTCTAGTGGAGGTTCATACTTTGCAAACATGAAGTGTTACCACTACAATAATTTTGGTCATCCTGCCTATAGGTGTCTGGAGAAGGCAACCTCATCACGTTTAGAGAAAAGAATCAATTATGTGCAAGAGGATTCTAGTAGTGTGAAGTCTCCTGAAGTAAACCTTGACTTAGAGAATGGTGAGAATCTGATGGTTATAAGGGTGCTAGTTAGGGAAACGGTTAAGGAATAGCCTAAATAGAGGAGGTCTCTTTTCAAAGTAAAGTGAAAGATACTTGGTAAGGTTTGTAAAGTGATCATTGACTTAGGATTAATAGACAATATCATCTCCGAAGAAGCAGTAAGTAAACTTGGGTTGAGTAGAATGCCTCATAGTCATCCTTACAAGGTCACATGGTTGAATAAAGGACAACATGTGTTAGTAAATGAACAAGTATGGGTTGAATTTGCAATTGGGAAATATTTGGACACAATTTTATGTGATGTTCTACCCATGGATGCCTGTCATTTGTTGCTAGGAAGACTGTGGCAATTCGGTAGAAAAGCTATCCATGATGGAGAAAAGAACTCATATGCATTCACAAAAGAAGGGGTGACATACAAGATTCAATCTTTGGTAGAGGATGAAGGAACCAAGACTAGTGGTCTTAATGTATTGTTGGCTAGAGGAAATGAATTTTTGAGAGATATCAAGAAAGGAGATGGACAACATTATTCTCTCTTAGTGAAACCTAGTCAAGAAAAGAAGACTAAACAAGAAAGTTTACCTAAACAGGTTCAATAGTTGTTAGAACAATTCAAGGACATTGTGAGTGATGGAACACCTGCAATGCTACCTCCTCCTAGAACAATAAGTTACCAGATAGACTTTATACCCAGAGCATCACTACCTAATAAGGATGCATATAAGATGACTCCTTAAAAAAACAAAGAAGTGGCAAGACATGTACATGAGCTCCTTGATCAAGGTCTAATCAGAAAAAGTATAAGCCCATGTGCTATGCCAGTGGTGTTAGCAACCAAGAAAGGAGGTAAATGGAGACTATGTATCGACTCTCGGGCAATAAACATAATCAACATAAGATACATATTTCCTATCCCTAGAATTGAGGATTTAATGGATTGTCTTAGAGAAGCAAAGTATTTCACTAAGCCAGATTTAAAGTGTGGATATCACCAGATCCGAATTAAAGAAGGGGATGAATGGAAAACAACTTTTAAGACTACATAGGGGTTATATGAGTGGTTAGTTATGCCATTTGGGCTTACTAACACCCCTAGTACCTTCATGAGGTTGATGAATGAGGTTTTGAAGGACTACATAGGTATATTTGTAGTGGTATACCTTGATGATATCCTCATATTCAACAAAATAGAGGAAGAGCATCTTGAACACTTGCAGATTGTATTAAGGAAACTGCATGAGGAATAGTTGGCAATCAATCTTGAAAAATGTGAATTCATGAAACAAGAACTCATTTATTTGGGATTTGTTGTATCCCAAGGCACTTTGAAAATGGATCCTAGCAAGGTGGGAGCAATACAGAGTTGGCCTACATCGAAAGCTGCTATTGAGGTAAGAAGTTTTCGTGGACTTGCCCAATTTTATAGAAAGTTCATTCGAGGTTTTAGTGAAATTTGTGCTCCTATTCCTTAAACAATTAAGGGTGGGTTGAAAACTAAGTTTAGGTGGACTAAAGACACCGACCAGGGGTTTGAGTTGCTCAAAAAGAGGATAGCTACCCAACTCATCCTAGTTTTACCAAGTTTTGATAAGTTGTTTACCTTAGAATGTGATGCTAGTCATATAGCAGTAGGAGATGTTTTGAACCAAGAGGGAAGACCAATAGCATTCTATAGTGAGAAATTGAATGAAGCTAAGAAGAGATACTCATCCTATGACTTAGAATTTTATGCCTTAGTGCAAGCTCTTAGGAAGAGGCATTATCTTTTTCCCAAAGAATTTGTAGTGTTTACAGATAACCAAGCCTTGAGTTTTACCAATTCTCAAGAAAAGTTGAGCAATAGATACATCAGATGGATAGAATACCTGCAGGCATACACTTTCACTATCAAGCACAAAAAGGGACAGCTGAACAAGGTAGCAGATGCCTTAAGTAGAAAACTTCTCACTATCCAAGAAGTGACTTTGCAGAGCATAGGTGTGGAGAGTTTCAAGGAGCTTTATAGAGAAGATGAAGACTTTTCTAAGGTATACAAGGTATGCAGTGAGTTTAATAATCATTTCAATAGCTAGTATGCATATTACACATTGCAGAGCGGTCTTTTGTTTAAGGGATGTCAGTTATGTGTGCCAAGAGGATCTATGAGGGAAAATCTTATACAAGATAAACATAATGGGAGTCTTGGTGGACATTTTGGTCTGAATAAAACACTTGAGCTGGTGCAAAGATTTTATTATTGGCCAGAAATGCATAAAGATATTAGGAAGTATGTTGAGCAGTGTTTTGTGTGTTAGAGAGCCAAGGGTACTCGTTCAAATGCTGGACTATACCAACCTTTACCAATTCCCAAAAGACTGTGGGAGTGCATCAACATGGATTTTATTGTGGGTTTGCCAAAAACCATGACTGGTCTGGATAGTATTTTTGTCATTGTTGACCTGTTTAGTAAAATGAGTCATTTTGTTCCATGTAAGACTATGCATGATACTAGTTACATTGCACATTTATTTTTCAAAGAGGTGGTAAGAATTCATGGGCTACCTCTCAGTATAGTTTCAGACAGGGATGTGAAGTTTATGGGACACTTCTGGAAAACTCTATGGACAAGACTGGGAACTAACCTTTCTTTTGGTTCTGCTTATCATCCACAGACAGATGGTCAAAATGAGGTCATTAACCTAGTATTGGGTAATCTTCTAACGTATCTGACAAAAGAATATGGACAAATGTGGGATCAAGTGCTACCACAAGCATAATTTGCATATAATGATAGTGTCAACAAAACTACAGGTAAGAGTCCTTTTGAGATTGTTTATGGACTCCACCCATGTGGTGTTTGTGAACTTCGAGATTTAGGAAGCCTAGAAGGAAGAAGTGGACATGTAGAGGATTTCACCCAGTCTATGAAAGAGGTGCATGAACAAGTGCAGAAAACCATGATCAAGATTACGCAAAGGATTAAGGCTAAAGCAGATGAGAGGAGAAAAGACATTCAATTTGTAGTGGGAGACATGGTTATGGTACACTTGAACAAGGTAAGATTGCAGAAGGGAGTCCCTAGTAAGCTTCAGATGAGGAGAATAGGACCTTGAAATTTTTTGGCTAAGTATGGCTCCAATGCTTATAAGGTAGATTTACCCACATATTTGGAATTGTCCCCTATGTTTAATGTCAAAGACTTGATTCAGTTTAAAGATCCCGAAGTAGTGACAGATGGATTGAATCTAGAAGGGGAGACTACTCTTAGTGATATTCTAGTACCACCCATTTCTAAACCATAGGTGGAACATATTTTAGATTCCAGGGCGAAGAAGCAAACAAGGTATGGTGTGTATATGGAACACTTAATCAAGTGGCACAACTTACCTGAAGCCGAAGCCACTTGGGTTGCAGAATCCAATTTCAAAAGACTGGGCATTGATATCGCCTTGCCGCCCCCAGGGGGGACTTTATTTTATGTGTGGAGAGCATGGTGCAGGAGCACCTAAGGGTGAGCAAATACCCTTTTCAATTTTGGCAATTTTGGCATAAGGACTGGTTCTAGTCCATCAGGTTGTTTATAGGGAGCTTGGAGTGCATTTTTTGTTTTCTTTTTGGAGTTCATGTGTCGGCTATACTTACCCCGATAGCCCAATGAGGTGCCATCGATTATCAGCCGGAGAGTTTTCCACCTACCCTGATAAACCAATGAGGTTGCCAGCGGTTTGGAGCAAGTCGGAAGGAGCCATTGCCTATCGACAAGACTAGTTTTTGTGTTGCTCGATAACCCGATGGGAAAGCATGCAGTTTGGACCGCACTGTCGGCTATCGATATCACATGATTGGAGCTACACCGATAAACCAATGGGAAGGTAGAAGGTTTGAAGCGCATAATTGACCATCGACAAAACATTTTTGGGGATACACCGATAACCCGATAAGGAAGCATTATGTTAGGAACGCACCATCGGCCATTAGTAAGAGTGTTTTAATGCTACTCCAATGACCCGATGGAAACCAATGTAGAAGTGCGCAAAGTGTAAAATGTCATCAGACATCGGAGTAAGTGTTTTGAGGCTACTTCGATGAACCGATAGAAAAGAAAGTGAATTATAAACTCCCATTGGACATCAGAATAAGTATTTCGGTGCTAACCCGATGACCCAATGGAAATCCAAAAATCAGTTATAGTAAAAAACCAAATGGTGTCGATTTGAATCTCCTCTGTTAGGGATGATTCAAGACATGTTTAGGAGGCTGTAAAAGACTCAATGGGCATTTTGTAACAAGGTTGGATAGGTGAAATAAAGAACATCTTTTGAATAACAATTTGAAGACCATTTTCTGGTTTCTTTCTCAGAGTTCAATTTTCATTTGAAAACTATAAATAATGGCTTAAATCTTTAAATGCCAGTGTGATAGAGTAGATGCTACTTTTCTATGTTTTGTGAGTTCCAATTTTGAAGTCATGCCAATCTTGGCTCTGTAAATAAGTTGTCATTTTGTTTCTTGCTTTCTGTTGGTGACAAGTAGTTATAACATGGCTCTATCTTGATTCTCCATCGTGGGATCCACACGACCATTGGAGGTTGTCAAGAAGACACAACCATGTATAGTAGAGTTCTACTTGTAGCAGACCAGGGAATGACATCGACTATTTCAATAGACTGGCCCTAGGCGAGCTTGATGATAGCCCGGTTAGGTATCAGTGACCAAAAGGAATCACTTGCAGGGTAGACCAGAGTCTAGGCTATTAGCCTCAGATGAGGAGAAGATGGGATCAATAGGAGAAAAGATCCAATCTTGAGAGGGGAGCGACTTACTAGAAGTCGAGGGTATAGCTAATGATAGAGAAAACCCTACAAGGTGTCTAGTTAGATTAAGTGGACTAGTGAGTTGGTGGATTTATGAAAGTGAATTCACTAAGAGAAGAGTAAAAAAACTCGGTGGTGAGGGCCTAGAGTGGATTAGGGGAATAGAGAGGAGCATTCCCAAGTTAGGCTAGGAAAAAGGCCTTGGTGTGAGTCAAGCTGACTCAAGCAATCTAGGGTCCTCCCTATAATTATCTTTCAACAACCACTACATTATGCATAAGTAAGAGTCATTCAACTTAGTGAAGACTTTATTCTATTGCGGGACTTGTACAGTTGTCATCAGAGGAATAGTTGCAACAGTAGCGACAACTTTACTCTTTCAAGACCCTTCCATTGTCATGCCTGCAAAGGACCCACCACGAGGGTTTGAAGTGGCATCTCTGAATTGTGACATAGTGTGCTGGTAATCCATAAGGGTAGAATACATGTTTGCAAAGTTCTAATATCACTTAAGGGATAGTTTCTCCCTCGATGTCGGTCATAGATTGTCCATGAGAATTCTCTACAGGTCTCTATATGGCAGGGCAAAGGGGATCCTAGTGGAGATTGCCTGGTACCTCGACGAGATGAAATCTATGATCTTCTCATTAGGCTTCTATTTACAATGAACAAGGTCAACAATAGTGACCCTACTACCAATGTTAGCTTGAAACCACTTGAGGAAAAAATCCATAAGCTGATTGAATGTATGAACAAAATGATTAGGCAAGGAGCTATACCATTCTATCATTGTCCCCTTGAGGGAATGCGAGAATAGCTTGAGAAAAAGAAAATCTAGACTATGGTAATCAATACACATAGTCATGAAGGAATCTATATGCACACTAGTACATTCGGAGCTGATTTTCAATGGCCGTTTGTCGGATTTGCGATGAATTTTTATCGGAGTGTTGATGAAATCCACCGTCAAAAACTCAGCGTCGGATTGGTCGACGATGCCATGCCCATTGGAAATTCGACAACCAATGGACTCTGCCGACGGTCAAAGAAGTCGTCGGTCGAAAGCTTGGTATTTGTCGTAATTCCGACGATGATAGTTTTTATCAAAAAAAAAATTATTATCATCGAAGATAATTATTATCATCGATTATGCATTTTCATCGAAAGAATAATATCAATTAGACAAAAGGAAGCTACATCGATTAAAGATATCGATGAGACCTAGCGATGTCTCATCGATATAAAAGAGCCATCGAAGGAAGGAAACATTGATGAATTGCAAGAAGGACTCATCGAAGATAATAACTTCATCGACAAAAGATATCGAAGAAAGTAGAGAGGGTCTTCATCAACGGGAAAAGTTCTCGAGGAAATAATACTATCAGTGCAACATAAAAAGGACCCACCGAAAGGAGCGTTTTCATCGAAAGAATAATATCAATCAGACAAAAGGAAGCTATGATAAAAGGTATCGATGAGACCCAATGATGTCTCATTGATATAAAAGAGCCATCGAAGGAAGAAAACGCTGATGAATTCCAGAAAGGACTTACCGAAGATAATAACTTCATCGACAAAAGATATCGAAGAAGCAGAGAGGGTCTTCATCGACGGGAAAAGTTCTTGAGGAAATAATACTATCGATGCAACATAAAAAGGACCCACCGAAAGGAGCCTTTTCATTAAAAGAATAATATTGATCAGACAAAAGGAAGCTACATCAATAAAAGATATCGATGAGGATATAGGCTTCAAGGAGGTTAAAAGGCATGTTCTCGATATGCGTAGTTTTGCCGATGTAACTTTATCAGTGAAGAACGATAAGGGAAAATAAAGAAAAGCTTCAGTGAGATAATAGATTCATTCATCGACGGGGCATAGTGATATTGATAAAAGAAGTATTTCGATGGAAAAATAAAGGAGGAAACCGAAGCCTAAGGTTTCTTTGACATAAGACCCGATGGATATCAGATATGTTTAAATGAGGAGATAGCCATACTGACCGAATACAGTATTTCAATGAAGGGAAAAAATACTTGATCGAAGTAATATTCAAAACAAAAGTATTATCAATAGAAACAAAAAGATCGATGGACTAAAGAAACAAATGATCGAAAGCCATATCCTCATTGAAATGATTATTGATTGCTGCGAAAATCAGAAACAAATCCCACGAAAGGTCACATGCCATTAAATTTGAACGTGTGCCCGAGTGACCGTTGTCTAAAATGGCCATTACTAACTGATTAAATATGCCATAAGTAGTGGATCAACATCAAAGGACACAACATTAAGGAATTCACAGGTGGCGAACTGAAAGCAGGAATTGGGCGAAGTCACAGGTAAAGCTTAGTAATTCCAAGTAAGTTGTTTGCACACAGACCTCTTTTTTAAAATTCAAATGGAATCATCATCTAAAACTAATAAGACCAGAAAGGGAAAAGAACCTATCACTGCAAAAGAAAAACCTAAAAGACAAAAAAGGGAAGGGCGTTCTTTGGCCCAGGACTTGATTGACTAGTGCCCATCATCCAGTTTGAGGTCCAAGAAGATTAGAGCTGATGAGGAAGGCTTGGAGGACTGGTTTGAGGATCTTGGAGACATATGGACAAAATTGAGAGGGTATGAATTATTCATATATGGGTACAACAGAAGAGTTTCCCCTCAACCTATCAACAATTTATGGTGATTGAACTTAGGAAGGTTAGTTGTGGCTAATGTATTCATGAATGTGGAGCTCATGAAGGCATTGGCAAACAATTATGACCCTAAAAGCAGGACCATATATAACTACATGGGTGAGCCAATTCTTGCAATCTCAAAGGAGGTTATTGACACTGTGTTCGAGTTGGATTGGGGATTTGAAGAATTGATTGACCTCAAGAAGTTAACAAGTGAATATTTTAACCTAGAGCACATTTACAAAATGTGGAGACTCCCTATATATAGACCTAGGAATGCAGGGTTCTTAGTGCCACTAGGTCAGGATGACAAAGATCCCTATGATGTCAACTCTTTCCATCAATATTTCAAGTATACCTTTTTCCCCGTGTTGCCCAAGTGCTAGGGATAAAAGCCCATCCTTTGATGGATACTGCAGCCATGGTCATTTGTGTCGATTTGCAGTCTAAGGAACCCTGCTTCTTTGATTTTTCTTCTTATTTGGTTGAGGTTTTGAATCATGGGTTAGAAAAGTTAAAGGGGGATGTCATCAATGTTCATTTCAAGCATTATTTCTTACTTATGCATGTGCTATTGTATGTGGGCCAAGATGAAGGGTTATAGCCAAAAGAGTTATGTGTCAGGACATATGACAATGCTGGGATGAGAAAACTAGTGCAACTATGGGTTTCTTCATGGGACCAGAGGTATGTGAATAATCAACATTGGCATTTTGAGGAGTTCTTTGTCAAGCCATTATATAGATTGTTGGGATGCCTGTGCGATCATGCCCTTGCACCAGAGGTTCAAAGATTCCTAAGACCAAAAGATTTCACTGAAGATCCCTCAATTGAACACAATTGGGGAGATTGGTATTGTTTTTCAGATTGCACACAAGTCAGGGTATACGGGTTCGAAGAGAGACCATACTTACTACCACTTACAGCCCCTAACAGAGTGGCTTGTCTAGAAATTGTGAGGCAACTGTCAATAGTGAGTACAGAACATTTGACAAGCCATGGGAAACAATCAATTGTACCTAGGTTGTTACAATTTTCAGATTTTATTGTGAGAAGTTCAAAGAGTTATGGCCTACTGCAGAGAAAATTGGATTATTATGGCATGGCTATGGGGGATCCAAGGCCCAATTTTGATCCTGAAGGATACATAAGGATAGCCCGGTCATCACAAAAGCTGAAGGCTGGAGAGCATAAATCTTACCTACCGGATGACCTCATTAAGAACATTGGTAGAGAAGAGGCCAAAGTGAAGCGAATAAAGTTTGAGAAAGCAATGCAGGATTTTAAATGGAAGCTTTTTAGAAGGAAAATGGATGAGAACGTGCTACAAAAGATTGAAGACCCCCTAGAGTTGGCCAACAAACTTATGGAGCATGAATTGGAAATACTTGAGGGAGTCCTGCCTCATGTTTCTAGGGATTACATTGATACTATTAGGAATACAGAGCCTTTGGCTCATATGTCTCCTGCTTCCACATCTAGCATCATTCCATTCACTCCTCGAGAGGATTACCCCCCTTGGTTATGCAGAGAATACACCGATAGACTTGGCAACATGACAACTGAATGTCCAAGAAGTGGTTGACATTAGATTCCTGGAGCATGAGGATTTCATTGCTGATAGTGACTTCATTGCTTCCAAGGAGTTCACCGCATTCCTCTATCAACATAAAGGATCTCAAATTAGGAATAACATGAGAAATAGTGAAGAAGAGTAGTAGATTCAAAAGTTACAAGAGGAGATGGATCATGTGATGAGAGAAATGACACTTGAGAAGGGAAGACAGTTGCTTAAGGAAGCTGGTGTGCTATTATACTCTGGATGGGACATGAACTCTGCCTTGTTGTTTGATTGATTCCTTAAGAAACAAGACCCAAGTAAGAAAATGATGCCAAAAGATATTGATAAACTCTTTACAGGATCAGGATATGATCCAAATCAGAAGGCTCTTCTATAGTGGGCTATCTATCCCAAAGATAAAAGACCTATATTGGTTGATATAGAAGAAGCTTTTGGACATTTGATGGTGCAACAGGTTGGAAAGACTGATCCTAGAACAACTGCCAAACTAAATTTGGATGTCGCTAAACTGAACCAAGATCAGATAGAGTTTCTGGTCCAAGAAAATTCTACATACAAAATCCTATATGAGAAAACCGATGAAGAAAAATAGAGGTTGGAAGCAAGATTGCTTCAGATTGATACAGGTACCAGTCAAATAGGGATGACATACGGTGTTGATAGAGATGCCATGGATGCCTTGACATACGCTATGTATTGGAGGAACAGGGCCAAAAAGACATCTCGGCAAGTAGAAAAGGTACATCAAAAGATGGATAAGTTGATTCTGGAGATCATTGAACATAGGTTCAGAAGTATGATGTAAGTTGCAAAAATCTATTAGAAAACATACACTGGAACAGTTAGAGCTTTGAAAGAGAATGAAAGGCTCAGGTCTCGGTTGGAAGACATGATGAATGACAACAGTCTGACTAATCCAGGTGAGAAAATTGAAGCTGAGGCTTACTTGAAGTCCCATGAGGAATTGGCAAATCAATTAAGGAAAGAGCTTCAGAGGTTGGACAATGGGAATACCCCTAGGGTGCCCTCTTTTTACAGTAATGGTGAGTTAGTATCATTCGAATAGTGGAAACAAGAGTTCATTGATGAGAAGAATCAAGTAGTAGTAGAGTTGGATTGGGACAAAGAATTGTCACTTTGTGTTAACCATATTCTATCCAATCATTTCCAAATAGAAAGCGACATGAGGACACTAAAGAATGACGTTCTAATGTATAAAGATGATAAGTATATTCAACACATAGGAATGCTAAAATTGTTTATCTTCCAGTTTGTTAACAAAAGTACTAATTAATAGTTATGTGCTGAAAATCCATGATGCTTGGTGACAATGTATACCCTCATATAAATGAGGGAACTTTTGTAACAATAAGGATCATTGGAGAAGAAGTAGAATATAGCCTCAGGCTTACTATTGTACCATTTTGCGAACATACATAATATAATTAGTCATCTTTCCTTTGTGTATATGTTGTGGATTACTGCATCTTTATGTAGGTAGTTGCTTGTGATATTATCTAAAGGAGATAAGGTAACTTGTGTTCTTCCAGTAAAACTCTATGTTTCATATTGTGGATTTGAATAAAAGATTTACTTGCGAATATAGTTTTGTATATAGTGCGCCTGCATATTATCTCAACCATGGTGCGCCTGCATATGTATATAGTTTTGTTTATAGGTGGAAAGCCTGAGGTTCAATGTCAAACTTGGTTGCTCTGATACCATATGTAATATTCCATTAATTCTATACTTAAAGAAAATAAATTGTGATCTATATTAAGATAAAAAATTGAGCATTTCAAAATAAAACATAACTACTTCAGTTGAAGGAGAAAACTAACTAAATGTTCTTCAACATAATAAGAATCTAACTAATTTATCTAAAAGGAAGGTAATCTTTTAATGATAAAAAAAATTGAACAAATATTATTAAACTAATCAATATGAGAAAGGAATTCAAATGGCTAGTTTCATCACTTAGATAAAGCATCACAATCTTGGCCAAGGTTTTAACATTGCAAGCACCAATGCGTTGTTAGTGTTCACCTCCCTTGCCTGACTTGTACATCCAATTCTTGAGCTCAACAAACTCACTAGTTACCAACCATCTAAACAAGCCATCTGCTTAATGTGTACTAACAATAATGGTTATTAACGACCATCATATGATAAATAGCATACACTTGAGCCAACTTACTCACTGGTTTACTAACCAACTATCCAGCAAACTGCTTAATGTCTACTAAGAATAATGGTCATAAATGACCATCATAAGATAATTAACGTACACTTGAGTCAGTTGATTCATTGGTTACAGAACTTCTAGGTTTAGCTGATCCAATTTGTTACATAACAGTCTCATGTCTACTGACATTAATGGTTTACAAGGACCTTCATGGGATTGTGACATAACCTAACAAGCCAACTGCTACAAATCCCCTATCTCTAACAAGATTCAACTGTCATCATGGAATTAAACCTAATACAACATTGGTTCCCTTATTTAGCTAAATTAACACATCATATTATGACTCAACAAAAAATACAGTTCTAATATTTTTTTTTGTCTTTCTATATTCCCAAAAGTATGCATCTAATTGATGATAAGAATCCTTCTTCAGGTCTTGCAACCATGGAGATTGGTTATAATCTGATTATAACCGATGTGCATTGATTCCAAGATGAACCATATTTGGTTGAACTATGAGTTAAGAGTGGAAAACAAATAAACATAGAATAGCTACAAAGTATAGCAAGGTATTGTGACTATAAAGTTGCTATCAAGTTCAAAGCATTGATTTGTGGGAACAAAGGGTTTCATATGGGGATAGAGCAGTCTCATGAAATATCATGACAGTCGTAATCATAATCTAAAGAGTAGTCAAATCTTCAAGATAGATTGGTGATAGTGCATTCATTCTGTTGAGCATCAAATCTGAAATAAGTAAAATATCTTGATTTGAGAAATTAAATCATAGAAACCATCTCTCTTTGGAAGAAATCATCATTTTCATTGATACCGTAATAACCCATAAGTTATCAAACAAGTCTAAAAGCATTCTATCGAAGTATCTAAGATTCAAACAGTATCGATGAGACCTAGCGATGTCTCATCGATATAAAAGGGGCATCGAAGAAAGAAAACGCCGATGAACTTCAGAAAGGACTCATCGAAGATAGTAACTCTATCGATTAAAGATATCGAGGAAAGTGGAGATGGTTCTCATCAACAAGAAAAGGTCTTCAAGGATATAACACTATCGGTGCAAAAAGACTCACCAAAAGAGATGGTCCCACCAACAAAAGGTATCGAAGAAAGCAGAGGTGGCCCCCACCGATGAGAAAAGGCTTTCGAAGAAACAATATATATCATCGATGCAAGATAAAGAAGATTCACCGAAAGAAGAATTCTCATCGAAAAAGTGATATCGATAAAACATAAGAAAACTACATCGATGAATGATATTGATAAGGATATGAGTTTCGATGGGAGGACAAAAGAAGTCACTGAAGTCCAAAGTCTCTTCGACATGAAACCCGACGGACAACAAAAAGATTTTGATGAGAATATGAGTTTCAAGGAGACTAAGAGGCATGTCTCTGATACACATGGTTTCATCAATACAACTTTATTGGTGGAAGATGACAAAGAGAGGATAAAAGGGGCTTTGGTGAGACAACAGACCCATTCATCGAAGGAGCATAGTGATATCGATGGAAAAAGCATTTCGATGGAAAACTAAAGAAAGTCACCAAAGCCTAGGGTTTCTTTGACATAAAAAGGGACCGATGGATACTAGATAGGTATCAGTGAGTAGATGACAATAATCAATTTGTTTATCTTCTAGTTTGTTAAACAAAAAATGTTGGTTACCAGTTATATGTCGAAAAGCCACAACACTTGGTAATAATGTATACTCTCATATAAAGGGGGGAGCTTTTGTAACATGAAAGAGAATTAGAGAAGGAATAGATTATAGCCTCAGGCTTACCATTGTACTATTTTGGAAAATATACATAATAGATTCAATCGTTTTCCTTTGCATTTATGTTGTGGATTATTGCATTTCCTACAGGCAGTTGTTTATGATATTATCTAAAGGAGATAAGGTTATTCATGTTCTTCCAATGAAATTCTATGTTTCATATTGTAGATTTGGATAAAAAAGATTTACTAGCGAATTGTATTTGTTCCTGGTATTTCTTCCTTGGATAGTCTCTTAAAAGCTAGGGTTAAATTCATTCAAGCGGTTTACAATATAGATGTTGAAGTAGAGCTCATAAGAAACAGTAACTGACAGACTCATCGAGAGGTGGTGGGTTTAAAAATTGTCTCATAAGTTTACACAATAAGTCCTAAAGAAATATAAAGACTCTATAGCCCAAACAACAAAGAAAGGCACTGGTCATCTATAGAATACAATTCATCAGTTCACATTTCATTTTAAAGCAATAGGAGTAGCTGAGTAGGAAATATAGAGTAGACTATAAATAGTGTATATACATAAATTTAAAGCACAGAAATCAAATAATTTCTACAACAACAATCTTGAACTCATCCGTTATATTTCCATCCTGGCAATTTATGCCATTCTGAGATGCATTAGGTTAGTCTCAGTCACTAGAACACAATTTGCAACATGCATTAGGAGTTGTCCTCCTTACAAATAGTGTAACATTAAAAAGGTATTATCAAAGCTACAACCACAATTCAAAGAGGAAGCTTACAAAGATAGGACAAAGCTAGGTACAGTCATAAGTCAAGGAAAATTCATAGTTGAAACTCAGTCCAAAATAGTGAAGAAGTGCAACAAATGACATGAGAAGTATAAAGAAGTATTATAGCAATCATGAGTCAAGGATTAATGAAGAGATTTTTTGCATCCATGATACAATCCTTGAAAGCATCCATGATACAATCTCAAACACACTTTTTACCGTTCTCTTGGTGATTGTGCCCAATTGTGTATGTCTTGCTTATGTATGAAAATGGCATTTTGTAGCTTTCCACTGACCATGTATTTGAGATGTCTTTGATTTAGATATGGCATGAGCTTAGTTGTAGAGTGAGACTAGGGAGTTGGACCATCTCAACCATGGTGCGCCTACATATGTATATAGTTTTGTGTATTCATTAAAGATTTTCATTTAATTTTAATCAACTAAAGAGCAATATTCATGACTTACAAGTAATAAAAAAACTTACAAGGATGAGGCATATTCTTTACTTACAAGTAATAAAAAAACTTACAAGGATGAGGCATATTCATAACTTTTGCAGTCCTACCTTGGATATCAACACTAGAAGCAACTCATATTGTTCGTGTACAAACAAGACAATATGGGAGTTCATTATACCCAGCAACTTGTGGTGTTGTTGTTCATGTTGGATCTATTGGACCTTGCAATTAAGATTGAATATACTTTATTCAATAAGATTAACTGTGCAACATAATGAAATATTGTAAAGTGTGTTACCTTGTTGAGATTCACTTGGTTTCAAGAATAGTTTAATATTCTCTACTTAATAGGGCCAACCACGTGAAGGTGGAAGCTCATTTGGCCCCTCCCCCCCTAACATCACTCTAAATTCCCCGTTAACATCTTATAACATTCATTCATTAATTCTTTCTACCATTAATAAAATATAGCATTCATTCATTAATATCATATAACGTTCATTAACACATAACATTGATTAACATTAATTAACATGCAACATTCATCAATATTAATTAACACATATCATCCATAACCATTAATTAGCACATAATTACATTCACTAACACATAAAAATGAGTCATTATCAAATAAGTTAGATTACAATCATTTCTTTCTTTGTTTTTTCTTTGAAGCTATGAAAAGACTAAGTGGAACATCGGTTTCTTCATCATTTCCCCCCTTTGCAGATGTTCCACCAACTACTCGTGATCTCAGTGTATGCCTAGTCCTATACTAAGGACGAGGACACTGAAGCGAAGGGGGGTCCTCTGCAATAACAAAGAAATAGGTTAAATTTTAAAAAAATTATTATTATTGTTACAATTATTTCATTAATTTAGAGAACATAATTGTTGTGCTCTTTACCTGATGGGGCCACATCATTTTATGTAGCCTCAAGCTCAACATGCTGAACACCCTCTAGATCATCTGGAGTTGAAATACTAAAGGTTACATTAATGTTGAACACCAATTGTAATTATATTTGTTTAAAGCAATAACAACGGTCCTCTTTACCTGAGTGGGGAACATCACGTTCTTGAGGTTGTGTACCCAGATCATGCTCCACTTGCTCACCACCGACTACATGCTCTAAAATATTAACAAAAAAGGTTACATTAATTACTACTATAATTACAAATTAAAATGTTTAATTGTATTAATAGATAAATAAATAAATTTAAATAGCAAATGAATACCTCCACTACTGGGATGCACATTTGGACCTTCATGTGCAGGTGGTGTTTCACAATTAGCAGGCTGCATTCCAATGACATGCACATTGTTATCATTGCTTGCTTATTTAAAACAAATATAGTCACTTTATGTTGGAACTCAACATAAATTAGATTATTGGTAAAGTATTCAATTTGAAACAACTTCCATTTAGCATATTTACCTATGTGACGGATGCACTCGAATGTTGTGTATGCCCACTCAATTCTCGTAGCTGATCAACCATGGCTGAATAGCCTTGTTGGTAGGCAATTCTCTTGTCATCTTCTATGGGCGCTCTATTGAATTCAGAGCCCTGCATTTTTTCTTGGTACTGTAGACACTTAAAAATAATTATTTTAATTATTTTAATTCCTCACATAATTAATTAATTAATTATGTTAATTCAAATTCTCCTCAATATTAATTAAATATAATTAATATTGTCACTATGGTATGTGACTGATTTATTTAATAAATCAATCCCTTGCTTTATTCTTCTAAAAATTAAATCCTCACAAATCTCCCTCTTAGCTAATTAATTTCAATCAATTAGTTAACCCCCATGATTCCTACAAATCATCTTCTTAATTCATCATTAACCTAATAAATTCTTCTAGAAACTCCCTAAACTCACTTAACCTTATTCTTCTAATTTTTAATTCCCCCCACTCATTCTCTCTCTTAGTCAAATCCTCCTACAAATCCTAATCCCACCTAACACTTCCTCTAATCCCCTTCCTAATGAGTTGCTAGTGACTAATCATCATGATTAGTCACAAAGTCAACCCCTTGTCCCTTCCATCCAAGCACTAGCTTTAAATGCTCTTTTCCTAGGTGAATGTGAGATTTTAAAGATCTCACATTCCTCTAGGCATCCCCTCTCCCAAGGAATTTTTAATTCCTTCTTATTCCTCCAATCCCTATGCTTATCCCTTTTTGGAGAATTTTTAATTCCTCCTCTCTATTCTCCAAGGAATGTCACATCCCTTGCTCTTCTCAAAGCACATTGGGAAGTCTTCCCAATGCACCTTGTTCTTCCCAAGGTACCTTGGGAGTCTTCCCAATGCACCTTGTGGAGTGTGGAGACAAGAAATGCCTTTAAGGCATATCTCTTGGTCTCCACACCCTCTCTTGGGCCTTGTGTGAGCTCACAAGCAATCCTAGCCCTTCATCTTGAATCCATCCTAGCCATCCATTCTTCCTCTCATCTTCCTATAAATTGAGGACTCCATCTCTCCATTCATCGTCTCCAAGTTTAATAATCTTATGCTGCCCATTTGAGTTCAAAAAAGTCATCAAAGCATCCAAATTATAGGCAAATCCATACTCATCCATCACTTAGTCACTTATCCATCCATCTCATCCTCCCATCAATCATATTGTGCACATTTGGAGAGCCATCCACATCAAGCAAGCAAGAGGAGCCCATCCAATCAAGTTGAAGAGAGAGGCACTATTCAACTTCACCAAAGGCTCAATTTGAGGGAGAGGTAAAGATTTGCAAGGTATATGCATTTTATTCATGTCTTTATGTGGTTTTATGCATGTTTCATGTTTTAATATCTTTTAATGTTTTATTTGTGCACTAACCACTTGAATTCACCTTGCTAACCATTTTACCATCTTCATTTTGGCACATCCGGTGGGACCCACGTCCCTGAATTTAACCCCTTTTTGCAAGTTTTTGTGAATTTTTGTTGCAAATTCCGCTTCAGCATCACAACCACTAAGAAAACTTGTAGGAGCCTGCAAAATGAGTCGTATGAGTTTCTATTTCTGTTTCTGTTTACTCGTATATATAAAAAAAAATAGAGAGTTTTCCTTTTTAGCAGTTTTTAGAGAGTTGTTGTTTCTGTTTACTCATATAAAAAATAAAGAGTTTACGAGTTGCTGTTTCTGTTTACTCAAACTTCAGGGCTTTTTCAGGGTCAGGAGTTTTTTTTTTTTTTTGGATGTTTTGACAGTCTAACAAGTGTTTGCAGATCTCATTTGTCAAAGGATTCGTCAATCAAATCTATGTTTGTCAAAAACTTCATTTTGAAACTACTAACCAAGTGGTGTTGCAAGTTGTGTTTTCGATTTTTAGATACTTAGGCTTAATTAGGGGGGTAAATGATTCATTATCTTTTGAGGAAAGTGTGAAAGTAGGAGAGTATGCTCTTATCTATCTAGACAATCAGAAATCTAGACCTTTGGCACTTTTCTATCTGTTTAGAATGACTGTTATCTGCTTTGTTATCTGCGACTGTTATGTGGTCTGTTATCTGCGACTGTCATTTGCTCTATTATCTGCGACTGTTATCTGCTCTATTTTTGTTTGCTATTTTATTTAGCACTTTTAAGACTAATTTCCATCTTTTTAGTTTTGCAGATTAATCCAACCGCCTACTAATTAGCGTGACTACATTTTTTCTGTTCTATTATTTGTCTGTTTAGATTTTTTCTATTCTGTTATTTGTCTGTTTAGATTGTTTCTGTTCTGTTTAGATTTATTCTATTTTTTCGCCATATCTGCTTTGTCTTCACTTCATTTTTCTCCAAACTTCACTAGATCCCCCGCATTGCCATTTTGCACATTTCCTTCCTTGGGGGGCCTTATCTCAAAATCCCACATTACTCCATTTTTAGGGTTTTCCATAACTCCTTCCCCTTTTATCCAATCACCTCCAAATTTTACCATATTGTCCACCTCCAACTTTTGCTTCTTTGTCCCTCTTAGACAAATTTTTCCATTCCTTCATCTCTCCTCCAAAATCCCCATTTTTTGCTTGCTTATCTCTTGGAAAGTAGCAAAAACCTAGTCAAACCGCATTTACCCATCAAAGCTTCCTCCAAATCCACATTTGTCATTAGTAAAAAAGTTTTTATTCATGTTTTTCTACTTATTCCCAAAAAATCAGAAAAATTAATATTTTTGTCATTTTGTTGTCTTTTGCAGGACGCTTGTTGAAGACTCCATTTTTCAAACTACTAATCAAGTGGTTTTGTAGGTTGCCTAGCTGATTCAACCATACATTGTGCATTTATTTAAATTAGGAACCTAGATATTAATTAAAATGGAATGAACCATTGTCTTATGCGTCTCTAAGAAAAGCGTAAAGGTAGGAGAGTATGCTCTCGTCTAGCTAGACGATCAGAAATCCAGACCCTCCAACCTTTTCTTGTTTGATTGTGTGTTTACCTCTAGCGGGCCTGCCCTCCCAACTTTCTCTTTGAGAAGGTAAGAGGGGAACGACCCAAGTGAGTACACCTGGACATGGGGTTCCCAACTCACTATAATAAATAGGCCATTGACTATGAAATGGTTAATGGTTGGGGCTATATGAGAGTTCACTCTCACATTGGGTGTTTAGTAGGATCCTAGAGATCTCAATCATGCTTGCGTGACTACTAAGTTCTTGGTGCTTCGTTGGGCTATAGGCCTCAATTGCGCTTGCACAACTTTTAAGGGTAGCTCCTCACGGAAAGACTTACTAAACACCTTGTTCATAGTGGCCAAGAACCTTCTAGTCATTGGTGCAGGAGGTCGGATCTTCAAAACCACCCATATTTTTATGGCCCTTAGTAGAGACACAAAGTTTGTCATGAGGAGTTTTCATGGGAATTGATGCTTGGTTTCCCTGAGAAGTGAGTGCCGTGGAGGGGAGCCAGTGGGGTCAAGCATCTAAGTGTTCGCTTTGGGTAAGCATAGCTAGGAAACCGATTGGGATCCAATGACTATTGTCCTTGCCAGCCTTAAGAATATTGTATATGAGCATGAGTGTCTTTGAGATAATATGCATTTGATCATTGTGTTTTCTTTGTTTGATACATACTTCCCAAGAGAAGGCAAAAAACACATCATTATCCCCAAAACACTTTGCAAAACACTTGTTAAGACACAAACAATTGTCCAAGTCATTACCCACACAAAGTCCAAAATTGTGTCAAAACTTCATCTGTCCCATGTTTCATAAGCCCAAGAGAGAAGCTAAGAGTTCATCCTCTCCATCAACATTCAAGTTTGTCCTTTGAAACACCTACTATCATCCAAATCAGGGTGGTCGTACCCCTTCATACAAATTGCTATTCGAATCGACCCTCCATTGAGTCATGTTCATGCCAAGAACAACCTAGTCATCAAAGTTTCTTCTAAGCCATCACTACCATACCTCCTCCATCAATCATCCTCAAATTTCCCAAGGACTTACCACATCAAACCAATCTCCCTCCACTATTAAATCAATTATCAAAATCCAAATCCAATCATCCTCTAATCCAATTTAACCTCACGTTAAGGTTGCATGCCTTGTGAAATTCCATTTAGACCTCATCAATCAATTGAATCTCGTGCTTGAAGGAGAATCCTCTCCAAGTTCCTTTTGCCTAATCCTTTTTGAGTTGATCAAGACTCTTAACTCACGTCTTTACTTTGCTTAGGGTCATTAGTCAACCCTTGGTATAAGAGAGGCTTTTTGATCATCAATCCAAGGTCTAAGTTCTACCCAACTTGGTCATCACCTTACTTATGGTTGCATCCACCACCTAAAATCCTCATCCAAGGACTAAGGTATCAAATCCTAATCAAATCTAGGCTCTAATCCAAGAACCCACCAATCAACGAAACTCCTTGTCACTGAAGGCAAAATCCAAAATTCCACAAATATCTTGCTAAGTCCTTTCATCATAAATTTCCTCCTCCAAACGTTTCTAAGGTTATTCGTGTATGGTCACAACTCGATCCCAAAAGAGAAAGATGGTTGAATAACAATATGTGCCAGACATTAGTGTCCTATATGAAGATCCCATGCAGGATCCTACACAAAGTGGACAACCTAGCAATCAAGATCAAAGCCAAGATCCTAACATGGTTAGCCAAGATGAACTCTCTCCGGAAGTGCAAACTTTCCTAGCGGATGCTTATAACCATGAGATGATGGAAAAGTTTATTCAACACAATCCTACTGTACTTCTAAAAACTCTCCTTGAAAATGGAGCTCAACTTCCACCTGAATTTAATATATCCGCTCTCGGCCAACAACCATAAGGAGACCTTGTTCCCTCACAAAGTGATTAATTTAAAATCAATCAATCGCAGCTCCATCAATCATCCAAGCTCAATTAATGCCATCCACGACACCTCCCACCATAGTCTCCATCCCACCTTCTTCCTCCTTACCATCTATACCATTATCGAATCCAATCTCATCTACTCTCCAACATGCTTCTGTGCCATCTCCTTCTATTCAACTGCATATTTCTATTCCACGAATTTCCATTCCTACCAGCAATGTCGCAAATTTTATCCAGGTTGTACTCAATCCTGTTACAACAATTTGTGGATCACAACCAACTATCACATGAATCCCTGCGACATCACCCGTCACATCTCATGTTCCCGCCTCTTCCTCATATCAATATATTGAGGGTGGTGCACCTTCTTTTGCTCATCCAATTCTTGGGGCAAATACAATTCATCATTATCAAAGTCCACAACAAGACCTCATCAAATAAATTCAAGACATGAAGAGTATCATTAAGGACATGAAAGAAAGGACTAATAAAAGAAAAACTTACTCATTCGAAGAGTTTTGTCCTTGTCCTTATGACCCATCTATATTAGTTGCACCCTACCCCCTAGGATTTGAGATCCCCAAATTCACCAAGTATGAAGGCAAAGGAGACCCCCGCGATCATGTCTGAGAATTCCACATCCTATGCCAAGAAGTCTCCTATAGTGACCTTTATCTTCGCAAACTCTTTCCCAAGAGTCTCACAGGAGATGCCCTGGCATGGTTCTCATCTCTACCACGAGGTTCCATTGTCTCCTTTCCAGACTTGGCGGAAAAATTTGTGGCCCACTATGCTTACAACATGGTTAATGATATTTCTATGATGGACCTATGTAATACAAAACAAAGGCCCAGAGAAACCTTCACCAATTTCCTACAAAGATGGCGACATCTTATCAAAAAATTCCAGTGGGACATGCCAAAACAACACCAAATTGAGCTATTTCAAAAGAACTTGGTGCCTGAACTTTCGAGACCCTTAATATCCTAATGTATCAAATCCTTCCAAAAATTGACCGATAAGGGCCTCGCCCTTGAACGTGTCTTATTGGAAGAAGGAACCTTGAAACATTACTAGAAATCAGCACAAAGTTCTTATCATAGCGACAAGCCAAAATTCTGGTCTAAAAACAAAAACGTGGTCAATGATGGTGTAACCGATGCAAAGCGGGTCCAAACCGTGACCGCTCCCCCAAAATCCACCACCAATAATCATCAATTCAATCAAAATCAATCTCAAAAACTGCATAACAATGTCTCAATCCAGGGACGACCACCCTGATCAAATAATAGGACTCCAAGGGACTTCACTCCTCTAGCTAAGCCTATTGAAATGGTGCTTCAAAAACTTGTCCAAGTAGGTGTAGTGGTTTTTCCAATCACTTGCCAATTTGACCCCAATCAACCCAAACCAAGATGGTATAATGAAAATGAGTATTGTGAATACCATCGTATCAAGGGACATGATACACGAAAGTGTATGAAGCTCAAAATCTACATACAAGATCTCATCGATAGGGGTGAGGTTGAAGTAGCAAATGCGAAACCTGATAATAACAATGACAAACTTAAAATCTACCAGGAACCATTCCGGAAGCATGATAAAGGAAAAGGCTCATCATCCAACGCAATGGGTTACGACTATGCTAATCACATAACCAGCTTTGATTTCTTAGTAGGTCGCATTGAACCTGTAGACACTCATGTAAATGTCATAACCATCCAAGGAGTCAATCCTCCTTCTTCCCAAAGAAGACCAAATCCTGCTAGGATAGTCATCCAAGGTGCCACGCCTTCCACCTCCCATTTCTAGGATGAGTGCAATGTAACTACATGCCAAGGTAAAGTCACCATCCAAGGAGTCCCTCCCCCACCAAACCCCCCACCCATGTCTTCCACCCGCCAATATGACCTCCTTGACCAACTTGGGAAGACACTCGTGCAGATCTCCATTTTGGAACTTCTCAAGACTTCCCTGATCCATAAGGAAATTTTGGAACAAGCCTTTCTTGAATCACGCATTTTTGATAACATCAACGCCACCCAATTCCAAGCCCTCATTGGAAACCTTGTTGCCTAGCAGCACCTTATATTTACCTCCAAAGATGCTCCCATAGATGAAGACCATAACAAACCTTTGCACATCGAAGCTCTTATCCACAAGCATAGGGTCAAATGTATCCTGATAAATGGTGGATCTGGGCTTAATCTATGTACATACAAATTAATAAAACAATTGGGACTTTCTGAGGATCTGATAGACACATCAGGAAGGATCACAATAAAGGCATATGATGATGTGGAAAGAATTTCAAAGGGCATGATCACCTTACCTCTTCAAGTGGGCCCCATTACAATTGAAACCCCTTGCCAAGTACTAGATCTTGATCTCCCCTACAACATTCTCCTCAGGTGACCATGGATTCATTCATTGCAGGCCGTACCCTCCACTTATCACCAATGCATCAAATTCCCCTATAATGGAAGAGAGATCACTATCAAAAGGTGATCCCCAACCTTTTCAATATTGCAAACTATTAGAGGGGAAGCATCCATATCATTGCCCACTAAATATACCCTTGCCAATGCCTCCATCTGGCACATCAAATGTTGTCTCCACTTCATCACTACCAGATAATCAAATCAAGATCTTGGACAATGGCTCTGAAGAATACAAATTGGAGGATGTCTTATTAATAGGCAACCTCCTTCTCTCTCCTAAGTCATTTGGCAAACCGAAGGAGCTCAAAAAGAACCCAAAACTAGTCATGCAACACCAAAATACCACCTTCCAGTGATGGGGCCCACTTAATGAGGAGAGCCTTGAAGTAGATGTCTCTTCCTAGTTGTACAAGGAAGAGGATGATTATCCAATGAAAATATCCAAAAAAAAATACCCAAAAGCATTTGCCATGGTTGAAAGAATGGGTTATAAAGGACACGACCTGGGACTAGAGGAGAAAGGAAGAAAAGCACCCATAAATCCTATCTCCTATAGATACAACAAAGGCTTGGGGTACACCCTAGTGCCTAAAATTACTATCGTTGGTGCCCCTTCTAGTCCTTCTTTGGATATTGAAAGTGCCGACGAAGAGGAATTCCATGAAATGCTCTATGAATATGAGAAAGATATCTTCCTTGACACTTACATCAATACCATCACCCCTGTAACCCCTCCCACTTCACATGAGCTACATCTCATCCATCCTGAACTCATTGACTGGGGCCAATGAGACAAACCCACTTTAGATATCTGCACCGACGATAATGCTCTCATTGCTCTCCTAACGGTGCGAAACCTAGAAGATTGTAATAGAATCAAGGGTATTCAACTACACGAAAAAGGATACTTTGGTAGTCAGGTCAATGCCCTTAGCCACAAAAAAGATAATAAAAGGAAAAGACATGATTCCCTAGGTGAAAACCTCCCTAAGGCACCTTTGGATGAACAAAAAATAAAAACAAAGAGCGTATCCGAAAGTGAAAACTCGAAAAAGGCACTTGACGATGAGGGACTTGACCTCCCTACCATTGGTTATCTTCCATAGGACAAATCAAATTTTCTGATAGAAGAAACAGACAGTATCAACATGGGCACCGAAGTCATTCCGAAAAATGTGCTCATTGCCAAATCCCTCATAGAAATAGAGAAGCAAGACTTCATCAACTTCCTTAAAGAGGTAAAAATCAATTTTGCATGGTCCTATTTTGATATGCCAAGGTTGGATCTAGCCTTGGTGGTTCACAATCTCGCCGTCTACCCAAACGCAAAACCTGTAAAGCAAAAATTGCACAAAATATACCCACATATTGCACTCCTGGTCAAGGCAGAACTCCAAAAGATGTTAGAAGTAGAATTTATCAAACCAGTAGACTACGCTAAATGGGTCTCTAACATTGTATCTATCAGCAAACCTGCCGGGGGCATCTGCATTTGCACAGATTTCTGAGATCTAAATAGAGCTTGTCCTAAAGATGATTTCCCACTCCCCAATATAGACATGATTGTGGACCTTACAACAGGACATGAAATGCTATCACTAATGGATGGGTTTTTCGAATACAACCAAATTAGGATAGCAGATGAGGATCAGCATAAAACCGCATTCACAACACCATGGGGTACTTTCTATTATCGAGTCATGCCTTTTGGTCTCAAAAATGTTGGAGCTACATACCAACGTGCCATGACAACAATTTTTCATGACCTCTTACACAAAATTATGGAGGACTATGTGGATGATTTGCTAGGAAAATCTAAGACAAGACAAGAACACTTTCCCATTCTAAAGCAGATCTTTGAAAGATTAGAAAAATACAATTTACGCCTGAATCCCAAAAAGTGTGTGTTTGGAGTCACATCGGGAAAATTATTAGGATTCATTGTTTCCCGCAGAGGCATCGAGGTTGATCTTGCAAAAGTAAAAGCTATCATGGAAATGCCTCTTCCAAAAACTCTCAAACAATTGCGCAATCTCCAGGGAAAACTCCAGTCTGTCAGGTGTTTCATTTCATAGCTACTAGACAAGTGCCATCCATTTGCACACCTGTTGCATAAAGACACAAAATTCAAATGGGATTGATTATGTCAAAAGGCCTTTGAGAAATTAAAAGAATATCTAGCATCACCTCCAGTTTTGATGCCACCTACCCCTGGAAAACCCCTCATTTTGTACATATGTGCTACTACAGTGGCATTGGGGGCATTACTGGCACAAACAGATGATCAAGGGAAGGAACACGCCATTTACTACATTAGGCAGACATTGGTAGGATATGAACTCAATTACACCCCCATTGAAAGAGCATGTTTGGCATTAGTGTTTAGTACACAAAAACTACGACACTGTATGCTAAACAACAAGACAAAATTAATTGCTAAAATTGATCCACTTAAATATCTCTTGTCAAAAGCTGCTCTCATTGGTAGAACTGCCAAATGGGTCATGCTCCTAAGTGAGTTTGACATCGAATATGTGGACAGAAAGGCAATCAAGGGACAAGTCATTACAGAACAGTTGGCTGAAGCTCCACTTCTAGGTGACCATCCTATTCTCATAGAATTACCAGATGAGTTCATTATGACTGTTTCCACATCCTCCACATGGCAATTATACTTTGATGGCTCCTGCACCCAAAATGGATCAGGGGCATGAATATTATTGGTCACACCTTAAGGAGATGGCATCCCCAAATCATACAAGATAGCCTTTGCATGTACCAATAACATAGCAGAATATGAGGCACTCATCACAGGTTTGCGTCTGGCTATCCACTGGAAAATAAAGGATTTACAAGTTTATGG
Source organism: Cryptomeria japonica (assembly GCF_030272615.1). Classification (NCBI taxonomy): domain Eukaryota; kingdom Viridiplantae; phylum Streptophyta; class Pinopsida; order Cupressales; family Cupressaceae; genus Cryptomeria; species Cryptomeria japonica. The sequence goes on from NC_081414.1 coordinate 709,144,765, forward strand.
TGATTCTCAGCTCGTTATAAAACAAGTCAATGATGAGTACCAAACAAAAGATGATAAACTCCTTCCTTATCATACCATGGTTGAAGATATTAAGAAACATTTCACAACAATCACATCTAATCAAATCCCACAAACAAACAATAGGGTTGCAGATGCACTGGCCACCATTGGCTCCCTCCTTCAAATGCCAGCACACAGTCAGAAGTGCAATTTCTTGGTCGAGCAATTATTTGTACCAGCAAATGACCTACCAAAGTCTGAAATGGTGTGTGTTCTTGTTGGTGCTGAGTCCCCTTGGTACCAAGAAACCTTTGCTTTCCTCAAAGACAACACCATTTCCCCACATCTTACCAAAACCCAACAACAAACCTTCATCCACCAATGTGCTCATTACACCATCCTCAGAGACACTCTATTCAGAAGGCATTTTGATGGTTCCCTCCTAAGGTGCTTAGATAAACAAGAGGCAAAATGGGCATCACGTGAAGTACACGAAGGTATCTATAAAGCACACTCAAGTGGGCTCACATTGGCTACAAAAATTTTGAGAACAAGATACTATTGGCCTAAAATGGAAGAAGATGCATATAACTATGTCAAGAAATGCATCCCTTGCCAACAACATGGCGACAAGATTCATGCACCATCACAAGAATTGCAGCCATTTATTACACCTTGGCCCTTCTCACAATGGGGGCTCGATCTCATTGGGAAAATCCACCCTTCATCCTCCAACAGACATAAGTTCATTATAACGGCCACCGAGTATTTCACCAAGTGGGTAGAGGCTATCCCTCTTACTTTTACCACTGGTAAGAAGATATCCCAATTCATCCTGAATTACCTGATATGCCAATATGGCATTCCAAAAGTTATTATCACAGATAATGGCAAACAATTCAAAAACTAGGATGTCAAAGAACTCTGCCAAAAATTCAACATCCAACATCGCTTCTCCACCCCATATTATCCCCAAGGCAATGGCCAAGCTGAGGCTTCTAATAAAACCTTAATCAAAATTCTCAAAAAGACAGTCAATGAAGCTGGCCATGATTGGCACCTCCAACTCCATCCTGTTTTGTGGGCCTACCACACCTCCATCCACACCCCCACAGGCGCCACCCCTTATTCCCTGGTCTTTGGCTCCAAAGACATCCTTCCCCTTGAGATCGAGATCCCCTCACTAAGGGTATCACTACAAGACATCCTACCAGAGGAAGAATACATAATTGCCCGCTTACAAGAGCTAGAATTATTAGATGAAAGGCACCTCAAGGCCTTGAACCATCTCCGGGTATATTAGAACCGCTTGTGGATGAGTTATCACAAAAGAGTTAGAACCTGAGAATTCCAAGTTGGTGATCTTGTCCTCATGGAGAATCAAAAAAATCTACAAGAAAGAGAAAAGAAAGGCAAGTTTGAGCCTAATTGGCTTGGACCATATGTAATCACAGCAAAATATGGATCAAAAGCTTATCAGTTGGCTACTCTTGAAGGCGATCCTTTGGATGATCCAATGAATATCATGCACCTCAAAAGATTTTATGCTTAGTCCTCAGAAAGTCTTAAATTGTCAAAAAAATAAAGAAAAAAATAAAAAAAATAAAAAATAAAAAATGAGAAAAAGATCCTGAAAAAAATCGTCACTTTGGTGAAAACCTGGCAAACAGGCACCTTATGACACAAAAAAATTAAAAAATCAGAAAAAATAAAGAAAAATAATTCATCCATTAGTGAAAACCACTTGGTGGTGCTATGGACAAGTACCTTGGTGAAAACCTCCATGCAGGGGCCAAGGTAAATAACCGAATCCACTGTCTATTTGATCGACACTGCAAATCAGCCTCCATCCAGTCCACCCATTCACAACATTCCTTCTCTTCCGCCTCCTAATAAAACACGCGTATGATGATGAGTCTTCGCTTGAGTCATGAACAAGGAGTATCCCATTAAAACTGAGCTTTCATGCCTCCATGTGAGCTTCAAGAAGTCTTTAGAACAATCCCAATTCTGCTAGTTGCTCTCCAAAACCATAGAATCACTTGCCTAATCCAAAAGCCCACTTTGCCCTAGGGATGACTCCTTCCCTCGCCTGTAAACCTAATCCTTCATCCTAGTTCTACTCTTGGCAAGAGGTATCATTTAGTCGCAAAGAAATGACTTGTTAGATTTTGTTAGATCTTTTCATATAGACTTGCATCTTTTGCCCTACAACTGCCACTATTTACGACTGCCTGGGTTCTTCCATATCCAGGTACGTTATGATAGGCGCATACTGGGGCATATTTCATAGCATGGCATGTTTTAGATACTTCTTGTATAAACCAACAACCTGGTCCTAGTGTTTATCAACACTTACCTTCTCGTGTACAAGAGGTATCGGTGTGTTTGAGGGTTTCTTTGCACGAACCCACAACTTTGTATTAGTGTTTCTTAACACTTGCATTGTTGTGTGCAAGAAATTCCCGTTTGTCTATAGAGTCAGTCCACGCACTGGGTTTCTCATGGCATCTTGATTTCTATAATTAGTGGTGCAAGCCACTCAGGGCAACATCAAACTAGGTTGGCTCTCCACATTTGTTGTGGACAAAATCTCACCATCATTCCATCAAATCCTAAACTCAATAATCCCATGGAGTTCTCAATTTCCCCCACTCCCCATCTATTCCATATTCTTCTATCTAAGATCATTGTGTTATTATTGGCATATTCCCCCTTTTTATTTATTCATTCACATCATGTAGAGTACATTTCTTAGACAGTCATATTTTCCACAAAATATTTACCATATAAATAAAAGATACACTCATCCATATAGCATTACATTTAGACTGCATCATAAACATACATAAAACATAAAAATCACTCATCTTGCATCCAAAAACTATGTCAACAACACATCATAAACATACATACATAAGCATCCACTCTACATCACAAAATAGGTCAACATAGCACATCCATGATTGCATCCATATAGGACATCATAAGAGAAACAAAAATAATCCATCACAATAAATGCTACACATCATCTATCACCAATCGAATCATGTATACATATATATATAAAGAGGAAAATATGTCCATCATGATACAATGACCCCTCACTGGGTCCGTTGTGGCATATATGGACCCCCGTGAGAGCCCATCTTCCCCCATGGTCTCGCCTCTCCTATTCTTCTTTCCAAATTCTTCATGACTGCTGCATATTTCTTCCTCATTTATCCCTATTTTTTTTGAGAATTTTTTGTCTTTTTTTTCAAAAAAATTCTCGAGGGGGCATACACCTCCCATGCTTTACGCTGGGGCATCCTTTTCTTCTTCTATCTTCTACACATCGCCAAAATGTAGACACTTCAAAATAATTATTTTTAATTATTTTTAATTCCTCACATAATTAATTCTGATTCTGATCATGTCTTATATAGGATGAATCCTTCCTGAAACTAGACATTGCGCTCTGATCATGTCTTATACAGGATGAATCCTTTGTGAAACCAGATGTTGTGATCAGTCATGTCTTATACAGGATGAATCCTTCCTAAAACCAGACATTGTGCTCTGATCATGTCTTATACAAGATGAATCCTTCCTGAAACCAGACGTTGTGGTCAGTCATGTCTTATACAGGATGAATCCTTCCTGAAACCAGACATTGTGATCAGTCATGTCTTATATAGGATGAATCCTTCCTGAAACCAGACGTTGTGATCAGTCATGTCTTATACAAGATGAATCCTTCCTGAAACCAGACATTGCACTATGATAATGTCTTATACAATATGAATCCTTCCTAAAACCAGACGCTTTGATCATTTTTGTCTTATACAAGATGAATCCTTCCTGAAACCAGACTGAATCTAGAGCTTATCAATCAAATCAATATCATCATAAAAAAAACAAGATTATTCTTTGAATCAACGTGTCATCACACCTCGCTTCAAAGAGGGGCAAAATGTAGACACTTAAAAATAATTATTTTAATTATTTTTAATTCCTCACATAATTAATTAATTAATTATGTTAATTCAAATTCTCCTTAATATTAATTAAATATAATTAATATTGTCACTATGTTATGTGACTGATTTATTTAATAAATCAATCCCTTACTTTATTCTTCTAAAAATTAAATCCTCACAAATCTCCCTCTTAGCTAATTAATTTCAATTAATTAGTTAACCCCTATGATTCCTACAAATCATCTTCTTAATTCATCATTAACCTAATAAATTCTTCTAGAAACTCCCTAAACTCACTTAACCTTATTCTTCTAATTTTTAATTCCCTCCACTCATTCTCTCTCTTAGTCAAATCCTCCTACAAATCCTAATCCCACCTAACACTTCCTCTAATCCCCTTCCTAATGAGTTGCTAGTGACTAATCATCATGATTAGTCACAAAGTCAACCCCTTGTCCCTTCCATCTAAGCACTAGCTTTAAATGCTCTTTTCCTAGGTGAATGTGAGATTTTCAAGATCTCACATTCCTCTAGGCATCCCCTCTCCCAAGGAATTTTTAATTCCTTCTTATTCCTCCAATCCCTATGCTTATCCCTTTTTGGAGAATTTTTAATTCCTCCTCTCTATTCTCCAAGGAATGTCACATCCCTTGCTCTTCTCAAGGCACATTGGGAAGTCTTCCCAATGCACCTTGTTCTTCCTAAGGTACCTTGGGAGTCTTCCCAATGCACCTTGTGGAGTGTGGAGACAAGAAATGCCTTTAAGGCATATCTCTTGGTCTCCACACCCTCTCCTGGGCCTTGTGTGAGCTCACAAGCAATCCTAGCCCTTCATCTTGAATCCATCCTAGCCATCCATTCTTCCTCTCCTCTTCCTATAAATCGAGGACTCCATCTCTCCATTTATCATCTCCAAGTTTAATAATCTTATGCTGCCCATTTGAGTTCAAAAAAGTCATCAAAGCATCCAAATTATAGGCAAATCCATACTCATCCATCACTTAGTCACTTATCCATCCATCTCATCCTCCCATCAATCATATTGTGCACATTTGGAGAGCCATCCACATCAAGCAAGCAAGAGGAGCCCATCCGATCAAGTTGAAGAGAGAGGCGATATTCAACTTCACCAAAGGCTCAATCCGAGGGAGAGGTAAAGGTTTGCAAGGTATATGCATTTGATTCATGTCTTTATGTGGTTTTATGCATGTTTCATGTTTTAATATCTTTTAATGTTTTATTTGTGCACTAACCACTTGAATTCACCTTGCTAACCATTTTACCATCTTTAGGTACCATGAATTTTGTTTGCATTGTTTGATAAAAAAAAACGTTTGCAATTTATTAATATTTTGATGCAATATTTCATTTACATGAGATACTTACAATTCGTGCAGCAAGTTTCATGTAACCACCAGAGCCGAGTTTGTGTTGCCCGTGCTTTCTTGCCTTGCCTTGGTTGCCTTTGACGTGTCACTCAGTCTATAAAAAATTTGAAATATGTTAGATTATATAAATATAAAGAGTAATTAATTAGTACATAATTACATTCTTAATAGTATCCCGTACCTTCTTCTGGCTTCTAGTGGTGTATTTCCTTTTTTCCTTTCAATTCTCTCATTGACATCCAAAATCAGGTCCTTCCACTCCCTCTTTGGAATCATGGGGGGACGCTCGTACTTTAGGTTCCTCTCCAAATGGGTCCTGTATTGGTCCCTCACATACTTTAGATATGTGCCAGCTTTTCCAAGGAGCTTGGTTTTGTCAAATGTGTCATTTCCAAACCACTCAACCATTTGGTTTGTCAATTCATCTTTTAACCTTTTTTCTTGGTCATTCCACCTTTTAAAGCAAAAACAAACCTATTAGATTCAGAAATAAACTGAAGCTACATTTATTACACTTCAAGAAATGGATTAAAGGAAAACTATTCTAGCAATGATATGAAATCAAAAGTGGATAAGGGTTAGTTCACATGTGATGTACCACCTTTTACATATGGTGGGCCCAAATATCTGCAATGCAATGTCACTAAGATGTTTGTAGAAAATATCATTGCCTACAAAAAATTCATGGGATCATTAGTCCAAAATGAGTGATCATAAAGTAAATTACAATTAGAGTATATATAATAATAATTTTAAAGTACTTGGAACCTTTTGTATCTTTAAGGGAAGCATTTCTTCGTCACTCACCACCAATGTGTCCTGCAACGTTCCTGTACTAGCAATACAAGAAGATCCAGGAAATGATGGTATGTTATTAGCAGTAGTCACCTCTAGCACATCCTCATGTGCATCTCCTCCTGCAAAAAATGAATCCACTATGAAATGGCATTAGAATTCAAGAAAGAACACTTGAAGGGAAATAAACACATGACAAAAGATAGAGAAAAAAAGGGATCTACCAATAGTGGGTAGGCCAATATGATGTGTACTAGAGGATGTCTGCATGCTACGTGTTGCCAACATTACAGTCGGCAATACAAGTGAGGGTGACCTCTGATGATGCGACGATGACATTTGCACAGTAACATTGACAACACCTAAAGAATAATACATTAAATATATGAAAAGTGCAAGAATTGTAAACAAGGATGCACCTTTATTTTGAAAATTGATGCATCAAGTATGATGTGTTTTGGGTACTCAGAGTGATAAGCCAAGCAAGTGATAATACAAGAAAATCATCATCACCTGAAGATCCTGTAGCACCCTGATCGTGGGAACGACTTTCATGAGGGCGGATAAATTGTTGTAAAAACAATACGTACATATTTTAGTTAATGACATAAAAGAGAATAAAATATAAACCATTATTGAACTTTTGTTATAATTAAAGCTTTCATTACTGCTTACTTGCAAGTTTTCTGCTGTCTTAAACAATAATTCCACCCTCTGTCGTATCTCATCAGTTGTAAAATGCATGGCTGCCAAAGCAACAATCTCTTTTCTAATTTTTATAAGAGGCATTTTAAAGAATTTCACAAGGTCTGTGGGATCTTCAGGGTCATCATTGCTTAACCCTAATGATTCCACATCCATAGAAAGGTGCTCAGGTACTATAACTCCCTTTCCCTTTCCCCGAACATTCATCTATGTCAATAATATCATTAACAATTACAAAATTAGTATAAATCACTAAAAAAAAGAACATAATAATGTAATAGTTTGCTTCTATCTAATTTGTACAATTACAATGAGGTTTACCTGCTCGATAGAAGTGTCACAAGCTACATCTCTGTCTGCGATATGTGGTGGATCCATGTTGACCCGTGACAAAGATAAAATATAAAAAACGTTAGCGAAATTACATAGTACACAACATGAACAACATGACCTTTGTAGACAAAAAGAGTATTGAATAATAAAAAGATGTTGTCATCAAAATAATTGTAAGTTTTTGAATTCCTTACCTTTACTTTATGTAGACTATGCAGGATCCTCAACTAAATGGTTGATGATGTCTGTAGTCAACGACCTATTCCCACCAAGGGTGACAACATCACACAGGGACTATACCTGAAATCAACACCATAAATTAAGCATCATAAGCATTACTACATTTGTAAGTTGATAAATAATAAATACATACGTATCATAAGCATCAGAAGCATCACATGATGTGACATCATATATGTAATTAAGCATCACAATTAGCATCACATATCACGTGTCATCATAAACATGTAATCCATCACATATGTATCATAAATCACCATCCATCACATAGGTAATAAACAATCCACATTCTATAAATAAACACAAAGATCAAAAAATGTCACATGCATCATCATAAACATGTGATCCATCACATATGTATTTTAAATCAACATCCATCACGTAGCTAATAAAAATCCAATTTCCATAAATAAACACAATTTAAAAATTGTCACATAGATAGTCACTCTCCCTATCTCCATCTCCATATTAAAAGGTGCATCATGAATTAATTATGTAATGGCATTATAATTCAAAACATAATGAATTAATTATGTAAAAAAAATTCTATTAAGAAATCAGTATTAAATAGATAATATACTAATGGCATACCTCATACATTTCATTATTCATCATCATGAAAATCATCATCATCATCATCATCATCATCATCATCATCATCATCATCAACGTCTTTGCCATCACCATCACCATCACCATCACCATCACCATCACCATCATCATCATCATCATCATCTTCTTCTTCTTGTTCTTCTTCATCGTCATTCAGAAAATATCGATCGTGATCATCATCTACTTCATCATCTACTTCATCTTCTACTTCTTCGGTATCTTCTTCTTCCATCACATTATACTTTATTGGCCTTCCTCTTGGATCATGTCTAACAACAAATGACCAACCCGGTTTATGTTGAACCTCTGAGTAAAATACTTGCTCACATTGGCTTGGAAGAACATAGGGCTCATCCCCAACTGGTTCAAATGACCTTGTATTTAGCATTATAAAACCATTATCATGTTCAATAATAGTTCTATCAGGATCATTTTTATTCAATCATAGCTTGTACCATTTGACGATGAGCAAAACTAATTTGAAGGAATTAAAGTCACACTCAAGTATATCATCCAAAATGCCATAGTATCGATTTTGAGATTGTTGAGGATGAATGTCATTTCTCAATGAAATATTTGTCACCTCAAAGACTACAGTGATGCTAGAATCACAAGTTTTCTTCGTGTCATCCAACTTTTTTACACGAAATTTATGACCATTGCAGCACATAGCGTTGTGGTGTTTGACCTGCAATATGTCAAACATGTAAAATTTATTGCATTGTGAGTTGATAAACATATGGGTGATTAATAAATTTATACGTACCTGTTTATCTCTTAAACCATATGCTAAATCAATTTCCCTTTGCATAACATTGGAATCTCCATTACGAGGTGCTTCTTTAACCAATGAAGCCACACCTTCCCATGTTAACATGCATCCAGAATGTTGACAACGTTCAATCCATACCGTCATCCAATCAAGATTGTTTGCAATATACAAATGTAGTGCATCCCACTCTCAACCAACTGTACAAAAAATAAATAGACGTCTTACAATCGATTTATTTTGAAGATTAAGAATTAATTAACTACAATAACATCTTATAATTACCTCTCACTTTCCTCAATCTACCTTTCCCCATCAAGTACTCCCCTTCGAATTTGTTAATGGTGTTGGGATCCCAAATGCGATCCATGTGGATCTTTGTTGCAAAATTAGGAAGATATTCAAAAATGTACACCATAGTCTAGTATACCATATATCCCTCCACCATAGAACCCTCAGGATGTCTCTTTGTTGAACCAAAGCCTTAAAAAATTTCAAGTGCCTCTCAACCATCCACATTGACCTAGTGTGTACAGGCCCACACAATTCAATCTCCTCAACTTGGTGTATGAGGTAGTGTTCTTGTGCATTGAAAAAAGATGGAGGTAGACACTTTTGCATTTCACACATTAAATGAGGAATTTTTCTCTTCCAATATTTTACATCGTCTTTATGGATTTCTTTACATGACAACCACCTACAAGGTATTCAAGACACAAAAAATATATTACATAAGAAGTAAAATGAATCGCAAATACAACAAACTAAACAAATATCACTACTTACCTCATGTATTTTCCAAGATCATATATGACTTGCTTGACATTATTGTCGAAGTCGTCTGGGAGAGATAGAGGTAGAACGTACTACAACAATTATAAAATTATCTTTTCATTTTTTTGTAACATAATGAAAAGTACACATACACATAGTACTTAAATACATACTAAAAACACAAGAACATGAATTACCTTAATGAAGGTATGCCAATCATGCGTTTTCATCGTTGGCCCAAATTCACTTTTCTTTGATATGAGATTTTTTATGTTCGCAGCAAATCCTGTGGGAAATCGAATTTTTCGTATGACTTCTTTTATAGCATTACTTTGTTGGTCCATTAATAACCAAGGAAGCTCACTTATATTAATTTGGTCTCCATGGATATTTGATTGAATGACATTTATCATTGCATGATTGGAATCCTGAATGTCACTACATATTTTGACAATTTTTTCTTTGTCATGCCTTCCATCCAATATTTTCCATACTGTCTCTGTTATATTCCTTCCAATATGCATACTATCAAACAAATGAACAATTTGTAACTACTCATAGTAGGGAAACCTACTAAATTGTCGAGTATAACTTTTTATTCCCTTAGGAAGGTGGTCATTTATTCCTTCATGACCTTCATGATCATCAATCACATCATCAATAAACAAAACAAAATAGAAAAGATGTTTTATGACAAACCAATAGATGGAATGGCATTACCTTGACGATTAATTCTATTGTATTCCAACTTCCACAGGTGAGGTATCATTCTTTGTGGCTTTGATGTATTCTCTTCTTTCCCTTTGAAAAGATGTTTTTCAGTATTTTGATACTTACGATTTTTGTGGAGAAAGTGCCTATACTCATCAAACACCTGCTTTCCTAAACTTTTTGAATGATGAGATTTCATCTTTGGACCACAAAGAGGACATGCAAATTTTCCCTTTGTTTGAAGACCTACAAGATAATGTATAATTGGATTAAATATGATAATTTTTTGAATTATAATGTTCATGCACAACTTAAACACTATAACATACCACAAAAATGTGTTAGCCCTAGGGCATCGTGTATTGTCCATAGAAGCATCACATGGAATTGAAATTGTCTTTGTCCTATTGGTCTAGAGATGTCATACATAGTGACACCATTCCATAACTCTAACAACTCATCGATAAGAGGCTCGATATATATATATATATATATATATATATATATATATATATATATATATATTCATATCTTTAACTTGGTACTTACCTAATCGAATGAACAAAAACATTACATAATTATTATGACCATTTTACTGCAATATTTATAATTAAATTTAAACGACTATATTTAAATGATAAAATACCTAGAACAATCATTGCCAACATTATGTGCTCCCTCTTTATTAACATCCATGGAGGAATGTTATTGTTGATAACAAAAACATGCCACACTGAGTAAACAGATCTCATCTCTCCAAATGGATTGACACCGTCTGCTGCCAATGAAAGCCTGAGATTACGAGGTTCTTATTTAAAGTGTGGCCACTTTTCCTCTCTGTCCATAAATGTGGAACCATCTGCAGGCATTCAAATAATGTCATCTCAACTTCTATTGCATGCATGGTAATCCATAAATTGTGCCAAGCTAGTGCACTTGAATAATCGTTGCATATGTGGAATAATGGGAATATATTGAAGAACCTTGCGAGGAACCCTTTTTGTTATTTGAATTGTTCGATATCTACTGATATGACATTTAGGGCATTCAGTTCAAAATTCATGTTGTTTGTGATATATAATATGATCATTGGGACAAGCATCTATTGCTTGATACTCCATTCCAATATCTTTCATAATGGCAGATAATTCTCGGTATGAGCGAGGTAGAATATTTGATGGTGGTAACAAAAACTCACCTATCAATCTACAGTGAAAAAATATAATTTGTTATAATAAAGAATATTAATGGTACAACATGATTCATAGTTTATTATGACATATATGACATACCTTAACATACGTGACATTGTTATGTTGGATAAACCATTCATAACCTTCAAGTTCACCAACAACAATACAGCGGAGAGAAGAGTTTCCTGTGAGCCTTCGTAAAGGGCCTCAAATGCCTTCTCAAGTAGAGGGACATCATGAACAACATCAAGGTCATCTTCATCATCATGATCAGCTGCGCGAGTACTAAATGAGTCATGGATCAATGTATTTGTACCATCATCTTCAATTGTGTTTTCTGGCTCATGGTCGCCATCTTCCATGGGATCATTATCTTTAGCTTTAATATTCACACCTCCATATCCATCCACTTTGAAAACCATATTCTCAAGGTTGTGTTGATCCATACCATGTGCTTCGGGGGTGCTCGAGCTATATAAAATTGATAAACATAAATAAACCGTGATCATGATCTCATCATCATATGATTTATTATGTATATAAATTGTCAAAATGATATAATGAGAAACTTACTAATGGATGATAATCATGTCCACCTTCAATGTGACCATGCAACCTACAATGTTTCTTCACTATTTTGATTAGAAGTCTTCTAGTCTTTAACTCCTTACAAGTTTTGCACGGACAATAACATTTTCCATCACCTTTTCTTTTCAAGTTAGACCACAATCTAGCAATTGTCTCCTTATTTTATTGTTCGTTGATATTGTTTGACATGGTCTTTCTTCATAGGCAAGAAAATAGAAATTATCATCATTGAACAAAGCATCTTATTGAATTTAGATTTCTAGTTTTCTTATGGTACATCACACAACATGGAAAACAAGAAATACTCAATAAATAACATGATTCATTGATCTAGTATTATCACAATCTACACTTGGCCTTCAATATTTTCTCCTCCTAACATTGTTTATCCATTACCTGTCAAGTACAAAACTCTAAAACCCATGGCTATTAAAATACATAAGACAACATTGTAGTATCTTATAATCATCTGTTATAAAACCAAAGCACTTGGGAGTGATTCTTTTGTTTGTCACAGTCTAAGAAAACGGTGTCTACTGGAGCCTTGAAGTACTGACTAGAAAGATTTTTAATTCCTTTTCTTTTTCCTTCTGATTTTTTCACTGTCACTTCCATCTTCCGAGTCAGATGCCCTCACCCTTTTCTTTCTTCTTGTTTTTTCATACTCATTGTCATGCTTTGAATTATTTTTCTTTCTTGGTGACTCCTTAATGTTCTCACTGTCAGTTTCACTCTCAGAATTTGAGTTTGATGTATCAGAATCTGACGAACCTGATGAATTGGAAGAATCGTCATTAGAGGTAGATTCATCTAACTCAGGAATAGACTTTTGCTGCTACATTACAAGCCTTGGCATATTCTTCAAATACTCACGTAAATTCTCAGTGATACCACCAAGACCAATAGAAGTAAAGAAATTGATAGCAAACTGTGAATTTTTGGGATTGTCCTTTGGAGAAATTGAATCAAAAGACTCCTGGATTGTTGGATCATTCAACCTTTCATTAAGCAACAATATACGAAGCTACTCTACCAGCTCCTGCAAGAGAATCTTTATAAAAATGTGGGAAGAGGAAGTAGTATCTTCCTCTGTCTCATGTATATAAGCAAGGCAATGCCATGGAAGAGCATCTGTGCCAAGTAAGTGGGCAAAAAACTTTGCAACATTACGCAGTTTATTTGTTTCCAATCTGTGTATCATAGAATACTGTTGTACAAAACACTTATCAAAAAATTCCTCATAAATTTTATTGATCATACAAAATCTTTGCCCAAGAAGACCATAATAACGAAGGTATGTTCTCTCTTGACCAGGTTCAAGCTTGATCTTTAGTAGCTTATGACTAGCTTTCTCAAAATCAACACTTGACATGATTGTCAAATAAATTGTACGTCTTAAATTGACCAAGTTTGTCTCAGTCTCATCCTATATTCTCAATGCTTCCTCACCTTCCTCATCATCATCATCATCATCATCATCATCATCATCATCATCTGGATCATCACCTGAATCATTCTCCCCTTCTGCTTCATCTGAAGAAGCATCTCCAAGGATATCTTTCTTTAGTTTTTCATAGGTTGCCTCATGCTCTAAGAAATCAGGATTTGGCTTGAAAACATCCAAACCAGCTTCTTGATCAAGTTCATCTTCTAGGAAAACTTCACGTGTTAACTGATTTGGACACATAGCTGGATGACCCTCGAACTTAGCTTTGTGAAATGCAAAAAAGGCCTTCGATTAAAAACTGTACTCGCTTGTCAATTTCCCCCTCATGGAAAATACCTCTAAATCTTTCAAAAATCCCATAGAGACCTTTGGGTGAAAGGTCTTGCAACAAAGAACCACATTCTTTCATGAACCCAACAACAACCTCTACACTATCCTCTGTGGGGTTCTCTAGTAAAAGGGTGAGAAGTTCCAAGGCAATGATCTCATGTGCAGCTTGTTGATTCACTAAATGAGCTATGAATTTGGCTGCTGCTATCAACATGTGCTTGTCATTGAATTTGTATGCCCTCTTAAGCTGCAAAATAATTCTTTGCAAAAGCAAATTGCCAACTTCAAGAAATTTTGTATTTACCACAACAACCAATGCAGCAAAAAAATTCGTAAATCCAGGGGATGCCATTTGGGATTTCATACAAGACCTACAAAATAGACCCCTCCCATGGATGAGATTCTCTACAAACAAATTTGGAATGATGTTCTTGATGTTAGATGCATTTACCTTGTTTACTAACCCATTGATACTCTTTCGAAGGGCATCCCATGTCATGCGTTGGTATTCCACACTGCTCTTGTCTTCCACATCTTTCATCATTTGAGCTAGCTTAAATGTGGGAATGTAAACACCCCCGCTTCTTCCAATGCCCTTCTCAACTCCTCTTACATCACCTTCACCATTCCCATTCTGAGATAGAGCAAACACAACACCAAAAGTTTTCACTTCCACTGCCTCTTTGTCCCTCTTGTTTCTAGAAGCTCCTTTACCACTTAATTCATGATTATTTATGTACATAAACCCATCAAGAAGCATGAGTTTTTGCATATAAGCTCGCCCAAATATTTTATAGTTATTTTTCGTCAAGATTCCCTCAGGAGATGGCAGATCCTGCTTCCATACTTTAATTCTATTTTCTCAAAGGACAATCCTAAAAATCAATTCATTGCAAACAACTTTTTACACCTTTGTTGGTTGTGGTGGCGTCACAGAGAGTTTATATCAATAAATGAAGAACATGCCAATGCTTTAAATGCAACAGTAGAAGTCTATCTCTTATTCAATATCTCTAGTGAAACCCCCATGATCTTTTGTTGGAGTAGAATTTGTTATATTCTAGAAAGGGTCTTGTCCTTTGTTGATGGGATATTCATCTACCTCAAGAAATACCTGTTCTTTTCTCCAACAAGAAGTGGAACTAAATGAAGATCTAGCACCATGAAATGAATCCTCAAAAGGATTACTATAGTTAGTTTTGGTAGATAATGATCTGGGTAAAATACTAATGTGGCTTTAGGAAACATTATGCACTAGCTTAGCATACTCTAACAAATTTGGTGTGACATGCTACATCCAATTAAGTCTCCATCGGTATCTCTATTATGTTTATGGATTGGGATTCAATGTACTCTTTTTATACACAAATTTTACTTTCAACTGAGGAGGTTTGTACGTACTTACTTGTCTTTCGATTGTATCCCTATTTCAAGAATTTCATCTATCAACAAATCATTTGTTGTAAGTTGTACAAGTGGAAGCTTGAATGTCCTTTCCATGCTAGCCTTGTTGATACGTTCAACACCATCTTGTGCAACAAATCTTTAGAACTCCACTATTTCATTGAAGAGTGAGTAGTAGGGACAATCTAGGACACTTACAAAGGTTTTGCAAGAGAGATAAATAGACCTAAATATTATGGCTTAATAATGATCAATAGGTAAATAGATAAGAAACTCTCAATATCAAAATGACTTTCGCAATTGTCTTTACTAGAAATGGATAGATATGCTAATAATGGCTTTATGATTGTATGTCAACTTTAGACTCAATCCAAGAAGAGCTAGAACTAAAATGCGATATCTAGATTTATGATCTCTATAATATAACAATCCCATAATTATGTTTCCATGCATCTATACCACAACACAAACATCATGCTAGTGTTCAGCCATAGCAATTGATATCATAATTATAGAATGTGAAATATGCACATAACTATGAATAAAGATTAAGAAAAACAAAGAAAGATGCTTATTGAAAACATAAATGACTAATGGACAAGAATTAAATTCATTGTAGATAGTTTTGAATATCAAATTCACTTATTTGTGTGCATTTTGTAACTCATGTACTTGTGGCCAACCATTTATCTCTTTCATAAATTAAACACTTATTAATAACATTAAATGGATGAGTAATTATGTTTTAGTTGAAATTGAAAATAAAATATTTTATTTTGGGACAGCTCACACTATTCCCTATCATATTATAGACTCTCAGTTTTGTTAGTAGTGGTTTGATGTCTTTGGAGCTGATCATTGCATTTCTTTAGTTACATTTGCCGGCGTACTCCCAGCCTGTGCCAAAATGGGAGCTTTGGAATAGGGTATGGACATCCATCAAAGAATAAAAGATAGAGGAATTTTTTCAAATGTAGTTGCAACTGCTTTGTTAGCATGTATGCAAAATGTGGAAGCATAGACAAGACACGGGAATTGTTTGATGGATTGCCTCAAAGAAATGTGGTTTCCTGGACTACAATTATTGTCGGATATGCACAAAATGGATTTGTTGAGAAGGAATTCAAAACTTTCAATCAAATGCAATCGATAGGTGTAAAGCCAAATTCCACGACCATTGCTACTATCCTCCCTACCTGTGCCAAAATGGGAGATTTGGAACAGGGTATGGACATTCATCGAAGCATAAAGGATAGAGGAATTTCGTCAGATATTGTAGTTGTAACTGCCCTGGTAGACATGTATGAAAAATGTGGAAGCATAGACAAGGCACGTGAACTATTTGATAGAATGCCTAAAAGAAATGTTGTCTCGTGGACTGCAACGATTGTTGGATATGCACAAAATGGATTTGTCAAAAAGGCTTTAGACACTTTCAAGAAAATGAAATTGGAAGGCATAAAGCCAAATTCCACAACCTTTGCCAACATCCTCCCTGCTTGTGCAAAAATGGGAGCTTTGGAATAGGGTATGGACATCCATCAAAGCATAATGGATAGAGGAATTTTGTTAGGTGTTGTACTTGCAAATGCCTTGCTTGACATGAATGCAAAATGTGGAAACATGGACAAGGCTAGTGAATTGTTTGATACGATGCCGCAAAGAGATGTGATCTTCATGTGAACAATCAACATGCGCGTATACAGGAGGAAGGGATTGCTGCTACAAAATTGAATGCTCACTCCTCAATCATAGTTCTATGGTTTTACGAGATTAAACTAGGGCAATTAACCACCACATGTATATTTTTTGCAACATGAAATTAAAAACTAGGGCAATTTGAATCTACCTCCTGCCTGGGATTGCAAGAAATGCCACAAATGCCTTCAACGTGGGTTTGATGTTCTTGGGGGTTGAAGTCGCCATGGACGCCTACGCAGGAAATTTGCAATACAAATGAGTTCCCCTCTTCTTCTTTTTTAAGTAAGGGTCATTGTCATCGGAATTATGACGAACTCGAGCACTTTTTTGGAAAAAAGAAAATTCTCTTTGCCAATGCCTTCTTCGTCAAAACCAAATGGGAAATTTTCATCGGAATTATGACAAATGCGGGTATTTTTTCAAAAAAAATCAAATTTGGCCACAATATACCTTCTCTGTCAGAAACCTCAGTCGGAAATCTAGTCCAAATGTATTAGTGGCACATTCAGGTCCCCATCACCATTGAACCTATCAAAATTCAAAGACTCGGCAATAGTAGGAAGGATAGTGTTCAAAATGGTGATATCTAGGGGGATCTTCCTGTAATATGCAGGCAGAGACGACTGACCAGAAGAAAACGCCAAGTTAGTGAGTTGCAACTTACAACTGACCCATGTTCTTCAAAATGGTGTTCAAGACAGGATTAGAAAGTGGAGGTAGAGGTGCAGCACCACCTCCATCGATACGTTCAAGAGAAACCAAGATACCCATAGATGTAGTGCTCGTGTTGATCAAATACGCCCGAGCAACAGTTGTAGAAGAGGTCGAACTACTAGCCATACTCGTATAACCCAATGGAGTGGATGAGGCATTAATGCTAGGTATGGTAGAATTAACCATATGCACATTCAACCTTGGAATACCAACAGAAATTTGAGAACTAGAGGCATCATATTAACCAACCTAAGCGGGTGCATCTGCCAAGGGCACATGGTTATTGACAATCATGGATAATGCCCTCAACATCTCTAGACCCCTCTTATCGGAGATCAACATGTCTCTTAGAGTATTGATGACATTCCTAGCTTGGGGGAGGACATTCTCTTGATTTAGGAAACCCTCAAATTCTCTCAGATTTTGCTCCAACATGTCAATTTTCTCAAAATTGATAGTGACAGTGGTATCATGATCAACGACAGGCAGGGAAGATAGTGGAGAAGTTGTTGGAGAATTGTTTTGGGAATTAGCAACTGAAGAATTACACATGAAAGTGATCCTAAGAGTATGGGAAGAGAGAAACTCGTTTGGGTCAGGAAGAGGATCCTTGCTCATTATGTCGGGTAGAGGAGGATTGTAACTATCAGGGGTAAACTCCTCCTAGAAGACCTCCTAACCACAACTCATGTTGCAGTCTGAGTCGTAAAGCTCATAGACAAGCTACACGACGTTAAAGACCACACCATAGGGACACAGAAAAATTTGGAATGATAGAGTTGGTTTAAATTAAATGAAAATGTTAAAGGAAATGCAAATCTTAAACTGAATGAAGATGCTTATTTTTCTTTGGCTTTCGTTTTCTTTTTCTTCCTTTTTTTTAGATTTTTGGAAGATTTTAAAGCTCATGCAATAAACTGAACAAAAATTAAAGATACAATACCTCCTTGAATTGGTGCTAAGATGAGCCAAGGGATAAAAAAATCAAACTAAAGCGTTAGAAAGTCAAGAGGACTCTTTGGATGAATTTGCTGAGCATTTGTCCTCGGGACGAGCACACGGAGCTGGGACACTAGTGCGATGCATTGTCATCCTATATGAACAGAGCACAAAGTTCAAGCAGAAAGCTCTGTACACACTGAAAAAACTTGCAAAATAGTTAAATTATATTGAAATGAATAAAAAGCATGGATTACAAAATGGAATAAGAAAATAAAAGAAAAGTAAGAAAATGTTGCAAAGTGGCCACACTATGAAGCTTCCCACAAGATAATCTCTTCCTCATGATGACATACCTACACACATGCAAGAGAGAAAATCTTGTGGGGTGTGTTTTGGAGCTTGCCTAAATGAGACCCACATTTTGGTGTTCCCACCTCCACAGACAACCCAAGAAGCCACATGAATAAAGAAATAAAGATAATTGGAAAAGGAGTAAGATAATGGAGAACAATATGCAAAATAAAAGAGGAGGATAAGAGAACTCCCCTTTCACAATGCTTTATGAAGATGATAGTATATGTTGTTTTAAGAGCTGCAACAATGATGCCTTGAGTTGTAGAAATTGTCCAAAAGATCACTGAGAGCTCCAATCCACTAAAGATTACTGACTTGCCAAGATTATCATGTTACACAAACGTCTCCACATTGCACCTTAGTCCTTGAAGGTGACAAGTTGGGAGAGTTGGCAATTCTTTTGCCTGACGCTGACAGGCATACTCTGAGTGGACAAAAGGAAAAGGTGATGAAACCCGACCTCCGATAACATACAAGAAGGCATCATTTGTCACATTAATTATAAGGGGTGAGATTTTTGATATTACAAAATAATCTCATAAATTTTAGGATGGTACACATAATCATAGGGTAGAGTTGATAGGTTTCATGGATAGTAATTGGAGATCCATTTATATGATAGGAAAGTTAGATCAATGAGACAAGATATAGTCCTTATAATACCCATGATTTCCATTCCAAAGACTAAAGACAATCTACAAGGAAAAAAACCCATAGTAGTTCACTAGTGAAAATGAGAAGGTTTATCTAAGATAGTGACTACACTATGAGAGTCAAACACCATGATAATCACCTAGAAGATAGTAAATTGAAAATAACACAACTATAAGGAACAATTTTAAGAATATATGATAGTTACATAGTCATAAAAGAAGGTGTTGGTGTAGATTTTCATAAAAAATGACAAACAAATCAGCATAGTCTTCAAGATAGCATAAACATAAACTTTGAATGATAGTTCCTTCAACCTATGCATTTTGGTATGTAATGACATAAAATGATAGTTATAAAGGTAGGTTTAAGGGATAACTAAGAAGGATAAGTCACAAAAAGGGTAGAATGCATAAGGATGTGATGGATTTTCAAAGATTTATTGAATAATAAACATATACAACTAGCAAAAACAGATATTAAAAAAGATAAATATTCTTGTATGTCACATGAATAAAAAGGATAGAAAACATGTCCTATTAAATCATGCAAGGGATAGTTACTACTAGTTTGAAATTCATGAAAGAATTTAGGAGGTAGTTTGACTAACCATCCATCTATTTAGGAGAGTAGAAACAAAATTTGCAAGTATCTAGGAACTTGAGGAGAAAATTCAAGAGTACTTTTAGTTCACAAATCCAAAGACTAGTAGTTGTTGGCATATGGACACTCCAATGAGACATTGTGTGTGATTGAAGGTTTTTTCATTGATGGCAACCTTGCAATCCTATGGCACCGACAAAGCATTACTCAGGCAACCTTGCAATCCTATGGCACCGGCAAAGCATTACTCAGGCAACCTTACAATCCTATGGCACCGGCAAGACATTATACCGGCAAAGCATTACTAAAACAAAACAGTACTCCGACATCAACAAAATCAATCTACACTAGCACTGGCATAGAAGATGTACACCGGCACAGAAGGAAATATGTATACCGGCACAGAGGCCGATAGGATTTTTGATATGTAATATTTTGTAAGCTGACTTGGCAAATTGTAAAATGACTCTTGTTTTTATAAGAGATCATTGTAGGCATTTGTAGGATATGGATAGAAAGCAATAAATAAATTATAAGGTAGACCTAATGTGCAAATTGTAGGTCAAGGGTATATGTAAAGAACAGAGCAAGAACCGGTACTGAATCTGGCATTGAAGATGCTATTGTAAAGCAGTACAGAGTATTGGATTTGTGTAAATCCTCATTGTAAGTCAGTGTGACTTCTTATTGAGCAGTGAGCTCTAGGCAGTTGGCCTTCCTGTATGTGCAGGCCCCTATTGTAAGTAATATTCTCTTATTGGCCAGTAAGTGAATATTGTGGGTCACAAATCCCACCGAGGTTTTTCCCACACCGGGTTTCCTCGTTAAACATCTTGTGTTATGGTGTTCTTTTCATGTGGATGCTTTTGATTCTGTTATTTGCATTAATTCTTGCATACCGGTATGTTGTTACTTTATATTATGCATATTAAGTTTTAATTAAATGTCATTACCAGTCAGATACTGATTCACACCCCCCTCTCAATATCTGTGGGAACCCTAACAATTGGTATCAGAGCCTGGTCCTCTATTTTAAGAAGCCTAACAGCTTGAGGAAGATCTTGACACCGATAAAGATGGAAAATCTGATGAAGCAACTTGAAGGAGCTCTTACTGACTATGATGCAGAGAAGTTAAAAAATATCAAATTAGAAGATGATTTAAAAGTAGCTCAAGACATTATTCAGGCACTTCAAGAAAATCTTACTATTACTGTGTAGGGGAAAAAGCAAGACTAGGTTAACATGTCCTAATCCTACCTTTTGACACACATTGCGGAATACGAAAGAGCCTAGAGGTATCACACAATTGGCTACTTCTTTTTGTGAAAGAGAGAGCCACGGGCTACCTATTAGGGTTTTTATTCCTTTGTTGTAATTGAAAGATAAAATGATGCAACTTCAATTCCTAACCTCAAAGTGCAAGTATGAACTAATAACAAAATTGCAGGATTGAAGTTAAACAATGGAAAGCTGCAAACACAAGGACAAGACAAGGACGCAGATGCGTACCCGGAGTTAAAATCTAAGTAGAAATGTTTGGGATGGGGGCGCGGGTGCCACTGTCCTAATTCTGCTCCTAAAACTACACCTGAAACTGCTATTTTGCAACCTGGACAACTGTCGGAAATGCTATCTGACAGAAGTACCAGGGCACCGAGTGCCCCTGTCCCAGGGACCAGGGCACCGAGTGCCCCTGTCCCAGGGACCAGGGCACCTAGTGCCCCTGTCCTGGCAGGACCAGGGCACCCCATGCCCCTGTCCTGGTCTTTTGCTCTGAAACTTGGTGTATGGTTCGATCTCCGTCTGCTTCCTTTGGATCTGCAACTTGTGACGTCGTCTGAATCCCGAAATCTGCACTTATATCTGAAAAGGTGTTTTGGGTGGCTATATAGGGTTTTGCCTTAGTCCAACCCCCGCTTTGGTGATTTCCACCTCCACGAATAGCCTAGCTGTATTGTAAAAGTAGTGTGTGTGCAGACCTTGTGTGTGTGCAAGATCCTAAAATGCAAGTAAGCAAACTAGAGCAACCTAGAAAGTAAACCCTAATTGCTTGTAAATGATAATGTAAATGCTCCAAATCAAGATGTAAAGAGATCTAAAGCATGAATACAAGTGATATAATGAGACTTATGCAAAGACATGAAAACAACATGAAATCATACCCAACCCCAAGGGAGGGGTACAAACCAATCTTCAGTCGGTGATCCCTTATTGCTCTTCAATGCCTTCAAAGCCCTAAATGGATGAATGAAATTAATAAATGCTTGATAGACGGATGTTGAATGTTGTTGAAGTCTTCAAAGATCTGCTCTTTCGCTGCATAGAAGGTCCCTGAAACCAAAATTCTGGATCCTTTCAAATGAAGAAAGAGAGCTCTTATATATGAAACCCTAGGTCTTAATTCCAACTTTTGGCCGACCTAGAGATTGAATATCCCACCAATTTCTTGGGGTTAAGCTTTATTTTATGATTGGATCACGCTCCTAAAATTTTGAGAAAAATGTCCAGGACCATGTGCAATCCAGGCGCCATGGTCTCGGCAACTTTTCACCAAATTTTCAGGGCCGTCGTATATGATGATTTTAGAGAGAATCCCAAAGTTACAGGTGATTTCGAGATGTTTTGACCCCCGAAATCAAGCCCCCAAGTTCAAAATAGGACTTAATTAGGGTTTTTGATTAAATGATGTATCAGAGGAATAAAATGAAAGGGGCACACTTTAATGAAAGGGCCCAACTTTATGATGTGGAAGATGATGAAATAGGACCTTAGACCTAATTAATTTGATTAATTAAGTGCTAAAGGAGAAATGCAATGCAAAATACAAACTGTGCCAAGGCGGGTGCTAAACTAGGTGTGAAATTGTACTGCTTTAGCAAGTGCATACAATTTACGATGCTACATTTAGCCCCCACTTTAGCAGTCATATGAGCACTACATGCACATGCAAGTTAAAATACAGGAAAGTAAACATTATTTGAAAAAGGATATATCCATAAGTCCGTCGAATGAAGCCCCCAGTGGTATCTGTAGTACACAGTTAGGAACCGCACCCTACAAAACACACGTTAGATCACAAAATCACCTAATGCTTACTAAGGAAAGTGATGAAATTTGCAAGTAGCTATATGCCCCCCCTATTTCGGCTTGCTTATTAGGGAGGTGAAACAGGGTAGCATGTTTACTTACGATAAATTGTGTGAGCGATTATTGATGAGAGATGTTCACTACAAAGGCTTCATCAGAGCACATTTTGGAACATCAAGAGAGTAAGGGAACAAAAATACGATTCCTACGCAACAAACGGTTTGAAAATCGCATCTCCCAAACTCAAGTTATGATGAAATGAGTGATAGAGGAAAATTAGGGTTTTGAAAGTAAAGGTAAAGGAATGAAAGTATATACCTTGAAAGTGACTATTGCATTTGTCACTTTGTTGATTTTTGAGTATTGTTCGTTGTAGCAGAGCCCACATAGCCATCATCATGCCTTCACAATGATCAGAGCGTCCCACGAGGATTGAGATCATGCGATAGGTCGTGATCGACGATGAGCCACTGGATGAGGTGAGTTGACTGAACTTTGACTTTCTACATTTCTATTGACTTTGAGTTTCTGTGATTGAATGCGGGCCCTGGAATCTGACCCTAGGTCCCACCCAGGGTGCCATGGTCCTTTCAGGGCGCCATGGTCCTTTCAGGGCACCATGGTCCCTGTGGGGCGCCATGGTCCCTGAAGGGCGCCATGGTCCTCTCAGGGCGCCATGGTCCCCTCAAGGCACCATGGTCCCACTCAGGACTTGGCAAGGGTTAGCTTTCAATGTTTGTCAGTTTGCGTATTTGGCATAGATGATTTTGATGATTGATTACTGATAAAATTGATGTTTTTATATTGCAGGGTCTCCCATACATGAGAGAGCGCACGGTGGGGCAGATTCTTCGCAGCTTGCGAGATCAAATTCCCCGGCTGACTCAGGCAGAGAGAGACACATTATCTATAGTAGGTTTGTGGTATATGATTCTTATGCCGGCCATTCGATTTCATCCTGCGATGCTGATGGCACTCATGGAGCGATGGGATCCTGACACATGTACATTCCAGCTTCCAGTAGGGGAGATGACAGTGACACTTGAGGATGTGTACCACATACTTCGCCTACCGATCAGAGGAGCTACCGTGACATATGCGATCGATTGGTCAGCAGAGGATCATTAGAGGGAGCAGGTATACTGCATAGGGAGAGTCATACCGAGTGAGACGAGAGGTCGCATCATGGTCAGCTGGCTCTTACATCCTACATGAGAGGTGCCCCTCATGAGACGTCTTATGATTGCCATCATTGCACTAGCTGTCTGCCCTAACGGGCGAGGTACGCACATGCATGGGGGTCTTACATGGTGCATCAGGGCTATGGAGAGACATAGGAGAGTATATGCCTGGGGTCGGAGTATGCTTGCACATCTCTATCACGACCTCGAGGAGTATGTTTTCGGACAGGATTGCAGCTTGATGACATGCACACTTCTGTAGGTGTGGATATTTGAGCACTTTACATGCACCAGGCCTCTCGGCTATCCGATGAGTGCAGCTAGCGAGCGACCTAGGGTATTTGCTTATCCACTTACCAGCGAGTGGAGATTTGGGGATCTACTGTATTGGAGAGTGACATTTGATAGGTTGGCAGCTGAGGTGACTGTATGGAGACCATATCTACGGATGCACAGATGGGATGGAATGGAGAGACAACTAGCATGCTTACAGAGGAACCGCCCGCTGAGAGGATGATATCCACATATCATAGTCCCATTCTACTTTGATCGAGTATGGAGGAAGTTTGGGCTAGAGCAGTGTGTTCCAGCCGATGTACCCATCTACACTCGACACTCATGAGTCCTTCCCAGACCCAGAGCAGTAGTGAGACCTACAATAGATGATATCGAGATCACAGATATAGAGGGATCCGATCAGGATGTGGTCACTGATTATGCCGCAGATCCCGGAGCACAGCGCAGGTACCTCTCATGGTTTGTGAGGACATACCCAGGGCCTATCTTTCCACCAGATCACCCGACAGGCCATCCAGGTCCATGGAGACATGGAGACCGAGATGAGGATCAAGGATCCAGATCGGAGGAGCCAGAGGAGGGAGAGGGCCACGAGGAGGCAGGAGATCTTGATCCACCCATAGGAGATCAGCCTAGTGCCAAGGAGGAGGAGGAAGGAGAGGAGGATGACACAGATAGAGATGATGATGAGGAGAACGAGGATGCGGATGAGGACAAGGATGACGAGGAGGAGGAGGATAGAGATGATGAGGAGGAGTCAGATGCAGCTCCTCACCATTCAGGAGATGATACCATAGCCTTAGATCCTCCCGTTATTCCCCAAAAGGGGGAACATGAGGTGATACGGAGACCTGTACCCATCGCACATAGATCATTCGAGCGTGGGGAGCCTAGTAGTTCCTAGTCATAGATGCTACCATACCATGATCCCTACTGGCATGAGGGAGATCCAGGTATAGTAGGTTTATATTGATTGATTAATGTTTTGATGACATAGAATGGTACTAACACAAAATTTGTTCTACTGCTACAGCTAATGTGCAGGAGTGGCATTCCCTGATCCAGCAAGCAGTGACAGATATTTCCATGACATCACAAATCCCTAGTTCCTCATAGGTTGCTTATAGACCTCAAGGGAACGCAAGTTGGCATGATGACTTGTTTTCCCCATTTCGAGTATAGGTGGAAATATGGAGGGAGAGAGAGCGAGCTCTATCAGAGGACCTTCAGCGGGCACAGCGTGATCTAGCAGCAGCTCAGGCCGAGGCTACCTCGTATCGCACAATTCTTATGGATAGGGATCATAGGAGTTCCTCTCGGAGTCACTCACGATGTATATCACGCTATACACCTATGGGTCCACCTTCACGACCAGATCAGGAGGGAGCATCTAGTCGTCACTCTCCAGCCACTAGCCCTAGGGATAGGAGATGATCTTATGATGTAGGGTAGGTCACATTTTGGATGTATAGTGACCTACTTTTGTATATTGATCCACACACACACACACACACACACACATATATATATATATATATATATATATATATATATATATATATACATGCTTCTTTGTCTCAAACGTGTTATCCTTAATGTCTAAAATAATGTGTATTTTGATTAAAGTTATTACATTTGGTAGATGTACATGTATGTTCTAAATTTAATTCCCATGTGATTGATTTTTCAATGCTCCATGATTAAATTGATACATGTGTGACTTAATAAAAATAAAATATTTAATCAAGTACTACATTGATGATAGAGAAGAAATATGTGTTAAGCCTAAGAATCATATAAGTAACATGATACAACTCTACTTAACACATAAAGACATTGTATAATATGCCAGCATAATGAAAATGTAAATCTTTTGCAATTTACATAGATGAATTCAAGATAAATCATAGAATAAAGAAACACGCTTGTTAGGAACAAAGCAATATAGATTAAACAAAACATCATTTAATTCTATTTGCTCTAACAAAGATATGCTAACATATTATCCAATTCTGAAGAAGTGCAAAGAAGATACATGAAATAAAAGATAGGAAATGAGGAATTAAGCATAGTATCTACGCAAGTGCATAGCATTTATAGGTTCTTTAAGAGGCGTACCATCTACACCCGCTATTTTATAAGCACCTGATCCATAATCTTCAATAACAATATATGGTCCAAGCCAATTAGGACTAAATTTTCCCTTTTCTTCAGGTAAGGCATTCACATTGTGCTGATTCTCGTAGAGAACTAAGTCACCTACTAAGAAAGAACATTGAATAACCTTATCATTATAGCTTCGTTGTAGAGTTTTGTGATACACTTGAATATGCTCAAGAGCATTTATACGCTGTTCATCAAGCATCTCAAGCTATTGAAGTCTTTGTTCTCTATAAGAGTCATCATCTACTATACCTTTGAGAGAAACTCTAAGTGATGGAATCTCTAATTCTAAAGGCATAATAGCATCAGCACCATTAACAAGATTATAAGGGGTGGTTCCTGTAGCAATTCGTACACTCATTTAGTAGGCCCAAAGAGCATAGATTAGCTAAGTACTCCAATCCTTACCATGCTTATTCACGGTTTTGCGAAGAATTTGTTCAATTATCTTATTGGATGATTCGGCTTGACCATTTGATTGAGGATAGTATGGTGTAGAAAATCGATGTTTGATATGATACTTCTCGAGGAATTTCTTCACATCCTTGTTCTTAAATGATGTCCCATTATCGAAGATTATAGTGGAAGGTATCCCGAATCGAGAAATAATGTTTTCTAGAAGAAATCGACAAATCACTTCAGCAGTAGTAGAGCAAAGAGGAACAGCTTCTACCCACTTTGTAAAGTAATCTGTTGCGGTTATAATGAAAGCATGTCCTTGAGATGAAGGAGGAGAGATTTTACCGATAAGATCCAGCCCCCATGCAGAGAAAGGCCAAGAAGCTACATGAGAACGAAGTTCTTGGGCAGGAGCATGAATCAAATTATTGTGTTGTTGACATTGATGACATTTCTTAACAAATGAAAAAGAATCCTGTTGCATAGTTTGCCAATAATATCCCATACAAAGCAACCTTTGAACCAAGGATCTGCCTCCAAAATGCCCCCCATAGGCACCTGAATGCGCCTCTTCGAGAGCAATAGGGATTTCTGATCTGTTCAGACAGCGAAGGAGAAGACCGTTATAACCCCTTCGGTAAAGAACATTAGAAAGAATGATGTATCTAGCGGCCAGCTTGTGAATTCTAGCCCTGGTGTTCCTATTGGTGGAATCAGGAAAGGTACCATCGGTCAAGTATCTTACGATATGCGAATACCATTCATCTGAGTCTATAAAGTCACAACATGTCACCAAGCTAGAATCATCCACAATAGCTAGAGAAATAAGGTTGTGAATAACAAATTTAAGATCAACCACAGAGTCCTCTAAAGATACCAAAGAAGCCACACATGCCATTGCGTCCGCATGTCAATTATCTTTTCGAGGAACAGGTTCCATGGTGTAAGAATCAAATTTTTGTAACAAAGAGATAGCAAGGTCTTTATACTGTGATAATTTGTCTTGTTTTGCTTGATACAGTCCTGTTACTTGTCTTATAATCAGTTGAGAATCTCCAAAAATATGTATGTGTTTTATATTCAAAGCCAAGGCTGCCTTTATTCCTACTATAAGAGCCTCATACTCAACAATGTTATTGGTACATAGGAAATTGAGACGATAAGATAAGGGAATGGACTTCTTTGTAGGAGAAATCAGAACAACACCTACCCCTGATCCCGTATGACACTTAGAGCCATCAAAGTATAACTCCCAAGTTTCATCTTTCTCTGTACAAAGAATGAATTCGTCAGGAAAAGACTCAGGGTTAGGGAAGGAGAAAGGTGAAGGGGCCTCAACTAAGTGATTGGTCAACACTTGCCCTTTAATTGCTCTTTGTGAAACAAATTTAAGGTCAAATTCAGTTAACATCATAACCCACTTAGCTAGGCACCCTGATAAATCAGTTTTAGAGAAAAGGTGCTTCAACGGATCAAACTTCACCATGACGTGGATTTCTGAATTTAAAAGATAATGTCTCAATTTCTGAGTCGCAAACACCAAGGCCAAGCATTGTCTTTCTATCACAGAATATCGGGTCTCATAATCGAGTAAGGTACGACTTATATAATAAACCGGACACTCCTTACCATCTTTATCATGTTGTGCCAGTAATGCTGCGAGAGCATGAGAGGAAGCAGCTATATAAAGAAGAAAGGGATTAGAAGGTTCGGCGGGTTGAAGGATAGGAGGATTAGCCAAATATACCTTTAAGTCTTCAAATGCTTGCTGACAATCTTCATTCCATTGAAAGGTGATATTCTTTTTGAGCAGTTGAGTAAAAGGAAAAGTACGATCCGCAAGTTGAGATACGAACCTATGAATAGCTTGAATCTTTCCTTGTAAGCTTTTGAGTTGAGACACATTTCTAGGAGGTGGCATGTTGACAATAGCATCTATTTTCTTAGTATCCACCTCAATCCCATGATGCAAAACTATGAATCCTAATAGTTTTCCACTATCCACACCAAAAACACATTTTTGGGGATTCAAGCGCATGTGATATTTACGAATTCTTTCAAAGATTTGACGAAGGATCTTAATATGATCTATACGAAGAATGGATTTGGCTAAAATATCATCAACATAATCTTCTAAAATCTTATGCATGTAATCATGAAAGATAAGGGTCATCGCTCATTGATAAGTTGCGCCGATGTTTTTAAGTTTGAAAGGCATCATTACCCAACAAAACGTACCCCAAGGAGTGGTGAAAGTAGTTTTGAATTGATCTTGAGGATTAATGAAAATTTGATTGTATCCTGAAAAACCATCCATGAAGGATAACAAAGCATGTCCTGATGTAGAATCAACTATCATGTCAATGTTTGGGAGGGGAAAATCATCTTTCAAAGAAGCTTTATTTAAATCTTGAAAGTCAGTACACATTCTTATTTTATTATCTGATTTAGCCACAGCGACAATATTTGAAATCCACGGGGAATAATCAATAGGGCCGATAAATCTAGCCTCCAATAATTTTTCAATCTCAGCCTTAACAAGTAAAGCTACCTTAGGATTCATTTTTCGAATCTTTTGTTTTATAGGCTTAGCATCGGGAACTAAGACAATATTATGAGTAACAATCTTAGGATCTATACCAGGCATGTCAAAATATGTCCAAGCAAAGATCTCAGGGAATTCCTGCAATAAATCTGCATATTGTTTTTGTTCTTCTTCATCCAAACATTTTCCAATTCTAATAGCTTTTTCTTCATTGCAAGGATCCATCTTAACATCAATGGTGTCACTTATAAGAAGATTACTTTGTTGAGGAGTATCCTTTAACTGAGGGAATTCTTTCACAATCTCATCATTATCAGTCTCTTTTCCAAAATAGGCTTCAGTGTTCAAACAATAAGGGAATCCCCTATTGTGATGATAACGAGGAAGAGTATCATATGCTCCTAAAAACTCAGCTAAAGCATCATTGGTAGGAAAGACATCCAAAGCACAGGCACACGAAGGATCCCCATCAATATACTCAGGGTGTCGCATTGGTAGAGATGTAGAAATGACATTAACACTAAAACATGGTCTCTTAGAAGCTTTAGTGCGCTTGTAGGGATTATAACCAAGTCCAAAGATCATATCATAAAGATTATTCTCTAGAGGAACCTTTATTCCTTGTTCGTGAGCACCACAGCCATTTCCATGATACCCATGCTTAGCTAGATTATGAAAACCATGACCATAACGATAAGCCATTTCAGAAAGAGAAGGTGGTTTTTCATAAGACAAAGAATCAAACTCTTCAGAATTAGAAGTGTGAGGAGAAGAAGTTTGAGAAGTGGCCACGAAATTATTGCTCATAGGTTCAGGTAAGATTGATTGATTTTTAGCTTCTTCCTTCTTTTCAAATTTAAGCTCTCTAGAAGGAACCTTATATTCACCTACAAAGGTGGGATTAAAATCAAGAGATCCCCAATCGTCTTCTGCGAGAACCTTCTCAGGATCAAAATCCTTCTCATGTGTAGATTCAAGTTGAGAAGAATCTTCTTCAGGAGCTCCAGACTCATCCAAAGAATTTTGATCATCAGAGAGCGAGGATTTATCGATAGGTATCTTGTTTAAAGAGTCATCACTAGACAAGGAAGGCTTAGAAGAACCCCCTTTGGAAGTAGATGTTTGCAAACAAGCTTGGAAATTAGTATCACCTATCAAGGTATATGTCTTATTGTTATAAATAAATTTAACTTGTCTATGCAATGTAGAGGGGACAACTTGCATACTATGAATCCAAGGTCTCCCTAATAGCAAGTTGTATGTTAGATTTCCCGACATAACATGGATAGGAGTAGGCAAAGTAACAGGCCCCACTGTGAGGGGTAAGGTGATAATACCTAATGAAGTCTTAGCCACATTGTCAAAGCCTCGAATGGGATGAGAGTCAGGCTCAATGAGGGATGTATCCACATTCATCTTATGCAATAGATTAATGCTACACACATTAAGGCCAGAGCCATTATCTACTAGTGTTCATCTTATAGCAGTGTCATTCATGATAACCAAAATCATCAAGGGATCATATTGATGTTGAATTTCACTAGTAGGCAACTCATCTTGAGTAAACACAATTTGAGCTTTAGGATTCATCATAGAGTTAACCAAAGACACTATATTACTAGATGTATTCGGTGGAGGAACATTCAAATCTTTCAAGGCATCTTGTAACATTCCGTGATGAGCGGAAGAAGTTTGAATCAAATCCCAAAGGGATATCTTAGCAGGGGTAGCTTTAAGTTGTTCTATGAGATCATATTCCTTGCCAAGAACTTGTGAAATACGTGGAGCTTGCGGAAGAATTGGTTGAGGATTAGGAAGAGAAACTGGAGTAATAGGAGGAGGATTAGGCTGCCTATTATTTCTAGCATGATAAGTATGGGCAACCGCATGATAACTCTCTCTAGTTAATTGCTTGGCATAACTATAAGGACTTATAGGTTTTCTTCCTTGCACAGTAATGATAGGTTTATTCGGAGTAAGAAAGGAATCATACCCCCCTTGGACAATAAGGAGAGGTGATTTAGGAACTCGAAAGGTGGGAGAAGGACAAGCACCTTGGACTTCAAAGAGAGGCTTATTATGCTCATTCAGGTTTATCATGTTAACTAATTTAGAAGTTTTGTTCTTGTTTAGAGATTTCGATAAAGCCACAAAGTCATCAAGAGCATCATCCAACAAAGCATGATCATATCTATTAAAAGGTTTATCTTTTGATTCAAAAGGAGACATCTCCTCATAGAGGGGATTATTGAAAACAACCATGTTACTAGATTCAGTGGAAGAGTTGATAGGAATGTACCCTTGAGAGGAACCATTCGACTTATCTTTCTCATCACAACGAAATGGCATAGTAACAAGGTTTATGAGTCTTTGGTAAAATGAAGGTTTGGCATCTTTAGGATTCAAAAACTCATCTAAAGCTTCATCTAATTCATCTTGGCTATAATCATAATCAACATAATTGCATACATCATCATAAACATGAACATCTTGCAAATAAAAATCTGACATTTTGAAATAAAAGTTGCATAAAATTTAAACACGCAATGCAAAGAAACAAAGAAACACACTCTTTTTTTTTTTTTTCTTTTTTCTTTTCTTTCTTTTTGAAAATGAAACACACTAAATCTAGATCTAGATCTAACAAATGCAATGCAAGAGAAAGCAATAATAAGTTTCACGTCGGGTTCACCAAAATGTGTAGGGGAAAAAGCGAGACTAGGTTAACATGTCCTAATCCTACCTTTTGACACACATTGCGGAATACGAAAGAGCCTAGAGGTATCACACAATTGGCTACTTCTTTTTGTGAAAGAGAGAGGCACGAGCTACCTATTAGGGTTTCTATTCCTTTGTTGTAATTGAAAGATAAAATGATGCAAGTTCAATTCCTAACCTCAAAGTGCAAGTATGAACTAATAACAAAATTGTAGGATTGAAGTTAAACAATGGAAAGCTGCAAACACAAGGACAAGACAAGGATTCAGATGCATACCCAGAGTTAAAATCTAAGTGAAAATGTTCGGGATGGGGGCGCGGGCACCACTGTCCTGAAACTGCACCTGAAACTGCTATTTTGCAACCTGGACAACTATCAGAAATGCTGTCTGACAGAAGGACCAGGGCGCCCAGCGCCCCTGTCCCAGGGACTAGGGCGCCCAACACCCCTGTCCTGGTAGGACTAGGGCACCCCACGCCCCTGTCCTAGTCTTTTTCTCTGAAACTTGGTGTATGGTTCGGTCTCCGTCTGCTTCCTTCAGATCTGCAACTTGCGGCGTCGCCTGAATCCCGAAATCTGCACTTATATCTGAAAAGGTGTTTTGGGCGGCTATATAGGGTTTTGCCTTAGTCAAACCCCTGCTTTGGTGATTTCCACCTCCATGAATAGCCAAGTTGTATTGTAAAAGTAGTGTGTGTGCAGACCTTGTGTGTGTGCAAGATCCTAAAATGCAGGTAAGCAAACTAGAGCAACCTAGAAAGTAAACCCTAATTGCTTCTAAATGATAATGTAAATGCTCCAAATCAAGATGTAAAGAGATCTAAAGCATGAATACAAGTGATATAATGAGACTTATGCAAAGACATGAAAACAACATGAAATCATACCCAACCCCAAGGGAGGGGTACAAGCCAATCTTCAGTCGGTGATTTCTTATTGCTCTTCAATGCCTTCAAAGCCCTAAATGGATGAATGAAATTAATAAATGCTTGATAGATGGATGTTGAATGTTGTTGAAGTCTTCAAAGATCTGCTCTTTCGCTGCATAGAAGGTCCCTGAAACCAAAATTTTGGATCCTTTCAAATGAAGAAAGAGAGCTCTTATATATGAAACCCTAGGTCTTAATTCCAACTTTTGGCCAACCTAGAGATTGAATATCCCGCCAATTTCTTGGGGTTAAGCTTTATTTTATGATTGGACAACTTTTCATAAAATAAAGCTTAACCCTAGGACCGTGTGCAATCCGGGCGCCATGGTCTCGGCAACTTTTCACCAAATTTTCAGGGCCATCG
This sequence comes from Cryptomeria japonica, assembly GCF_030272615.1. Classification (NCBI taxonomy): domain Eukaryota; kingdom Viridiplantae; phylum Streptophyta; class Pinopsida; order Cupressales; family Cupressaceae; genus Cryptomeria; species Cryptomeria japonica. The sequence goes on from NC_081414.1 coordinate 709,178,667, forward strand.
TATATGATGATTTTAGAGAGAATCCCAAAGTTACAGGTGATTTCGAGATGTTTTGACCCCCGAAATCAAGCCCCCAAGTTCAAAATAGGACTTAATTAGGGTTTTTGATTAAATGATGTATCGGAGGAATAAAATGAAAGGGCCCAACTTTATGATGTGGAAGATGATGAAATAGGACCTTAGACGTAATTAATTTGATTAATTAAGTGCTAAAGGAGAAATGTAATGCAAAATGCAAACTGTGCCAAGGCAGGTGCTAAACTAGGTGTGAAATTGTACTGCTTTAGCAAGTGCGTACAATTTACGACGCTACAATTACAAGAAACAAGAGAAGAGAACTTTGTGAAAAATTGCAAAATGAAAATGATGAAAAGGAATCACTAAATGATATGATAAGCAAATTGAAACAAGAGATCATGACAACAAAAAATGAAATGCAGGATATGACTATGAGATTCTGCAAAGAGATTGAGGATAGAAAGAAGAATGAAGAAGAATTGACCAGAAGACTAAGCGATGCAACAAATGAGAACACAAGACTTAGCTATGAAAATGACATGTTGAAGACAGATCTGATGCATACTTAAAATGACTCAAATGAACTAATGAGACAAAAAGAGATCTTGGAAAGGGAATTGGAAACTACAAATCAACACAAAGAAAAATTCAAGAAAAGCTCAGAAGAACTTGGAACCTTATTGAAGAATCAAAAACCCAAAGGTGACACTTCTGGAGTTGGATTTGAAGTTGGAGAAAGCTCTGGTACTGCAAATACCCAGGATCAAAGCAAACCGGTAAGACCCTCTAATACTTACAAATTCAATGGAAAATGCTTTAACTGTAATAAATATGGTCATAGGGCAAATGAATGTAGATCTAGGAATTATCAGAACATCAATCCTCCCACCGGTCAATGCACCAAATGCAACAAAATTGGTCATAACTCTGATAATTGCAGAATGAATGTAAGATGTTATGTTTGTGGAAGATTTGGTCATTTATCAAATAAATGCAGAACACAAACCGGCATAGGTTATGGGAAAGCTATTCAGAAAAATAATGTAACTTGTTATGCATGTAACAAGATTGGTCATATTGCTAAATTCTATAGAAGTAAAGGTACACCGGTAGATAGCAAAAGTACTAGCTTGAAAGGTAAAGAAAAGGTTGAAGAGGTTAAGAAAGAATCTTCAAAGTAATGGATTAGAAAAGGTGATCTAAATATTGGGGTTACTCCTCCACCGGTAGAACCAACAAATGCTTCACCGGCAGGACAATATGATGCTCCACTGGCAGGATAGAGCAATGCTCCACCGACAGGATGTTCTTCATCAAATTGAAGAAAACTATCTTGAGGGTTTGGCAATTTAATGACACGTGCTATTATTCCCTTAGTTAGAGAAAAGAAGTTGAAAATCCTTCATTACCGGCAAATAAAGTTGAGTTAATACATTGCCAACAAACAATTAATGTGGTAGGTAGTAGGAAAAGACTTTATAAAATAAGGTTTTTGGCTCCATTTCATTTCACCGTGAATTCAAACTTTCAGAGAGCGTGAAGATTTCCGAGCTAAGGCATTCCAAGCAAAGAGGCAAAGCACTTCAGCAATCAATCCATCCAAAGGCAGAAAAAGGTATTTATCATCATGGCATCCTCCTCTGCACCTGAATTCATAGCAAACCCTACAGTAGTTGAGGTTATAAAATGACCTAGGCCCGTGTTTCAGCTAGTTCTCGAGATAGCTAAGAAAGATGACAACACAGGTGCTTTTTCCCAAATTCCAAAGGGTGTTGTTTATGCAGAAGACCCTAGAATGTATATTCATTGCAACATAGAGGAATTAGGTGATGAAGAAATAAAAAACATGTATAAATCTATTATATGTGACAATGCCGGAAATGTGAAACCTGAACATAAAATTGTTGAAACCCTCAGATTCACTGAAATCCTCTGCATTCCTAAATTTCCCTAGGAAGTGGTTAGGATAGTTCTTAGCAGGGTACATGGCTCATTCTTTTGGCTTGACTCAGTGCATAAAATTACAAAGGTAGCTGTGAAAGAAGTAACTGGGTTACCTTCCACCGGTACCAGACCTGACAAAACCAAGAAGGTCTCCAATGACCTAGTAATGAAATTAACTAGTGCAACATTCGACAAAAGATCATTAAGGGTTAATGACGTGACCGATACAAATGTGAGATTCATTAGCATGATTCTGGGTTACAAAGCAACTCATGCAAATAGGCTTAACTCTATTTCCAGTTTATGCATAAAAAGTGCTTATGATATGATTAAGGACAATGTAAAAATTGATATCTGTGAATGGTTAAAAGATGATGTATTAAAGAAAACCAGCATAACAGAAGAAGAGTTGGCAGCCCAATAGCCTGAAACTCATCTATCACCGGTAGATACCTCCTCAGAAGGAGATATGCCAGCAACTTTCAAAAGAGTTGTTAGGAAAAGAGACCCCTCACCGGTATCCACTCCTTCACCTAGAAGGACAAGACAGAAGCAACAAGTTGTAAGGTCTCCAGTCAAGAAAGCCACACCTAAGAAAAAGCTGACCCCCAAAAAGAAAAAGAAGACAAACACTGACTTGGCCCCTTTTGACATATTAATGAATGAGATCACAGAGGAAGGTAAATTGAAAAACATAGGGAAAATCTATGACACCCTATCAGATGATGAGAAAGGACAAGTCGAGGAAAGTGTTATATTACTTTTGAAATCAATAGCTCCCAATTGTAATATAGCCAACAAAGATTCTTTAGGTCAGTTGGATACACTTTGTAAATATATTTCTGGAAATTTTGAGCAAACAAAGGTAGAAACTGTAAAGGAAAGTATAGAAAAAGAGAAACAAAAATTCTTTGAGGAAGGAATAAAGAAGTGTAACAGGGAATTTGACACTTTTCTACCGGAACTTTGCAATTTATTGAAAGAGTACAAAACTCTGTACAAAGACACCTGTAAGATAAACTTTTTGACCACGGATGTAGACAAAAAGATGAGCAAGGTGCAGGAAGAGATCAATAAACTTGCTGATAATTTTGTTAACTCACCCGATACATTATCAGTTTTTGAGGAAAAGATAACAAATTTTGAGGAAGAAGTGCTCAAATTAGAAAGAGAAAAAGAGAAAATAATAAACAAGGCAAAATTTTTGAGATCTAAACTAAGTCCAAGATTGGACTATTTAGCATCTTTGCGTAAGGAAATCTCAGAGGCATTAACACAGGGCAACAAAACACTGGCAGAGCACTTGCAGCATCTCACCGGTACAGTATACAGAACTGAGATAGCAATAAAGGAGAGCAAGAAGTTTATGGATGGCATAAACTTAATTATGGGAGATATTCTTCAGATAATAACTACCCAACTACAAGTTGAGGTTATGAATTGGTACAACTACAAAATCTACTAACCTTTGTCATTGATGCCAAAGGGGGAGTAGTAGATGAGAAAATTCAAAAATTCAAAACACAGGGATCACATGCTCAGGGGGAGCTCTCACATTTTTGGTAACATTTTTTTGTCTACACATTTTTGGATATCTTTTTGAAATTTCTCATGAGTGTTGCCATCAATGCCAAAGGGGGAGATTGTTGGCATATGGACACTCCAATGAGACATTGTGTGTGATTGAAGGTTTTGTCATTGATGGTAACCTTGCAATCCTATGGCACTGGCAAAGCATTACTCAGGCAACCTTGCAATCCTATGGCACCGGCAAAGCATTACTCAGGCAACCTTACAATCCTATGGCACCAGTAAGACATTATACCAGCAAAGCATTACTCAAACAAAACAGTGCTCTAGCATCAACAAAATCATTCTACACCGGCACCGGCACAGAAGATGTACACCGACACAGAAGGAAATATGTATACCGGCACAGAGGCCAACGGGATTTTTGATATGTAATATTTTGTAAGCCGACTTGGCAAATTGTAAAATGACTCTTGTATATAAAAGAGATCATTGTAGGAATTTGTAGGATATGGATAGAAAGCAATAAATAAATTATAAGGCAGACCTAATGTGCGAATTGTAGGTCAAGGGTATATGTAAAGAACAGAGCAAGAACTGGTATTGAATCTAGCATTGAAGATGCTATTGTAAAGTAGTACAGAATATTGGATTTGTGTAAATCCTCATTGTAAGTCAGTGTGACTTCTTATTGAGCAGTGAGCTCTAGGCAGTTGGCCTTCCTGCATGTGCAGGCCCCTATTGTAAGTAATATTCTCTTATTGGCCAGTAAGTGAATATTTTGGGTCACAAATCCCACCAAGGTTTTTCCCACACTGAGTTTCCTCATTAAACATCTTATGTTATGGTGTTCTTTTCATGTGGATGCTTTTGATTCTATTATTTGCATTAATTCTTGCATACCAGTATACTGTTACTTTATATTCTGCATATACAGTTTTAAGAAAATGTCATTACCGGTCAGATACTGATTCACCCCCCCCCTCTCAGTATCTATGGGAACCCTAACAGTAGTATCATCCTTCTTCATTTCTACAATGGAGTATTTCAAGGAGTCAAAACAAAGGATGAATCTTACAAACACCCGGGTGAAGGTACTAGTAAAAAATATCATTAATTATCTTTAACTCATGTCCTACATTCTTTCAAAGTTAGATTGAGTAATAGGATGCCTAGGTAAGTTGATTTTTAATTCTCTCTAGTTGGAAATTGAAATATTATACCTTGGTCTCTCAATTTTTACAAAACAACAATGTAAAATATCATTTTTAAGAAAATAGAACAATTTCAAACTTGTACTTAGTAGGATAATACCTTTTTTTATTAATAAAACATGTTTGTTTACTTCTCAAAACTTCATAATATGTGAAATAATGAATGAATAGTGTAGCTTTGTGATAGTATGAATAGTCCTTGATTTCATGTCTCATTTTCAAGCACCTTTAAGGAAAAATATGTATGTTATGTAGGTAATTTTTTATGTTATTTATTCATACAACTTTTAGTTGTGAAAAAAATTATTTTCCTTCTAAAATTGTTTAAATTCCAATTCCAACTTCCCTATGAAACATCAATGCATCCATATGTCAAAATCATTGTGCATAGTTTAAATTAAGTATTGAACAAATTGTGTATGTCAAAAATAAATATATGTTGTAAAACATCAAGCGTGTCACCTCTTATTATACTATTGAGTTTGTTTTATGTTATTTTATGCCATTTTACTTTTGAAATGTTTGTAGGATAGATTAGTATAGGTGAAACACAAAGGGAACTACTAGGCCTCTCTCGAGACTGACTCCAAATTACAAGAAACTCATGTCCTTGGAGTGTTTGCATGGTATAAATTGAAGGGATATTAACTTATTACTCTCTCAAAGGTACAATTAAGCTTTGATAACAAACACATTTGATTAAGGAAAGACTCCTAACAAGAACATATAAAAAGTTAAATCCAAAGAAAATTAATTGTTGTGAAGTACTACAAAAAAATTCTAATTTTTTTTATGAGATCACATTGCCAAAAGGTTTTGATATCTCACCAACTTTCAATGTGGTTAACTCAAATAAATACCACAAGGTTGAAGATGTAGAGAATGACATAACCTCAACATATCAACCCAATTAAAATTAATATTTTCCAAAGAGGTTTGGATATGAAAGACAATAAATTATAAATGAGCACTTGGCTATAAGAACCATGAAGGAATATAAGGAAATTTTTGTCCAATTGAAATGAAGGGGACTTGAGAATAATGCATGGATTTCTAAAGATTAAGAGGGTTATTTTGTGTGGCCATTGCAACCTCTCTTACTTTCTTGATATGGATATGGATATGTAATGTGAGAATAATGTAATATCATTTAGGTAGAGGATTTGGTCAATCATTGGAGATCAAATTGGGTTTATGTAAGAGGATTTAGTCCTCTGGTATTGAGCTTAACCAAAACTATACTCAAACATAGGAGATTCTATCTTTGCAGTTCAAACACTTCTTCCAGATTGTAGTCTGGATTTCTATGTAGTTAGTGAGACTCCTTTTGTGATGAGCAGTGTGCTCTAGGCTGTTGGCCTTCCTCCAAGTGCAGGCCCCTCAATTGTAATCACATACTTATGACATAAGTATTATCTGATTGTGGGTAGGCTTCCCACCATGATTTATCCCTTTACTGGGTTTTCCACATATAAATCTTGGTGTCATGTGGATGGTATTTATTCTGTGATTATTATTTATGCTTAATTGGTTTATCTGCTATTCTAGTATTTGGTTTAAGCATTCTAGTATTAATGTTTTGGGTTCTGGTATTAAATTTTTAATTACTAAATGTTCTGGTAATCTGTGACAACTGATTCACCCTCCCCTCTCACTTGTCTTCTAGTTATTTGAACTGTCTAAAAATTGGTATCAGAGCTTTGGTCCTCTCTGCAGAAAGCTTAACCGCTTGAGGAAGATCCTATGGCGACTAATAGTTCAAGTTTATCCAGTTCATTTGGAGCTATCTTTTGGAGAGATATCCCTAGGCTTAATGGAATAAATTACATAGTATAGAAGATTTGGATGGAGACTCATTTGAGATGTCTTGGCAAGGAGATTTGGGAGATCACACAGAATGGTGTTACACCTCATAATCTGACATCTGTAAATCCTCCTCCAGAAAACTTGGATAAGGAGCTTGAGAATGGTTGTAGAGCAAGATAAGCCATCTTGTGTGCACTTTCTGATCAACAAATAATGGGATTGACTAGCACATCATCTATAAAGGCTATATGGGATAAGTTAGAGACTCTTAGTGAAGGTGACCCTACAGTGAAGATTTCTAAACTTGATGGTTACAGAGTGAGATATGAAAACCTGAAGATGAAAGAAGATGAAAGGTCTACTGCATTCATGGAAAGAGTAAATGATATTTTTATGGGAATTCAATGTTGTGGTGGAACTTTGAGTGAAGATGAAATTGTTTCTAAAGTTTTGAGATCCCTACCAATGACTTACAAGATGAAGGCTATTGCTATTAATGAGTTGATGAAAATGGCTAATATATCTATCAACAAAGATAGCTTGATTGGGAAATTATTTTATTTTGAGCTTGAAGAATTTGGACCTTCTAGAGCTATGAAGTTTGAACTGCATTTCATACATCTATATCAACAACCAGTAAGAAAGATTCGAAAGCTTTATATGCAAAGGAATTGGATGATATGAAGAGAGAAGATGATGAGTTTGAGAAACTTGAAGCACTATTTGCTAGAAGAGTACCTAAAAGACTGGCAGGAAGTAAGTATGGAGGAAAAACACCTTTTGAATGTTTGCATGTAATAAGATTGGTCATTTTGCATCTAGATGTCTTGAAAGGAATTCAAGATTTGAAGAAAGAGTTAGAAGAAATTTTAAGCCTAACCTTGGATATCAGAACAAGTATAATTACAGGAAAAACAAAGACAAATCATGCTACATAGAGGATGAGGAAGGCATTAATGATTCCGACAATGGGAAGGAATGGGTGTTCCTAGCTATCAAGGAATATGTTCCGGCACTGGAAGAGAATGTACTTGAAGAGAAGGCCCTTGCTTCTAAGATTGAAGACAAAGATGAATGAGTAATTGATAGTGGTTGTTCACATCACATGACTAGAGATAAAGGGAAGTTTCTATCTTTGCAAGAATTTGATGACGGTCTGGTTAGATTTGGAGATGACAAAACATGTATGATCAAAGGAAAAGGAACTATATCATTGGATGGTAAGAAAAATATTGACAATGTTTACTATGTTGAAGGTTCAAGGCATAATCTTTTGAGTGTAGGACAATTGGTGGATAATGGATTTCAATTATAGTTCAAGGATAGAAAATGCAAAATCATTAACAAATCTAGTTTGGAGATTACAACCGGTACACAGACAAAAGGTAATATATTTCACTTGAATTCTGGTGAGAAGACATGTTTGATTGCACAAATTGATGAGAGTTGGCTATGACATAAAAGGTTGTGTCATGTGAATTTTGATTGCATTGTGAAGATTAGTTCAACTAAGGCAGTTAGAGATATACCTAAGATTATGAAGCTCTATAATCCAGTATATAAAGAATGTCAAATGGGTAAACAGGTCAGAACCTCTTTTAGGAGTATATAATATAAATCTAATGATGTTCTTGATCTTATTCATACTGATTTGTGTGACTCTGCTAGAGTTAAAAGTTTTCAAGGTGATAGATATTTCATGCTAATCATTGATGATTATTCTAGAATGATGTTGGTTACTTTTCTGGGGAAAAAATCTGAAGCATTTGAAAAGTTTAAAATCTTTAAGGCTAAAGTGGAAACTGAGTCATGATTGAAGATTAAATGTTTGAGGTTAGATCATGGTGGAGAATTCACATCTGGTGAGTTTAATAGCTTTTGTGAGAAGCATGGTATAAGAAGACAATTTTTTGCTCCCAGGACACCTCAGCAGATTGGAGTTGTGGTAAGGAAGAACAAAACTATCTTGGATGCTGCTAGAACAATGATGATGGAAGCTAGTCTACCTCATATCTACTGGAGAGGAGCACTGAGAACAATGGTTTATACATTCAATAGAGTACATATCACTTATGAATTATGGTTTGGCAATACACCTAGAGTTAAGTATTTCAAAATCTTTAGTAGTAAATGTTATATCGGGAGAGATGATATCATTGGCAAATTTGATCCTAGATGGGATGAAGGCATATTTCTTGGTTATTATAATGAAAGAAAGGCATATAGATGTTATAACAAGAGATTGCAGAGAATTGTGGAAAGTGCTAATGTCAAAGTGGATGAGCTGAATAGAGGTCAAATCAGAGTTTATGAGAAGGAACCAATGGTGGAAATGATTATATCTAAACATGTAGCACCTTTACCAGAACAGAGTGTTGAACTAGTTACTCTAAAAGTATCAGAAAAATATACAGTAAGTGAAGAACTGGGAAGAGGAATAGACAGTCAGAAGACTCCTAGGTATGTGAGATTGAATCATTCAGAAGATCAAATCATTGGGGATAAGAACAATGGAGTAATGACAAGAAGAAGACTGACAACTAATGAGGTATGTTTAATTTCTCAATTTGAACTAGTATCAGTAATTGAGGCATGTAAAGATGAATATTGGTTGAAAGCTATGGAAGAAGAATTAGATCAGATTGAGAAAATAACACATGGACTTTGGTTCCCCGGCCTAAAAATAAGAATGTTATTGGAACTAAATGGGTTTTTAGGAATAAATTGAAAGAGGATGGTCAAGTTGTAAGGAATAAGACTAGATTGGTTTGTAAAGGATATTCTCAGAAGGAAGGAATTGATTATGGAGAGACTTTTGCACTTGTAGCTAGGATTGAAGCTATAAGATTATTTCTTGCCTATGATGCTCACAAAAACTACAAGGTTTATCAGATGGATGTTAAGTGTGCATTTTTTAATGGGGATCTTGATGAGGAAGTTTATATTGAGAAACCTGATGGTTTTTCACTATCAGATGATATAAACATGGTTTGTAGGTTAAGGAAAGCTTTATATGGATTGAAACAAGCACCTAGAGCTTGGTATGCAAGATTGGATAAATATCTTTTTAAGCTTGGTTTTACCAAGGGTAATGCTGACAATAATTTGTATTATAAGATCACTAATGATGATATACTAATTATTGAGGTCTTTGTTGATGACATTGTTTCTGGAGGTGAAGATAAGTTATGCATGGAATTTTCTAAGAATATGGAGAAAGAGTTTAAAATGTCTATGATTGGGGAGATGAAATTTTTCTTAGGTTTGTAGATTACTCAAACTGATAAAGGTATTTTCATTTGTCAAATTAAATATGATAGAGAGTTATTGAAGAAATTTGGTTTGGAAAACTCTAAACCGGTTGGTACTCCTATGGTTACAAGTGAGAAATTGATAAGAAAAGATGTTTCTGCACTGGTAAATACTACAAGATACAAATCTATGATTGGAGGTCTGTTTTATTTTACTCAGACTAGGCTTGACATAATGAATTTTGTTTGTATTGCATCAAGATTTCAGAATGATCCTAGAGAAAATCATGTGAGTGTGGTGAAGAGGATTTTTCAGGTATTTGCAGGGAACAACTGAATATGGTTTACGGTACCCTAAAAATGATGACTTTACATTATGTGCATATACAGATGTTGATTGGGATAGAGATGTTGATGACCGAAAAAGTACTTCTGATGGAGATTTCTTTCTTGGAAAGAAGTTGGTTTCATGGATCAACAAGAAGCAGTCATGTACCTCTTTATCTACTACTGAAGCTGAATATGTTGTTGTTGCTACTAACTGTACACAAGTTCTATGGATGAAGAAAATGTTGAAGGATATAAAGGTGGATTGTAATGAACCGGTAGTTATTCACTGCGATAACTCTGTTGTTATTGATATATCAAAGAATTCGATATTTCATTCTAAGACAAAGCACATATCTATCAAGTACAAAATTTTGAAGGAAAATGTAGAAGCAAATGAAGTTAGACTAGTTTATGTGAACACTAAAGAGCAGATTGTAGATATCTTCACTAAACCTTTTCCTAAGGAATCATTTGAGTACTTCAGAGACAGATTGGGAGTTTCTCCCCCTTTGGTAGAGACTTGATTGATGTAGTTTGGTATCAGTCTAGTATGCATTATCAGAGATATTTTTCATTCCAGCACTAATGTGAGGATGCTACTACTCAGGGGGAGTAGTCAGCTTTTTGATTCAATGGTTTATGTTTTTGCTTTGATATTTTTGTCATATTTCTAGCATTGATGTCAGAGGGGGAGAGATATTGATGTGAAAAAGAAAAACTTAAGGAGTTGTATGTGTTAGGGGGGAGAGATATATGTGTAATTCAGAGCTTTACATAGATATTATTCATAGGGGGAGTTTGGTCTTTGTTTCAGAGCTTCATTGCTATATATTTGAGTGGGAGATTGTTGGTTGTCTTCCATTGGGAGAGACTTGTTTGACATTTCTTGGTACTTAGATGTTTTTCACATCTAGTGTCGCCATCAATGCCAAATGGGGAGATTGTTGGTAATTTGGTGGAATTGATTACGTGTTGCATAGATGTTTTGTCATTGATACTAGCTGTTTGGATGCTTTATCGACAACCTTCTCGTCCGATAGGTTGAGTGGTTTTTGGTTGGTTTGGATCCAGCATAATCCGGTAGGCTCCGATATGGTTTGGTTATGGAATTGGCTTATTCATGATACTCATGTTCATATTTAGTAAGTTGGTTTTGGTCTGGTGATCAGATGCTATCATGCTTTCTTGGAAGCTTGGCTTGTGGTTCCAGTGAGGGTTTCACCGATAGAGCTTTTGATAAAGATCTTTGATGATATGCATAAGTGGTGTTGGTGTAGCTTCTGGTGGAGATTCAAGATGTTGTTGGTGATCATGTTCAAGACTTGGTGGATGGAGGTCATTGCTTTAGCGTGTGGACCTATATTGGGTCCCAGTTGATCTAGGTTATGGACTGACTTAATGTAACATGTGGATTGGACCTCTCGATGTGTTTCCGGGATGTCTTATGGGTTGGATATTATTTGTTTGGTCTAAGGTCAACATGTTTTGTAATTATATATTTGTTTTATTGTTTGGTGGCAGACCTGATTGTTTATGGTTGAGGGTTTGTATATATATGATGTAAGATCTCATTATAGATCATCATAGGTATAAAGTTAGGGAATGGATATGGATATGTAATGTGCGAATAATGTAATATCATTCAAGCAGAGGATTTGGTCGACCATTGGAGATTGAATCGAGTTTATTAAGAGTTGTAGTCACATAAATCTGTCCACTTAATTAAATGAATACTTAGTATTTATTTGATTATTTAACCATCAATTAATAATTAATTAAATTAATATTTAATTAATTCATCTTAACCCTCTTCTCCTATTAATTAAATAAATTATTCAATTTATTTGATTTAATTCACTTAACCAAATTCAGACCATTAATTAAATAAATAAATCATATTTGTTTAATTAAATCTTCTCTCACATTTAAATAAATTAATATTTATTTAAATCCCCCAAAATCCCACCTCTCACATTTAAATAAATTAACATTTATTTAAATCACCTTTATCCTCCACCCACTTGTATTTTCCTACAAATGCAAGTTGCACAATCACATTTAAATAAATTAACATTTATTTAAATCACCTTTATCCTCTACCCACTTGCATTTTCCTACAAATGCAAGTTGCACAACTATTTTAAATAAATCATTTATTTAAATCACCTTTATCCTCCACCCACTTGTATTTTCCTACAAAAGCAAGTTGCACAACTATTTTAAATAAATTATTTATTTAAAATCCTATTTATCCTCACCCACTTGAAACCTTTAATGGTTTCCCTTAAAGTCTTCAAACTTGATGGCTTCCCTTAAAGTCTTCAAACTTGATGGCTTTAAAGTCTTCAAACTTAATGGCTTCCCTTAAAGTCTTCTTAAGACTTTAATGGTTTTCCTTAAAGTCTTCAAGCCTTTAATGGTTTCCCTCAAAGTCTTCAAGCATTTTAATGCTTTATCTTCCTTTTTCTCATTTAAATAAATTAATATTTATTTGAATATTTATCCAAATGCAAATTACACCATTTAATTGAAATAAATGATTTTATTTTAATTGAAAATACCAAAATTCCTCCCACTTGCATTTTCCTACAAAATCCACTTGCATGCCTAAACCCCTTCTAGATTCTTCTAAACCTTCTTGATTAACCTAATTCATCCCCTAAATATTGTCACATTCCTAAGCAAATTGGAGTCACTTCTCAAAGACTCCAAAGTCTTTGAAAAGCAATTAATGCTTTGTGTGTTCAACAAATTAACCTCTAAAGTCTTCCAAACCATTTATGGCTCTTACATGACCATTAATGGTTAATTCCACTTGCACCCATGGTTAAGGACTTTGACTCCTAACTTAACCCTCATGTAACCCATGTGTCTCTTCAAAGCATTTATTTCTTTGACTAGGGTAACCATCATGTCCCCTCAAGCATTTAATGCTCCTTATCACTCCTCTCAAGCCTCCTCTTGGTGACACTTGTCAACATGGGATTGGGTTGAAAGTCTCACATGGATTGAATATCTTTCAATCCTAACCCTTGTTAAGATTGCTCAATCTTAACCCTTCATTTCCCCATTTCTTCTATAAATAGAACCCTTCTCCTCAAGCAAAGAAGGAAGCATTAGAGTATTGTTGTTATACTGGCATTAGCATAGAGCTTTCTCATAGCATCACTCTCTACACTTGCATAGCATTTGCTTATCATATTCAACTATCTTGAATCTCCATATGGCATCCATGGCTAGTGCTAAAAGCTGAGAGCTACACTCATTTGGGACTTGGAGAGGAGAGGAACAAGGGAGGAGCAACTATGAGCATCTTGATTAGCTATTTTATTCTATGTTTATATGCTTTCTATTTCATGCTTAATATCTCTCTTGATATGCCTGTTTAGGATAATCTTTTGTTGCTAACACTAACGTTTGTTTCTTGTGCTCTTGTGTGTGTTGCCATCAAACAGATTTTCTAATCCTTTTTGTAGAGCATCATTTGGTGAACCCGATGTGAATCCAAACACCAAAAAGATCAACTTTTTTTTTTAACCAATAACATGTTTGAATGTTGAAAATGTCACACAGGTTGCGCTTTTGACGTTGTTTTGGCACGTTTGACATTGTTTTGGTGCTATTCACCCTGTTTCAGCGCTTTTGCCTTCTTTGTCTTTCCCTTTCTTTTAGCGCGTTTGTGTTAAATAGTGATCTGTTCAAACGTAGACTAGCGCTATTGTAACAGAACATTGTACAAATCACCTTGTAACCAAAAAAAAAAAAAATTAGGCTTGTAGAAGCCCACCAAATAGGCGGATTTTACTAACTATTTTTCTCTTTTGTGCAGATTTAAATTAGATTAAAAAAGTAGATTTATATTTCTTACTAACTTGTTTTTGAAGTTGGTTTTAAAAAAAATGAATTCACTTTTTATTTTGGTTTAAAATTAACTTCACATTTCAAATTTGGGCTTTTAAAAAAAAATCACACATTTGTTTGGGGCTCTTAAAAAGAATTTCATTGTTCCAAGATAAAAAGAACCACAAACTTATACAAAACAACTTTATTTCTTGCAAGTTAGGAAACAAACTTTGTTTTGGTGCTTAAAATCAACAAAACAAAATTTATTTTCTTGCATCAACTTAAAAGAAATTTACAATCAACACTTTGTTTTGGGGCAATCTAAAAAGAACAAGCTATTTTTACTTCAAGCTCAAAAACAATTTTACTTCAAGAAAGACGTGTTTTCAATTCAGTTGACTAGGATTTCAAAGTTCCTAGTTTACAAAATATTTTGCCTTTGAAGTTAAAAAGAACACCATGACTGTTGGAGCAACATCTCCAAATAGTTAGATCACATTGCAATGACAGATTAAAAAGAACAAGTGTTTTTCGTGCTTGGCACACTTGTGCAAAGAGTTGGTCGAGTGGTCCTACTTCTAACACACACTATCCTCTCCCTTGGCTTTTGTGGTCCTAGGTGCAAGAGAAAAGTGTTAGTAACACTCAAAATTTTATCTTTTTAAGAGAGGCCTGCCAAGGGATCGATACTCTTGGGAATGACCTCGAGCGGTAAATCCTTCGAGCCGCTATAGAAATCAGGTGAGAGCGAAAGTTGTAGCCTTGGGTATAGCTGTTCCTACAGTGTAACTGGCCGAAAGGACAAATGGGCCCCACCACCAATTACAAGGCTCTTAAGTGAGTCACTGCAGAATGAACTTATGTCCAAAAACATCGAACATGACTAAACACCTTTAAGTAGTAGCCCACCCGTTCTATTGATTGAGAATATTTGCGATATAATTTAGTACAAGAGCATAGATGGTTTTGCTCCCAAGATACTCACCATACATATTTCCTTGCGTAGAAACATAGCTTTTTGAAAAGTCACTTGTGGCTTGATAAAAGTGGTGACTCCCCCATCATAGGGATCATCTATTTGTTATGCTCGTGCAAGACTTAGTATATCACATCCTTACTTGCCATGACGGGATTCATAAGGTATGTAGTACCAAAGTCAAAGAAATATCAAGATGTGGGCTAAATTTATCACAACTGACCATTTGACCTTAGGGATAAAAAGTGTTTGAAGTGTGTTCGTTTTAAAGACCAAGTGCAAATTGAGCCGACTTCAGGCTTTGGAAATACACCTTAAATTACATCTAAAGGAAGGGTTATATAAAAGTCCAAGGATTGGGTTGATCTAGACCCATACTCATTTGTGCCTTTGGGGAAACATTCTTGTGTTTATGTGCTTGCTTTGTTTTCTTGTCAAAGAAAAATCAAAAAATCACTTCTCAAAAACAAGGTATTCATCCAACCAAACATCTGTCAAAAGAACCAAAAACATCAAAAACAAGGTACAAACAACAAAGAGTCAAATTTTATGACCATTCTTCACATCTTGCGAAAGAAGAAGTGTCATCAAAATATCAACTTGAAAAGAAGACCATTAAGCTCAAAGGCTTTGATCAAAAGGAGGAAATTCTTCTATATCAATCGACAAATCTTTGTCTCCCATAGAGTCTTTCTACATCGCATGCATCTATACCTTCAAGGTAAAACAAACGAATTTGATTCATAATCATTGAACCGCAGAGCTTTTATGCTATATAGAGCTCTGAGTTATCACAAAAATCAAGGAGGAAAGATTAATCCCAACTTCTTCCCAAATGTCTGCATCACCTACAACACAGCTCAAGAAATACCTCCAACACCTGAAAGGGAAGAGGTAGAGTTTGTCCCATTTGTGACGCAAAGTTTTTTATTGAAGTTGAAAACATTTTCATCCATCATCTCACTCATACATCATCACTTCATCATCAATCCGTCCCAACTCTCAAAACATTAAGAGGTTATTGTTCCAAGTTCTCTTTTAGATATTGCTTGAAATCAAACACTTCACATCACTTTTTAGATTGTTTCTACATCTAGGATAAGCTCATCCTAAGAGACACATCTACGTAGGTTAAAACTAGTTCATGAGTGAATCCTCTCATTACTAGGTAGTTCAATCTGTAACACATCTTAGATTTCTCTACACCTTATCACATCAAATCTTATCAAACAAGCAAGCAATTCAAAGAAGGAATTTTGGTTACATCTACCTTAAAAGTGTTAAGAGATCCACGTGCAACACAATTCACCAACCATCAATCTCTCATTTCAACAAAAACTCATCATCATTTTCACACAACTTCAACAAAAAGCTTATAACCAAAATGGCCCAAACCCGATCACAGTCCAGGCAACGAGAAATAGAAAGGGAAGAAGAAGAAGAGGAAAATCTCAATGAATTTCAAGAAGCACTTGGAAGAAATGCAGATGATGAAAACCCAAGTACTCCCACTCCTGCAACAATAGAAAGGGCTCAGCATAACCCTCTCTTTAACAGACTTTTTGATGAAATACTCAGGAGTAATGCAGATGCTCACTTCTTAAGACTCGCTCAAGAAGGAGCAAAACTCCCCTCTGACTTTGATCTTGCCCAATTAAAACAAGTATCAGAAAGACAAAGTCGCCATGAAGAGGAAAGAGGTAGAGATCCCATCAGATATAATATTCCCCGAGGTAACCCACCACCTCCTCCTCCAAATGAAATGGAGATGTTGCGGCAACAAGTCAAGAATCTTGCCCAACAACTTCATAGTGGTGTCAAGACCAATCAATTCTCACTCAATGACATCTATCCCTATCCTTTTGATAGGAATCTTTATATGCCACCCTTTCCACAAGGATTCGAAACACCTAAATTTGAAAAATATAGAGGAAAGGGGGATCCCCACGATCATGTCCGAGAATTTCATTCCGCTTGTCTCGAAGTAGCATATGAAGACACATACCTAATGCGCCTTTTTCCCCAAAGCTTGGGAGGAACAACCACATCATGGTTTTCCCGACTACCAGGTGGCATTAGAACATTTGAGGAACTTATCCAAAAATTCCTCACTCATTACTCTCATAACATTGAACGCGACATCACCATGGCTGATCTGTGCAACACCAAACAAAAACCAGGTGAACTATTCTCAGTATTCCTGCAACGATGGCGTCAAATGTCTAGAAAACGTTCTCTTCAGTTACCTGAATGAGAACTAGTGGAAATATTCATTTCCAACTTAAATGAAGAAATGGAATTTCACCTAGATGTCAAAGACACAGACTCTTTTAATGATATGATCACCAAGGGTTTGAAATGTGAAAGGGCACTCATTAAGAAAGGACTCATCAAAATCTTTAATGAACCAAAAGATGGTCCTCGCCCACGCTTCAATAGCGATAAGCCAAGCTTCTGGAATAAAAACAAGAATATCGTCAACGATGGGGTTGTGGATGCCCAGACTATACAAAATGCACAACCTATGGTTTGATTTGCCGGACAAAATCCTCCGCCTCAAAACAACACAAATGTTCCTTCTAATCAAGGTCGCATCACATCTCAGGATGAACCTATACCTCGTCAGCAAAAATAGAAACACACATACACTCGCTTAGGGGAACCCATTGAAATAGTATTGCGACAACTCATTTCTCAAAATTTGGTCACTCTACCTAAACTATCAAACTATGAGCCTCAGGTCAAACCGGCCTGGTGGAGAGATACTAAACACTGTGAATTCCATCAAGGAAGAGGGCACAAGACAAGTAATTGTCACCGATTGAAAGATCTCATTCAGGATCTTATTGATCGAGGAGAAATTGAAATTGAAGGACATGACCCAAAAACAACAAATAATGATCATCTGATGTTCAAAAATCCACTTCCATCACAAGATCAAAGGGGTCCTTCCACTTCCCGGCGAGGCACTGATACCATTGATTATACACAAGATGCGTATAATTACACTATAAATCATCTGTATGATGCCAATGAATAAGTTGCAACTATAACCTTCAAAAATCCCAACTCAAATTGCAATGTTGTTACACGTCATGGCAAAGTTACCATCAAGGCAGCTCCACAAGGCACCACCTCCATCCCAAAGTAGTACAATCTTGTGGAACAATTAGACAAAACTCCTGCACTTATATCCATTTTAGAGCTTCTGCACCTATCACCCTCATAAAACTATCTTGGATCAAGCACTCCAAGAGGCGTCAGTCCCTGCAAATCTGAATATAGACCAATTTCAAGCCATGGTTGGAAGTCTAAAGTTATCACCTTGTCTCACTTTTTCTGAAAGTGACAACTCTTCCTTCCAGCAACCGCATAACGCCTCACTCCACATCGAAGGATTTATTAACCAGCATCGAATCAAGTGAGTCTTGATCGATAATGGAGCAGGCCTAAACATTTGTACACTATAGTTGGTTACAGCATTGGGATATGCGATCGAATCAATGGATCCTCATCACAAGATCACAATCAAAGCCTATGACGATGTAGAGCGTTCATCCAAAGGAGCTGTGGTACTACCAATCCGAGTGGGCCCCGTGGTAAAGCACATCATTTGTCAGGTTCTGGACCTTCCTCTGCCATACAATCTATTGTTAGGAAGACCTTGGATACATGCCATACAAGCCGTTCCATCTACCTACCATCAATGTATCAAGTTCCCACATAACGATGTAGAGATCACAATTCTGGGTGACGCAAATCCCTTTGCATATTGCCATAATATCAACCATCAACCAGAGATTACCGTTCCTAATAATAGAGAAGCCATTTCCTCCACATCATATATAAGTCCCGACTCTCTTGCCCATTCAAACACCACTATAACCAAGCAAGAAAAGCTTAAGATGAAGATCGCAGAGGAAGGTCCTGGGGAATACAACTTGAGTCAACTCTTTTGTGTAGGACAAATGCCCACTTCTCCCAGAACACATGGTAAACCACAGCAGGTACTCTAGCAACCACTAAACATACCAGCATGTGCTTTGACGCCCTTCGTTCTTGGAAAGAGTCAAGAGGAAGAAACACAAGATGAGGACCTAGCGGAATGGATCTATAAAGATCCCATCAACACTGACATACTGTGAGTTACACTTCCTACGGAATAGTATGGCAAAGGTCTCCTCATTATGCAACGAATGGGGTATGATGGTTAGAGTGCTTTGGGATATTGCAACCAAGGACGACATGAACCCCTACTGCGGAAATTCAAGCCCAAAGGTAATACAGGCCTAGGCTTTGAAAAAGAGATATTTCCTAAACTCAAGTTCAAAGGAAAACCCAACAAACAATTTTGTCCACCTACAACAAAAAAGATGCTTTTTATCATTAAAGTAGCCTTAAGTACCATCCCAACTGCCCCACTGAGGCTCAAAACCCCAACACAGCCATCACCAATGCCACTCATCCCACCAAACGAACCAGTAATCCCATCAGCAACACCATTAGCAACAACAATTGTATCAGAACCTGCAGCAGCATCTATGGCACTAGTAGTTCTAGTAGAAGCCACTGAGTCAACATTACCAATACTCCCCGTACCAGATCCTTTAATCCCCATCGACCTTCCTGCAGCACCGATCATTACAAAGGTACATCAACCAATCACACCTGCAGTATTTAACTCAAAAGACATCCCAGTATGGTATAGTAATCGGATGCTGGAAAGTGACTCAAAGACCGACTCACATGAGTGGAAATTTGATTCTATATAGCTTAACACTTCAGATGAGGAAGATGCATCACTACCTCCACCACGCAAAGAAATCCTTGTTTATGGAGAAGCACAGATAAAGACCACTTGGGTTCCTAAACTGGAAACATCTTCCATAGACCCTACGTCTCATCCTACACCTGATTCTGACAGGGAGAGTACCATTAACGACCTTCACCATAACGTCTTGACCCTCATTGATACATCTAACACACTTAACCTAATCGATGAAGTAATGCCCATTATCCACCCTGAACTCATCGAATGGAACCAACCAAATTCCCCATGCCTTGACTTCTTCCAAAACGATGAGGCCATCATTGACTTTTTGGAATTAAGGGATAACCTACCAAGCGGGGATCACAAAGCTGGATTCGCCATAGAACTGAATAGCACAACATACTTTGGGGCAGATGCCAAACCTTTCAGCTGCAAAAATATAACAATAAAACATGGATCTTCTAGTGAAAACCACACTGTGGCACTGTTTGATTCGACAAAAGTAAAAAGAAAGAGCGTATCCAATGGTGAAAACCTCTCTAAGGCGCCTGAGGATGAAGGGTTTGACATTCTCCCTGCTAGTACACAACAGGAACGATCAATGATTCTCATCGAGGAAACCAAAGAATACAATGTGGGG
The DNA here is from genome assembly GCF_030272615.1 of Cryptomeria japonica. Lineage (NCBI taxonomy): Eukaryota > Viridiplantae > Streptophyta > Pinopsida > Cupressales > Cupressaceae > Cryptomeria > Cryptomeria japonica. The sequence continues at coordinate 709,198,990 of NC_081414.1, forward strand.
ACTCCTGAAAATCCTCATCTCATACATCTAGCATCTCTTCTCACTCCAGAAGAACAACCTAAATTTATAGAGTTCTTCCAGAAGCGTCAGATCAACTTTGCATGGTCATATGCAGACATGCCTGGGCTTGATCCTGATTTAGTCATGCATCACCTCACCGTAGCAAAGGGAGCCAAACCTGTCAAGCAGAAGCTTCGTAAGATGCATCCCCAGATTGCAGTGCTAGTCAAAACAAAACTCAAGAAACTCCTAGATGTTGGTTTCATTAGGCCAATTGATTATGCAGAATGGATCTCCAACATTGTGCCTGTCGGCAAACCAAAAGGGGGCATCCACATTTGTACTGACTTCAGAGATTTGAATAAGGCATGTCCTAAGGATGACTTCCCCCTACCAAATATTGACATCATAGTAGACCTGATAGCAGGACATGCCATGCTTTCACTCATGGATGGCTTTTCAGGATACAATCAGATAAAGGTCGCACCAGAAGATCAACATAAGACAGCCTTCACATGTCCATGGGGCACATACTGCTGGAATGTAATGCCTTTTGGTCTAAAGAATGCAAGAGCGACCTATCAACGAGCAATGACTACTATCTTTCATGATATGATGCATACCATAATGGAAGATTATGTTGATGACTTATTAGCAAAATCACTCACTAGAGAAGGTCATTTGGACATATTAGAGAGAATCTTTGATAGACTAGAACAATATCATGTTCGACTCAACCCAAAGAAATGTGTCTTTGGAGTAACCTCCGGGAAACTTCTAGGATACATTGTCTCAAGCAAAGGCATTGAGGTCGATCCAGCAAAGGTTAAGGCAATCATGGACATGCCACCTCCAAAGAATATCAGTCAGCTAAGGACATTACAAAGGCGACTTCAATCCATCCGAAGATTCATTGCACAGTTGGCTGATAAGTGTCACCCATTCACACACCTGCTATACAAGAATATCCACTTTCAGTGGGATGCCCGATGCCAACAAGCATTTCAGACGCTTAAAGACTATCTCATGAAACCACCATTGTTGATCCCACCAGATCCAAGTAGACCATTGTTACTCTATATCCTAGCAACCAGTACAGCATTGGGTGTACTACTGGCACAACATAATGCAGAAGGAAAAGAGTGTGTTGTTTACTACATCTCTCGCACACTGGTGGGCTATGAACTCAATTACACACCTATTGAGTGAGCTTTCTTAGCAGTAATCTTAGCGGCCACTAAACTGAGGCACTATCTATTAACACACAAAGTACAACTCATTGCAAAGATTGATCCACTGAAGTATTTAATTAACAAAGCAGCATTGACAGGCCGCTTGGCCAAATGGGTGATGATTCTAAGTGAATTTGACATTGAGTACGTGGACCGTAAAGCTATCAAAGGTCAAGTTATTGCAGATCAGTTAGCTGATGCACCACTCATAGGCGATCATCCTCTCATTTCCAATTTTCCAGATGAAGAGATATTCATGATCACAACAGCACAACCATGGAAACTATATTTTGATGGTTCATACACTAGGCACGGCTTGGGGGCAGGCATTCTGTTTATCACACCTCAGGGTGATAGCATCCTGAAGTCTTACAGGCTCACATTTCCATGCACAATCAACATAGCAGAGTATGAGGCCTTGATCACAGGACTCAGGTTAGCCGTACAATGGAAATTACAAGAACTGCAAGTATATGGTGATTCCCAACTAGTCATTTGACGAGCAATAGATGAATATCAGACCAAAGATGATAAACTCATGCCATATAAGCAAATGGTGGACACTTTAAAGACATCATTTACTACTATCACCTTTGAGCAGATACCAAGAGATCAGAATCGAGCTGCTGACGCTATGGCTACCATCGCATCTCCCCTAGATCTTCCACAAAATTCAACACGCTACGAGTTCTTGGTAGAACAGCTTTGGATCCCCGCTTATGATATGCCTGAATCCGAGATGATATGTCGCCTTGTCGGTTCTAAATCCCCATGGTACGGTGAGTTCTACACCTATCTCTGCGATCACACCCTTCCTCCCAACCAATCGAATAACCAACGTAAAACCTTCATTCGCCAAATTGTTCGATATACCATTATTGCCGAAACCCTATACCGACGCGGTCTTGATGGTACTCTCCTTCGATGTCTGGAACAAGATGAGATAACAAAGGCTTTGGAAGAGGTACATGAAGGAATTTGCGGGACTCACTCAAGTGGTCCGTCACTAGCCAAGAAACTCATGCGAGCTGGATATTATTGGCCATCTATGGAAAAGGATTCCTACTACTTTGTCAGAAAATGCAAGAAATGTCAAGTTCATGGCGACGTGATACATGCACCGGCCCAAGAACTACAACCAATCATGACACCATGGCCTTTCTGTCAATGGGGCCTTGACCTTGTGGGTAAGATTCATCCATCTTCATCCAATGGCCATAAATTCATTATTACCGCCACCGAATATTTCACAAAGTGGATCGAAGCTATTCCACTTACCCAAGTCACTAGCAAGAAGATCACCTCATTCATTCTCAACTACATCATCTGCCAGTATGGTGTACCCATGTCCATCATCACAGATAACGGTCTTCCTTTCAAAAATCAGGATGTCCGTGAACTTTGTGAGAAATTTCATATCCAACACCACTTTTTCACTCCCTATTACCCACAAGGCAATGGTCAGGCTGAAGCATCCAATAAAAACATATTGAGAATCCTCAAGAAGACAGTCAATGATGCCTGTCGTGATTGGCATGTTCAACTGAATCCAGCACTATGGGTATATCGAACTAGCATTCGAACCCCTACAGGTGCAACTCCTTATTCATTGGTCTATGGTGCAGAAGCTATCTTGCCTATTGAGGTCGAGATACCATCATTACGGGTTTCCTTGCACAATCTCATTGATGACGAAGCCTACAGAGTATCCCGTCTTCAGGACTTAGAGTTACTTGATGAGAAATGACAAGCTGCATACAATCACCTCAAAGCCTATCAGTAGCGCATGAGTAGAAGCTACAATCACCGAGTTAGATCTCGTACATTTGAGGTAGGTGATCTTGTTCTATGAGAGAATCCTCGCAACCAACCAAACAGAGAACATCAGGGCAAGTTTGAATCAAACTGGCTAGGCCCATATGTTGTCACTGTTGTATTCAGGTCCGGGGCATATCAGTTGGCTACATCAAAAGGAGAACTGCTCGCAGATCCAATCAACAACATGCACCTCAAACAGTTTTATACCTAAGCTGTACAGAGCATCAGGCTCCCCTGCATACCAGAAAATACCAAAAACATTCAGAAAAATGTCCTGAAGAAATACAAAAATAAATAAATAAAATGCATCCAAACGGTGAACAACCACTTCAATGGCACCTTGGGTAAGTGCGATGGTGAAAACCTGGCAAACAAGCGCCACTCGTAAAAGGCTATGGCTCCATTATCTTTCAAACTTGTTGTGACCACATCTACTTCATACATACATCCATCCATCCATCAACCATGGCTTGTTATAAATCTACAAATCCAAGAAAGTACTACATGCATCCTGCATCCCGCTTTTTTATAGTCATGTCTAAACTGGGGGCAATTCCCTTAAACTATTGATGGAAGTGGATTCTACATTGTCTTGTGATTCATTAAAGTTCTTCATTTAAAACTATCTCACAAAATCCACAAAACATCCAAAACACTTCAAAATCCAAAAACATTCAAAACAATTCAAAATCCAAAAACATCAAAAATCACACAAAAACATGGCAACACATTGTACATACTCGTCCGCGCAGATACCAAACAAGCATTGAAAAAAATCCTTGCCCAATGATCACTTCTCAAATTGACCAAAACCATCAACATCAACAATCAAACTGTCTTCAACAAGGATGCATCCTTCCTTACCAAAACAAAGACAAAAGTGACATTTTCTTTGACAAGAAAATTCTGTTTACGCTATCAAATACTTGGTTGATTTATGATCTAGTAATTTATATCAGGTTCCTATGGCATTGTTTGTGTATCTTCGACACATTATTCCGATGAAGTTCTGGGGCATGTACTAATGGTGTCTACGTGGGAAGTTCACCAAGCTACGTGATCTTATGTCAAATGCAGTCATAGATCATTACGGCTTGCTGGCTACACTGTATACCTTGACCATATGAGCATGAACTATTACCAAGGATCCATATTCTTTATTCTTTATGTATATATTATTTTTTGCAGGTACAATTCTCTTTCTTTGGTTCCTCCTACCTCATCCAAACTGGATAAAGGTTTTATCTCTTATTATGGTATGCACTTGTCTCAGGATATGATCAGCCTAAGATCAAGGAGGACGATCCAAGTCATGCATGAAAGGAGATAATCCTTGCCTATTCTGCAAGCAATACTCAAGTCAACTTGATCCATTATATCAAGTTGCTTGTATTAACTTGCTATATCAAAATCCATGTAAGAAATACTCTGGTCATCTTGAATCTTTATGTCAAGTTGCTTGTATTTTCTTACAACATTTTAAAGCTCAATGATGAAAAATAAAGCACCATGGATCGTCATTCCATTTCATCTGTATATATTGCATTTCGTTGCATTCCACCCATCCATACATTCATAATAGCTGCATATCATGCATACATAGTCATAATAATACATACTCTATTTTACTCATCTTCTTCCATAAGACTCGGTCCTAGTCCTCCATATCTTCTATCTAACATCAAATCCCCCCTCAGCCTCCCTATCTTGATCATCAACATCATCCTAATCCTTTCATTGCTTCCCATCCTCACTCATCCACAAAATTAAGCCAGTTACTCTGTCTACATAGATACATCGACTCCCACACACCTAAACTATCAACAGATACTCTGATCAAGTATCTTTGGGTCTCAACAGGTAATCGATTATGGTAATCCTAGACTACATCAGACATTTATCACAATGACCTAGTCTCAACGGGGTTGCCATGATTCCCCACAACCATCCATCACACGCACACACTATCAATTGATCAACCAATCAAACACAATCCAACGGACAATTACATCAATTGTCTAAGTCTCAACGAGTATTTTGCTTCAAATACCTTGACTTCATCGAGAAATTACATCAACTGTCTAAGTCACATCAGGTCACTTTGATTCACTTACTCAGACTTTATCATGTCCAAGTGACCAACTAACATCAACTGTCACGCTTTGACTTGACTGAGGCAATTAAACTGATTGCACCAAATTGTCCAACCAATTTTGATCAATTGTATAGCATCAATCCAAACCCCACACTACATCTGCTATGTATCTCTTGCATGACCTCAGGGTACTCGTTGGTTTGTTGTTTCTTCATATTCACTCCATTTTCTCCCATTCTTTCATCATTAGTTCTAATTTCTTCTATTCTACCTCCCTTCCACTTTTCATTTTTTTTCGAGAGATCGCCCAATTTTTTGAAATTTTTCGGCCCATCTCTCGAGGGGGCATACCACCCATTAAATTTATATTTTATGGGGCATTTCTTCACACCTATTTTTCTTTCTTTGAAACGACGCGATAAACTGCACCGTCTCAAAGAGGGGCAAATGTAGTCACATAAATCTATCCACTTAATTAAATGAATACTTAGTATTTATTTGATTATTTAACCATCAATTAATAATTAATTAAATTAATATTTAATTAATTCATCTTAACCCTCTTCTCCTATTAATTAAACAAATTATTCAATTTATTTGATTTAATTCACTTAACCAGATTCAGACCATTAATTAAATAAATAAATCATATTTGTTTAATTAAATCTTCTCTCACATTTAAATAAATTAATATTTATTTAAATCCCCCAAAATCCCACCTCTCACATTTAAATAAATTAACATTTATTTAAATCACCTTTATCCTCCACCCACTTGTATTTTCCTACAAATGCAAGTTGCATAATCACATTTAAATAAATTAACATTTATTTAAATCACCTTTATCCTCTACCCACTTGCATTTTCCTACAAATGCAAGTTGCACAACTATTTTAAATAAATCATTTATTTAAATCACCTTTAACCTCCACCCACTTGTATTTTCCTACAAAAGCAAGTTGCACAACTATTTTAAATAAATTATTTATTTAAAATCCTATTTATCCTCACCCACTTGAAACCTTTAATGGTTTCCCTTAAAGTCTTCAAACTTGATGGCTTTAAAGTCTTCAAACTTGATGGCTTCCCTTAAAGTCTTCAAACTTGATGGCTTTAAAGTCTTCAAACTTAATGGCTTCCCTTAAAGTCTTCTTAAGACTTTAATGGTTTTCCTTAAAGTCTTCAAGCCTTTAATGGTTTCCCTCAAAGTCTTCAAGCATTTTAATGCTTTATCTTCCTTTTTCTCATTTAAATAAATTAATATTTATTTGAATATTTATCCAAATGCAAATTACACCATTTAATTGAAATAAATGATTTTATTTTAATTGAAAATACCAAAATTCCTCCCACTTGCATTTTCCTACAAAATCCACTTGCATGCCTAAACCCCTTCTAGATTCTTCTAAACCTTCCTGATTAACCTAATTCATCCCCTAAATATTGTCACATTCCTAAGCAAATTGGAGTCACTTCTCAAAGACTCCAAAGTCTTTGAAAAGCAATTAATGCTTTGTGTGTTCAACAAATTAACCTCTAAAGTCTTCCAAACCACTTATGGCTCTTACATGACCATTAATGGTTAATTCCACTTGCACCCATGGTTAAGGACTTTGACTCCTAACTTAACCCTCATGTAACCCATGTGTCTCTTCAAAGCATTTATTTCTTTGACTAGGGTAACCATCATGTCCCCTCAAGCATTTAATGCTCCTTATCACTCCTCTCAAGCCTCCTCATGGTGACACTTGTCAACATGGGATTGGGTTGAAAGTCTCACATGGATTGAATATCTTTCAATCCTAACCCTTGTTAAGATTGCTCAATCTTAACCCTTCATTTCCCCATTTCTTCTATAAATAGAACCCTTCTCCTCAAGCAAAGAAGGAAGCATTAGAGTATTGTTGTTATACTGGTATTAGCATAGAGCTTTCTCATAGCATCACTATCTACACTTGCATAGCATTTGCTTATCATATTCAACTATCTTGAATCTCCATATGGCATCCATGGCTAGTGCTAAAAGCTGAGAGCTACACTCATTTGGGACTTGGAGAGGAGAGGAACAAGGGAGGAGCAACTATGAGCATCTTGATTAGCTATTTTATTCTATGTTTATATGCTTTCTATTTCATGCTTAATATCTCTCTTGATATGCCTGTTTAGGATAATCTTTTGTTGCTAACACTAACGTTTGTTTCTTGTGCTCTTGTGTGTGTTGCCATCAAACAGATTTTCAAATCCTTTTTGCAGAGCATCAAGAGTATTTAGTCCTCCGGTATTGAGCTTAACCGAAGCTGTACTCAAACATCAGAGATGTTATCTTTGCAGTTCAAACACTTCTTCCAGATTATAGTCTAGATTTCTATGCAGTCAGTGAGACACCTTTTGTGATGAGCAGTGCGCTCTACGCTTTTGGCCTTCCTGCATGTGCGGGCCCCTCAATTGTAATCACATACTTACTGTAGAAGTATTATCTGATTGCGGGTAGGCTTCCTGTCGTGGTTTTTCCCTTTACCGGGTTTTCCACGTATAAATCTTGGTGTCATGTGGATGGTATTTATTTTGTGATTATTATTTATTCTTAATTGGTTTAACTGCTATTTTGGTATTTGGTTTAAGCATTCTGGTATTAAATTTTTAATTGCTAAATGTTCTGGTAACCTGTGACAACTAATTCACCCCCCCCCCCTCTCAATTGTCTTCCGGTTATTTGAACTATCTAACAGAGCATACCAATCCCTTTCCAAACAAGAGTTCTTCCACATAGGAAATAAGATTTTCCAAAAACACAACCTCTAGTTTAACCACTTTCAACCATGAAGAGGAATTTTTTTTCAAAATGCTAAGACTCCAGAATAAAAATGAGAACTCTCATATTTGGAAAAATCCCCAAAATATAAAGGGATTTTCCAAAAAAAAAAACTTTTATGTCAAATTCCTTTTTCATAAAATTGAAAATCTATTTATTTATTTATTTTAAACATTTACATGACTTAAATTTAAATATTCCATTTTTTTCTCACACAAAAAAACCATTAGATATTTTAATTACTATAAGTAAAAATTGAGATTCATTTTTTTGTAACAAATACTCAAGACATAATATAAATTCCACTAATAAATCAACAATCAATTTAACTAAACAATTCAGAATAATTGATTTCTCTATTTAACCATAAAAGTGCCCTTAATAATTTATTCTTAATTTAATTTAATAAATGCAATACACATTAATTATTAATAACCATAAGTTATTAATAGTTATTTCTCATTAAATAACATAAGAAGGGAATAATTAAATCCACAAAATGCATAACACACAAACTGGACTAAACAAGGCAGAGACATGACCTACATACCAACATAGGGAAGGTTGACAGGCGACTGACAAAACTCACTATCGAGCAAGGATAGAGATAACATTTAGGGCCTTAAGACTATCTCCTCCACTTCCATTGGATTAATTAGGTACGCTCAGACCTGTGGAACCACGTGAAGTCAATACCTTGTACCTACAATTCCTATATCATAGAACCACACACACACACACACACACACACATATATATATATATACAAACACAGTAAACACACCGGTGAAGGATAATTGTGACTTTTTGTGTCTCACCAAAGTGAGTGACGGGAAATCATCTCCTCGCACCCCATACACTTTCCACCCATACATGATGACATATATATAAAGCATCTCATGTATAAAGTAAATGTGTTAGTCCATGGTCAATAATACATAATAAAAATAACATCTACTGATCCATAAGGAAATAAAGCATAAACAACATTCACTAAATCTCAAATCAAAGCATAATCCAACATAGCATAATATCTGAATAAAACATCACCACATAGTGTATGCACAAATCCACTAAAATGTCAACCATGGTCAAAATAAGTATCGAAAAAGTCTGATCGAGGGAGGGGTACTACATCCTCCCCCCAAAACTAGGCTTACCCTTGGAAGCCTAAAACATATATGGATAAATCTTTCTCATCTTTGATACATCCTCCCATGTAGCCGAGGTCTCATCATTTGGGTCCCATAGGACCCTTACCTAGTCAATGGTACAACCCCTGAGGGTCAAACCCCGACATTGAAGAATGCACATGGGCTCCATGGAAAGTTGCCCATCCTCAACCTGCAATGCATTCCAATCAAGAACATGGGTCACATCAGGATGATATGGTCTAAGAAATGAAACATGAAAGAAATCATGGATTCGAGATAGGCTTGGTGGCAAGGCAAGACAATAGCCAATAGCTCCTACCCTCTCAAGGATCTCAAAAGGGCCAACAAAGCGAGGAACCAACTTAGAACCCTTTCCATAATGGATTGGACTCTTTTGTGGATGCACTCTCAAGAATACTTAATCTCCAACATAAAATTGATGATCCACTTTGTGAGCATCTGCATACTTCTTATGTCTATCCTGCGCTGCTACAAAATGCTCATGAATCCGCTCAACCTAGTGCTCCATCTATTGAAACATATCCAGACCTATATGCACCTTGTCCTCTAACCAATACCATCTCAAAGGAGTATGGAAAGGATGACCATACAATGCCTAGAAGGGAGACATATCTGTGGATAAATGATATCCATTGTTATAAGAAAACTCCACAAGATAAAGATAGTCCTCCCAACATGACTGTTGGTCCATAACATACATGGGAAGCATGTCTTCCAAAACCTAATTCATGCGCTCGGTCTGACCATTGGTCTCTAGGTGATAAGATGAACTAACGTTCAACTGGGTTCCTAAAGCATGTTGAAGTGAGGTCCATAATGCTTAAGTAAAGATAGGATCCCTATCTAAAATGATTCACCTAGGAATCCCATGTAGCCTCACCACATCTTCCATGAAAACTCGTGCCACCACTGCTGTTGTATAAGAAGATCGAATAGGAACAAAATGAGAAACTTTGGTCAATCTGTCAACAATGACCATGATGGTGTTGTGACGATGTGAAGAAACCAACAACCCAACTATGAAATCCATAGAAATGATGTCCCATTTCCAATTCGGTACCAAATTAGGCTGTAAAATCCCTGCAAGGTGTTGATGCTCAGCCTTAACCCACTGACACTCCAGACACTTTGACACAAAATCAACAATGTCACATTTCATGCCAACCCAATGATATATCTATTTTAGATCTGTGTGCATCTTCTTGACACCAGGATGTGCCGAGTAAGGTGCACGATGGGCCTCAATCATGATAAAAGTACGAAGCCCATCTAAAGGAGGTACATAGATACACCCAGGTTGTCAAAGAAGACCATCTGCCTCAAGTTTATATCTAAAATATCTACCCTCTAATGGTCTTCCAGTCTCAGTCATGGTTCTAAAATCCTGATACTAGATGTCCTGTGGAAGAATCCTAAGGATTCTCTCTCTCAAATCCACCCCAAGGGACAATGATGCAACCTCATGTCATCTACGAATTAAAGTATCTGTCACTACATTATCTTTCCCTTGAATATATCAAACCTCAAAATCATATTCGCAGAGGAATTCCATCCATCTCCACTGTTTAGCATTCAAGTTTGCCTGAGTAAAAATGTACTGCAAGCTACAATGATCACTATGCAACTCAAACCGACGCCCTAACATAAAATATCTCCACCTGACTAAAGCATGAACAACAATTGCCAATTCTAAGTCATGAACTAGATAGTTTAGCTCTTGGTCCATGAGTTTGTGAGACTCATAGGCTACCACATGACCATCTCACATAAGCATTGCTCCTATGCCTTCTAGAGGGGCATATGTACAAACCATGAAATCTCTAGATGGATCAGGAACTGCCAAAATTGGTGCACTAAGAAGGAGTTCCTTCAAAGTTGAAAGGCTACCTCACATTGCTTCGACCAAACATACTTCTTCCCTTTGCTCTGAAGAAAAGTGATCAGGTGACCTATCTGGGAAAAACTCTGAACAAAATGTTAGTATCAGGGATCACTGAGAGGGGGGGTGAATCATTGATTTACCAGAAGTCAAATCAACAAACTCATTTTTATCCATCGATTAGCAATGCATAACAGAAAAGAACATAAACATGTAACAAAGAATTCACAAATCCACAACACTAGAATTTTTACATGGAAACCTGGAAAGGGAAAAACTACAGTGGGGCTGGAACCCACAATATTCATATACTATGGCTAGGAGTACATAAATATTACATAGATGGGGAATGCACTTGCATTCAGGATCACTGCCTAGAGCTCACTACTCAATTACAATTGCCTGGAAGGCTAGAACCTTCAGGGAAGTCTCACTGACTTACAATTTGATTACAATGAGGAAATACAATGGAATGAACTCTCAAGTAGCATCTAACAATGCAAGAGTGAGTTCCAGTTAAGCATAGAATCTCTGACTATCTTCGCTTTGTTGAATACTCTATTTTTGTCTTAGTCAGCTACCAGATTGTTTGAAAGCAAAGTGCACACATGAAATTGCACTCAATCGCACCAAAATGGATCACCATAATAGTATTATGACCAAAACCAATCACCATTTTGATCTTATATATATGGTCTTAGCACAAAAAAAATTTACTTCAAGTTGGCTTCAAGAAGTGTAACGTGTAGCTCCAAGTCGGCTTCAATCTCAAACAAAACATAGCACCAGACCAAAAGAGTGTATTCAAATGCTTCCTAAGGATCTTACCATTCATCAAGAACACGAATTCAACACCAAATTTACTGCAATCATCAGAAATTATTCCAGACCAAAACATTACTGAGATACCCTATTTTACTAGTTAACTCTAGCTTCTGGATCAGATAAATTATGATCGTCGGATTGATTCTCCAAGAAAATTTGACATCAATAACAACCCTAGACCATAAATCAAGTGTCGAAGATCACCGGATGAGTGTCAATTGCCAACAATCTCCCCCTTTGTTATTGATGGCAACACCTGTGAAAAATGTCTAAGTGTTGAAACTTGTGAAACCTATACATTGGATGAAAGAATGAAAGAATTCTAAGGCTCCCCCTTAGATCAACAATCCAAAAATATGCATTACATCGGATTGTATACTCCATACATACAGTCAACCTATACATTTTCACCTCATCTCTCTCCCTTTGACAACAATGCCAAAGATAGGGTGTGCATCAACATTGCTTGTACATATATACACATTCACTGGTTGATTAAATCTAGACATGTTTCACAACATCTGCATATGCCATCCTAAGGAACCCAAGATATGTGTTCCATCCTGCCCGCAACTTCTCTAAAATTGAAAAAAAACCATTCAAAACATAAGCATGAAATTCTATAGCTGTAATCTCAGTAGGAGTATCCTGAGACATGTTTTGAATGCAGTCCATCTTATGATACACTAAGGTGTCCTACCGGGGATCAATTAGGTTCAGGATTTCACCTGTTTGCCTGATCATTCTCCCCTTCTCCTAAAAATTCCTAATCTGTTCTATAATATTCAAAGTTTGTCCTTCAATACTGTCGGTTTAGTTAGTTATAGGATCATAAGCCTAAGAAATCTGAGCTAACTGTCTTCTACAATTATCTATTTGTGTGTCTATCTTAGTACTAAAATTGGTCAAAATTAGACGACATAAATTTTAGCACCTTCCATTAAGGCCTCATCAATTAGTTTTAACTCCTTATCTAGCTAGGCCTTATCATTACTAATCATTTGCAAAAATGTTTGAACTTTAGCATGTCTAAATTTCTCCATATCTTGTCAGGTTGATGCCTTGGTCAAAGAATCAAACTAGGTGGATATATGATCTATTAAGGTCTTAAGCTTACCAGATGAATTGGTGTTTGCATCAAATTGCAGTTTCGGTACCACTTGCTCCAACAATTTAACTGATTTTTCAATGAATCTCTTCTCTTCAAATTTTGTCTATGCTAACTCCTGACTGGCTTGTGCTTGGAGAGCAGCAACAACAATCATCCTCTCTATCAAAGACATCTGATTGAATGGTTTATCAAAACTAATATTGAACAGCGGAAAACTCCCTCGGCTTTGAATTTTAGTTGTGTCAATTGCCACAAGGATCAAAGTCTCCATTGCCTTACCCTTTCTTTTATCTGGTTCTTCCTAATTTTCCTCTACCTTTTTCTCAGCTTTGACCTGTCCAGATTTTCCTTCTTTAGGTGCATCCTGCGCACCGGTGTCACCACTTGGTTCACCATCCCTTGCCTCTGCTGATTTATCATTCTCTTTAGAAATCTCAACCTCAACAGAATCCAAAATTTATTTCTCTACAACATCCTGAGTATCCTCTTCCTTATTTACATCAATAGTTGGAGGAGTTTTTGACTGAGTGGCTTCATCTTGTGAGACAGTTTCTACAAGCCAGTTCTCAGTAAGAAACTTCTTCCAGATTGCACTGGTTTCTCTCCTTATTTCTCAAACTTGGCCAACCATCAGATTTTTTACTTTGTGCTTTCTCCTAAATTCCTTTTTATTAGCCAATAAAATCAATCTATCAATTTCCTCTATAGTGACACTGGTGCATTGATTGACCAGTTCACTCTCCTTTATTTCTCCTAGCATCAATTAAACTATATAAATACTTGGGAAGATATTTTTCTAATTCAATCAATGCCTTACTAAATACATCCATGTACAAAATTATAGCTTCCTCAATCTTCCTTTGATCCTTAACATCCATATTCGCATAATATACAAAGATGTTCTTCAAATTTCCATCTTTAATAATTTCATCAATTAATTCTGGAATAGACAAGGGAGGAACAATATGACACTCTATTTTAGAAGTCTTCATCTTACTAGATTCTATAGCTTCATCCAAGTCCAATTTTTTCTTCTTTCCTCTCTTGGGCTTGCCTACTGGTACAGGATCAAACCTTGCCTTCTTCTCCTTCTTCTCTTCCTTCTCACTACCAAATTGAGGTTTTTAGATCACTCTAGCAAATTGTCCTTTCTTCAATGTCTTGGGAATGTTTGTATCTAATCCAGTCTTAGATTGCATCGAAGAAACTACTACATATTCCCTTTGGGGTTTCTTCTTCTTCCTCATAACACCTTTACCCTTAGAAGATGAACTAGAGGGTTCTACTTCAGCAGGAGGTGTCTTTACCAGAGCGGGAGAAGGTCTTGTCACCTTTACCTTAACTAGAGCAGGTGCAGTCTTTTGTTTCTTTTCTTTCTCAAGTGCATCCCTTGCATCTCTAGAAACTCTAACTCTCTCCTGGAGGTGTCCTTCTTCTACAAGAATTTCTTCTACTATTTTTGAAACCTTTATCTTTCTTGCCGGTTTGGTGAACTTAGTATGCAACTCCATTGATTTCTCCTTGCAGGTTCCAAACCTTTCTTCTTTGGTATCTATTGGAGCTTTTAATGAATGTTTTGCCTAGGCATCCAAAGTATCTTCATCAATCTTATACCCCATAGGCATTATCTTTTTTCATACCTCATACCACTTCCATAAGACATTCATCTTTTTTCACCATTAAGAAGATTGTCCCCTCATATTTCCTTACAATTTCTTTGGGGATTCTGACTGTTTGTTTCATCTTGTCCTGAAAGGTTTTGAAGAAATCCCACAAAGAAGCATTTTGATTATCCTTGTTGCCAATTCTGTCAAGCCCCTACTTTATCTTCTGAGCCACCGGTTTGTCAAAAGTCCATTGTACTTTGCCAATTTTGGGGATCTAATTCATGAAGTACAGCGCCAGACAAATAACCAAAGAACCAAATTTAAATACATGCTTTTTATCTTGTTTAATTTTCTTCAAATTTATCAACAACTCCTCCAAAAAGACACTACACAAGTCATAATGAGCATCTTCTTTGACCATTTGGTAGGCTACATGAATAGTAGTGACAAATACATAACTGAATCGGTTAGACTGATATACCTTGTAACCAATGACCATTGCAACAAATTTGACATCATCCTCCTTGATTGTGCTAATCTTCATTGATCACCCATCAAATTCTGCATCAGTTAATTTGTTCACTGTAGGGTTTGTGACCTTGTGTAACCCTGGCTTGTCACCTATTTGATTCAAATAGGTCATCACCTTAATTGCATCAGCGGTGATCTTGTATGGTTGATCAAGCCATATAAATTCAACATGGATCCTATTCAGTACATACCTCACCCATTCCTTTTCATCAAATATCAGAAAGTTTACAAATTGAGTGAAACCCTTTCTTTGCAACTGCACAAATTCAGGCTTAGGGTTGCCAATCTCATCCATGATGTTGTCAGTATAAAGATCCAAAATATCCTTAGAGCTAGTTTCCTCAATCTCATAATGAATGTAGGCTCGAACATCATCAACATGCAAAACTTTATGCAAAATGAAAGAGAAGGCTCCAATTGGGTTGACTTCCATGGATTTGTAGGGGTGTTTCTTGAACATTGGACGTGTCCTATCCTTGACTTCAACAACTAGAGGGGTAGCAATGGAAGATGAGGATGCCATTTCAATTTTTTTAAAAATCGGACTTAGAAAATGCTCTTCGAAAAATACCTCAACGGACTAATGGATGCCCTAGATCACTCATCAGATTTCTTTTGCTCTCTGATCGCCTGAAAACCTTGATCGCCTTGTTCTTCAACTTGAAAACACTATTCACAAAGTGAAGAATGATTCTCGTATTTTCCCTTTTTAACTTTGCATACCCTAATTTTACTTTGAAATAAATGCACCTCAGATATCCAACCAGATGCCCTATTCAACTACTGGATGCCAGAATCAACCATCTGAATCTCGGATATCAATTAAAACTCAATTCCTACCATCTGTAATCCATTCACTATAGATCTCATCAAGGGGTACTATAAAATTTGCATTAGTTTGCCTTTCCATAAGGCTAAAAGCTCTAGTTACCGGATGAAGGTTCTGCACTGGATTCAAGTACAAATTCATTATCTGCCTTAGATTCATCCTTCTTTACCCACATCTTCTTATGTTGATCTTTGATCTCATCTACTTTTTCCTTTCCCTTTTGATCTAATTTGTTCTTATCAACCGGAGCACTGTTTTTGCTTCTGCAGAATTTTGCAATATAACCGGTTTTGTTGCATGCTCTACAAACAACATTATTTTGCATAGGTCTGAAGTTCATCTGATTTGGTCTTGTCCTGCACTGATTCAAGATATGTTCAAACATTCCACAAGCATATCATCTCTTGTTCTGAAGGTTATTTATTATTGGTCTACACATATTTGACTTTTGCCCACAGTTATTGCATATGAAACACTAACCAGTAAAGGTAGGAACATTATTCATGTTGTTCATCATATTGTTATTGTTCATTATTCTATTATTCATCCTACTTCTACACTGAATTGCCATATGACCAAACTTTTTGTAAGAAAAACATATACCATTTAATTTATGATCATTAGGTTGTCTTACCGAAGGATTCTTGCTCTTCTTTTGATCAGAGTTTGTATTGCCTTGTCCAAATCCAGAGAATTCACCTTTCTCAAATCCTAGGCCTCGCATATCCTTTCCACATCTCTAATTTTCTAGCATCTCATCAAGCCTTGCTGAACTGGCTTTGAATTTGTCTTGTTATTCATTGGCAGTAGCAAGTTCATCCCTCAAGGTAGCAATCTATCTTTCAAGTTATTGACCATTATTCCTTGATTGTTTCAGCTCAAGCTTCAACTGATCCTTCTCATAGGTAAGCCTGAAGCATTCATCAACTCTTTCCTTCAATGATTGTGTCAGATTGTCTTCATTCTTCTTCCGACCCTCAATCTCCTTAGTCAACCTCATCATAATGGATTGCATCTCATTCTTCATAGCAACATTCTCTCTCTCAAACTTGTTAACTTCATCAGTTTTGTCTTGGGATTCCATGATCTAATCTTCTTTCTCCTTCAACTTTTCCATTAATTCCTTCCTTTTCTCTCTCTAGATACTTGCTTGATCCTTTAGCTCACTAATAAATTCATCAATAGCATTCAAGTTCTTCTTCAAGGTACGGATCTCATTTCTAGGTGCATCAAGATCTTCAAGTACCATATTGAGTTGGCTCTAAAAACCGGAATCTATTAAAACAATCTCCCATATCATCCTCAAGCGGTTAAGCTTCCTCAAAGGAACTAGACCCTAATACCAATTGTTAGAATCAGGGATCACTAAGAGCGGGGGTGAATTAGTGATATACTGGAGGTCAAATCCACAAACTCATTCTTTATCCACTAGTTAGCAATGCATAATAGAAAATAACATAAACATGTAACAAAGAATCCCCAAATCCACAACACCAAATTTTTTACATGGAAACTCAGAAAGGGAAAAAACACGGTGAGGCTGGAACCCACAATATTCCTATGGATAAATGCACTTGTATTCTAGATCACCACCTAGAGCTCACTACTCAATTACAATTTCCCGGAAGGATACAACCTTCATGGAAGTCTCACCGACTTACAATTTGATTACAATGAGAAAATACAATGAAATGAACTCTCAAGTAGAATCTAACAATGCAAGAGTGAGTTTCAGTTAAGCACTAAATCTTTGACTATCTTCGCTCTACTAAATACTCTGTTTTTGTCTTAGTCAGCTACCGGAGTGTCTGAAAGCAAAGTGCACATGTGAAACTATGCTCAATCACACCAAAAAAAATCACCACAATAGTATTACCACCAAAACCAATCGCCAATTCGATCTTATATATCTGGTCTTAGCACAAATTTTTTTTCCTTCAAGTCAGCTTCAAGAAGTGTAACATGTAGCTCCAAGTCGGCTTCAATCTCAAAAAAACATAGGAATAGACCAAAAGAGTGTACTCACATGCTTCCTAAAGATATTACCATTCATCAAGAACACAAAATCAACTACCAAAATTACCGCAATCATCAAAAATTATTCCGGATAAAAACATTACTGAGATACCCTATTTTATAGGTTAACTCCAGCTTCCAGATAAGATGAATTATGACTGCTAGATAGAGTCTCCAAGAAGAGTTGCCATAAATGACAAAACTAGACCATAAATCAAGCATCGAAGATCACCAGATGAGTGTCAATTGCCAACACAAAATGGCAATAGTATTTGGCCAATCCCACGAAACTCCAAACCTCAGAAACATTAGTCGACATTGGCCAATCTATAATTGATTGGATCTTAAAAGGATCCATAGATACACCTTCTCATGAAACCACATGACCAAGATAGTTCACCTTAGATTGCAAGAAATCACAGTTAGCCAAGTTGGCATAAAGTTGATTCTCACTCAAACACTGCAATACCTATTGCAAGTGGTCCTCATGCTCTTCCATAGTTCTAGAGTAAATCAAAATATCATCCAAGAACACAAGGATGAACCGATCAAGGTAGGTGCAAAAAACCCCATTCATGAAGCTCATGAACACTAAAGGTACATTTGTCAACCCAAATGGCACCATTGTGATCTCATAGTGACCATAACGGGTACAAAAAGTCATCCTATGAATGTCTGCATCATGGATACGCAGCTGATGATACTCAAATTTTAGATCAATCTTAGAGAACATCTTGGCTCCCTTTACCTAATCAACGAGATCATCTATATGAGGAAATGGATACCGATTCCTGATGGTCACCTTATTCAACTGTCGGTAGTCAATGCATAACCAAAGGTAACCATCCTTCTTCTTCTCGAAGATCACTAGCCCACCCCAACGAGAAACACTAGGATGAATGAACCCTTTGGCCAATAATTCCTCAATTTGCAACTTCAACTCACTTAACTCTTGAGTGGTCATCTGATACAATTCTCTCAAAATAGGTTCTTCTCCAGGAACTAAGTCAATGTGAAAGTCTATATCTCGCTTTGGAGACATACCAGGAATGTCACTAGGGAACACATTGACATACTCCCAAAGTAGAGGGTGACTATCGAAAGCGACTTCCTAACTTCTCTCCTAATCCAAGTCCTCAAGAGAAATTGCAAAAAAACTGGCACCCTTGATGCATACACCACTTAAGTTGCATAGCAGAGATCATACAGAGTGATATTGGTCTACAAATCCCAGCTATCTCCACCTTCCTACCATGGTCATCTAAACACTCTACTTTCTTTTGACGATAATCCACACTAGCACTGTGTGATGCTAACCAATCCATCCCCAACACAACTCCATAAGACCCCAAAGGAATGAATCAAAGGTTAATTATGGTAGAAAATTGTCCTAGGTCCAACTCACACCTAGGAATGAAGTAATCTACAACCACACAAAAACTAGTAGCCAACCCTACTTGCCACATATATGCCTGTCTAGCAGACACGAGCCCATATCGCTCCATGATGGAGGAATCTATAAAGGAATTAGAAGCACCCAAATCAAATAGTACTGAAATAGATATACCACCCAACACACATGTGGTCTTAATCATGGTGTCTTGATGCTTTGCTTGATGATTATCAACCGCTGCAAAAACTCTGTAAGATCAGCCTACATCCCCAACAATAGGCTCTGAAGTTGACGGTCTCTAACTAGCTATCTAATGTGATCTCTGTGGATGATGTGCAACTATGTGGCCATATTGACCACATGAGAAACATGATCCTCTGTTGGTTCCTCTACCTCCAGCCAACCCACTGGACTGTTGAAAACTACCCCTACTAAGGGCATAAGAAACACTCTGTGAGGACTATCTCGAAAAACTCTACCTCGCTCGCTACCAGTTCCAATCACACCTGAACTAAGGATTACACCCATGTTGACCCTGAAACTGCTTTGGCCTAGGTTGGAACTTCTACTGCTATTGTTGACCACCCTTGGTGGGTGTCTAAAAACTCCTATATGGTGCAACAGCCTAAAACTGACTACCTCTAGCCCCAGATCCACCAAAAGGTGCACTGCCAATATGAACCTCTGGCTAACCACCATGTGCATGGGAAAGATTCTGTTCTACTAGTTGAGATTTCTCTACAGCTAAATCGACAAATGTCAGCTCAAATACCCAATTTCCTCCATTGATACAATCATTTAGACCTCTCATGAAGTGTTTTACCAAGATTGCCTCATCATTCCCTATACTAACATATTGTTTGAAATCATAAAATCTATGCTCATACTACTCTACAATCATACCCAACTGGCACAACTCATGGAACTCATCTGCACAACACTATCTCCACTTCATTGAAAGGAATCAAGCCTTGAACCTCTCTAAAAACAACTCGCATGACACTATATCTATATCCACATTGATCTTATTCTCCTCTAGTCTTCACCATGTGGAAGCAAAAGCTTTGAGATGCTTGATGGTGCATCTCACCTTAGTGTTACTTCCATATAGATGCATGACAAAAACTGATCCAAATCTATGAGCCAAGTCTCAGCCTCTAGTCCATTGCTCAAACCATTAAAAGTAGGAGGACGAGATCTCAACAAATCCCTCATGTGACCAATGGCTACTGCCTCTTGGTCAACTGCATACTCTCTCCTCCTAAGAGACCTCTCCCTCTCTCTTGCCACATGATCATGTTGGTACAATTCCCCAAACTACATATTGCCTTCCTGCTCGGCCTTAGGTCTAGGACCTAGTCGAGCCAAGACCTCCCGGAACATCTGGCACAACTCTTCCCTTTCAGGGATCTGCTGAATAGTAGGCTTCTCTCTATGCTGACTAGCATCCCCGTGCTCAATTTGGTGAATGGACTGAATCTTCTCAACACTCTCATGCATAGGCTGAGGTGATGGATTCTGACAACCTGCATTATGACCATGACCCCTACCTCTACCACAATCATGACCACAACAATGACCTTTACCCTTCCCAACCATAATCCTAACAACAACACCACAAGAACAAAAGTTTAGATCTACAAGGATACTAACAAGGAAGACACAAACACTAAGACTTAGCAATAGGTCTAGTTAGATGGGCTCAAATAAAACCAGAGTACCCATTGTTGAAACTTTGGCTCTGATACCAATTATAACGCCCCACCAAGAAACCCTAAAGGTTTCAACTAAAACACTTGAAAAAAGTGTAATAATTTTTTTAAAACTTTAATAAACTAAAAGATGCTTTAAGATAAACATTGCATTTAATCTACGCAAAATACTTAACTTAATCTCCTAAAGGGTTTCCCAACATGGATTACATAATTAAATTAAACATTTCTTAAGGTTAATTAATCCATATAAGATCAATTTAATCATTAGGAACTTAATTACACTAAACAATGATTGTTTCATACAATTGCATGTGATATCTTTAACATTTATATGTTTCATTCATGATAGTACATTCAATTACATTAGATCAATGATTCTAATAAAAGATAAAAATTCCTACCATCTAATTCTCATCAACTACATTTCCTTTTACATTACAAGATTAAAATAATATTACATTGCACGTAAACACAAAGTCTCATAAGAATACATAATGATTACATTAAAATTACATCTTGTCATGAAGCCATACATGACAAATAATACAATTGACCATATAAGGTCCAAGAACTACAAGAATGATTCCAAGATGAACAAATAGGATCCAACTGGACATATGAGATGCTTGAATCCAAAAGAGCAACTAGAACACCTATGAAGCCAACTCTCGCAAGAAGGAATGAACACACCCAATGAAAAGTGGCACTACCACCCGACCATGTGGCTCAAAAGAACCACCCCACTGTGCTAGGAGATATAAATAAGACCCACTAGAAGACTACAAGGAATGCACACATGGTCTAAATATAACATCAAGTAATCTCACATAAAGAATATACTCACAAACATGACTCCATAGTAAAATTCTAGGTGATATCAACAAGACTACACACTAGTGACCATAACGGAAGAGTGTCATCACATAGCTTGGAATGGTTATTCTAGAAGGCCTCCATAGGCCCTGACCCCCATCTTGGGTTATCCTAGTAGCCTCTCCCAAACCCCCAGCCCCATCCAAGGCTCATGCAGACCCAACAAACCCTTCGTGAGGACAAGGTTCTTGGTTTGTCATTCCAGGCCTTCCCACTGCATCTCGAGTCTGTACAAGCACTCAATTATGAGTGAGGTACAATTAATCTTAATTAATGTTTAAGCTACCCAAACCCATAACATATTGTTATATTATAACTTAATTATCCAACTTTTGAGGGGTTATCCTGCTAACCTCTTTGGGCCTGGCCCCCACTCGAAAGCTACTCTTCCTTATGACACTACACAAAATTCCCAAAAGAACTCCAAGGCAAAAATACCAAAGTCAACTTTACAAAGGGAGTTCAAAACAACTGAATAAAACACTTGGTCACACAAGCCCTTGCATAAAGGTTTTACCACTTGGACAAATCGGTCTACTCATGAGACACGACTACAAAAGGAAAGACAACATGAAAATGTCTAATTCCACATATAACCAAAGGACTTGCAATATGACTAATTACAAAGACAATCATAAATTAAACAAACACCATCATTTATTTTAGAATAAAGATTTATTTCCTTTCTATTTAATTAACATTTGACCAAGTTTTCTAAAACTTCTAAGTTTTGAAATAAATCATTCATTAACAATAATTTCACAAATTCAGTTAAAAATTTCAAATCAATATTTGCTACACAATTTAAAACCACCATTAACACATTGAATCATATGCATACATCTATATACATATGTACATGCGTACATACATATATGTGTACATGTGTGTCTGTATATGTATGTATATATGTATATACATATATGTGTAGGTGTGTGTGTATATGTATGTATATATGTATATATATGTATATATTTGTATATATGTGTGTATATATGTATATACATATATGTGTAGGTGTGTGTGTATATGTATGTATATATGTATGTATATGTATGTATGTATGTATGTATGTATGTATGTGTATGTATGTCTACATACATACATACATACATACATACATACATACATACATACATATGTGTGTGTGTGTGTGTGTGTGTGTGTGTGTGTGTGTGTGTGTGTGTAATTATATAAAAAAAATCATATATATACAAATTTGTAGGAAGAGAAATAAAGTCTACTTGAATAAAAAACACATCATCGATGCATTGCTAGGCCATTTGAATTTACCCTATAAGTAAAGAAAAGCAAAGTGAAAGAATTAAATAAATAATAATGTAAATTCAAAGGATGAAGGAACCATGGAAATATAGAAAAACAACAAATACTTACAAGACTACCCATTGATTTTAGTTTATTTTTAATTAAATCTTTAATGCTATTTTCAAAGATTTATAAATATAAAGTTAATTTATTAATTTATTTTCAAAGTTTTTTTTAACAATATATTATGTATCTTTAAATATTATTCTTTTAATAATATTTAGTGCATTGATATGACAATATTTCGATGGGATGGGGGCATTCAACAAACTTGTAAGGTGCAAATTCATCAAGTAGTCAATACAAAAAATCTATTTCTTGTTTATTGTTTTTGTAATTTTAATGTTTCTCAAAAAAAAAACATTGTGAATGATGATTTAATATTTTTTTTAAAATCATTTTAATTGTAATATTGAAAGAAAAGGGCAACTTGAAAGTTGATAGAATTTTGGCACCATTTGATTGCATCTACATTTTTGCATAGTTTTGTTTGATAGGAATCTTGAAAAGAGTATGGTCCTACTCAATATATCTATCCTAGTCTTTTCTCTATTATGTTTGTTGAAAGTTTTCATTGTTTGTTTGAGGAATTGGACATCACTTATTAATATCTTATTTAGTTGTTCGTGTGCAAGTTTCAAATATAGATTAACAAAAATATTGGATAGAGATTGTGTACACACATTAGAGATTGTTTTGTTGGTGACTACAATCTATAAACTATAAGAGTGTCATTAGTTACCTATGCATGTTATAGATTGAAGTTAACATCTATCTTTTTGGTCTCTCTCTCTCTCTCTCTCTCTCTCTCTCTCTCTCTCTCTCTCTCTCTCTCTCTCTCTCTCTCTCTCTCTCTCTCTCTCTCTCTCTCTCTCTCTCTCTCTCTCTCTCTCTCTCTCTCTCTCTCTCTCTCTCTCTCTCTCTCTCTCTCTCTCTCTCTCTACCTTTATCTATCCATCTACGCCTTCCTCTCTATTTGTCTAGCTCCTTATCTCTATCTCTCTATTTTTATCTTTGCCTCTACCTCTCACTATCTCTCTATCTATTTATGTCTCTTCCTCTCCCTCTATATTCATCTCTACTTTTATCTACTCTAAAGTAACCACACTATTGGCAGGGACTTGATGCATTGCGTCCCTTGTTTTGTATTGTTGTCATTTTAGTAATTTTTTTCTCAATGGTTCTTTAATTTAAGAATAAGTATGTAATTGATAAGTTAACATATGAAGTAGTGGTTATAGACATTATCTTGTAGAAATGAATGAGAATATAAGTGGGAAAGCAATAGGAGTTGTAAAATTTAAATATTTAAACATGGAAATTAGAGGGGGGGGTGGGGGGGGAGGGGAGTGGGGAGGTAGGTGAGGAGCTTGATGACGAGGGTCTACTTGTGGTTGAGCTGGATCGAGGATCACATGAGAAAAGTTCTATTTCCAAAGGTAAGTCTTTTAAATAAGAACTTTTGTAGATAGTTCCATGTTATTTCTTCTTAAGAGTTTGTCTCAAAGTTGCACCACTCTTTTGAAATATCTTTGAGGCTTTTGTAAGGTTGAAAGATTAAGTGGGAGAAACCTCCTTTCTCTATTTGTATGTTAATTTATATTTATTTATTAATTAAAAATATATGTTTTTTATTTTGATGCTAGAAAGAAAACTAGAAATAATTTATTTTTCAATTTAATTTAAAAATAAAATAAAACTTCGATAAAAATAATTATTCTAAATTTTTATATTCTAACTTTAAAATTCAATATATCTAATTACACACACAAATTTGTATAAGTATGCATTATGTAAAAATAAATAGAATTTGACATGGTTTAGAGAAATGAATAGATAAATATATAAGTTAAATATTATTAAGAGTAATGCATTAATATAATCATAAAATTTAAATAATATTCAATTAAAAATAATTTTCTTTTGAAAATGTTGAATTTTGCAACACAAGCCTATAAGATCAAATGACAAACAAGAACACCTTACACAAACAAGAGTTGCACAAAAGAATTCTATATTAATTGAAATCAAATAATACAAAATTAATTACAATTATACAATGAGGTGCTTATAAAGAAAGCACAAAGATAAATTTAGGAGAACTAAAAAGCACAAAGATAAATTTAGGAGAACTAAAGCACAAGATAAAGGAGCTAAATAAAAGCTCAACTCTAAATGAAACTAAATGCACAAAAGCTAGATTAAAATCACACACTCCTATGTGAACTCAATCAAACAAGCATAACTAGTTGTAAGAAAACAACTAATAGCAAAAATGCTCTAACACCCCCCTTAAGTAAAACTCAGGGTGAGTAGAAAAAGTTGTAAATGCATGAATGTAGAAATGGGTCTTGGTAGCAAAAGACCTAATTAGGTAACCATGTACAAATCTATGAACTCTCTCTAAGTGGAGAAAAGGAGAAAAACTACATGGGAAAAATATCCCTTTCGAAAAGTGAGAGATGCAATGCATGAAAAAAAAACACAAACAACTAAAGAAGGAATGAAGGACTAAGAAGCCTCCAAATCAATGTCCCAAAAGAACAGGAACATGAAGAACATCCTCAAAGCACAAAGAAGTTGCAGACAACTATGATAACTCAATGATGAACGGTGAGTACCAAACCAGTATTGAGAGGGGGGGTGAATTAGTACAGTCAAAAACATTTTCCTAAAACTAGTTTGTCTGTAGACATTGCGCTTTGGCAAACAAACAGTAACACCGGTCTTAAACAGAGTACAACCGAAAAAATCCAGAATAACTGAGACAAGCATAAACTGGTTGACACTTATCTTTTCATACAATCTAATACTTCATTTCCATTTCACCCTAATACATGAACAGGTAATCTATCATTAGAAATATATAAACAGCTAGTTCAACATGATTTACCTTTAGATACAAATCACTTAAACCATCACATGAAAAACATCACACATGACACACAGATTTTTCATGTGGAAACCCAATTGGGAAAAACCACGGTGGGGATGAATACCCACAAGTTGTTTTTGAACTCTTTAGAAGTCCGCTCTATTAGGAGCCTAGTCCGGTTAAAGACTGTTACATTAGGTTCTGTTAGGAACCGATCCTGCTAGGGATCACCCGGTTAAGGGATGGCTAAATACCCGGTTAAGGGTTAAACCCTATTAGAGGTTACCTTGTTAGAGGATTTTATGAACTTAATGGCTTTGAGTCACCCTGTTAAAGGATTTACAACAAGTTGGTTAAAGCTACCCGGTTAAGGGATTTTCCAACTGTTGAAGTGGTTAAAGATCAACAGGTAATACAATGATCTGGTAACAGCACTCAATGCCAATGCATATCCGCTTTAGTTCCTTCCTTCTACACACACTATGCAGGGATCAATCCTCCTATCTGGTCTAGCAAGAATCACGTATCTCTGCACTTAGATACACACACACCATTTGCCAACAACCTCAACATGCAACACAACATCGACCTTATAGAAAATAGATAGGTCGGCAGCATAAACCCTAAACACTAAACATTTAGGGTTACCAATACAGTCGGTTCAATACTGACTGTTAATCACATTGCATTTGACTACAACGGTCTTGAACAAATCTCAAGACATTCTCCATCATTCATTCTTCACCGCTTCATGGAGGCGATAACCCATCACACGTTCTCCACCATTTATAGGGACTTCACACATTCCTGAGGTAGATAGGATCAATCTCCTTCATGCACTCAAGCTGACATGGCAACATGATCTGATCTTCATTACGATGCTAACTCATCACACAAGATTTGAACACTTCAACCAGAAACCCTGAAGTTGAGACTACCAACCGGTAGTCACGCAAAACCTTCATATACTGGTTCTCATACCAACATACCTCTTTACCTCAAACAAACATACTGCTTCACCTTTTCACATATATTGGTTCACAATGTTATACCGGTTCTCACATATACCGGTTCTCGATATCATACCGGTTCTCTTGCTTGTTGGAAACTTCAATATATCAGTTCAGTCTTCAGCATATTGACATCAATGACAACATACAATATCATCATGTCATCATACTCTGCACATATGCCAACAATCTCCCCCTTTGGCATTGATGGCAATATACAAAGATATCTCTCTTTTTGCATCATATCTTCTTCCCCAAATTTGCAGATATCTTCTCCGCTTCACATCTTCTCCCCCTTTGACAACAATGCCAAAGTGGAGGCACAAACTTACCACGTTCCACTATGCTACTCCCCTTGAGGAGTGGCATCCTTCAACACATCAATCCTGAAAAGATTTGACAATGCAATACCTGACTGATGTGGAGCACATAACTTTAGTTCACCTCTTGAAGGGGCAACACCCCTAATTCACCTCTCAAATAAGTAAATGTAGCCTTCAGTAGAGGCTTGGTGAATATGTCTACTAATTGCTCCTTACTGGAGACATGTTCCAATATAACCTCTTTGCTCTGAACCTTTTCCCTCAAGACATGATACTTGAGTTCAAAGTGCTTGGTTCTAGCATGTAAAACCGGATTCTTGGAAATGTTAATTGCACTTGTATTGTCACAAAATATGCTTACCGGTTTAGATATAGGAACTTTGAAGCCATTTAATACATGCTTCATCCAAATAGTCTGGGTGCAGTTCATAAAAGTTGCAACATACTCCACTTCTGCTATAGACTAAGAGATTTAACTCTGTTTTTTACTCATCCATGAGACCAGTCTACCACCGAGAAAGAATGCACCATCGGTTGTGCTCTTATGGTCATCTACATTACCAGCCCAATCAGCATATGTGAACACTTTCAGGTTGAAATCATTATTGTATGGATACCGAAACCCATAGTCAATAGTTCCCTTCAGATATCTAAGAATCCACTTGACTGCTACCAAGTGGGATTCTCTTGGGCTTTGCTAAAATCGAGCGGTAATACCCACTGCATGTGCAATGTCCAGTCTGCTATGCACTACATAATGCAACTTACCAATCATTGATCGGTAATCCTTCTCATTTACCAATGCCGAGTCATCCTCTTTTGATAGCTTACAACCAGTCACCATGGGTGTACCAACCAGTTTACTATCTTCCATTCCAAAGGTCTTCAACACCTCTTTGACATACTTGGACTAAGTAATAAACATTCCATTTTTCATTTGTTGAATCTGCAGTCCAATGAAGAACTTAATCTCCCCTATGAGTGACATTTCAAACTCCTTTTTCATCTCATAAGAAAATTTATGACTCATCTTGTCATCACCTCCAAAGATGATGTCATCAACAAATACTTCACAGATCAGAATCTGATCTCCTTCTGATTTCAAGTAGATATTGCTATCATCACTTGCTCTTTCAAATCCAATCTTCACAACATGGGAGTGCAAGTGTTCATACCATGCTCTAGGTGCCTGCTTTAGTCCATACAAGGCTTTATGTAGCCTATAGACCATGTCACTGTCTTCTGATAGGGCAAACCCATTTGGTTGCTCTATATACACCTCCTCTTCATGTATTCCATTCAGGAATGAATATTTTACATCCATTTGGTATACCTTGAATCCTTTAAAAGTTGCATATGCAAGAAGCATACGAACTCCTTCTAATCTTGCTACTAGATCAAAGGTTTCTCCATAGTCTTCTCCTTCTTCTTGGGCATATCCATTACACACTAGTCTTACTTTGTTCCTTATCACTATTCCATCTTCATTCAGCTTAATTCTGAAAACCCATTTGGTTCCAATGACATTTTTATGCTTCGGTTTGGGTACCAAAGACCATGTACCATTTTTCTCTATTTGGTCAAGTTCTTCTTCCATTGCCTTGATCCAGTCTTCATCTTTATGTGCCTCTTTGAATGATTTAGGCTCAAATTCAGAGATCGTACAAGAATTCTCTTTGACCTTTCTTCTTGTAAGGACTCTTGCATCCTTATCTCCTATGATCTGCTTTGGATCATGATTTAGTTTGACATATCGAGGAATGCTCTTGACTGATTCCTCCTACTTTTCTTCTTCATCCTCATCTTCATGAGCATCAACATTTACTGGTGTAGGAACACTATTACCAGTACTTGGCTGATTAGCAACCGAGTCCCAAAAGGTTGCAACCGGTTCATTTACCGCTTCATTGCTATTGGTTTCCTAAACCTTCTCAGAGGTTTCATCAACTCTAACATTGATGCTTTCAACAATTCTCTAAGTCCTATTGTTGAAACATTTGAGAGCTTTACTCTTGGTGGAATATCCTAGGAATATTCCTTCATCACATTTTGCATCAAACTTGCTCTGATGTTCACTCCTCTTGATATAACATTTGCTACCAAATACTCTAAAGTAGCTTACCACTAGTGTGTTACCGGTCCAATACTCATAAGGAGTCTTATCCTTACCCTTTTTAATGAGTACCTGGTTCATTGTGTAGACTGCAGTGCTCACCACTTCTCTCCTAAAGGTGTGAGCAACCTTTCCTTGGATCAACATAGTTCTAGCTGCTTCAACCACAGTCCAGTTATTTCTCTTTGCTAGGCCATTCTACTATGGAGTCTGGGGGATAGACAGTTGCCTCTTGATGTCATTCTCTTCACAGTACTTGTTGAACTCACCGGAAGTGAATTCCCCTCTTTGACCAGTTCTAAGGCATTTGTTTCTTCTACCACTTTCCTTTTCTACCAGTTCTCTGAAAGCTTTGAACTTTCCAAAGGCTTTAGACTTATCTCTCAAGAATGTGACCCACATCATTCTCTAGCAATCATCAGTCAGAATCATGAAATACCTATCTCCCTGCACACTCCTAGTTTTCATAGGACCACAGAAATCAGTATGCACAAGATCAAGTAAATTGTCTAATGTGAAAGATTTACCTTTGAAAGTTGAGGAAGACATTTTCCCCAGTTGACATTCTTTGCACAAAGGATTTTTTCAGTTTGCTCAGCACCAGCAATCCTCTAACTGCCTTGGTCTTACTGGCCTTCACAATGTTATCAAAGTTTACATGACAAAGTCTCCTATGCCATATCCAGCTATCATCAAATTTAGCCATAAGACATGTACTTACATTTGCATTCAGCTGATATAAGTTACCTTTGGTCTGCATACCAATGGCCTTCAATTCACCATTCTTTCCTTTGATTTTGCACACTCTATTTTTTAATTTCAGAGTGAGTCCACTATCATTCAGCTAGGCAACACTCAATAGATTGTGTCTGAGACCTTCCACCCAATACACATTGTCAGCACTGCTCTTTCCATTCAGAGAGATGGACCCTCTTCCTTTAACCATACATGGTGCATCATTACCAAAATGAACCACACCACCATCATATTCTTTCAAAGATAGAAACTTGCTCCAGTCACCAACCATATGATGAGAACAACCACTATCAATAATCCACTCATTGGAATTATCAAAGTGGGAGACAAGAGCCTTCTTGTTTGACATATCTTCCTTTACTGCAACAAACACAATATCTCCATTTTCTTCATCTTCCAATTCCTCATCTGTGACACCTTCATCAACTGCTACAAAACAGTTTCTTCAGTTTCCTCCTTTGAATTTCTTGAACCTTTCCTCTGATGAATACTAAGAGGGGGGGGGGGTGAATTAGTATGCCAAAAATCTTTGCACTAAAACACTTACACAGTCTAAAGATAAACCGGTAAAGCAATCTAATAGTCAAATCGGTTACCACATATGCAAACCAAAATACGAATAAAGCATTCACCCACAAAAGCAATACAACCATAACACAAGATATTTGACGTGGAAACCCAATTGGGGAAAACCACGGTGAGATGGAACTCACAAGTCACTATCTGCAGAATAGAAACCAGACCGGTTAAGGTCTTACAATGTTCTTCACCAGAATAGATCCTATTAGGAATCTCAATCTCTGTTAGGAGATAAGTCTGATTAAAGACTACCTTGTTAGAGGATTTTAGATTCACATGTGTGATACACCTTGTTAGAGGATTTTACAAAGGCTTTGAGGCCTACCCGATTAAGGGCTACAGACTTGTCAAAGATGTGAGTAATCAACAAGTGTTTGATCTATCTAATAGCACAAACTACTTGGTTAGATCCAGTATTGCTCACCACTAATGCATTCCAGCATTACTTCAGTCTCCTCTATCTCTCTCTCAGTTACAACTTGATCTTCTCTAATAAGATCGCTCTCAACTTCCACCTTAAACCCTAGCTCAACATTAACCCTTTTCGCAGCTTCTTCAACAACTTAAAAACCCTAGACATGATGTCCTTTTTAAAGGAATCTGATTTCATGTGGGTCCAATAAGATTACATTACAATTTCCTAGGTTTAGTGAATCTAGACATACTCAGTAACACGACACAAGAATCACCGTCAATGTGTCGACACCGTCAAACAATCGGTGGATTGGTAACTCATCACAAAATGCCGGTTGGTAACTCATCACAGAGTATTACCGGTTCATACAAAATACCGATTGCCAGTTTGACAAAAATGAAGACTGGTAAGAATGTGTTGTGCCACTTTGCTTCCTCATACCACTTGTGATCTGCGAACCGCTTGGGGTCGACATGCCGCTTCAGACCGGGAAACACATTCTGCAAAATCACCACTAGTCTAGAGACTAGTATACAACATACCGGTTGGAACAAAATACCGGTTGAGCATAAGCTCATACATATAAAGGGGATCTCAATACAAGTGTGTGTCCATCAATGAAAATCATAGCATAAACCACAAAAATGCCAACAATCTCCCCCTTTGGCATTGATGGCAACACTTAGGAAAATAAAATTTTGACATCTAAGTGTTTTACAACAAAAAAACTTGCCATTAACAAAATTGCTCCCCCTAAGCATATACACTATCCCTTAATCAACAGAGTGTATAGAAATTTTGCATTCAGAGCATAATCATCAGAATATATAGCATATATCAAAATTTCAAAACAGATACTTCTCCCTCTGATATACTTCTCCCTTGATATATCAAAATTCCAAAATTTTAAAACCATATACTTCTCCCCCTTTGCCAACAATGACAAAGTACCACTGAAAAAACCTATTTCCATATATATATATATAAGAGTTTATGACAATAATGAATGATACTTGTCAAAAACCACTTTATAGTCCTACAAAAATCGTTTCATGGAAAGAGACCAGGACTCAAGTAGGGAGGTGGCCACTTCCTTCTCTGTCTCCATTTGTGATACCTGTTCCTCCATGGCATCTATTGTGCTCAATTCTTGTGTGACTATCAGGGCATCCAAGTTCAGATAGCATTTTTGGAGAATTTGCAGTTGTGGAAGTAATACCAGTTGAAGCTCCTGCAAATCCCTAGACCTTGTGTTGATCTCTTGCTCTATCTTGGCTGACTGGATCTGGAACCGGTGAATGGTTTGCCCATATGCTGCAAAGGAGTCGTAAGGAGTCTTGAATGTGCTCAAGTAGGACTGTAAGTCTATTTGAAGTTGTTGCTTCTTGGCTAGCACATCATCACAAAATAGATGAGGTTGACAAATTTTGCTGAGTAGCAAGTTTCCCTCATCCAAGGCACTCCTTATGACCTTTTGATCCTTTAGCAGATCAATCCTAAGCTCATTCAGTTTCTTCACTAGAGCAACATTAAGAGCCTTTTGGTGCTCTTTCTTTACATTGGCCTCTGCTACTTCTTTTAGGCTTTGCACCTGATCATCCACTATAGTACATAGAAGTTTAAGTTGTGCTAGTGATGAATCAGTGTCAGGAAGATTAGTACCGAGGATTAAACTGGTAAGAGTGTGTATAGCTGCTTGAATGATGTCCTGTTCCTTTTTCCTTTGAATGATCTCAAGGCACTCTTGCACAACCTTGATGCTCTGTATAAGCTCTGACTCACTTGCAGATTGGAGATCGATAGGACTAGAGATATCAACTAGTGAGGGTTGACTTCCAGTTGCCTTCGGAGTCTCCACCTAAGAGCTTTTTTCCAATTCTCTTCTCTTCTCTTCTTCCTTTTCTTCCTCTTCCTTTTTCTTCTCCTCTGCTCTCCTCTTCTGCTCTTCCTTTTCTTCTTCTTCCCTCTTCTTCTTCTCTTCCTCTTCCCTTTTCTTCTTTTCTTCCTCCTCCTTCTTCTTCTTCTCCTCTTCTTTCTTCTTCTTTTCTTCCTCTTCCTTCTTCCTCTTTTCTTCTTCTTCGTCCTTCTTTTCTTCCTCTTCCTTCTTCCTCTTTTCTTCTTCTTCCTTCTTCTTATTTTCTTCCTTGTCCTCTTCTTCTTTCTTCTTCCTTTCTTCTTCTTGCTTCTTCTTCTCTTCATCTTTTCTTTTCTCCTCTTCCTCTTTCTTTCTCTCTTCCTCCTGTTTCTGTTTCTCATCTTCCTCCTTCTTCGTTTTCTCTTCCTGATCTTTTGTTGCTTGTTGTGTGTCCACAACTTGTTCACTACCCTAATTGGCTTGTTGCCCTTGTTCAGTTCCCTTAGAAGGTATTCTTGAGTGACATCTTCTATATCTAGGGCATCGACATCTATGGTGTCAATTGGTTCCTCCACCAGGTTGCCTTCCTCATCAAAAACCTCATGCGGTTTGGAAATAACCAGTTCCTTTTCCGCTTGGAGGTTGGCCATTTGAGCTTTGTGAGAGCTGATAGCATGGGCCATGTGTTGATGTGTATCCTTTTCTACATCATCAACTCTCCCCTCCAACAACCAGAGTCTTCTTCTCCTTGTGAAGAAGAGACCTTTATTTTGATCTAATACATCAAATAATTCTGAATTTGAGAGTTCAGGGAAGTACTGTTCAAAAACTTTCTCCCTAATCTCCTGTTCCTTTTCAATGGCAATGCGCCATTTGTTATCCAATGCTTTAAATAATGAATCCAGTGTCTGAGATTTAATCTCTGATGGTGATCGGTCATTTTTACATAAATAAAGAATGATTTCCTGTAGTACTTCATCTTTTTCCTCACTATTGAGTTCATCATAATAATCTATTAAATCATGAAGTATCTTTCTCCTAATATTTTGTACTATTCTTTGACAATGTGTCAATGGTTTGTAAGAGGAGATAGCTATATTTACTGGTGCGGATGCTGCCGGTTCATTCTTCTTCGTCTGTCTAGCCTTCTTTGGCTGATCATCAGACTTGGTTTCTTTGGAGTCCGGTTCATTTGCCGTAGTCTTCCTCTTTCTTTCAAAGACTTTTTCCAGTTTTACCTCTGGTTTCTTCTTTGCTGGTGACCGCTTGGTCACTCTTGGAGTTGCAGTGGTAGCCGGTACCGATGCTGCAAGCATTGCCTTAGCTTTATTAGCTACCAGTTCTTTTCCCTTCTTCACCGATGGTTCTTCAACCGGTGCAATCCTCTCCAAGTAGGTTCTGGTTCACTTAGCCTTTGGATCAAGAGGCAAGGCAATAAGGGTTGAAGCATACCCTTCCAACATGTCAAACATGACCTCATCGCCCATAGGCTCCACTTCCTCCATTCTAGGCTCAACAGCCTCCATTAGACATTTGTCCACTTTAATAGTGAAACAAATGTCATCTTCATACTTCTTCACTATGTCACCTGAGATTCGTACCCTCTGACTCATCTTTCTTCTGAACTCATCAAAGTATTTGTTTAGTACCTCAGGGTAGCCGGTTCCAATGGCTTGCACACTTTCCTTTATCTGCTTGGTTACCAGTTGGTCAGGGGACCACTGGACATCTCCTACACCTGGAAAGTAGCCTTGGAAATAGAAAAACAACCCTACCAGTAGTTGCCCAAACTTAAATCTCAGTGAATTGTCCTTTTTGATTGCCTTGAGATTTGACAAGAGTTGCCTCTGCATACCAGTGCATAAGTCAAATGATTTATCCTCTATAATCATCAGGTAAGTGGCATTTACCACTATAGCAAATACAGAATTAATCCTACTGGCTGAGAATGTTCTGTAGCCTATCACCATGTAGGCGTATTTTACCAGTTCATCCTTGATAGGATTAACTGTCATACCTCATGAATCACTTGTCGAACTGGTGAGCTTGGTCATTTCCATTTTGCTTACCATTCTCAGGGCTAGCACTTCCCCTGTGTTACAGAAACTAGTGACTACATGAATTGCCTCAGGCATGATATCATGCATTCTCTCTAGGTACATCTTGTCACCATGGACTCTACTCAAGATGATCCTGATGTGATCCTCTATGAAATCTTCCAGAAAATATACCGCATTATGGAGTTTCTTCTTCTCCAAGATACTGAACTCCAGTTTGATCCTTTTGTCCTTTCTGCAAAATAGACCTAATTCAGTATGAATGGCTAAGGACCCTAGGTCTTCTATCTTGCAATCAATATAGTCTGAAATTCCTTCTTCAACTATGAATCCAGCTGGAACTTGTGACAAAGCATTATACTTGGACTTCCTCTAAATGAAACTTTCTGACTCAATAGATGTGCTTGAACTGGTATGAGATGCGGAAGCCATTGAAGAGTATTTCAAGAACATGAAAAATACCTTTTGAATGCGAAATTAGGGCTTCTTGATTCTGCTTTACTTCGCTCTCTATCAGATGCCAAATCACCGCTTTGAGTTCTCCACTACTGCTTGCAAACTAGATTTGAATCTCTTTCAAAGCTATCCAATTTCTTGAAATCTAAGCTCAAATCACCTTTTCTTCACTCGAAAATAGATAGTGAGAAATGATTTGAAAATTGCATTTATACATGTCTCTCACCTACCATCATTAATGCTCCTCTATTAGGGCGTAAACCTTAATTTGCCTTTTTACCATTTTTGGTCTTCTGCCAAGCGATAGGTGTGACATACCAGTTAAGGTCTTTTACTAGTGTCAATCGGGGGTTCGAAAGCATTTCGTCGTTTGCTCCCCCTAAGCCTTTGAGGCTTAGTTTGCCGGTTTTGATATTTCCACACTAGGTGCAGAAACCGGTTCCTCCTCCTACAATATTGGTTTCTTCTTCCATGTTTTCTTCATGTCTCCTTGAATTTTTTCAACATCTATTTCTCCTTCCTGAGTGACCGGTATATCATCAGATATACTTTTTCTGCTTCTGCAGAATCTTGCAATGTGACCTAGTTTGTTGCAGTGATAGCAAACAAGTCCAGGTACTCTCCAAGGTCCATTGTACATGTTTCCATTCTTCCTTCTGCATGTTGCAGCAGTGTGACCATGACCATGACAGATCATACAACTTTCTCTCCATTCGATTGCCGCTTGATGACCACCGCTTCTTGACTGATGATTGAAGACACTAAACCAGTTGTGGTTCTGGTTCATAAAAGATTCAGGACCAGTTCCTTGGGTCCTCTGAGGATATCTTCCAGTGTTATCCATTATAGACCTGCATTCAAATGCTCTATGCCCAAACTTGTTTCATGCATAACAATGACCATTGAACTTATTGGATCTAGGTACATTGTTGATAAAATAAGGAAAATTATTGTTGGCTTTGCTCCTACATACATTGGCAGTGTGTCCTTTTTAAGACAATTAAAGCAAATAGGTTTGAATTTTTGCTTACCTTTTCCTTTGAGTGCTGGTTGCTTCTTTGATGCTTCAGCATTTGTTCCTGAGGATTCTCCTTCCTCATGTCTAGAAAAACCAAGACCATTGGTATTCTTTGCCGGTCTAGATGACTCAAGCTTTTTCTCTAGCCTAACTATACTTTTGCCAAACTTAGCAAGTATTTCCTTTGACTCAAAGAGTTCTTTGGAAATAGCAGTGTTTGTCTCCATAAGACTTGCATTTTTAGATATGGCAATGTTCAGTTCTCCTTGCATGTCTTCTTTTTACATTCTACTCTCATGAAGGCGAGCAGTTAGTGCACTAATCTCATGTTTCAACTTGGAGATCTCATGATCTCTATCTTTTACCAGATCTTCAGCTTTTCTCTGGTTCTCAAGCTCTTGACTAAACTGAATAGTCAGTCCTTCCAACTCCTTTCTCAAATTCGAGTTTGAATCATTCAGCTTATTCACTTCAGCAATCATAGCTTCCATGTTAGCTTCATCTTCAGAACTACTTTCAGATAGTTCCATCAGCCTTTCTGCATGTTCTCTTCTTTTAGCTTGAGATGCCTTGTATTTGACCATAAGATCATCATAGGCTTGCTCAGACTTAGTGAGTTATTGAGTAAGTTCCCTCAAGGTGTATTCCCCAATATCTCTTTCCAAGTGGTTAAACTTATAGAAAGGTTGGCTCTGATACCAATTGATGAATACTAAGAGGGGGGGGTGAATTAGTATGCCAAAAATCTTTGCACTAAAACACTTACATAGTCTAAAGATAAATTGGTAAAGCAGTCTAACAGTCAAACCGGTTACCACATATGCAAACCAAAATGTGAATAAAGCATTCACCCACAAAAGCAATACAACCATAACACAAGATATTTGATGTGGAAACCCAACTGGGAAAAATCACGGTGAGATGGAACTCACAAGTCACTATCTGCAGAATAGAAACCAGACCAGTTAAGGTCTTACAATGTTCTTCACTAGAACAGATCCTGTTAGGAATCTCAATCTCTGTTAGGAGATAAGTCTGATTAAAGACTACATGTTAGAGGATTTTAGATTCACATGTGTGAACCACCTTGTTAGAGGATTTTACAAAGGCTTTGAGGCCTACCCGGTTAAGGGCTACAGACTTGTCAAAGATGTGAGTAATCAACAAGTGTTTGATCTATCTAATAGCACAAACTGCTTGGTTAGTTCTAGTATTGCTCACTGCTAATGCATTCTATCATTACTTCAGTCTCCTCTATCTCTCTCTTAGTTACAACTCGATCTTCTCTAATAAGATCGCTCTCAACTTCCACCTTAAACCCTAGCTCAACATTAACCCTTTTCGCAACTTCTTCAACAACTTAAAAACCCTAGACATGATGTCCTTTTTAAAGGAATCTGATTTCATGTCGGTCCAATAGGATTACATTACAATTTCCTAGGTTCAGTGAATCTAGACATACTCAGTAACATGACACAAGAATCACCATCAATGTGTCAGCACCGTCAAATAATTGGTGGATTGGTAACTCATCACAAAATGTCGGTTGGTAACTCATCACAGAGTATTACCGGTTCATACAAAATACCGGTTGCCGGTTTGACAAAAATGAAGACTGGTAAGAATGTGTTGTGCCACTTTGCTTCTGCATACCGCTTGTGATCTGCAAACCACTTGGGGTCGACATGCCGCTTCAGACTAGGAAACACATTCTGCAAATTCACCACTAGTCTAGAGACTAGTATACAACATACTGGTTGGAACAAAATACCGGTTGAGCATAAGCTCATACATATAAAGGGGATCTCAATACAAGTGTGTGTCCATCAATGATAATCACAGCATAAACCATAAAAATGCCAACATCCTGTTTGTCCTTGTTGTCACCATTGGGATAGTTTATAGCAATATTTCCTATCCAGTTACAAGAAAAGTATTTCAAAGGGAGCTTACCTCTGTATTTTTCGGTTCCCTTAGGAAGTCTCTTGGAAAGAAGAGCTTGAAATTCCATCAAAATCTCCTCATCATCCATTTCTCTACTCTGTCTTGGTTCGTCGCTGGTGCTTGCTTCTTTTCCTTTTCTGAATAGTGTAGCAGATGCTCTAAAAGCTGATTCAGTCTTCTAAACACTGCCATCAAAACTATTTAGCTCATAGGCTGTTAATTTTGCAATGATGGAGTCTAGGGATACCTTAGTCTTGTCTATTGATCTCAACTCTTGAATAGCAGCAACCCTTATTGCATAGACTAGTAATAAGGATCTCAAAACTTTGCTAACAATAGTGGAATCTTCCATTTTACCACCTACACTCTTGATATCTCCAACAACAGTTTTGATTCTTATTCCATATTATTGAATGGTCTCACCTTCAACCATTTGTATGTCTTCAAACTTCCCTCTAAGGCTTTCTTCCTTAGCTTGTTTTACATGCTCATCACCACCATAGATATTCTCAAGAGTATCCCATACTTCTTTGGGATTATCTTTATCCTAGACATCAATAAACTCAATGTCAGATAAGCTACTGATTAGGGCTTCCATGACTTGCCCATTCTCCTGGATCTCTCTCTTTTGATCATCGGTGAGAGTACTGGTAGGAATAACATAAGCATTCTCAACATAGCTCCAATATTGAGCACCCATGCTTCTGATGTATATCTTCATTTTGTCCTTCCATATTTTAAAGTTATCTTTGTTGAACTTTGGACCTTCCCTCTTCATCATTACAATAGGATCTTTCCCTCTAGCTGTTAAGCTTACAACACAGAGGACTTGGAGGATGCTCTGATACCAATTGATAACTCAATGATGAATGGTGAGTACCAAACTGGTACTGAGAGGGGGGGTGAATCAGTACAGTCAAAAACACTTTCCTAAAACCGGTTTGTCTGTAGACACTACGCTTTGGCAAACAAACAGTAACACTAGTCTTAAGCAGAGTACAACTGGCAAAACCCATAATAAATGAGACAAGCATAAACCGGTTGACACTCATCTTTTCATACAATCTAATACTTCATTTCCATTTCACCCTAATACATGAACAAGTAATCTATCATCAGAAATATATAAATAGCTAGTTCAACATGATTTACCTTCAGACACAAATCACTTAAACCATCACATGAAAAACATCACACATGACACACATATTTTTCACATGGAAACCCAACTGGGAAAAACCACGGTGGGGATGAATACCCACAAGCTTTTTTTGAACTCTTTAGAAGTTTGCTCTATTAGGAGCCTAGTCCAGTTAAAGACTGTTACAAAAGGTTCTGTTAGGAACCGATCCTGCTATGGATCACCCGGTTAAGGGATGGCTAAATACCCGGTTAAGGGTTAAACCCTATTAGAGGTTACCTTGTTAGAGGATTTTATGAACTCAATGGCTTTGAGTCACCCTGTTAAAGGATTTACAGCAAGCTGGTTAAAGCTACCCGGTTAAGGGATTTTCCAACTGTTGAAATGGTTAAAGATCAACATGTAATACAATGATCTACTAACAGCACTCAATGCCAATGCAGATCCGCTTTAGTTCCTTTCTTTTGCACACACACTATGCAGGCATCAATCCTCTTATTTGGTCTGACAAGAATCACATATCTCTGCACTTAAATACACACACACCATTTGCCAACAACCTCAACATGCAACACAACATCGACCTTATAGAAAACAGATAGGTTAAAAGCATAAATCCTAAACCCTAAACATTTAGGTTTACCAATACAATCGGTTCAATCCTAACCGTTAATCACATTGCATTTGACTACAATGGTCTTGAACAGATCTCAAGACATTTTCCATCGTTCATTCTTCACTGCTTCATGGAGGCGATAACCCATCACACGTTCTCCACCATTTACAGGGACTTCACACATTCCCGAGGTAGATAGGATCAATCTCCTTCATGCACTCAAGCTGACATGGCAACACGATCTGATCTTCATTACAATGCTAACTCATCACACGAGCTTTGAACACTTCAACCAGAAACCTTGAAGTTGAGACTACCAACTGGTAGTCACGCAAAACCTTCGTATATTGGTTCTCATACCAACATACTGGTTTACCTCAAACAAACATACCGCTTCACCTTTTCACATATACTGGTTCACAATGTTGTACCGGTTCTCACATATACCGGTTCTCAGTATCATGCTGGTTCTCTTGCCTGTTGGAAACTTCAATATACCGGTTCACTCTTCAGCATATTGACATCAATGACAACATACAATATCATCATGTCATCATACTCTGCACATATGCCAACAAACTATTGAATGATAAATACTATATGGTGTTGAATAAAGAACCTCCTCTAAAACCAAGATGCTGATTAGGATCAAGAAGACAACAATCTGCATGAGTGCCCCCAATGATACTACTCGAACAATCAGATGGAAAACAAAGGCAAAAAAACTACCAATCAAATATACAGATGGCACATGAACCTACACGAGTGAGCCCAATGACACTACTCAACCATGCAAGAGTCTACTAGTAAAAAATATAGGTGCCAATAGTCTGAAGAACACTAATCAACATAAGATGGAAGGTTGCCTCCACAAAAATGGAATGCAAGAGTGTCTAACTCCAAAGAAAAACCAAGGAAGCATTAGCACCAATAGTAGAAACTCCCCATAATGCTAACAAGGGGGAGGCATGATAGATCCACTAAAATTGTGTGTCACCATGAAGTGCATAGAGAATCTAAATGTGCTCAAGAATGTACCTGCAACAAATGCACACATACATGGGACAAGAATCACTGGGATTTGTTGTTTTTATGGAGGGACATTCATCGGGAAAAGGTGTGATGTAAAAATAAAAGGCACTACACAACCCCTCATGACATTTTATAATAGAGTGAATGTACAAAATAAGACACAACAAAATGTGGAATGGAAAATCCCCCAAATCCATACATAAGAGTGGCACTTTATCTCAATGTGTCTACAAGAAAAGAAGTGCTTAAAAAGGATGCTCAAAATGCCCAAATAAGGCAAAGTGTTGTAAATACATGTTGGACAACCCAAGAGAAGTCATCCAAGTTATAAAAAGAAAGATTCTAGGAGCCACAATGACCAAGTAATCAGCCATGAAGTGAAAAAAAAATACCAAATAAAAGTTACATGGGTAAAAATATGAAAAAATTCAACAAAATATCCGAATAGAGGACTTTGAGAGATTTCCAATGATGTACGAGTCAAAAAATGAAGTCTAGATGTGTAAGATATGGCCCTAGAAGCACAAAATTCAAGGATAACTTTGGAGACCTGTAGCATCTATGGCTAGAGTTAAATCTGATAAAACTACCACCATGAATAGATTGACGTTGAAACTAGCTTCCCAATGATATTTGAAAATGAAAACTTGCCAAAAACATAAACTTTCCAAAAATATATCCTCAATTTTTACCCAGTCATGGATTTTAGGGTTCTCAAGGTTCTATGTGTGATGGTGACCTTCATTTCACTCCAAATTGATTAGATTTTTTAGCTACCTCCATAACTTGCCTAAAAAATGTGCCCTCAACAAATTGATCCTAAATTTCAACTACTCCAATTTTGACAAAATGACAATCAATCTTAGGGTTTCTTGATGCTGTAGACGTAATGGTGATGTCTATTTGACTCCAAAATTGATAAAAAAAATTGTGCACCACCAAATCCACAAAAAAGAAAATCTAGGACCCTACAACACTTCTAAGTACCTTCCACAAATGTGAGTTACACAAAAGAATGTTATCTTACTCAAAATCAAAGAATATAGAATGAATTTCAATTGTACAATGAGGTACTTATAAAGAAAGCACAAAGCTAAAATTAGGAGAACTAAAGTGCAAGCATGAGG
Source organism: Cryptomeria japonica (assembly GCF_030272615.1). NCBI lineage: Eukaryota > Viridiplantae > Streptophyta > Pinopsida > Cupressales > Cupressaceae > Cryptomeria > Cryptomeria japonica. The sequence goes on from NC_081414.1 coordinate 709,241,544, forward strand.
AGCTAGATTAATCTCAACTCTAAATAAAGGTAAATGCAAAAAAGCTAAACTAGCAATTGCACTTTGGTGTGTAATGGGTACAACGATGAGGAATGAAAGAATAAGGAAAAAAAAATGGTCTATTTCTTGAATACATTTTTCAGTACATGAGATCAATCAGTAGCCGATTTAGTAAGTGATGTTGTCTATGCAAAAAAGGTCTAAATGGAGAAACGGTTTTTTCAACTATGCATTCATGTAAAGGAGTCCAAGCATGATTGTCAAAAGAAAACCTCTGAATTATGAAGATAATAAGCCTCCATTACTAATAAGCTCATGTTATGTTTGCAATAGGGAGAGAGGGAGAGAGGGGGGGTAGAAGATAGGGATAGAAAGAGGGAGAGATGAAATGGGGAAGGGTGTGTGAGAGAGAGAGAGGGGGGGAGAGGATCAAGAGTTTGAGATAGGGAATAGAGATAGTGAAGAAGATAGATATAGAAATAGAGATGAAGATAGAGATGGAGGAGAGGGATATGGAGAGAAGAAGAGGGAGGGATAAAGAGAGAGGAGAAATAGATGGAAGGAAAAATTTATAAAGAGTGAGAGAATAAGAGAGGGAGAGGTAAAAATGTAAAGATAGATATAGGAAGTGATATAGAGAGAGGGAGAGAGAGTGTGAGATATATGAGTAAAGAGATGGAGTGACACCAAGATAGAGATATAGGGAGAGATGGAAGAAGAAATATGGAGAAAGGAAGACAAACATAGAGATGAAGATTTATGGAGAGAGGAAGGAGGAGAGAAATAGACAAAGAGATAGAGGTATGGGGATAGATAAAGATAGAGAGATGGGGGAGAACTAGAGATGAAAAAATAGAGATGGAGAGAGGGAGAGATAGAAAGAGAGAGAAGAATAGGGAAATGTAGAAAGAGAGAGAAGAATATGGAGAGATAGAGAGGGAGAGAGAAATAGGGAGAGGCATAGATATATGGAAAAAAGGGAGATAGATAAAGATATATGGGAAAAGAGGGAGAAAGGGAGCGAGAGATGCAGAGAGTTGGAGAGAGAGGGACTAAAGAGAGGGGATAGAATAGGAGAGAGATAGGTAGAAAGAGAGAGAAAAGGGGAGAGAGGTGATAGACTTATAAAGCACTGAGAGGGGGCGTGAATCAGTGACAACAAAAACAATACAACTTTAAACACTGGCCGATTGAGATACTTAACAAGTTTACTAAATACTATGCATGCAATTCAAAATGATATTAAAGTATCCACAATAAGTAAAACATCCACCATAACACAAGTGTTTATACGTGGAAAACCCAAATGGGAAAAACCACGGTGAGATGGGACTCACAAGTTAACTATCTGCAATAATAGATAACTGATCGGTTAAGTTCTGCAAAAGTGCTCTGCTAGGAGTGAATCCTGTTAAAGATCCCAAAGCTCTGTTAGGAACTATACCCTATTAAAGGTAGTACTCTATTAGGAGTAACCTCAGTAGAGGATTTCAGAATCCAAACTAATGGATCACCTTGTTAAAGGATTTGTACAATGAAGCTTGTTAGAGCTTACCCGATTAGAGGATTTGACTATTGTAGTGACTAGAAAACAATAGGTGGTGTGATCTAGAAGTAGCACAACTTGCTTGAATATATCCTCTTCTGCTCACTTAAAAATGCATCACCAACATATTCTGCAATGCCTTGAACAACTTAATACTTATATCTTCACATACATCATATCTTCAAAATAGTTCATCATAATGTCATTATATGGACATTAGATTTTATGTCAACTTAGAAATCATATCACAATTTCCTAGGTGGAGTGTATCTAGATAATCTAACATAACTCATCACAAATGACCACCAAAATTTGTCAGTTAGGTGTAACTCATCACAACCGGTGATAACTCATCACACAATCAATGAATACCGGTTGGAACACTGATGCCAGTGTGAGTTAACCACTATCAACATGTAAATCAATTGTCCTTTGTTTGCTTCTTTGATGGTTTCTATTGAATCTCCAAGTAGGTGTCAAGTCATTCTAGCATATACCGGTTGTCAACATGTACTGGTTGACACTCTTTAAACCATCATACTAAACTTCCAATACCAGTTGCAATACAAGTAACTTTAGAAGTAATATTGGTTTCTCTAATGACAATGTGATCAATGTGTGTGTACATGTTCCATCAATGACAACACATGAATTCATTCATTACAATCATCATCAAGCCAACAATCTCCCCCTTTGGTATTCATGGCAACACTTAGAAAATTTTACAACTTTACAACTAAGTGTGCAATTACAAAAATTGTACAAAAACATATTTCAACTCCCCCTTAACAATACACACAAACTTTTCAAAACACACATACATATTTCTATTCCCCCTTTGACAACAATGCCAAATTGAAAAGTAATATATATATAGAAAAATTTGTATCAAAATTTTACATATACAAAAACTTAAAAGTCTGTATTAAGGAGTATTCACTTCAATTTTCAAGAAAAAATTAATAAAAGTAAGCTTCATTTGAGAAAAATAATTTTCTCATGTTTCCAGTATGGTTTCAGTAATCTCTATGGTTGTCATAACCTGTGCAGAAAATTCTTCCATTGCATCAACTATACTCATCTCTAGAGTAGCTAAAACCGCTTCTACATTCTTATAAGGTCATTGCAGGATGTCCACTTTAGGTCTTAATAAATTCTTTAACTCCTTCAGGGATTGGAGTCTCTTTGCTTGTTCAAAATCATATAGATCTAACCGATTTTGCAAATCATCCACTGATTTGCCAAAAGCTAAGACTGAATCCTGTATAGGTATGTAGGTAGTACATATTGTAGACACCTAAAATTGTCCTATCTAATTAAATAAATATTTATATCTATTTAATTATTTTATCCTAAGTCTTCTATTAATTAAATAAATCTTTAGTTATTTAATTCATTCATTTATCCTTTTCTAGCCTTATTTCTTATTTAAATAAATACATTTATTTATTTAAACTATGATTTTCCTAAATTAAATAAATATTTCATTTATTTAATTGATCTCACTTCTTCTATTAATTAAATAGATCTTTATTTATTTAATTAATTCATTAGCCTTTTCTACCTATGACACATGTTGAACTCATCTCTTAATTCCTACACTACCTACCCTCTCATTATTTTCTTATTTCCTCTACCTACCCTCTAATCCTAGCCGACCATCTATCTTTTACACCTCTTAATCTTATCCCTCCATTTCTTACAATGTCTTCTATATAAGGAGATACTTCCTTCATTATCAACCCTCAACTATGCTTTCAAACTTTCATTAGCGATCAAACCTACTTGCAACCACATTTTCATTCTCTATTGAGCTCTTGTACACACATAAAATCTGAGAGCAAATATATCAAGAAAGATCAATGGAGATAGGAAGAATGGAGATTCAAACCCTACTGGACATGTGATGGTATAATCTTTGTGATTTTGTTGGTTTTCATTGTCTTAGGTAATCTTCATATGTTATGGTGGATATTTGTTGTTGTTAGGCTAGGGTTTTGTGGTTGAATCTATTTTAGTCTTTCAATATTGTTGTTTCCATTTACCATAAATATTTTAGCACGCCCATTGGGACTCTTGTCCCTTTTGCATTTAACATCTTTTGTTGCAGATTTTGTGTTTTTTAAGATGTAGATTTGACATTTTTTGACAACATTTTGACTTTTCGTGTCTGCATCTTCTGGAACCATGTTTTTGTTTTTCTGTTGCATTTGTGGGCCCTTGAATCGCGTCTATGTTTCCAACAATATTTATATTTTTTCAGATTGCATAATTGCATCTGTGTTGTAGAATCGCATTTGTGATCATTTTAACTGCGTCTATGTCTCAAAATCATGTTTGTGTCTGGGGACCACATCTATGGGGTTTATAGTCACGTTTGTGTGGCAGAGTCACGCCTATGTGGAATATAATCGCGTTTGTGTTCATTTTTGCATTTTTTCAATTTTTTGTTTCGTCATTCAGGGTTTCATTTTGTCATTTTTTATTTCACACCTGGTTCATTCAAGCTAATATTTTGTGATCTAGCTAACAAATTGGTGCAACTTGTCTTTGAAGCAAATCGCATTGTCGAAGGCCCCTATTTTGAAAAGTGTTTTGGATCTAAAATTTACCTAACTTGTTTTCTTACAGGAAGGGGTAATCATTTGAAGCAACCCAAACTACTAACAAATCTTTGTTGCAGGATCTTGGTAAGGGTTTTCTTTTGATTTTCATTGTATGCCTTGTTTTCATAGATTAGCAAACACTTCAATTGGTGCACTAAAATTGAACCAGTGTCTTTTGTGTCTTGGGCAATAGGTTATTTTGTGTTTCTCTTTAGAGGGCCTGCCTCCCTATGTGGTCATTAGGATTACTAGTTAGGAGAGGACAACTCAAGTGGTAGCGAGGAAAACCCACCTCTTCTGAACCACTATAAATAATTGTATCCATGGTGAAAGCCATGGGTAAAGTGTGTTGATTAGTTCATACCGACACTATGTCTCCTCATAAACCCGTTTGATCAAATTTATTTGATCAATAGTAGGGCATAACCCCTACCGGTTAGGAGCCTTCTGTATTTACAGAGTTGAAAGTGCCACATGTATGGCCACATGAGAAGATGCCCTTACTAGCACCTTTTTGTTTTAGAAAGCCAAATTCCTTCTAGTTGTTGGGGTAGGATATCGGACCTCTGGAGCGGCCCACACACATACAGTTCTTAGTAGAGATACAAAGTTTTCCATGGGGAGTTTTCATGGGGAATGGTGCTTGGCTACCCCAAAGAAGTGTGGGATCAACAACTATTGTCCTGGCCAACCATAAGAATTGTGCTTGTCTTCTTTTAAACATTCAAACATTCAAGACCAAACATCAAAACATTATGTCTTGTGTGTCTTCAAGTGTATGCAAAACATTTTTACATCAAACAACACACTTTCTTTTTAGTCATTTTGAGTCTAAAACACCTGCAAACATTGACTCCTCATCAACATTGTGTCCTCTTGTCATGAAAAATGATCACAAAATTCAGATTTGGTCACAACATCAACTTTACAAATTGGAAAATTTGCACTCAAATTTTGGAAACACGTTTGTGTCTAGCAGAACTATGACTATGTCCTGTAACCGCGTCTGTGTAGGACAAAAATGTGTCTGTGTTATCATAGAAAATTGTATTCACAAGATTCTCAGAAACGCGTCTGTGCAGCATCTAGTCAAGTCTGTGTTGGGTAATCGCATATGTGAAGTATATAGGCACATCTGTGTTTAGTATTGGAGAAAATTTACAGTCCAATAGAAAAGAGAAATCAGTTTTAGATTTCTTGAGCTTCCTAGGTTATATCTCTGGGTTTTCATCTAGAATTCAGCCTATTTATGGGGCTCACAAAGTTCATCATTTCTTTACACCTTGCATTAAATTCACATTTGTCTAAACTCGAGTCAAAAGGTCACTTGTTTTTCCCCATCTTACTTTGTAAACAAAATACATACAACAACATTTTGCTAAGTCATCCCTCATCAAGGTCTATCACCTTTGGGTCTCATTTGGTCTTACTTTGTCAACACAATACATACATACATACTTGGTCTTACACTTGGGACATTGCAAGTACACCTAAGATTCATTTACATTCCATCCAACTCTTGGTCTTCCATACTCTTTCCATTTTCATCTAGCTTCACACATCTTGGTCAAGACCTAGTTCATGGTTGACACCTATTCTCAAAAATCTAGGAGGGAAGCTAAAGAGTCTCAAGAGTCCACAAACATGAGTGGCTATGACTATGGCAATGATATCTTTTTTAATTCTGATCATACCACATTTCCTAACATGGACATTTATAGAAACATTTAGAATGTTGAGAACCTAAATGATACAAATAACAATGATCCACAAAATGACAATCTTGACAACATTTCAGTACACTCAGCAGAGGTGGAAGATGCAATCATGGATCCTCATTTCAACAAGATGATACAAGAGATCATGAGAAGAGATAGACAATATTTCTTACAAGTGATGGCACAAAGTGGAGCTAAGATACCTCATGATTTTGACATGTCCCAAATAGTGGAGATTCAACCTACTCAAGAAAGTCAACTCAACATGGATCAAAGGAGGCCTAATAGTGGAGGTACTAGAGGACTCTGTTTCATTCCTGAGTCACCATCCTCCTTATTTAAAAAACCCGAGATCTCAAATACACAGGTCAAGCTTATGGTACTCACAAAAGAACATCTCATGAAAAATTTTGTTTACGTAGACCTTTATGGAAATCCTATGCAGATAAATACACTCAATCACATATCAATGCTAAGGACCAACCTCAAAAGCAATTGGATATCCAGAGGCATGCTCAAAATTTGCACGTAAGAAAACCCCATGTAAAATTTGGGGGAAATACACAAGAGAAAAATCATGACATCTCTTATGACCCTATATCAAGTGGTCCCTACATGCATTATCCTTATAGACCTCTTCCATATAAACATGTTTACGATCAATATCATCCATATATGCAGTATCCTCCTCCTCCACCCAATGGCTCAGGCATGGGAAATGGTCCAAGAAGTCAGTCTCCACCCAATTTTTTTTGGATCAATAGATAAAGGACTTACAAAAGAAGATGGAGGATATCAATACACCAAAACCAACTTACACAATGAGAGATATATGTCCCTATCCATTTGATAAAAGCATTCCAATGCCTCCATTTCCTACACACTTTGTAACACCAAAGTTTGATAAATACAAAAGTGAAGGAGACCCTAAGGCACATATAAGACACTTTTTCACAACTTGCATTGGGGTAGCAGCAAAAGAAACATACTTGATGAGATTGTTTCCACAAAGCTTAGGTGAACAAGCTATGGAATGGTTCTCCCAATTTCCACCTCGAATTAAGTCATGGGGTGATCTAGCAGAAGCTTTCATAAAACATTTCTCATATAATATAGAGATAGATATATCAGTTACCGCTTTGTGCAATACCAAACAGAAAAATGGGGAGTCATTCCATCATTCTTACAAAGGTGGAGGAATTTAACCAGCATATGCTCTTGCGAAATTCCATAAAAGAAAATGGTAGAGATGTTTACACAAAATATCAACAAAGAAACTGGTTATGACTTGAGGAAATCTTTTTTGTCCACTTTCAAGGACATCATTGAGAAAGGCTAAGCAATAGAGAAGGTCTTAATTGAGCAAGGAATCATAAAGATATTCAAAGAAAATAAAGAGGATTTTAAAGGAAAGGACAAGCAATGATTTTGGAACAAGAACAAGAACACAGTAAATGATGGTGTTGTTGATGCTAACATAGTGAGACCAAAAATCTTTCTTTCAGGATCAAGTTCTTCTACAAACAACCAAGTAAATACTCAAGCAACTTCAAAACCATGAAGGAAATACACCCCATTGGGAGACCCACTTGAATCAGCTTTTAGGAAGCTAGTGGCAAACAAGATAATAACAATTCTAGAAAATCCTCCATATGAGAAAAAAGTGAAACCAAATTGGTGGAATGATGATGAGTACTGCGAATATCACAAGAGAAAGGGACATAAAATAGGAAATTGCCATCGCTTGGAGAACATTATACAAGATCTTATCGATAGAGGTGTATTGAGATAGACGGACATACATCTAATCAAGGACACCAGATGTTTAAGGAACCATTACCTAAACATGACAAGGGAAAATCCAAATCCATAGATGAGCAAGCTAACTATACCAAGGTTTCCTATGATTATGATTCAACCATTAATCACATTTCGATGGACAACTATGTTTCTACTATTATCATAAAGGACAAAACGCCTGAAAGTTCTACCCAAAGAGCCAAAGTTGTCCTAAAAGGCATTGGAACTTCTGCTGAAATTACCTCTAAATGTAATGTCATAACTCATTGAGGTAAAGTCACCCTGCAATGTGCTCTAGCTAAAATCACCATTTCCTCAGCAGCCAAACCTGAGTATGACCTAGTAGAATAGTTAGGGAAGATGCTCACACTTATCTCTATCCTTGAGCTTTTATGCATATCCCTCGCACATAAAGCTATCCTTGATAAAACTTTGAGAGAAACCTTTGTACCCACTGATCTAAATGTGGACCAGTTTCAAGCCATGGTGGGATATCTTTCCATTCCACATTGTCTTACATTCACCAAAGCTGACAACACATTCGTAAGCCAACTACATAATGCACCTTTACACATTGAAGCCTTCCTACACAAACATTGAATAAAACGAGTCCTGATAGATGGAGGAGATGGTCTCAATATATGTACTTTAAACACAATAATATAATTGGGATATTCAGATAAAGCTATAAATGCTACAAACAAAATTACCATCAAGGCATATGATGATGAAGAGCGTTCTGTTATCATTGTTTAAAAAATGGGTATTCTCTTCCCATAATTGGCTAAGTTTATGAAATTTTGAGTCTGGTATAGCCTTGTTATTTCTAATTGCTTTGGGTCCAAATAAGGGTTTAGGGTTTAAGTCTTAAATAACTCTTGTGTTTGAGAAAAACCCTTATAATTCTATTTCTATGTTGCTTTACTCACTTAAAGGAGGGTCCGTTGGTCGTGAAAAGTGCTCCCCCCCTTCTTTAATTTTTCCTAGGCAGGTTCATCAGCGCATTATCCTTCTATGTCTTTCCTAAAGTTTTAATTTCTTAATCGGGCTCTTAAAAGGTGAGAAGGTTCCTTTTGATCTAAAGGTGCATGTGGTTTTGTTGAGCTAAGATGCCCATGAGTTACCGATCGTGAAGTAGTGAAAGGCATAGGCGGGCCCGACCAGATGGACTGATCGTTGGGTAAAAGAGTTGCATCTTGATTGTGATCCAATGGCTCGCGTTGATTCACTAGCTAGAGATACATGGGGTTTATGTTCTGTGAAGCAACGAAAACACGTGGCGGGTCCTAGAGACAAGCAGTCTTACTTGGTTAAAGAGTGATTGGGTTGGAAAAGGATCAATGGCTCACATTGATTCGTGGTTGGGAGATGCGCACGTTTTACCTTTCACGAAGTAGCGAAGAGGTGGCGGGTCCCGCTAAAGGTGGTGGATCTAGCTGGTGATGACAAAGCAGTGATAGGGTGCTCAGTTGGCAGTCCGTAGTGGGCCCGAGCAAGGTTGCCATAGAAAGAGTAAACAACGAGCAAGTTCCTGATATCTTACAGCTCACGTAGATTTGCGAAGGTAAGATGCTAGTAAGTTAGTCATCACAAAATAGCAAAAAGGCTAGTGGGACCCAAAAAATAGGCAAGGCATGAAGTTAAAAGCTGATCATATCTGTTTTGATCCGACTCTCGTTGTTTCGTGGCTGCAAGCCAAATGAAGATTAATGTTCACGAAATGGCGAAAGACAAGTAGACATCACACAAAGGCATGACGTGGCATGATAGCTGCTGCATTTCGTAGAGCTTGATACTGATGTGTCGAATGGCACGTGGCTCTAAAGGGTAGTTGAGGGCCCGCCCAGGTGTAACCGATAGTTATGTGGGAATAATAAAGAGAACACATGGCGGATTTAGGGTGGAACCCAGAGGAATTTTCTAGAGCTAATGGCCGACTGCCATGTGGCATTTGTTAACTGGCGAATAAATAGAGTAAATGATTTCTGAATAAAGGGCCCACTTAAAAGGTTTGAATCTTGTTAAAAAGTATTCATCTCGTGGTCGATCCAACGGTTCTTGTTGTTTCATGGCCTGAAGGTGCCTTCGGCTTAATCTCTGCGAAATGGCAAAAATTGTTAGCCATCAAGATGAGGTGTGGTTAGTCAGTGAGGTTGACGATCCTAGTTAGAGTTAAAGACCGGGTGTTTTGAGCATGATCTAATGGTTGGCGCGGCTTCGCGAAGGAAAAGTGCATGAGTGTTAAAGCCCATGAAGTCGCGAAAAGGAGGTAGGGCCTGACACTAACGCAGATAGATCAAATGGAGATAAAGATAATGTAAGTTCTTATGATCCAACGACCAGTGTTGCTTCACAAAAGAAAAGAGCACAAGTTTATTTTTCTGCGAAATGGCGAAAGAGCGAAACAGAGGAAAGACTTAGAGAAGTTATGACCCTTTGGAGCCAGTTTTGAATTCGATTTGGTGAATTCAATTCTGAAAAGAAAGTCGAAGCATGCGGAGTTAATTTCTAAAAATTCAATGCCAGCTTGTCCTTATGATTCCGCATCAACTTGATTGCTAGTATTGTTTCATCGAAGTTTGTTGCAAAGCAAATTGGTGCGGAGCATTTCTCTTCAGGTGAATAATTAGGTTTTTGTGCTTTTCTTGATAATTTTGGTCTATTTCCAAATGTTGTTGTGTGAATTATTTCATTTGAGGTCTGTGCTAGTTGCTAGTGGTTTAGTTGCTTGTTCAGAATGGCACCAAGAAGAGAGTTGACAGGAAAAGTCAATTATCAAGACAAAAACATCTGTGATGATTTTTTAGAGCAATTAACCATGTCTACCAATGTTGGGGCTAAGGCCAAAGAGCTAGTACCAAAGAACCCTCGCCTGAAAATTGGGGATGGCCTATATGATAAAGGAAATTGGTTAAGGGACCCTAAAATAGGAATATTAGGTTTAGGATTGTTCAAAGTCAGTTTTGGATAGAGACATTCCCCAACTCCTTTGAATAGCATATGGGAACTGGATGTAGGAAAGCTTGTGGTTCTAGGTGTTTTCATGGATGTAGATTTGTTGACCCTAATTGCATAGAATTATGACCCTATGGCAAGATGCATCAGGAATATAAAGGGATCAGTCCTGATTGAAATAAATGAAGATGAATCCAAGAAAGTGTTTAAACTCAGTGAGGCCTCCAATTTGTTAGAGCCTATTGACTTTGAGTCATTAGCCCAGGTTTACAATGCACAGAGGGATCATCTTAGGAGTGGCCCATTGAAAGAATTGTTTGTTAAGATAGGGGGGTTAACAGTTGTAGGCCCCAGCACAATGGAACCATTCTCCCTCAATTTATTCACTCTGAGAGCTAAGGGTATGTACTGGGCATTATGTAAGATCTTTGGAGAAGATGCTGAAAAAAATATGCCAACCCATTACATGTTAATGATTGCACAAATTCTAAACCCCTCCCTAGCAATAACATTTTATTATGCCCCATACCTTGCTAATGCAATTCATAAGGGGCTAGTAGGGATCAAAAATGGTAAGGTGGATAGGCCGTTTGGATGGTACTCCATGTTAATGCACATGTTCTTGTTCAAAGGTGTTGATTACTTTGCAAAGGAAATGGACTTGATCAAGGTAAAGGATAAGGAAAAGATGCTTGTTTAGCTTTGGAGCACTCTTTTATCCTGGGATAGAGAAGATGCCAGTTTTTTGAAGTTTGATAGATGTTTTGCATCTAAAATTAGAATTCTTTTATGCAGAGAAAACCCTAGAATTCCTAAGGCTCTTTTGGAATTCCTCAGACCTAAGGAGTTTGCAGAGGATATTAAGATTGTTCACAATTGGGGAGACATGTATTTGTACCTTGTGTCTAGTGTTTTAAGAGTGTATGGATTTAGAGGCACCCCCTATTTACTACCCTATCAAGTCCCATTAAAGATAGGGATCACAAAAGTATTGAGACAATTTGGAGGAGTGCAAGAGGCAGAGATAACCAATAGGGGTAAAGGGACCATTTTCCCAACTATTACCATGGCCCACCATTTTGTAATCACTAAGGGTGGATGGAAATATTTTGAAGAATTCTTTAAGCCATATAGGCTGTCAACTGCAATTTCTAGATGTGCAAACCCTGAGGACTTCTTCAATGGCATGTTTAGAAAGAGAGCAGTGTGTAGAGGTAGGCCTCACCAATTTCAGTTCCCCAAAGATCTAATTAGAAATGAATTCAGCTTAGATGAGAAGGAACTAAGGAAGGAGAAGTGGATAGCATACAAGAAGGCACTTGATTTTATCCATCAATTTGACAGTAGCTATGATCCTCTTTCTAGCTTCAACCCTTTTGAGGAGAAAATCAAATTCTTGATTCTCTATTTTGAAGACCTCATGTAGACCTTAAAAGAAAAAAGGGAGGCCATAATGCAAAATGATCTTGATAAGGTTAAGTTGGTCTTGGCCAAGCCTGCCTTTGCTAAGGCTATCCCACCTGGTGACTATGTAATGCATAAGAAGTCAAAGTACACTGTGATGATGCTAGTGATAGGTGAGCCTTCCACTTCAAAAGGGAAAAGGAAAATTAAAGATGTCATTGACATTCAGGATTCCCCTAAAAGACAAAGAGTGGGAAAGGAAGTAGGAACTGATCTACCTCAATATTCTCCATCTCAGTCACCCATCCACATTGGAGATGAACAAGCAGTGGCTGAACAATTATTATAGTTAGGGAGTCTCGGTGAGATTGCCTATACTTATGAAGAGACCTAAGAGGGAATGCCTAAAGAGCCACCCAGTGCTGAAATGAATTTGACTGATGGTGAGCTAAAAGGCCAAGAATTGGACCTTATTGTTATGCAAGCCAGTGAAGAATTCTTGGCTAACAGTAACTTTGTCACAAAAGGGGCTTTTATGCAATTTGTATGGAAGCAAAACATGGAGAAATTCAAGGTCAGATGTGAACAAAGGAAGAGTGAACAACCTCTCAGAGATACAACTCAGGTGGAGGAAGAGATAAAGCAAGAAATGATGGAAGAATTTAAAACTATCGCCCCTGAGAAAGGAAGAGAAATGGTAGCAAAGGCTGGTGTGTTGATTCTCCCTGAATGGGATATAGTCAATGCTCTAGTGCTCGATGCAATAAGGAAGGAAACAAAGCCTATGGAAGGAGTGTCATTCAGCAAGGATAATGTTGCTCTTGTCATGTGGTATTTAAGGAAGGATGAGAATAAAAGAAGGAAAGATGCATCAGATTCTAGCCTCCTAGGAGGCATGATTGTTAAGAGAGTCCAAGATACAGGGGTAGTGGAAGCTGCAAGCACTATTTTGGAAACTGCAAAGCTCAATGTGGTAGTAGCAAAGAGAGAGGCACAAGAAAGAGCTAATCTCCAATTGAAGTTGGAGACTATCTTAAAGGCCTACAATGAGGCTAAAGAAGGAATAGCCAATAGAGATAACATCATTGCTATTCTCCAAAGTTAGTTGGTAGGTCAACACCATCCAGGTGAATCCTCTACACTCATGATAGCCTCCTCTCCAGCAAGAACCCCTCCTACTAGTCCCATTGTAGAATACCCCCCTTCTCCTATGCCTTCTGGTTCCCAATCACCTGAAAGTGTCCAACATGAGTTGGAAAGGTTGAAACAAGCTGAAGCCTTGTTTGCAACAAATATGAAGAGAAGGTGAAAGCCATAGTCTTGAAGTTTGCTGACTCAGTCAAGGCCCCCATTGTATACATAAATATGAAAAGGATTTTTGATGTTATGATCAAATTTAGTGAAGATGAGGCCACTTTGGAGCCTGTCCTTAATAAGTGGATGCCCAGAGGTAAAGAATTGGAGCTCATGTGCTCGTCCCATCTAGATGCAGAGGAGAACGACCTTCTAATGTCTACCAATGAGTTTATAAAAGAGATGAATATTCTCTCAGAGGAAAGGGTAGGTGTGAAAAGAAAAGCCAGGCTTTATAGAAAAGAATATTCAGATCATAAATTTGAATTGTTTCTAGGAGGTTTTATTGGTCCAATTCAGTTGAAAGAAGAGAAGACCTAGTTGAAAGAGGTGGACCACAATGTGTCCTTAAGATCAATCAAATTATCAAAACTGATGACACCTCCCTATTTGTCCAAACAATTGAAGAAATTGAAAAGGTGAAATCTCATTACAGTTTCATAGAAAAGGAAATTGGACATTTAAGAGTCACTTGGAAAAGGCTAGAAGACATGAAATAGAAGGTTGTTAGTTTTGCTTGGCCAAGTGATGATGTTTTCAAGAATGGAAGGACAATTATGTGAGACAAAAAGAAGATGCTCCGAAGCAGTTAGAAGAGGTTGTGACAAAACAGAAGGCGCAAGAAGCTATAGATGTTGAAAAGAACATGTAACCATTTCTTGGAGAGTAATTCGGTTTGTAACAAACTTTCTCAAAAGGGTTCAAAGCTTGTATGCATCCATGCTTTTATAAATGGATACGGGGATAATGAAAAAGGGATCACAAGAATTAGTAGAGAAACTCTGCAGAAATTTATCTGCGTTATTTTAGTGTTTCACAAAAAGTTATCTGAGTTTTTGTAAGATTTTCCAGATTGAATAAATATACAGACCATTAAACTTTGAGCCTTAAATTTGTGTTGTCTTCTAGTCTGCCTTCAAATATTTTACTAGTTTCATTTGGGTAACTTAGGGTTATTTCAATTGAACAGGGATTGCAATGCAAATTTTATAAATATGTTTCTTAGCTTTCTTCTTCAAGAGGGGAATTAAATACGTGAGAAATATCTTTATCAGTAGGTTATTTTTTGGGAATCTTGAATTTGATGAACACTGTTTAGTATAATATGAGAGGATTATCATATATGTCAGGCATGTATGGAGTTGATAAAAGCCAAAGTGATTGAGATGCATGGATATGTTTAATTCTGGAGTTCTTGTTTAAAATAGATGACTCTATAGCCCGATGGATAAGGCACTGGTATCTATTAATGTTTTCTTTTCTAAATCTCTTGAGGATCAACACTGAAAATGAGCCTAAGTTTTCCTATATGTTTTTAGTTTCTTGTTTAAGGTGATAAGATCCACTAGTTTTTGGACAATGGTTACTAAGGATTTTGTTTAAAAGTGTGAAAGTATTCACATAAGGTATACCCGCCTGAACTTTGGATAAGTTCGAAGTGTAGAAGGTTACTAAAACCTTGTCATATGCTGCTCTAAGGTTCTTGTTCCTTGAGTTCTCCATTCACATACAGAGTTATTTTCTCTCATCAAAGAGGATAAGAAGGGGATCAGAATTTGAGAACAACACGTTCATCCAAGGGCACAGTCACCTTACCTCTCAGAGTAGGGCCGGTTACAAAGGATGCGATTTGTCAAGTCCTAGACCTCGATCTCACATACAACATATTTTTAGGATGTCCGTGGATTCATAAGATGAGGGTAGTCTCATCTACATACCATCAATGCATTAAGTTTCCTCATAATGGAGTTGAAGTAACAGTTAATGGTGATCCTAATCCATTTATATACTACAATAATTTGAGGCCAAAAGCCGAGACAATAATTCCAATTAATAGAGAGGCTATCCCATCATCGTCATATATTGACCCTGAGTCATTAAAACCTTCAACATCAAAGAAAGGTGAGCTTAAAGGGAAGTATCAGAATAGATGCATGGGTGAATACACTCTAAATCAAACCATGTGCTTGCAAAAAGCTACGAATTCACCAAAAGAATATGGACGACCACATCCTTCTAAACGGGTATCTATCATTATACTAAAATGGGATCCTACTATATTCCAAAAGTGGGGTGAAATGGAAGAAGAATTATAAAAAAATACTATATAGAGACCCTGAAGATGATACACAAGATCACATCAAGATACCATGTCAAAAATATGGCAAAGGATTAAAGATCCTACAAAAGTTTGGGTATGATGGTAAAAGTCCTCTTGGCTTAAGAAAAGAAGGTATCACTCAACCTTTGCAACCAAAATTGACATTTAAAAATTAGCGCTTGAAAGGGCTTGGTTTCATATCTTCCATGGTAAACACTCGCAAATCAGAAGAAGCATTACAAATCAAAATTCCCAATGATCAACAAGAGAGTTACCATTCCACCAACTCCCATGAATGGGAATGGAGTTCAGACAAATCATCCAGTGATTTTGAAATTACCAAGACATTTAGAGAACCAGGTGAACCCACAAAAGAAGAGGAATTTTATAGAAAATTCAAAGTTGGTCAAGAAACAACCCCCAAGGATCCCACACAGTCTTTGTTTTTAGGTTCTAGTTCAAAATCACGAAGAATGAGGACACCCATTTGTGCATACGCTTTTAGTGATGAAAATTTGGACTCATTCACAATCGAGATAGATGATGAGAGTGCCAGCAAGGACCTAGACAACTACCTTGATATACCTAAATATAACTGTATCTTCACCCTTACTCCCGCTGATTTTGAAAACATTGAAGGCCTTCCCCTTGTTCACCACCAACTTATTGATTGGGACGAAGAAGGACTTGTAAAATTCGACACATTCCAAAATGATGAGGCCTTCATTGACTATTTAGGCATACAAGATGATCTTCCACTTGGGAACCATAAGGCAGGATACACTATAGAACTCAACAACATAGCATATTTTGGTGAGGGTGTTGGGCCTTCCTATTGCAAAAATGTAAAAATAAAAAAAAATCATGGGTTTTACAGTGAAAACCACATTATGGCACTGTCTGACCCCAAAAAAGTAAAAAGAAAGGATGTATCTGAGGGTGAAAACCTCTCTGGGGCTCCCAAAGATAGAAGGCTCGACATTCTCCCAACATCATATGAAGAAAAATCATCCATGCTAGTAGAGGAGACTATCAAAATGAACATTGGTACAGAAGAGATTCCACGTAACATATTCCTGGCACAATCTCTGACAAAGAGAGAAAGACCGAAGTTCATAAGTTTCTTCACAGAACGACCAATCAATTTTGCATGGTCATATGTTGATATGCCTAGACTGGATCTGGATTTAGTAATGCATCATTTGACAGTTAAACTAGGAGAAAATCCAGTGAAACATAAATTAAGAAATATGCATCCAAAAGTGGCATTATTAGTAAAGGTGGAGCTTGAAAAATTGTTGGATGTCGGATTCATATGACCAATTGATTATCCTGAATGGATCTCCAAATCAGTACCAGTTAGTAAGACAGATCACAACATCAGAATATGTATAGATTTTAGATACATCAACAAAGCTTGTCCTAAGGATGACTTTCCATTGCCAAACATAGACCTGATAGTGGATCTCATAGCAACTCATGCAATGTTATCTTTGATGAAAGAACATTCTGGCTATAACCGAATAAAAATTGCACTTGACGACCAACACACAACAACGTTTACTTGTCCCTGGGGTACTTTCTGCTGGAATGTCATGCCCTTCGGGCTAAAGAATGCAGGTGCTACATACCAACGAGCCATGCCTACTATTTTTCATGATCTTATGCATGTAACTATAGAAGATTATGTTGATGACCTCTTGGTAAAATATTTAGACAAAGACACATTTAGACATCCTTTCAATCACTTTTGATCAGTTGGAAAAGTACAAAGTGAGACTCAATCCCAAGAAGTGTGTCTTTGGAGTAACCTCCGAGAAGCTCCTTGGATACATTTTTTCAAAAAGAGGAATTGAAGCCGATCCAACAAAAGTCAAAGCTATATTAGAAATTCCACCTCCAAGGAATATCAGTCAACTTCGATCTTTACAAGGAAGACTCCAGTCCATACGAAGACTCATAGCACAACTTGCGGATAAATGTAATCCTTTTCAGCACTTTCTACACAAGAATATCAAATTCAAATGAGATGATAATTGCCAACAAGATTTTCAAATACTCAAAGATTATCTTCTGAATCCACCAGTCTTGATGCCACTGGTTCTAGAACAACCCCTGTTACTCTACATATCAGCTACACAAACAGCACTGGGGGCACTCTTGGCGAAACAAGATGTTGGAGACAAAGAAAAGGCAGTATATTAAGTTTCAGTTGTACTTTGGTTGGTTATGAGATTAACTACACACTAATTGAGCATGCGTGTCTTTTTGTGGTTTTTGTTTTGCATAAATTATGACACTGCATGCTAACTCATAAAACTAAGTTGGTCGCAAGGATAGATCCATTGAAATATCTTCTCAATAAGGCGACGCTTACTAGTAGACTAGCCAAATGGGTGATGATCTTGAGTGAATTCGACATTGAATATGTGGATAGAAAAGCAATAAAGGGACAAGCTATTGCATATTAGTTAGTAGATCCACCCAGATAGATGATGCTCCTCTAACTTCAGAGTTTCTAGATGAATCCATCCTGGTGATATCACACACAAAGCCTTGGCAACTGTACTTTGACAGCTCGTACATGCAACATGGTGTAGGAGCTAGCATCCTCTTTATCACACCTTAAGGGGATTACATTCCCAAATCATACCGATGTTATTTCCTTGCACTAATAATATAGTAGAATATGAGGCATTAACAACTAGATTATGATTGCAGTTCAGTGGAAGATCTAGGAACTTCATGTTTTTGGGGACTCTCAACTTGTAATTCATCAAGAAACTGATGACTACCAAACAAAGGATGAAAAATTAATGCCCTACAAGAAAATGGTAGATGACTTCAAGAAATATTTCATAAAGATAACCTTTGAGTAGATACCAAGAGAACAAAATTGAGCTACATATGCCATGGCTACTATTGCCTCGCTGGTTGATGTACCGCAAAATAAAACCTGCTATGAGTTCTTGGTGGATAAACTTTTGGTTCCCTCGTATGAGTTCACTCCTACTGAGATGATATGTGTCGTTGGTCCTGATTCCCATTTATATGTTTCCATTTTCACATACCTTCGTAAAAATATCCTTCCTCCTGACTTATCCAACAACCAACACCATACTTTCATTCGCCAATCTTCCCGATATGTTATTTTAGCCAATACCCTATAGCGTCGAGGTCTAGATGGCACTCTTCTTAGATGTTTAGAACTGGATGAAGCTCAGATACGCAAAGTTCATGAGGGTATATGTGGTCCACATTCTAGTGGTCCTATCTTAGCTAGGAAACTCATCAAGACTCGATATTACTAGCCCACTATGGAAAAATATTCATATCAGTTTGTCAAGAAATGTAAGCAATGTCAAATTCATGGAGACCTTATTCATGCGCCAGCACAAGAACTTCAATCGATTGTGACTCCTTGGCCCTTTTCTCAGTGGGGACTCAATCTCATAGGCAAGATTCACCCTCCTTCCAATGGCCTCAAATTCATTATCAATGCCACAAAGTATTTCACAAAATGGATTGAAGTCGTGCCTCTTACACAAGTCACTAGAAAATAGATTGCTACATTCATTCTTAACTATATCATTTTCCAGTATGGTATTCCTCTTTCCATCATCACCGATGATGGACGTCCCTTCAAGAACCAAGATGTTCATTAACTTTGTGATCACTTCCATATTACCCATCATTTCTCCACTCCATATTACCCCCAAGGTAATGGTCAAGCTGAGGCATCTAATAAAACCATTCTTAAAATCCTCAAAAAGACAGTCGATGACCCTGGCCGAAATTGGCATATCCAACTTAATCCTGCACTTTGGGCTTACCACACAAGTGTTCACACACCTACAAGATCCATACCTTATTCACTTGTCTATGGCACCGAAGCAATCTTTCCTATTGAGGCCGAGTTACTATCTTTGCGAGTCTCTTTGCACAATGTTATCAGTGATGAAGACTACAGGGTCTCTCGATTACAAGAACTAGAATTATTGGATGAACAAAGACAAACTGCTTTTAATCACCTCAAGGCTTATCAACAAGGATGAGTCATAGTTACAATCATAAGGTTAAGCCTTGTCTATTTGAGGTAGGTGATTTAGTTCTCAAGGAAAATCCTAAAAAATAGCAAGACAGAAAGAAGGGAAAATTCGAAATGTCATCACAACAGTCTATGGATCTGGTGCATATCAACTTTCGACACCAAATGCAGAACCTTTGGAGAATCCTATCAAGAACATGCACCTTCACAGGTTTTACACATAGCTCTTCAGAATATCTTAATTCAAAAATACAAAAAAAATTTAAAAAAATATCAAAAATACAAAAAAATCATAAAAATATCAAAACTACAAAAAGATCAAAAATAGAAAAAAATCATAAAAATATCAAAACTACAAAAAAATAAAAATAAAATTAAAAAATACAAAAAAAACCATAAAAATAAAAAATTGTTACTTGGTGAAAACCTGGCAAACAGGCACCTTGTGACACAAAAAAATACAAAAATAAAAAAAGTAGAGAGAAATAATTCGTCCAATGGTGAAAACCACTTCGGTGGCTCCCTGGGCAAGTACCATGGTGAAAACCAAGTTATTGGCATCATGTGTAGAGACATTGCTCATCCCTCCTTCCGGACTCAATCTCATCATTTCACTTTGCACACACTCACAGCCTATCCATCCATAATAACCTTACCCACTCCCATCATGGCTTGTTATTGATCTACCTAAGATTGGTTAGCCATTCATAATAATCCTTCCTTTTCACCCCTTTCCATCCATAATAAATCAGATCCTATATGTGGCTAAGGCAAATCCTAATTTTGGTGATGGGTGTGGAACTTAGAGCATTACACATTCTAAGGAGTACAGTTTCTTCCATTTTTCTTCAGTCTATCTATGCACAACCTACAATAAAGAAACACTTGCATCACAGCTCCACAATAAAGTTTCGTCTTCTCTGCAATAAAGTATCAGTTTCATGGATTCAGTCAGTTTCAGATGGGACACAAACAACAATGGGCTTCAACAAATCAAATCTTTCAACAGACTTAGATAACATTATGGTTCAACGCTATCTATCCTTTTGTGAACGAAAACATTGTGACCATAATCAAATAGACTTATACAAGTGACAAGAGACACTAAACTTGAGGACTACAATGGATGTTGGTGTCGAGTCTTGGTTTTCTTTTGATTTAATCTCCAGGATGTCTTTGACTAGAAAGGTGAGGATGGGATATGTTCACCTATTTTTTTGATGTATGTGGATTGTCTCTTAGTAATGCTATGACTTGTCCAAGGATATGAGGATATTATGAGTCTAGTGTGAACTGGGGCATTCCTTGTTTGCGACTGTCTGATCTCCATGCAAATGGGTACAATGACTTTCTGGGTCGAACATATACCTGGATTGTCATAACCTATTTTCCATAATAAAAGCTCAATTATGATAATAGAACAAGAAGCTCTTTCACTTCCACATCTTCTATCTTTCATCCCCCTTTCTTGATTGACCTCCATCATCCTTCTTGAGTCCGTGTAGCCTGCTATTACATGGCTAAGTATAGTGACACACCAAAAATATTTGCATTTCATTTAGTTTACACCAGCATTACCACATATTAGCATTTCATACATACATATAGATGTCACAATTGCACCATATCCTACACACAACACATGTTAGCACATTTTACATTTTCATCATGTAAATAGTTATTTGCATTATCATATTCATATGCATTTCATACATTCCCATTTGCATTTGCATAACTAATCAAACATAAAAGAACAAAAACATATTGCATTTCATCATGTACATATTTTCATCCATATTATAAGCATCATAGAAGCAACATCACATAGGTACACATGAATATAGTTGCCGCAAGGATGAATCATCTCATATATATATCTCAAAATCATAAGTGTCATGATACAATGATGTCAAAATACATATGGCTACAAATTCACTTGAAGGTGTCTAAATCATAATACAAACATGGTACAAAAAATGATACATAGGGAGCCCTCTAAGGCTATGATGAGTTCCCTCCCTCAGAGCCAACTGGCCTCGATGAAGTTTGAGCCCTGGAAGCCCCTGCCCTAGGATTATCTCTCCTACCCCCTCTATCTAGTGTTGGTGGAGGACCCATGACCCCACCACTATACGCATGTCTCCTGTCTCTCCCTCCAGTGGTCGTCGTAGTCTATGATGGTCTCTGAAAGCTCCTAGCCCACTGATTTGGTGGCACCAATCCATAATACAGATCTCTCCAGTAGGCTATATCCTCTCCTACTCATAGAACATAGACGTATCTGGCCCCAGTGTCCTCTGTTGCATGCCTACCTGCCCTCAGTGTTGTCTCAGCCTCCATGTAGCGTTGAATAACCTGATCTCTCTCCCACTTAGTGTCCCTAAATTGTCTCTTGAGCCTAGCCCCATCTCGCTCTAGGTCATTTATCTCATCTGCCTGTCCCTGGCAGATCTCTCTCAAGGATAGTAGCTCATACTCCTCCTCTCCTCCCCCTATCCCTGTGGCTGCTTTTGTGGCTGTCCTTGTCCCTATCCTTGTCCTTGTTCCTCTCCATGTACCTATCTAGGAACCTGTACTGCTGGCACCTGTAAAGGCAATCCACCTCTACCCCTAACTACATGAGCCTACCTCTCTTCTCCGCCATCTCTCCTCTAAGCCACCCTCGTCTCTGCTACTACCCCTCACCTCCATTGTCAGCCTCTACCTCCACCATCCCCACTATCATCTCCACCATCACCCTCTATCGGCTCCCCTAGATCCATCAACTGTGGAAATGGATGCTCTGCCCAATATGCATTGTACTCCACATCCATCCTTGCATCCTCCAAATCTACACAAATATCCCAAGCCATGGGAACCATCTCCAACATCTATGTCACTACCTAATCATAAAACATTAACAAACCTAAATGAGCCTGATCTCTCATTGTTTGCGCATACATCCCTGAGCCTCATGACATCTGTTGTATCCTACCAAACTGTCTGCATACTCTATCTGTCAACTATCACTCAATGACATATGGTGTACGTCCAATCAGATACCTACTCCTGAACACATATGGCAGATCCACCGCATCATCCTCCCATTCCTCACAATCTAGGTAAGGCCTCCACACCACATTGTCTATCCCATCGATCACTAAACGCCAATACTCTAGCCTCCAAATTTGTGGCTAGGAAGTAATCATATCATACAAATGCACATAATTGCTCTCATGTCCCCTTCCTCTAAAGTGTATTGGCCATGTAACCGAAAGATGCTCATATGTCCATACCTACAGTAATGTCACTCTGCACCCCAATCCTGCTGATCCATGATACACAAACTGATGCAACTTATAATACAAGTGTTCTAGCAAACACGACCCCCATGCAAACCTGGTGTTCTCAGTCACTAATGTCTCCAGAGTCCTCCCCCAGCCCATAGCCAACCCTCATGTCACCTTGTTTGGACAGAGGAACCCACTGATAACTCCTACCAGCACCATCGATAGCACCAATCCTATCAATATCATGGTGTCCCAAGCCACATGTCCTACCCTTATTTCTAGTCCTGGATCTTGAAACACTCATCGCAGTGCCTCCCGATCTCCCTCTTGATCATAAGGAACCAACTCCCCAACGATCGATATCCTCAGTATCTTGTACACATCCTCTAAGGTGACTCTCATCTCACCCATCGTCGAATTAAACATGCATGTCTCTAAGTGCCATCTCTCAGCTAATGCAGTCAACAATCCCATGTTCGCCTAAAACTCAGGCATATACATAATGTATCACAAGCCCATGGCCTTCACTACTGCTCTATCCTCAAATGTCAGCTTTGTTCGTAACCCCTGAGTCAAAGGGAATCTCTCTCATGACTCTAGCATAGGTAGGTCCTCTTGCAGTCAAGCAAATCAATTGTGTCACTCCTAGTAGTACTCCATGTTCATCATAAAGTGTTTCTCTTTTATCCTAGTGCTTATATCTATCATATAGCACTCTATCCTAGTGGTACTCCATGTTCATCACAAAGTGCTTATTTTTTATCCTAGTGCTTATATTTATCATATGGCACTCTATCCTAGTAGCATTCCATGTTCATCAAAAAGTGTTGCTTTTATCTTTTAGGGAACCTACTTGTGTGTATCCTCTTGAGTAGCTTATCCAATTGACAACGTATGTTCTATAATAGAATTGTCAATTTCAGCCTAATCCAATTGGCAACGTATGTTCTATCACAGAATTGCCAATTTATTTGGTACTCCCTGTTCATCACAAAGTGCCTCACTCTGTCCTATCCTAGGGTCTCTACTTGAGTGTATCCTCTTTAGTAGTTTTCCCTGATTGGCAACATATGTTTTATCACAGAATTGTCAATCCTAGCCCTATCTATTATCCTAGTCTTCCCTAGAGGACTTGTTTGAGTGTGTCCTCTCAGCAGCTTATCCAATCAAAAGTGTATGTTTATCATAGAACTATCAATTTGACCTTGAAGACATAAACACACATTCATGACAAAAATGCACTTACATACTTCATAGACGTTTTTGCATTTCACAGACACACCTGAAACACATAGACATGCCTCTGTTCTGCATAGAGACGCATGCATTTCACAAACGCGCTTTTGTCATAGATACCTTTCAAACCATAGATGTGTTTAGCACCAACATAGACGTGCCTAACCTACCCAGATGCGCCTAGCACCAATGCAAATGTGCCTTCCCATCTTTTGACATGCTTGACATTTTTGTAACATACCTAATATGCATTTATTGACCTACCTAACATGCATTTATGACAATAATTAATGCAACAAGGTACAAGGAGGTTTTGTGGTACTCACTAGCTCTCTTGCATCTGTTGGCCTCTGATATCAGGTAACGTGATCGAATCTATGCACCAATGCCATTGCTACTGACTACTCTCTGCCCTCTCTGCACTATGATCTCTTAAGATGTGTGGATGACAATGAGGATGTTTTCCCTTGTAGTCTATCTTATAGACTACCCTAGCCCTAGTCTCCCGAGTTAGTCTTCTTTATCCTGTGACTCTGTCACTCTATCATATCTTGTCAGTCCTTTCTCGCCTTTCTTTCTTATCGAGAGATTACCTGCAATCTTTCAGACTTTTTCATCCAATCTCTCGGGGGGCATATCATTCCCATCTTGGGGAAACTTTGTATCAGTTTATCTTATCTTCTTTGAAACAACATGACAAGCTGGATTGTCTCAAAGAGGGGCAAAATGTAGACACCTAAAATTGTCCTATCTAATTAAATAAATATTTATATTTATTTAATTATTTTATCCTAATTCTTCTAGTAATTAAATAAATCTTTATTTATTTAATTCATTCATTTATCCTTTTCTAGTCTTATTTCTCATTTAAATAAATATTTCATTTATTTAATCGATCCCACTTCTTCTATTAATAAATAAATATTTAATTAATTAATTAATTCATTAGCCTTTTCTACCTATGACACATGTCACTCATTTCTTAATTCCTACACCACCTACCCTCTCATTATTTTCTTATTTCCTCTACCTACCCTCTAATCCTAGCCGACCATCTATCTTTTACACCTCTTAATCTTGTCCCTCCATTTCTTACAATGTCTTCTATATAAGGAGATACTTCCTTCATTATCAACCCTCAACTATGCTTTCAACTTTCATATGTGATCAAGCCTACTTGCAACCACATTTCCGTTCTTTGTTGAGCTCTTGTACACACATAAAATTTGAGAGAAAATATATCAAGCAAGATCAATGGAGATAGGGAGGATGGAGATTCAAACCCTATTGGACATGTGATGTTATAATCTTTGTGATTTTGTTGATTTGCATTGTCTTAGGTAATCTTCATATATTATGATGGATCTTTGTTGTTGTTAGGCTAGGGTTTTGTGGTTGAATCTATTTTAGTCTTTCAATATTGTTGTTTCCATTTTTACCATAAACACATATCTTTTCCAATTCTAGTTCTATCTCTTGTCTCCTCTTAACTAAATCAATATAGAAAAAATGAAACATTAGATGTGTAAGCTAGAATTTTGCCTCTTGTCTCAATAGCTTTTCTCAAAAGATCTTTGTTCAGGGATAGAGAAATCTTCCCTGTATTAATATCTTTCATTATATGTTGACCTCTTTTCTTCTTGTAGTTTAGTTTTTCTCAGCTAAAGTCTGAGTTGCTTCCTCAAGGAACTTGAGTTGGTCAGAGGCATCAACAACCAACTGGCCAAGCTTTCCAATAGGAGTTGACAAGTTCCCTATAGCAGTCTCTAGTAGAAGACTTGACCAAATTTCTACAACAATTTGGATGGTTTCTGCTTCCTTCCTCTGATCTTTAAGCCTCTCCTTCTAAGCTCTGGATTGCATCACAATTGCAATCTCCAATAATCCTGATGCACTCATATTGTCAACATATATAGGTTCTTTGATGCCTAATAAGTCATCATTATCATCATTTTGCTGGTTGACTAATGCCTTTTTTGGTTCAGCAGATTTCTCCTTCTTAGTTTTATCTTGATCTTTCTCCTTTTCCTGTTCAGAGGAATTTTCTGCTACTCTTTCAATGGGTTTCTCCTGGGTAGCTTGCGAAATTGGTGGTAGTTGTGATTTCACTTGTTGATCTTTTACTGGTGGGGGTGGAATATCCACACTTGGTTGAGTTGATGGTATATCCACTGCATTAATCAATGAAATAGATGGTGGCTTCTTGTCTGGTTCAATGATATTCCTAGACAAATCAATGGTATCTTGTACATCATCAACAAAAATTACTGGTTGGGAAGTAGTGTCATCCTTATTTTTGATAGGATAGATAATATCAGCTTGTAATATTTCTTCCTCATCCATTTCTTGTCTTTCCACAATATCTTGTTCATTATCCCATTGGGACTCTATCTGCTTATGCATTGTCTGAATGTCCCTTGTTATCTGATGAGTATCAACTTCAACAGATTGCATCTTTCCACTTATTAACCTTAATCTCCTTGACTTGGAATGAAATTGTGTTTTGTTGTTATTAAGAAATGCAATTAACTCATCTTTAGACAAATCAAGAAAATATTGAATAAACACATTATCAATAATTTATTTTTCTTTCTTCACAACTTCTTCTCATTTATTCAAAAGAATAGAATATAAAGAATCCGAAATTTCATTCTTAAGATCATGAGGTAATCAATTGTAATGACACAAATGGTTGATTACATGTTGAACAATGTGTTTCTTCTGATCTTCATCAAATGAATAAAAAAATTCTTTAACATTATCAAACCTATTCCTTCCTAATGTATTTATCATTCTCTCAAAATTAGTCATAGGCTTGTAAGACAAAGCTTTAATGGGAATACTCTGAGAGGTAGATTCAATTGGTTTGGCCTTCTTGCCAGTTGCCTTCACTTTCTTTGGCTCCTCCTCAATGTCATTGCCATCAGATTCTTCTTGAAGAATTAGTTGCTGACCTCTCTTCTGATTCTTTTTCCCTTTACCACTACTAGGTGGAGCACTACTAGTTTCAACTTTTGCAGTTTGCTCCTCAACAATATCCGATCTTTTCTTCTTCTTGTCCACTGGAGATGCCAATAGGTTATTGGCATAATCGATCAATAAGTCATAATTAACTTCATAGCTCATGTCTTCCATTTCATCTTCTCTGGGTTCAATAGCCTCCATCAAACAAAAAATAGTAGTGACTGTGAAAATGATGTCCTTAGCAAAGTTTTTCACCACATCTTCAAGTAGCCTAACCCTCATACTCATTTTCTTTTGAAATTCATTGAAGTACATGTTCATTGGAGAAGAGAAAGTGTTCTTAACAACCTTAATGTTGTTCTAGATCTGGGTAGTTACTGGTAGGTCTTTAGACCATTCAATATCACCAATTCTTGGTAGGAAATTCTTAAAGTAAAAGAATAAACCAATCAATAACTGACCAAATTTGAACTTCTAACTATTGTCCTTCTTAATTGACTATAGATTCAACATCAATTGACTCCTTATGGCCTCACATAGGTCATAATGTTTTCAACAATCATTCTATAGGCTATATGCACTGCTACAGATGGCACACTGTTCATTCTACTAGAATAGAATATCTTGTAACCTATAGCCATAGTAGCCAGTTTAACCACTGGGTCCTTAATGTTATTAATAGAAAATGAACACCCATCAGAGGTAGATGAGGTTAAAGTAGTTACAATCTCTTTATAAATTTGCCTCAGCTTGGGAACTTTACCGGTTGACCAAAAGCTAGTCACAGCATGGATAGCTTCCTTGGTTATAGTGTGTGTCCTTTCCAAATACATGTTTTTGCCATGAACATGACATAATGATTCTGATGTGTTCTTCAAAATCCTAAAGAAAATAAGCTACATTATGAAAACCCTTCTCATAAACCCTGATATACTCAGGTTGAATCTTTCTGCTCTTATCGCAAAGGGATTTCAATTGAGAGTAAATTGACAATGATCCTAAATATTCAATTTTATAATCAATATAACTAGATAAATCACCTTTTATGATAACACCTTCAAGAACTTGAGATAAAGCATTGTAAGAT
The DNA here is from genome assembly GCF_030272615.1 of Cryptomeria japonica. Taxonomy (NCBI): domain Eukaryota; kingdom Viridiplantae; phylum Streptophyta; class Pinopsida; order Cupressales; family Cupressaceae; genus Cryptomeria; species Cryptomeria japonica. Next base: position 709,269,631 of record NC_081414.1, read on the forward strand.
ACTATTTGTTCCAATTGCACAACCTCCATAGGTTCTGATGTGATCATTAGCCTCTCTACTTGCTTAGATGACGAAGCCATTCAGATAAACTAGATTCAAAAAGGGATTTACAAAGAAATACCTTAATTCTCATGCACTGCCTCGGTTACCAGTTGATTACTCAAATGCACACCAGTTCCACCTTCACTAATCTTTGAATCAGCTTCAATCACGCATTTTACAACACAAATTCATCAAAGACCAACTAGCAAATCTCTCTTCGCTCTGCAAGTGATCAAGAATTCTCTTGCGAATGCATTTAGGGTAAAAATAACATAGTAAAACTCGCTTTTATCATCTTTACCTACTACATTAATTGCTTGATCGCTAGGGTTACAAACCCTAATACACCACTTGATGATACATTCAATATTAATAGGTGTAAAACCAATTGACAAACTTTCAAAAAATTGTTTGACAAAGATATCAAGATCTCTCACAAAATGACTAAAAAATGCAAGCTTTCTTACCACTCATCTTTCAAGGGGTCCAGAAGTAGATTTATCACTATGCTTCACTTAGCCCTGTTGAAAGGCTCAATTCACCAGTGCAAGATTCTCCACACTGGGTGAAGGATTGGATTCCTCTGTAGGTATATCATCACTCTTCTTTTTCTAGATTCGGTTCATCTCTTCTCTAGTTTCCTCAACATTTACCTTCTGCTTACCCTTCTGGTCTATAGAATGATGAACTGGTTTTTTCTTTCTAGTTCTACAGATCTTTGCCATGTGTCCTGGTTTGTGAAAATGATAGAAAGCCATTCCAGATGATCTCCAAGGTCTTGCATTGCCTCTTCTAGTTCTCCTTTTGCAATTCATAGCCACATGACCATAATTGTTACAAATGGTGCAAATGACATTAGTTACCTTTTCCATCTCAAATGGACTAACTGATTGACATAGGGTTTCTGCTAGTTCATTTTACCCCAGTTGTCATAGGTTCTCCTCTAGTTACCATTAGGTCTTGGATTCATGTGAGGTACTAGATTATTTGCTCCATATCTTCATTCAACATATCATGTCCATACATGTTGCATGTAAAACAATGACCTTCAAATCTCCTAGATACATACCTAGCATTTTTATTGTAGCCTATATTCTCATTGGTTATGTTTCTACACACATTTGCAATATGTTCAGGTTTATGACAAGCAAAGCAAACAGGTTTAAAAAAATTTCATACCGGAAGGCTTGTTAGCCTTAGGAGTAGTTTCTCTTTGTATCATAAGACTCTCCTTTCTCAGATGTGTTAAAGCCTAGTCCATATTTATCACCTTTCATCCTCTATGATTGGATATGCTCATACAACATAGAAGAAATTTTATTGAACTTTTCCATCTTTCCATTAGCCTCAACGAGTTCTCTTGTAAGATCTTCATTGTGTTTTGTAAGAGTCTCTCTTAGGGATGATTCCATTTCAAGATCTAGCTGCAAAGCCTCTTTTTCTTCTTTCTCCTCATGGAAATGTTCATGCAAGGTTGCATTCTCCTATTTGATCTTAGCAATCTTGTGATCTCTTTCTTTGACAAGGTCTTCAGCTGCCCTCCTAGCTTCCAGCTCCCAACTCACGCAGATACTTAGCGCTTCTAACTCTCTTCTCAGATTTAGCTTTTCACTGTTCAGGTTTTCAACTTCTTCAACTAATGCATCAATGTTAGCTTCATCTAAAGAAGTATTATCAGATATTTCCAATAGTTGTTTAGTCAACTCTCTCCTTTTTATTTGTGAAGCTTTAAATCTGACCCTTAGGGTTTCAAGCTCTTCCTTGGTAGCTTCAAGCACTCTAGCCATCTCAAAGTAGCTCATATCTGTTGGGAAAAATGGTGTCTCAACCTTGCATTTATGTGAGGTTACTATTTATAGTAAGTTTTTATTTGAGCACGAAATGGTGCGAAACTCTCCCTGAAGCTTCTGGTTGGCTAGATAAGCATTCCGGTAAAGTTTCGTTGCAAGGTCACAGCTAGTTTTGAAGATATTAAAGTTTTCGTCTTGGAGGGGTGCAATAAAATGTTTAAACTTAATTTTGGGGACTTTAGAGGCTCCGAAATGCCCTGAAAAGTGGCTGTAACCAGCGAAGCGGGTTACAAGGTGATAGAGCACTTCGTGAGCTTTCCGACGCTTCAAACGGTTCGTCAATCGGACACCCGGTTCTCAAGTTATGGCCTCCGGAAGTTTGTACTCCTGAAATAAGAAAAATAATTTGTATCGAATACATAAATGAGCTGTAAAAGGGAGTGACACGTGTTGATGTGTGCTTTAACATGTCATAGAAGGGAGATAAGGTCGGCTACACCTTATTGGGTGGTTTTAGCCCATGGTTTTGTAATACCGTTTGACGGTTTCTTGTATTGTATCTCCTATTTATGAGGTGTGTGAGATAGAGGTTGTGTGTAAGAGTCTTATGGCTATTGAGTTGCCTCTGAATCTCTGATTAGTGGTACTCCTGCGAAGAGCTTGCTCTGCAAGTATTTTGTAATCTATTTTTGATTGCTGAATAAAATATTGAGCTGCTTTTGGAGGGTGGGGTTTTTCTCCCGAAAGGGTTTTCCCCACGTAAATCATTGTGTTGTGGTATGAATGCTATTATATCTATTTCCATTTTCTGTAACTATTGTAATGATCTCTGTGCTTGGCAGACTCTGTTCTAATCAATGTCCATGAAGAGAACTCTGCAAAGAAGCTATGGACTAAGCTTGGTGAGATGTATCAAGTGAAATCTTTATTAAATCAAATTTTCTTAAGAAAGAAATTGTATTCCTTGAAGATGGAAGAGGGTGGACGAATTGCAGACCACCTAGAAGCATTCAATATGATTGTGGCTCAATTAGTATCCGTCGGTGTTAAGATGGGCGAGGAGGAGAAATGTCAGATCTTGCTTTGTTCTTTGCCTGATTCGTGGGATTCTCTTGTTATGGCTATCGGTAGTACTTCTGTCATTTTGAAATCTGAAGATGTGGTGGGTGCCCTACTCGGTGAAGAGATGTGAAGGAAGGTATCCATCAGTTCAAAGGAAGCCCTAACCGTTCGTGGAAGACCTAAAGAGAAAGGCAAGAAGAATGAGAAGTGTGGCAACTCCAAATCCAAAGGGAGATCGAAATCTCCTGGAAAGTCCAAAGTCATTTGCTGGAATTGCGGTAAACCGGGTCACATCCGTAAGGACTGCAAAGAAGAAAAGAAGAAGAAAAAGAAAAAGTTCGATTCTGATTCTGAGTCCGACAAGGAAGATGGCGATGCATTTATTGCAGCTTTGGTGACTCATGCAGGTAATGATGCCTGGCTAATTGACTCAGGTGCATCTTTTCATATGACTTCCAATAGAGATTGGTTTTCTGAATATGAAGGATTTAATGGAGGTAAGGTGTACTTGGGTGATGATTCACATTTAGACATTGTTGGTCGAGGTAAAGTTAGAATCAGGTTTTCTGATGGTAGAATAAAAAGGATTAATGGTGTGTTGCATATCCCTGGATTAAAACGAAACCTGTTATCTGTGAGCAAACTAATAGATGCAGGTGTGCAGGTAGTCTTTTCTGAAACAGGATGTAAGATGATTAAGGGTGCTATGGTAGTTGCTAGAGGTGTCAGGTTTGGCACTTTGTATAAGCTTGAAGCATACACTATTGAGTGTAATAGCACTTCTGTAAAAAGTAAATCTGTGGATACCTCACTAGAAGATTTGAAGGTTTCACCTTCAGCATATGGAAATGGTTTTTGGGTACCTAAGGGTGCACTTTCATCTGAAGCAAAGTTACCTGCAGAGAAGACTATGTTATGGCACCAGAGACTTGGCCACATTGGAGAAAAGGGTCTAAGGACCTTGAAAAATAAAAATCTTGTTGAAGGTTTGAATGATTGTAATCTTGACTTTGATTTCTGTGAGCATTGCATTTATGGAAAACAAAACCGCGTTCAGTTTTACTCGAGTTCTCATAAAACTTGTGGTGTTTTGGACCTTATCCATTCTGATGTGTTTGGTCCAGTAGATGTCTCTTCGATTGGAAAATCCACATATTATGTTTCATTTATTGATGATTTTAGTAGAAGGACATGGGTATATTTTCTAAAGAGTAAATCTGAAGTTTTTAGTCGTTTTAAAGAATTTAAAGCAATGGTTGAGTTGCAGACTGGAAAGAAAATAAAATGTTTGAGAACTGATAATGGTGGTGAGTTTTTCTCTAATGATTTTGATAGATTCTGTAAAGACTGTGGAATTAACAGGCAGAAGACAACTCCGTATTCTCCACAGCAGAATGGAGTTGCAGAAAGAATGAACAGGACACTGATGGAGAAGGCTAGGAGTATGTTGAGTGGTGCTGGTCTCGAACAAAAGTTTTGGGCTGAAGCTGTTGCCACTGCTTGCTACCTGATTAACAGGTCTCCTACATCAGCTCTTGTTGATAAAACGCCTATGGAAGCATGGTCAGGTCACAAGCCTTCATTGAGACATCTTAGAGTTTTTGGTTGCGAGGCATATGCACATGTGCCAAAGGAGAAGCAAACAAAGTTGGAGAACAAGGCTGTGAAATGTATCTTCATCGGGTATAGTTATGGTGTGAAAGGATACAAGCTTTGGGACTCTGTTGCACAAAAGGTAATTCACAGTAGAAGTGTTATTTTTAGAGAAATTAAGTCTCCTTCTGTTACATTGCAGCCAGAATAGACTAAAAAAGAAGATGTGATTCAACTTCCTTCTACACCTGAAAGAGTTGAATCGAGACCCCTAGATAGGCAAGAATTTGAGGAGAGCTCGTCTAGCTCTGAATCTTCAGAAGAGGAGGAAGAACCTCCAACTCAGCTTGTTCGAAGGTCTACAAGACATAGACAACCACCTGAAAGGTATTCACCTGATGATTGGAGATGTATTTTTGCTCTGAATACTAGTGTGGATGAACCAAAATCTGTAGAAGAGGCATTAGGTATGAATGATGCAGAATCCTGGAAGATTGCTATGGAGGAAGAAATGGCAGCTTTGAAAAAGAATGATACATGAGATCTTGTACCATTGCCTGAAGGACGAAAACCTGTTGGTTGTAAATGGGTGTTCAAGAAAAAGATTGGTTCAGATGGAAGCATTGAGAAGTATAAAGCAAGGTTGGTTGCAAAAGGCTACTCTCAGGTTGAGGGTGTTGATTACGGTGAGATATTTTCTCCTATTGCAAAAATGACGTCCATTAGATTTTTGCTTTCTATTGCTACTGCTTATGATTTAGAGGTTGAGCAAATGGATGTGAAAACTGCTTTCCTTCATGGCGATTTGGAGGAAGATATTTATATGACACAGCCGGAGCACTATGTGGTGAAAGGCAAAAGAAATTTGGTCTGTAAATTGAAGAAATCTTTGTATGGCCTCAAACAAAGTCCTAGGATGTGGTACCAGAAATTTGATACATATGTGTTGAGTTTGGGATTTGAACGTTCTAAATCAGATCACTGTGTTTATTATAAATCTTATGGTGATCATTTCTTATTCATTGCATTGTATGTTGATGATATGTTATTCATTGGTAAAGGGAAAGGTATGATTTCAGAACTGAAGTCTCAGCTCGCTGCTAAATTTGAAATGAAAGATCTTGGTGCAGCAAAGCACATTCTTGGGATGGAAATTAGAAGAGATAGGGTAAACAGAAAGTTATGGCTAGGCCAGAGTAAGTATGTGAATTCAGTGTTAGAGAGGTTCAACATGCAGAATTGTAGACCATTGAGTGTTCCTTTTACAGTTGGAATGAAACTATCTATTTCAGATTGTCCTACATCCCCATTGGAGATGGAAGACATGAGCAGAGTGCCTTACCAGAGTGCAGTTGGAAGCTTGATGTATGCTATGGTCTGTACTAGACCAGACATTGCCCAAGCAGTGGGAGTACTTTGTAGATATATGTCTAATCCTGGTAGAGTTCATTGGGATGCAGTCAAAAGAGTCTTCAGATATTTGAAGGGTACTTCAGAGTATTCTTTGTGTTATCATGGTAATTCAGTTGGAGACATGACTTCCCTTGATATCCATGGTTATGTGGATTTAGATTGGGCAGGTGATATTGATAGCAGAAGATCCACCAGTGCTTATGTGTTTACTTTGTTTGGTGGTGCAATTAGTTGGATGAGTAAGCGACAGGCTGTGGTTGCTTTATCCACTACTGAAGCGGAGTATATGGCAGCTACTCATGCTTGTAAAGAGGCCATTTGGCTTAAGAGACTATGTTCGGATATTGGAATAAAACAAGGTATAGTGACAGTTTACTGTGATAGTCAGAGTGCAATTAGCCTAGCTAAGAACCCGACATTTCATGCCCGGACCAAACATATTGATATTCAGTATCATTTTGTTAGAGATATGGTCGAAGATGGTAGGGTGAAGCTGGTTAAGGTGGAAACTTTGATGAATGTTGCAGATGCTTTAACTAAGGGAGTGAGCACAGATAAGTTCAGATGGTGTTCAGAGTCTATGGGCCTTATGGCCCCTAGCAATTGATTCATTGTGTTGACATTCCCTTCCGCCCATGCAAGGTGTTCGACAAGTGGGAGATTTGTTGGGAAAAATGGTGTCTCAACCTTGCATTTATGTGAGGTTACTATTTATAGTAAGTTTTTATTTGAGCACGAAATGGTGCGAAACTCTCCCTGAAGCTTCTGGTTGGCTAGATAAGCATTCCGGTAAAGTTTCGTTGCAAGGTCACAGCTAGTTTTGAAGATATTAAAGTTTTCGTCTTGGAGGGGTGCAATAAAATGTTTAAACTTAATTTTGGGGACTTTAGAGGCTCCGAAACGCCTTGAAAAGTGTCCGTAACCGGCAAAGCGGGTTACGAGGTGATAGAGCACTTCGCGAGCTTTCCGGCGCTTCAAACGGTTCGTCAATCGGACACCCGGTTCTCAAGTTATGGCCTCCAGAAGTTTGTACTCCTGAAATAGGAAAAATAATTTGTATCGAATACATAAATGAGCTGTAAAAGGGAGCGACACGTGTTGATGTGTGCTTTAACATGTCATAGAAGGGAGATAAGGTCGGCTACACCTTATTGGGTGGTTTTAGCCCATGGTTTTGTAATACCGTTTGACGGTTTCTTGTATTGTATCTCCTATTTATGAGGTGTGTGAGATAGAGGTTGTGTGTAAGAGTCTTATGGCTATTGAGTTGCCTCTGAATCTCTGATTAGTGGTACTCCTGCGAAGAGCTTGCTCTGCAAGTATTTTGTAATCTATTTTTGATTGCTGAATAAAATATTGAGCTGCTTTTGGAGGGTGGGGTTTTTCTCCCGAAAGGGTTTTCCCCACGTAAATCATTGTGTTGTGGTATGAATGCTATTATATCTATTTCCATTTTCTGTAACTATTGTAATGATCTGAAAAAGTTTTGCATTACCCTCCTCTCAAGGTTAGTGTAGGAAGTTGTTTCCGCTACTTAACTTCCTTACAATATCCCCCATGGTGGCTTTAGGGTTTCCTTCCAAGTGATTAAGCCTTAAGGAAGTTGGGCTCTGATACCAATTGATAGACTTATAAAACACTGAGAGGGGGGGTGAATCAGTGACAACAAAAATAATACCACTTTAAACACTGACCGGTTGAGATACTTAACAAGTTTACTAAACACTATGCATGCAATCCAAAATGATATTAAAGCATCCACAATAAGTAAAACATCCACCATAACACATGTTTATACATGGAAAACCCAAATGGGAAAAACCATGATGAGCTGGGACTCACAAGTTAACTATCTGCAATAATAGATAACTGGCCAATTAAGGTCTACAAAAGTGCTCTGCTAGGAGTGAATCTTGTTAAAGATCCCAAAGCTCTGTTAGGAACTATAACCTGTTAAAGGTAGTACCCTATTAGGAGTAACGTCAGTAGAGGATTTTAGAATCCAAACTAATGGATCACCTTGTTAAAGGACTTGTACAATGAAGCTTGTTAGAGCTTACTCAGTTAAGGGATTCGACTATTGTAGTGATTAGAAAACAATAGGTGGTGTGTGAAGAGGGGAAAATAGAATGAAAGGTCAAATGATCAAAATGACAATGAAATAAACAAGAAAACCATAAAACATCAAAAGATCATTTCATACCTTTTCTATTTTACCTCTTCCTCAGATTGAGCCTTCGATGAAGTTGAATAGCGCCTCTCTTCAACTTTATTGGATGGGCTCCTTCTTGATGGATGTGGAATGCTCTCTAAATGCTCAACAAGGTAAGTGGATTGTTGGATTGGATTTGGATTGAAAGATTAAGGATGGATGGATTTGATAGAGGATTATGTAGAGGATGAGAGAAGAAATAGGTAGCATGACAATGCATGAGAAGTGGATTCTTTGTGAAGAGAATAGGCTCCAATTTATAGATTGGAGAAGGCCAATGGAGGGTGAAGATTTATTTGATTATGAAGGGTAGAGATTTATTTGAGATAGAAGGCATGGACCAAGGGTGCCTTGGGAAAATAAACAGGAATATAAAGTTCCTTGGGAAAAAGGGGGGAGAAATTTGAATTTCAAATATGAGGAATTAAAAATTCCAAAATAAGAATGCATTGAGGGATTCAAAGAAATTTGAATTTCTTTGAGTGACTCAATGTTGATGTGACATGAGTGGAAATTAAAAATTGAGGGATAATGATAAGCATGATTATGAGAGATTCTAGAAGGATTAATTAGGCTAATGAGATTAGGAAAAGTGATTTGTAGGAATCACATGACTAGGTTAATTAATTAGAATTAATTAACTGAGTGAGTTTAGAAGAAATAATTATTGGAGGGGACTTTAGAAGAATAGGGAAATAATTAATTAATTTGATAAATTAATTATTGGACAATAGTAATAGGATTAATTGTTGGGAATGTGCCTCGAATTCTCCTGACCATGTTCTGGTTGATCGGAGTAGCCTACACCGATGGAGCAGCAGAGTGTTACTTTCTTGGTTGTTGAACACCTTCTGATCAGTGTGACTTAGGCCGATCAGGACAACTCTAGCCAATTAACTTGACTTCTCGGGTTCGGTATCGGCTATTGGGAGAGGTTGTTATTTGTTACATCGAAGTTCTGATGGGTTAGTTTTCTTCTGGCTAGAATGCTTCACATATCGGCATAGCAGGTTTGAAGTTATCCTGATGACCCGATGAAATCGACTTTGATCATTGGAGTAACTGCTGAGTGATGGTTTTGATGGGCCGATAAGGTCACTTTCAGTGGTCAAGTTGATATCAGAGATTGGGATAACTTGGAAGCAATCTCACCAATGGCTCGATAGAGTCATCGGAGATCGGAATGACTTGTGGAGCGATATGCCGATGGGGTCTCTGTGGTATTATCGGGAAATTGGGGTGACTTGTGTGAGGTCTAGTTTGTCATCGGCTATCGGGTTGTCTAGATGGAAGCTATGCCGAAGTTTGATGAGCTCGTTCTCTCTTGTCTTGGAGTGCATCATTCATCAGGGTAATAGTTTTGGGTGTGTGCCGATGACCCGATGAAGCTATCTTAGGTCTTTGGGGTAACATTGCAGTGTTGGTTTTGATGAGCCGACGAGGTCCGCTTTGGTTATCGGGAGATCGGGTCTATTTGTTGGAGGTTATCTCGATGACCTGATGGAGTCGCCTTCGATGATCGGGGTTACTTGTTCATGTTTGGCCAAAGACCCGATGGTTTGGTCTTGGCATTCTCTGAGTGATTGAGGATCGGGGAGACAGTAGGAAGGTTGTGCTAATGACACGATGGAGTCACCTTTGGCAATCGGGTATCATTGGGAGATCAGCTCTACCGGTTGAGAGCTATACCAATGGTCGATGGACTAGAGACCAACTATGGATGTGCTATCGAACCAAAGTCCAAAAGGCTAACACTTGGACACTAAAGATGGTCTTATCGGTATATATGAAGATGAACTGACCCAACTTCCTGGTGCATGTGGGATATTGTGTTTCTCACGATGTAGACCAATGGTTAGACTTCTTGGTGGTTGGAGTGACTAATTGTCAGAGTGGCCAGTGGAAATTGAAACATAGTTGGATGGATGGAAGACCGTTGGATTCCATAATGGTTATGCCTAATCGATACATTGTAACCTTGGCTGTTATATATGTGTTACCTGAGATGTAATGATGGCTGCGTGGTTGAGTGCGAGCAGAGTGTGAGGCTAAATAGTGGCTGATCAGAGCAGAATGGAGTGACTACGAGGGGATACAGAGAGGCTACGTTGTTGTAGTTTTGGCATGTCGGTAGTCTTGTATGTTCTACATGATGTGATAGTAGAGTTCTAATAACAGAGTCCATAAAAGAGGATCTGAGTACTTTATTGTAACTATGTTGTTTACTGAATAAAGGGATCTCTTTTTGGTGGTGGGTTTTTTACCCGTAAGGGTTTTCCCACATATATCTGATGTCTTTATCTAGTGTTATTATGTCTGGTTAATCTTAATCTTCTGTCTGTGTTTATCTTAATGTATTGCAAACTGAAATTAAAATACTTCCTTGCTTGCAAATCCCCTTAGAATTGACGTTAGGAGAGTGTTTTCCATGCAGTGCTTTCCTTACAAGTGGTATCAGAGCCATTTAGTTGTGTTATCCTTGTTGGGTAGGGCTATTTTTTTTGTCAATTCTGTTTTCAGTGGGAGTCTGACAGAGTGTTTATTTGTCTCGTTTGCAGTTTAAGATGGTGAATGCTTCTGGGCGAGTGGAGATCGAGAAATTCAATGGTGTGAGTTTTGAGTTGTGGAAACTCAAGATGGAAGACTTGTTGGTTGATAGAGATCTCTAGGGTGTTATGATTGTAACCGCTAAGCCTTCAGGCATGAGGCAAGAAGACTAGGATCTTGCAGATAAAAAAGCTAGAGGGTTAATCAGACTCTATTTGGTAGACTCTGTTTTGTTGAATGTCCATGAGGAGAAGACTGCTAATCTTCTGTGGAAGAAGTTTGGAGACATTTATCAAGGAAAGTCTCTGGTAAACAAGTTGTTCCTGAGGAAGAAGTTATATTCCCTGAAGATGGATGAGGGTACATCTATTGCAGATCATTTGAATGTTTTCAACAAGATCGTTGCTCAGCTAACTTCTATAGGAGTCCTAATTGATGATGAGGATCAGTGTATGCTTCTGTTATGTTCTTTACCTGACTCATGGGATCATCTGGTAATGACTATTGGGAGTACAACAACCAAGCTCACTATGGAAGGTGTGGTTGCTTTGTTGCTGTCAGAAGAAACTTGAAGGAAATCTTCTAAGATGGTCAAGGATTCTCTCACTGTTAGAGGAAAGAAAGAGAACAAGAAGTCAAAATCCAAGTCAGAGGAAAGCTCCAAGACTCTTTCAAAGAAGTCCAAAGTGAAGTGCTGGAATTGTGGGCAGACTGGTCACATCCAGAAGGATTGCAGAGAGAAGAAGAAGAAGAATAAGAGTTCTTCAGATTCTAGGTCCTCTCAGAATGAGGATGGAGATGCCTTCTGAGCTACTTTGGTGAGTTAGACATCTGTCGATGTTTGGTTTAATCACGATGCTATGAAGACTGGGTACCATGGGTCTTTGGCAATGATGCAGGTTCATCATGTATTGGTGAATGTTCTTCATGTAACTAAAGACGTTAACATCTTGAAGATTCATAAGGGGTCTTTGGTAGAGATGTTGTAATCCTTAGTTAGGATGTTTTTATGTTAGGATATACTCTTGAGATGCATTTAGAGTTGTGACATAATGTGTTTTTGCTCATATGGAGCATGTGATCTCTTTGGGTGATATGTTTTAGATCATGGCTATCATGTTTGAGTTCCTGATTCTGCAGTTGGAATTTTGACAATGATCTTGGTTCTATTTTTTGTGTTTTGAGTACACTGATCATTTGTTTGGTACTTCATGATAATGTGGTTTTGCATTTGAAGTTTTGGCATGGGCTGATTAGCTACAGGTGCTCTTGGAAACATGGAAACATGGAAACAATAGATGGTGTTGTCTTTCTCTTATGACTAGAGATGTATGTGTTGGAATGTTTTAAGAGGTCCAACTGAGAGGCAATCATCTGTGATAACACAGTTAGCATCTAGAAGTGAAGAAATGGTATGATACAGGGTACTGTGAAGACTTGCTTGCAGGTTCTTTGTATACAGTTTGTATTGTGAATGCCTTTGGTACAAAGGTTTATTTACTTCTATGTAATGTTGAAAGAAGGATCTTTTTCAATTCTGACATTACCTGTGCAGTGGGAGTTTCTTGGTGTGCACGTGATTATGCACTTGAAGATTGAGAATGTAAGTAACAGGTTGTATATATGGATGTTTCGAAATTCATCTTGGTATACCATGAAGGTATGTATAGTTGGATGTATTAGCACTTGTTGTGGGTGCTATTCTAACTATGATTGTGACTAATGTTGGTGCATTCGGCTAGTTTTGGATCATGAGTTTTTGTGTTCTCGGGAGACAGAGCTGTAATTTTCTTAGTGGATAGCTTCTATTTGTGTCTAGTGGCAGTGGTATGATAGAAGGTGGGAGTATCTATGGATGAAATGATACTTCTCTATGTGTGTCTCAGTGGTACACAAAGTAAACTATATTTCCTAGGGGTTTGTGATCAAATGGTATATCAACATTGATGGACTTTAGAAGTCCATGGTTCTCAGTAAAATTTGTAAATGTTTGGCATGGTAGATAGGTCCAGTGGATTCCTCGGCAAGTGGGAGATTGTTGGGAATGTGTCTCGAATTCTCTCGACCATGTTATGGTTGATCGGAGTAGCCTACACCAATGGAGCAGTAGAGTGTTACTTTCTTGGTTGTTGAACACCTTCTGATCGGTGTGACTTAGGCCGATCGGGACAACTTTGGCCGATGAACTTGACTTCTCGGGTTCGATATCGACTATCGGGAGAGGTTGTTATTTGTTACACTGAAGTTTTGATGGGTTAGCTATCTTCTGGCTGGAATACTTCACATATCGGCATAGTAGGTTTGAAGTTATCCCGATGACCCGACCAAGTCGACTTCGATCATCGGAGTAACTGCCGAGTGATGGTTCTGATGGGCTGATAAGGCTGCTTTCAGTGGTCAGGTTGATATAAGAGATCAGGATAACTTGGAAGCAGTCTCACTAATGGCCCGATAGAGTCATCAGAGATCAAAATGAATTGTTGAGCGATATGTCGATGGGGTCTCTGTGGTATTATCAGGAGATCAAGGTGACTCGTGTGCGGTCCAGTTTGTCATCGGCTATCGGGTTGTCTAGATGGAAGCTATGTCGAAGTTAGATGAGCTCATTCTCTCTTGTCTTGGAGTGCATCGTTCATCAAGGTAATAGTTTTGGGCGTGTGCTGATGACCCGATGAAGCTATCTTAGGTCTTCGGGGTAACATTGTAGTGTTGGTTCCGATGAGTCGATGAGGTCTGCTCTGGTTATCGGGAGATCAGGTCTATCTATTGGAGGTTATCCTGATGACCCGATGGAGTCACCTTCAATGATCGGGGTTACTTGTTCATGTTTGGCCGAAGACCCGATGGTTTGGTGTTGGCATTCTTTGAGTAATTGGGGATCGGGGAGACAGTAGGAAGGTTGTGCCGATGACCCGATGGAGTCGCCTTTGGCGATCGGGTATCATTGGGCGATTGGCTCTATTGGCTGAGAGCTATACCAATGGTCGATGGAGTAGAGACCGACTGTGGATGTGCGATCAAACTGGAGGCCAAAAGGCTAACACTTGGACACTAAAGATGGTCTTGTTGGTATATATGAAGATGAACCAACCCGACTTCCTGGTGCATGTGGGATATTGTGTTTCTCACAAATGCAGACCGACAGTTAGACTTCCTAGTGGTTGGAGCAACTAACTATCAGAGTGGCCAGTGGAAACCGAAACACAGTTGGATGGATGGAAGACCGTTGGATTCCATAATGGTTATGCCTAATCGATACATTGTAACCTTGGCTGTTATATATGTGTTACCTGAGATGTACCGATGGCTACGTGGTTGAGTGCGAGCAGAGTGTGAGGATAAACAGTGGCTGATCAGGGCAGAACAAAGTGACTACAAAGGGATGCATAGAGGCTATGTTGTTGTAGTTTTGGCATGTTTGTAGTCTTGTATGTTCTGCATGATGTGATAGCAGAGTTCTGAGAACAAAGTCCATAAAAGAGGATCTGAGTACTTTATTGTAACTGTGTTGTTTACTGAATAAAGGGATCTCTTTTTGGTGGTGGTTTTTTTACCCGTAAGGGTTTTCCCACGTATATCTAATGTTTTCTCTGGTGTTATTATGTTTGGTTAATCTTAATCTTCTGTCTATGTTTATCTTAATGTATTGGAAACTGAAATTAAAATACTTCCATGCTTGCAAATCCCCTTAGAATTGACGTTAGGAGAGCATTTTCCGTGCACTGCTTTCCTTACATTAATTAAATGAGATTTAATTAACACTAAGAAGAATAAGGACACTACAATTAAGTCAATTAATTATGTTGACAGGCTTAAATTAATTGAATATTAATTTTAGGTGTCTACATTTTGCCCCTCTTTGATATAGCATCGTGAAATGATGTTATATCAAAGAAGAATAAAACATAGTGGAAGAAAAGGATAAGGACTAGTAGCATGATGCCCCAATCATGAGATGAGGAAGAATGATCATGAGGAAGGATGATGAGGAAGTAGTGGTATTCCCCCTCGAGAGGACATGCGAGTTTGAAGAACACGGGTGTGCTCTCGAAAGGAATTAGAAGAATAAGTGATGAAAGGATTAAGATAATGAAAGAGGGAACTAGTATGAGTTGGAGCGTTGTGAATCAAATGAGACAAAGAAATGATAAATGGATTGGATTTCTTGTTGAGAAAATATAGAGAGAAAACCTACATTTGATATTGCCATGGATAGTCTACACCACCGATTATAAGAACTAGGATGATATGAAGATCTGAGGCATGGAATGACGCTCAGTCAAACAGGAATGCCTTGCATAAAATCATGCAAGTGTTGATAAACACTAATACAGGGTTGTCGGTTCATACAAGGAAGACCTTCAAACACACCATGCCATGAAAACTATGCCCCATTATACACTAGCCAAGAAATAACAAGATATAGGATGATCAAGGCAGTCCTGAACAAGTATAGTCCCAGGACACAAGATGAAAACAAAGTGAAAAGCTCAAGCATGCAAACAATATGCACATGACCAACTGACATCTCTTGCCAAGAGTAGGACATGGATTTGGATAAACTGTCAGACTAGGGAAGGATGCATCCCAATGGGTAGGGTGATGGATTGATTGATGGATGACAAAAGACAAGTTGGATGCATGAGGTCTGCAGATGAGAGGATTTTCACTTGGATTTGATTAGACAAGTATGGAAGGGTGCTTGGATTAGGCACAAGTCAGTGTGAGCTCGGGTAGATGGGGAAAGCTCAGTTTGATGGATTGGATAGGATTAGAAGAAGGCTAAATGATTAGATAGGATGAAAAGGGGGATGGATGATTGAATAGGATTGGATTGAGGATGGGATTAATGATTGAATTGAAAGAGATGGAGAATATGATTGGATGAGATAGGATTGAATTAGAAATTGGATTGGAAATTGGATTGGATGGAGTGGTTTGGTGGATAGGATTTGATTGAATGGAGCCAATAACAAGGGAGAACCAATGGGTTGGTAAGAGGATGGATGAATGGAAGGAGGGAGACAGATGGATGGAGTGGATGGATATGTATAGGATATGGAGGAATGGAGAATAGGGTGATGGAGACCCAAGGACTATGCTGCAAAGGAGTGCAATGCCCCACACTAGAGGTAGTGGAATTAAGGATGCAATGAATGGTGGATAAAGATGTATGAGGTGGGAGGGTAATGTGTAATGGATATGGATGGTAGAGGATTTAAGGATTGTGTTTTCCAAAGCATGCATGCATATACATTATTATGGTCAAGATGAAAGATAGGAATGGAGGATTCATTTTGATAGGATGAGGGATATGAGATGGAGGATATGGATAGAATAGTCAAGATCAAAGATAGGAAAGGAGAATGGACTTAGATATGATGCAGATGGATGGGAGGATGAAGCTTGCCCCCAAGTGTAGAGTGCAAGAGGATGAGGGGATTACACATGATGCTTGTTTTCCAAGTTTTCATCATGGTACTTACCCAAGGTGCCACAAGAAGTGGTTTTCACCATTGGATGAAATGATTTTTCTTTACTTTTTTCTGGTTTTTTTTTTGAGTTTTTCTTGATATATATATTTTTATTTTGTTTTGAATTTTTGGAATAGTTTGGATGGATAAGGATGCACATGAGTGGATAGGGAAGATAGTGGATGTGTGAAGGAGGAAGGACTCAAGCATCTAGCTCCATATATGGTATCCCTTAGAATTTCTTTGAACTACAGGTATGCTCATAGATGTTGGTAACAATAATTGGGGAGATGAAATGGATAGGGGATGGAAGATAAGGATTTTGAAAGGATTGGACTAACGGAATGGGATTGTGAAAAATAGATGGTGGATAATGGATGGGGTTTTGAAGAATTTGTGGAAGATCAACATTGGCGCACACCTTGAAGGGTGGTGGAGTAGTGGGGGAGAGTGTTTTGAATTAGATAGAGGATAAAGTGTAGATTTTGGGAAATGACAACCCAAAATAGAAGAAGGGGATGATGGAGTTGGGATGGTGGATTTTGGGACATAAGGACCCAAAATGGATTTTGAAGATGAAGGAGTGTTAGATGGAGGATTAGAAGATTTATGAATGGATGGAGCTTTTGGATTAGCAAGTTTGGATGCCAATTTTGATTTTACTTTGGGATGCATTGCCTCCTTGGGAATCCACATAGTTTTTTATTTTTTATTTTGGGGCCTTTGTGGCCTTTTTTATTTTTCTTTCTTTCGAATCACATTTTTCTTTTGAGCATGTCATTTTGAGGGGACATGTTGATCCTTTGATTTTTGTGGATTTTGAGCTTTATGCTTTTTAGATTGGGCATCCAAATTGCTTCCAATAACAATGGGATGAGTGCATGAGGATGAATGACTTAAGGATTTTATGGATGGTGGGATGATGGAAGGAGTGTGTTGGGAGGTATTCAATGATGTGTGCCTTTGTTGATCTTGCTTAGGGATAGTGGATGGAGGAATGTAAGGACCCAAAATGGATGGAAGGAATGGATGATTTAGTTTGGAATATAAGGTCCCAAAATGGATGTGGAAGATGAGAGATGATGGGATTTTGATTTGTATTAAGGAAATCTGGATTTAGGAGGAATAGAGGATGTACCAACATCTTTAGCATTAACTTGAGGACCCTTATTATTTTGGAAACAAGATGCGAGTCCATTTTGAGGGGGATGAGATATGGAAGGAAAATTAGGATCTTTATATGGATTGGGATCATGACATGGAGATGAAGGGATAATTTGATCTTGACTAGGGAGGGTATCATGAGATGGAGTGGGATGGGTGATTGGATCATGAGATGGAAGAGTATCATGTGATGGAGGGAGAGGGTTAGATAGAGGAATCATATGATCATGAGAGGGAGTGGAGGGAATGCCATCATTAGATGGAGTAGAGATATATGCATCATGAGATGGAGAGTATTCTATGCTAGCATGCTTTGGAACAATCTTTTGTCTTGTTTGAAGTTGTGGGGATTGTGTGATGGAGGAAGGTATGGAAGATTTGATGTGAGTAGATGGGGAAATGGGGCTATCATGAAGTGTGGGGGATTGGGATTTGTTTTGAGGTGGAGATGATTGGGGTGGATGGAGGACTTGAGGAGACTTGACCACTTTTCTTTGAGGTGAGGGTTTTGTCTCCTTTGCTAGCATGCCTTGGATAAGATTATGGATGATGGATTTGGAGGACGTGGATAATATGGATTTTGGAGGATTAGGATTAGATGAAGAATTGGGATTAGATGGAGGATTGGGATTGGATGGAGGATTAGGATGATGGATTAGGGAATTAGGATTAATGATTAGAGGACTATGGAGTAAAGGATTTGGATGGGGAGTAGAGGTAATGAATGCACTATAGAAGGATGGGGATTGGGATATAGATGGGGGGAGATGAAGGTATACATATTGGATTAGATGAGTATGTGGGCGAGGGATAATATGGAGATATGGATGAGGAATACGATGGATTTTCCTTGTCAAAGGTAGAGGAAGGATAAGAGATATAGTATATATTGGGATTGGGTGTAATGTGTTGAGATGGGATGGATGAAGGTATGATAGGTGAGTGGGAGATTATGGGATTAACTTGGTAGGTAGATTTGTGAACTTCCATGAGCATCTTCTCATACCAAGCTTTGAAAATCTGGTTAGTCATGTTGAGAGCAAAGGATTAGATTGGAATTGGATGAATATGTTTTGGAGGCAAAAGATTATGAAGATGATGTTAAATGACGATGAGGATTAGGACTTGCCTTGGAATGATGATGGATTAGATTTGATTGGATTGGGTTAGTCCTTGGATTAGGACTTAATTTGATTGGTCCTTGGATTAGGACTTGATTGGATTTGGATTGGATTGGATTGGATTGGTCCTCGGATTGGATTTGGATTGGATTGGATTGGTCCTTGGATTAGGACTTGATTGGATTTGGATTAGATTGGATTGAATTGGATTGGATTAGGTTTGATTTGATTTTATTTGATTTTATTGGATTGGATTGGATTAGTCCTTGGATTAGGACTTGGTTTGATCGGATTGGATTGGATAATCAGATTAGGAAGATGGATGGATTTGATTGATTGGAATCTTCAAGATTTGATTGGATTAGAGAAAGAATGAATATTAGTTGAGGAAGGATGATTAATTGAATGGATGAAAGTGGATTGGGGATTGGATAATTTCTTGGATAGATAGAAATGGATTAAATATTTGATGATGACGATATGGAATTTGGAGAGAGGGAGGATTGATTGGTTGTGGGGCATGGACTTGGAAAGAGATGTCAATTAAAGAAAACACAATGGTCAAAAGAAGTTAGACTCAAAAGACACTCATGCTCCTTCACAACATATCCTATGGTGAGAAAGGACAATAGTCAATGGATCCTAATTGGTTTCCCAACTACACTTACCCAAAGCAAACACTTAGATTCTTGACTCCACTGGCTCCTCTCCATGACACTCACTTCTCTGGGGCAGCCAAGCATCAATTTCCATGAAAACTCCTCATGGCGAACTTTGTGTCTCTACTAAGGGTCGTAAAAATATGGGCGACTTCGGAGGTCCGACCTCCTGCACCAATGACTAGAAGGTTTTTGGCCACTATGCACAAGGTGTTTGGTATGGCTTCCCATTAGGAGCTACCCTTCGCAGTTGCGCAAGCGCAATTGAGGCCTATAGCTCAATGAAGCACCAAAAACTTAGTAGTCACGCAAGAGTGATTGAGATCTCTAGGATCCTAATAAGAACCCAATGTGAGAGTGAACTCTCATATAGGCCCAACCATTGACCCTTTCATCTTCAATGACCTATTTATTATAGTGAGTTGCAAACTCCAGGTCCAGATGTACTCACTTGGGTCATTCCCTTCTCACCGGCTCAAAGAGAAAGTCAAGAGGGCAGGCCCGCTAAGGGTAACACAAGAAATATTCTTAGAAAAGACCAAAGGGGTCTAGATTTATTATTGCCTAGATAGGCAAGAGAATACTCTCCTACCCTTTGACTCTTCAAGACAAAGAAAATGCAAGATTATTTTACCCCCTAATTAGATCTAGGTGCCTAATAAAAAAACACACAACGTTTGCTTGAACCTCCTAAGCAACCTGCAAAACCACTTGATTAGTAGTTTTTGATACTTGATCTTGGGTACTCAAAAGAAAAGAAACTGAAAACACAAGATGATTAGCCAAAATAAAAAAAACATTGAAAAAATAGTTTTCTTATGATTTTCTAAGTATTTTCAAAAAAAAGTTTGATAAAACTGATTTTATATGCTAAAAATATGGAAATCTAAAGTTAAAAAAGAAAGGGTTGACTTTGAACATGTTAAAATAATTTTTAAAAAATAGATATGAAAAATCTAAAGACAACCCATTTTATATCTTTGAATCTCCTTTCCAATGCATTTTGAATTTTTGGCATCTGACACCCGAGCGAAAAGTTATGTATGTTTTAGAAAAACCACTTTTTTACCTAAATGCATGCACTGAACCCGTGGTGCTTGTGCTGTTTTGTAGTCGCTCACGCCGATTCAGAGGTGATCGGGCTAAAGTGCATGCGGAGGCGTTGTTTGGAAATTATTTTATGTTTTTTGACTATGCGCACGCGTTTTGGCACGAGCGTAAGTGTTGTTTTGCCTACGCACGCGCTATTTGACAGTTTTAATGAAAAAAATTAATTTTTTTACCAAACGCACGCGCTGATTGACCAAAAACTACAGAATAGGCGCCAGAAAATTCAAATTTTGAATCACCCACCTTGTTTGACCTACGGACGTGCTAAAGCAGTGGGGCAGATGCGCTGAAGTGCAGATAGACGCGCTAAAATGATAATCTGTGATCTAAAAACACTTCAAACTCATAAAAATGTTAAAAATAGAGACACTAGTCTTGAAATGAAAGGTCAAATGATCAAAATGACAATGAAATAAACAAGAAAACCATAAAACAACAAGAGATCATTTTATACCTTTTCTATTTTACCTCTTCCTCGAATTGAGCCTTTGATGAAGTTGAATAGTGCCTCTCTTCAACTTGATTGGATGGGCTCCTTCTTGATGGATGTGGAATGCTCTCCAAATGCTCAACAAGGTAAGTGGATTGTTGGATTGGACTTGGATTGAAATATTAAGGATGGATGGATTCGATAGAGGATTATGAAGAGGATGAGAGAAGAAATAGGCAGCATGACAATGCATTAGAAGTGGATTCTTTGTGAGGAGAATAGGCTCCAATTTATAGATTGGAGAAGGCCAATGGAGGGCCAAGATTGATTTGATTATGAAGGGTTGAGATTTATTTGAGATAGAAGGCATGGATCAAGGGTGCCTTGGGAAAATAAACAGGAATATAAAATTCCTTGGGAAAAAGGTGGGAGAAATTTGGATTTAAAATATGAGAAATTTAAAATTCCAAAATAAGGATGCATTGATGGATTCAAAGAAATTTGAATTTCTTTGAGAGACTCAATTTTGATGTGACATGAGTGGGAATTAAAAATTGAGGGATAATGATAAGCATGATTATGAGAGATTCTAGAAGGATTAATTACTCTAATGAGATTAGGAAAAGTGATTTGTAGGAATCACATGACTAGGTTAATTAATTAGAATTAATTAACTGAGTGGGTTTAGAGGAAATAATTATTGGAGGGTACTTTAGAAGAAAAGGGGAATAATTAATTTATTTGATAAATTAATTATTGGACAATAGTAACAGGATTAATTAAATGAGATTTAATTAACACTGAGAAGAATAAGGACAACACAATTAAGTCAATTAATTATGTTAACGGGCTTAAATTAATTGAATATTAATTTTAGGTGTCTATAGTGTGATCTAGAAGTAGCACAAGTTGCTTGAATAGATCCTCTTCTTCTCACTTAAAACTGCATCACCAACATATTCTGCAATGCCTTCAACAACTTAATACTTGTATCTTCACATACATCATATCTCCAAAATAGTTCATCATAATGTCATTATATAGACATTAGATTTTATGTTGGCTTAGAAATCATATCACAATTTCCTAGGTGCAGTGTATCTGGACAATCTAACATAACTCATCACAAATGATCACCAAAATTTGTCGGTTAGGGGTAACTCATCACAACCTTTGATAACTTATCACACAATCAATGAATACCATTTGGAACACCGATGTCGGTTAGAGTTAACCACTATTAGCATGTAAACCAATTGTCCTATGTTTGCTTCTTTGATGGTTTCCGTTGAATCTCCAAGTAGGTGTCAAGTCCTTCCAGCATATACCAATTGTCAACATGTACCAATTGACACTCTTTAAACCATCATAAACTAAACTTCCAATACCAATTGCAATACAAGTAAATTTAGAAGTAATACTAGTTTGTCTAATGACAATGTGATCAATGTGTGTGTGTGTGTGTACATGTTCCATCAATGACAACACATGAAGTCATTCATTACAATCATCATCAAGCCAACATAGGGAGAGAGAGAACTTTAGAGATGGAGAGATATAGAGAGAGATAATGAGATACAAATAAAGAGAGAGAGATAAAGATATATAATTAGGTAGAGAGATAGGGAAAGGGTGGTAGAGAGGAGAGAGAGAAGTCGAGAGGGAGAAAGAAGAATTAAAGAGATACTTAATTAATTTATTCTTCTATTTATAATCTAGCAACCTTATATTTATTATAAATTTTTTAATAATATATGTATAAGTTTCATATCATTTATTTTGTAGATATTGATGTGATCCAAGGAAAATATTAATGCTAGGTTTTATTACTGCCAAAAGAGTGTTGCTTCAGTCAAATATAAATTTGGCTATAAATATAATTTTCTTCATATGCATCGCCACTTGTTCCATTCATTTCATCAATATGAGTTTACAATTACAAATGTTGGTGATGGTTATTCACAGTATTTTATACCCTAAAATTATTAATTATAATTGCCTAACCTAAATGGAAAACTATTTAATTAAAACATCTAAAATAATGATATAATTTAAAATAATTATTAATTAGGATTACAATAATAATATTATTGATTCAAATATTCATAGATATTTGATTATTATTTTAAATTTTAAAATAACAGTTGATAACTTAGAAAAACATTTTTTATATATTGAAACCCTAAAATTAAATAATTATGCAATTAAAAAATCTATATAATATTAATTCTAAGTCTAATTCTATTTCTTATTCTAACTAGTTATTTTGTTCTTATATTTATAAGCTAACAACCTTATATTTATGATAGCAATTAAATTTATATGTATAAGTCTGATATCATTTGTTTTGTAGATATTGATGTGATCCGTGAGTTTACAATTAGAGAGGTTGGTGATGGTTATTCAAATATTTTATAACCTTAAAATTATTAATTATAATTGCCTAAGCTTAAAAATTTGAAATAGTTATATAATTTAAAATAATTATTAATTATGATCACATTAATATTATAATTGATTAAAATATTTATAGTTATTTTGTAATTATTTTAAATTTATAAATAACAATTGATAACTAAGGAAAACACTATATATATATATATATATATATATATATATATATATATATATATATATATATTGGAACCTAAAATTAATAATTATATAATATAAATAATTTATATATTATTAATTTTAATTATGATTCTAACTCAATTTTAACTCTAATTTGTAAATTTAAATCTTTCTTAAAGTAATCAAACATATTCTAGTTAATTGTAATTCTAATTCTAATCTAACTAAATATATGTAAAATTATAACTTAATCTTCATAGTTAAAATTTTAGTAGTAAAAGATAATAATAATCAAGAATTTTATAATAATAAACTTAATTTTAAATCGAATTCTTGATTATTATTATCTTAAATTATATTGTTTTAATTAAATTTATATAATATTAGCTATAACTCAAAATATAATATTAAACTTAATTTTAAATATAATTCTTAAATATAATATTATTTTAAACATACAATTAAATTTCTTATTTTAATTAAAATGATAATAAAAAAATTAATTATAATTTATTTTATTTAAATTTAATTTATTACAATTCTAATTATATAAAAAAAATATATAAAATAAGAAACTTAAAAATTAAACTTGAATCCTAATATAAATCTAATAATGAATGGAGATAGTCTAGTTGATGTTATAAGAGACTCATATCACGTATATATTGTAGACTCCAGACAGTAATTTTTACAAACTTATAACTAATAATAGGTCATTCATGGTACGTAGAAAGAAAACACACCCAAATTAAAAATTGAAGCACATTTGTTAATGGAACACAATTGTCATTGTTGATTTTCATCGTGAATCGTGAATAGTCCAAAGGAAAATTTGCAGTGGGAAAGTAAGAGACATGTCAAAACATGCCAAAAAAATAGTGAAAGCGATGGATGGTTCAAATCTTCTCAATCATCTTGCAGCGGTAGAGGTGTTTTTTCAATCATTGATACTTTCCCCGAGGTCATTCATTTCATAGAAGACACACCTTTGGTGTAATTAAAAGAAAGCACTCCTAAGTGAACTTAAGAAAAAAACATAACTAGTTGTAAAAAAGTAACAAATAGCTAAACAAGCTCTAACATAAAAATGTAATCAATCAAATATTTAGGAAAATAAGAATAGTTTGCCAATTACTTTTTTTTAGTCAAATCACTAAAAAGTTTATTTAATATTTCATAGAAAAGATCAAAGACAATAAGTGTGTAAGAAAATAATTCACTAGATGCAAATGCAAGAAGTAATATAGTAATGAATTCTTAGTTTGGTGTTGGATGATCTTCAATATGAAGCATCATCAAGAGACACCAACAAGTAACTTGGGCAAGAGGAGGCAAGCATAGTCAGCCTTCTTTAAATCCAACACAATATAAGCCACTTACGAGCCCAATGCTTTTCTCCATGATGAAAAGCCCAATCAACATCTTTATGGAAACCTTCCAATTCCTTGATAAATTATTCTATATAGTTTGAGATAGAATTCACACCCCTTTCCTTATCAATAAATATTCTTTTATTCCTCTCTAGCCATACATTTCATAGCAACAAAGTTGTAAAACAATCCTAAACGAACTTCAACTTGGGGCTCCTGATCTTCATATTACAACTTGCCAAAAGACAAGGGACATTACAAAGAATATCCCAATATAATTCCCATCTTTGCATAAATGACTCTATAATTAGTGAGAGAAATTACAACATAAAATCCAATGCTCACAATATTCAAACTTTCTCATCACTTCAATGAAAAACCACATGATATTCTATCATATGCTTTCTTCATAACCAATTTAATAACCATACCTAGATTTTTTTCTTCAACTCAAGATCAAGTGGATGGTCTCATGTGTTGGTATAATACCATCTAGAATTTGTCTACTGTTCTTGAACAACCACTCTATTCTTCAAATATAATATTCTCAAAATAAAAATTTAGCTTAACAACCATCACCTTAGAAGACCTAGACAATTTATGCGATAAAGTTACAATATTTGTAGCAAAATTGAAGACACATACAAGCCCATTGATTCCAAAGAAGATGAGGATTATAAATTCACCAAGTTTTGTTGCTTATATTTTAACACATTCGTTCCAAAATATTAATTCTACATGTTTCACTATTCCGAGAGCATCGTACCTATTTGGACACAATAGTTTAGTGTCATATTTTTATTTATTTCATTTTAGTCCCTCTTCTTGAGTTTACTTGGGTTTCTTTGACTCATAATTATAACCAATCAAACAATAACTTGTGTGACTTATTATTTTTCTATTTTTACCGAGTTTAAACCTCTCTATGAATTAATAAGGTTAAAAATTTTCTTAAATATAAAATGTTAAAACCTCCATTGAAAGTTGACAAGGTTTTCACAACCTTGTTAGAGTCTAATAAAGGCCTTTGAACTACTTTATTTTACCAAAGTTATCCTTGTTTGTTGATGATTGAAGGTGGTTTCAAAACCAATATCGATTGTCAACAAGGATCTCACAAACTTGTTGAAGCCTATCATACTTTTTATAATCTTTTTATTCTTCAAGAAAAGCGCCAAATTTTCTTAAAGTCGAGTGTTGGTTTGTTTTACATGCCTAGTGAAGTTTCTTTTAGTGGCTTCTTCAAATTACTAAGGAAATGAATTCTAAGTGTTCATCAACTTTTCTAGAGGTTCTCACAACCTTGTTGGTCTTTGACATGGTTCTTTAAACCTTATTGAAGCTCAATATTTTTTAATAAAAAGGTTTTATTTGAGGGGAAACAAATTATGTGTTGTTGTTTCAAAGTCTTTGGATAGTTTTGAAACAAGTTTCAACTTGTGACAAGCTTCTCAAAATATTGTAAGGTCTGAAACAACTCAAGGATGCATGCATTAACAATTTTGAGTGGTTTTAAAATGACTATTAGGAACTAATGGAGTTTTGATAAATAGCAATTTTGAGTGGTTATAAAATGACTATTAGGTGCTAATGGAGTTTTGATAAACTATTTATTCATTTGTGAGAAGCAAAGTGAGATGAACATGGGGGCTTCACTAACTAGGCAATATTATTTCATATGCATTCATATTGGGGGGTCTAATATACCAAAAATGAGGATACACTATATTTCCTATCGGTGAAAATAGGGGGTTTTTTAATTCAGGCTAATAAAAAATGCAATGTTTGGTAAAAATAGGGGGGCTCTTAATTCAAGTTGTGTATTGGGAGGGGGTGACAAAAGAGGAGTTTAGGGAAACATTTTTTGAAAATAGGGGGATTCTTTAATATGCCATGAACATACGTGATATAACCTAGGTTCGCTAAGTGAAGCCCTCATGGAGATGAAGAAGACGACCAAGTGTATAGGTGTGTTAGCAACTTGAAGATTTTGTGAAATATATATTAGTGTATAGGTGTGTTAGTAATTGGAAGAGTTTGTGAAACCTTGATGCAAGAGAGAAAACTCTCCTATGCCTACAGCCTCAAACTCAAACACACATTCAAATTGAAACAAAAACTCTCTGTTATTTAACCCAACATTGGATTGCAATAATAAAATATAGTTTAATGGGGTGGCTAAGGAAAACTTGAGGTTGGCTAGGTGTAGGAGATTGATTAGAGATGAGAATGGCAGATGTCTTGCGTTGATGGCACTCCCCATGGGTAGCCAGACCAACCACCTTGCAGAAGCCATGGGAGCCTATCAAATGTTGGACATTGCTAGGCATCTTAATTGCAGAATGGTTTGGATTGAAGGTGATTCTAACAGCATTATTAAATGTCTAAAAGGGGAGAATAGAGCTTCATGGACTATTGAAAATCTTCTTAGTTCCTCAATTAAGATAATTCAAACCTTTCAAAGATGCTTCATCTCTCATGCCTATTGGGAACTAAATATTGTTGTTGATTGTCTTACTAATTTGGGTGTGAAGTCCAAATCTAAAATAAAATGGTACGATGAGGACACCCTAGTGGAAGATGTTAAATCCCTTCTATCATATGACCGAAAACAAGGTAAAATTGGTAATTTTCCCACTAATTTTGATGATTCCATCTATTGATTATGTAATCATTGTTGAGATTGAAAACTATCAAAAAGTCTTTGATATCATCGATATCATTTATACTCCACACACTTTCTGGGTTGTTCCTGTCTTTATTGGGCTTGCTTGCTCTTTAGAGTGTTGACTGGTTTTCTACCTTTTTTGGGCACAATCTCCTATGTCAGGCAAGATGGGTGGGAATAGATGCAAGGTCAAACCTGTGAACTGTGAGAGTTGGAGAAATAATGCAACCATCGGGTATTGGCTGTAGCAAGGAGGGGAGATGCCTTACTTGGAGAAGCTTCATGGGAATGATAAGAGAGTAATTAAGATTTTTGTGAAGGAGTGGAAAAATGGGAAGCTCAACTTGTTTGGTAAAAAGGTTGTGGTGGATAAGAGCCTCATTGCAGAGGTTACTGACATTTCCACAAAGGGCATTAAGTTTTACATGGATAGAAAGCTCTCGGAGGGGGCCGTTAAGAAGTTCCCCAAGATGGCTAAGGAGAAGCCGAATTTGGTGAAGGTTAATAAGTCTAACTCCAAGCCGAAGCAGATAAATCCCATTTGGAGGGAACTCCTTAAAGCGATTATGGAATTCTTCACTTTGGATGGTAGGTTTATGAAGATTTATGGGTACCACTTTGTTTATCTCAACCATTTCAAACATAAGGTGAAGATCTCCTTTCCCTTTTACTTTCTCTCTTCTTTGCACACCAACATTATTGAATATAGAGAGAATCCCCACAATAAAATTGTTCTACATCAAGGGTTAACCTTGCTCATCTATGAAGATTTCAAGGCTAGGGTCTTGAGAACCCTAATTGGGCTCTCTTACTCTTTGATGATGATGGGGAAGAAAGTGGTAGCTCTGAGGGTGAGGGTTGGGACACTGAGGATGAGGAGGAAGAGGCCTTTTTTCCCCCTCCCAAAAAACCTAAAAGAATGTAGAAGAATTTGTCTATAGGGACCAACAAGGGCAAGGGTTCTCCTTTGGTGGGGGGAGCTAAG
Source organism: Cryptomeria japonica (assembly GCF_030272615.1). Lineage (NCBI taxonomy): Eukaryota > Viridiplantae > Streptophyta > Pinopsida > Cupressales > Cupressaceae > Cryptomeria > Cryptomeria japonica. Next base: position 709,297,845 of record NC_081414.1, read on the forward strand.
TCTGTGAATAAAGTCAAGGGGAAAGGGAAAGGTGATGCCCTTGTGATTTATAATAGTTTCAAGGAGCATGATGTTCCTATTTCCCTCCTAACTCCAAGGACTCTCTTTCTCCCTATGATATGAAGGGGAACTCTCAGGCGACTGTGGAGTTGATCTTTCAAGATTTTCAGCTCAAGAAGGAGATTTCTTTTGGGGTTTTGGAGACTGCCAAAAACAACTATGTGCATTTCTTTAGACACTTCAAATGGGGTTTTCATGAGATTAAAAGCCTCAATCTCAAACAAAGAGCCCTTTCTTCTAAGATTGAAGATTTACATGTTGAGGAGGATGCGGGAGAGAAATTCTAGGTTACTACTAAGTCCTTGCCTTCTGGTGGTGTGAAGGAGAAGCCTCAAGGGACCTCTATTTGTGCCCTTTGGATTGAAGATGAGAAGAAAATGATGGAAGATTACTTAACCAAGAATGTGGAAGTAATTGAAAAGATGAAGGATAGGTATGATAATAAGTTTGGGGAAGTGAAACAGAGGATCAATAAATATGAGACCACCCTGTGCAAAATTATGGAGCATAGCCACAAAATTGTTAAATCCTCGGCTGATAATATGATTACTTTGGTGGTTAAGAAAGAAAAAGTTCACTAGGACAAGTTTTTTTTACCTGGACTAGGAAAAAGATTTGGGTACTGAGGATACTTTGGGTCTGAGCAAGAGAACGAGGGCAAGTACGAAGAAGAATACTACTAATTTTCCTCAAGACATCCTAGAGTTGAAGGAAGCGGCCCAGAAGATGAATTGAATTGAAGCTGAAGCTACTGAAATTTTAAAGAACCTGGGTTAGTGTTGTTTCTTCTGCTAGTATTGTTGTGTTCTTTTGTTGGTGTTTTGTTCGCATTTTGCTGGTGTTGGGTTGGGGTTCTCTTTGTGTTTCTTATTTTGTCAGTCTTGTTGTCTTTATAGTCTGTTCTTTTTTGTTGGGCTTTAATGATACATCATATGTAATCTTCTTGTAAAGGGTTTTAGGTGCCTTCGAATCTTATTTTTTCCTTAATAAAAAAAACCATAAAATATAGTTTATCTACTTTAATTTTGCAACATAATAATTTTACTCTCTTTCTCTCAATCTTACTCTCCCTCACTTTCACACACTTTATCTTCTCTTTAACAAGCTACACAACCCACACACATGTCGATGCCCTTCTTGGCTGATTATCTTGGCTAGCCTTAAACCACACACACTAAGCAACATATTAAACCTAGAGAATGTTAGTCAACTCCAAGTGTTTAACACTTTTAAGCCTAGAAGTGTATTCTTTGTGTGACCACACACATTAAGCAACATATTAAGCCTAGAGAATGTCAGTCAACTTTGAGAGTTTAACACTTTTAAGCCTAAAAGTGTAAGCTTAGTGTGTGATTTATGATGTTCTGATTATCTCCTCGCTCTCGTGGTTCATTATCTTCTTTCTGTTTGATTATATTTTGTAATAAGTTCCTATCGATTCCAATTTCTTTGTTGATCTCTTTTTGGATCCTTGGGTTGATAGCAATTCACTCGCCTATCCTCCTCCTCTCTTGAAAATCCACATTAAGTAACTGCAATATATACTAGATTTTTTAATTATTTTTCCCCACAATCTTTCCTCATGTGGTATCTCTTACTTGAATCCTCTTACGTTGATTCCTAGTGCTAATAGGTTCTTAGAAGGGTAAGGATTATGCAAGCAAGATCGTGTGATGTTAAGGACATCTATGGTGTTTCAAGGGAAACATTTTTTTAAATTATTTTTAACACCAATTTAACAATATGCTAGAAGAATGACAATGACAATCACTTGACAGTTTGGGCTACTGCTTCTTCATTTGATGACTCTTCTTTGGAGAATGGTGACTCTTTCTAGGATAGGCTCTTACTTTTGTTGACTAGACTGAGGATCCCCCCACTCTATGTTTGAAACCTATTCTAACTACAACTTTTTATTAGCTTTTATTCATGAGGTGGATGATCACCTATTACATAAATTAATAGTTAGTAATATGTAAGTCCTTCCTTTGCATCGACAACCATCAATATAACTAGGGAATCATCTTGAGAAACACTAAATGAATTTGTTTAATATAGGTTTTTCTTGTACAATTGTATTAGTTGTATAGAGGTTATATACAACTAGTTTGTCTTGATCCAATGATAGTGTTTGGGTTAATATTATAAATAAGTTTGCTTTAAGTTATTTTTATTTGTCCATTTTAATTGTTTTAAATACCTATTAAGGTATACCCCTAGTAATACCCTCTTGAGTCTAAGATTTAAGCTCAAAGTGTTATAGAGATAACCCTCTCTTTTAGAGTTGACATTTAATCCTCCATATTCTGTCGATGAGCCAATTTTACTTGCATGATGACAACCCTAGACATGTGAATGGAATTATGTTCTAGGAAGTGCATCAGTGGTTTTGGGACCCAACACAATATACAATATTTATTTTATATGAATTTTAAGAAAAAATTAATCTTAAGAAGTCCTAAGGCTGCATTGGAGCTAGGATGTGATTATAATGGAAATGATGGACAAAATAGATGTGGGGGTTTAGAGAAATTATTAAGGAGGGATGAAGGATGATCTATAAGTTAGGATATATAGTTTAGATAACAAAATATACTAAAAATGAAACCATTACAATTGAAATGTGGTGGGAAATGGTGTTCACTAGCTTGGAGATCTGCAAATTATGAATCACTTCCAACTTTGCATTCATTGGGGAACAATCATTTAGGATCAACTTTAGTCCCTTAGGAGAGCTAAGAAATTTGATTAATTGTTCTCTTTCTAATTGTTATGATTAGAATAGCTTTATATAAGGATCACAAGGTATTTCCTATTTTAAGCTAACTTCCAATGGTCTTATCAAAATATCAAAATCAAATAACAAATAGCAACACTAAAACACATTTTATTTTGGGCTCTTTTTGGATGGACTATAGTGCTAGATGCCCTAGCCCACAAAAAATAGGAGTAAAGAAGGATGGATGCATAATTCATAGCCTAGGACATAGGATTTGGTTACCTCATGAGCATATGATGACATTTTGGTAGTGACAACTTGGCTAGAAACAAGCTTAAAATTAGTTATGAGAGGGAACACTAAAGCAAGGGCCCAAAAATGAGTGTTAAATTGTAAAGGATTACAATTTATGGCACTACAATAATATAAAATCTAATCTAGCCTAGGAAAAACACAAGAAATGTTTTTTAATTAATTAGGTAAAATAAGTTTTAAAGAGACCCTAAAACCATTTACATCTAATAAAATATTAGAAAATATATAACAAAACAACTGCAAAATGTCACTAATACATTTGGCCTAAAATTCCAACGATGGTTTCTGACGGAGAAGGTATATTGTGAACAAATTTGATTTTTTTTTGAAAAATTGCCCACATTCGTCGGAATTCCGACGACAATTCAATATATGTTTGCGGCAGAGAAGGAATTGGCAACAACATTTGTGTTTTTTCACAAAAAGTGCCTGCATTCGTTGAAATTCCAACGACAGTGGGCATTACTTAAAAAAAAAATACCAAGACATTTCAAATCATTTTGGCGGCCTCTTCCCATTCCCTCATTGCTGCTCCAACAGCGTATTCCCATCCACAGTTCCACTTCTATTTGCTAGAATCCCCTAGCCTTGCCTCTGCCACTACTCATTACTTGTTCCCAATCATAGCTATTTAGGTGGGAACCACTGCTCAAATGGTTAACTTGTTTTTGTTCTTATGGTGGAATTTTCCTAGAACTGGAACAAAGGGTGGGATCTTTGAAGCGCAATCTTTCACTCGGTCGCGAAAGGAACTCAAACAAGGATTGAAGGCCCCCCACTTCATGGTCATGGTGTGGCTGACTATCTATACATATAGTGACAAACCCCATCAACTGTATCGATCAAGGTTGTATCTGTGTACGTAATGCCATAGCTAGTTTTTTCTGGGCAATCATCCAGGCCTTGAAGCAGACCCATAGGGGAGAGGTTTTTTTTGATCTTAACACTTTTTATTTTCATGACATTTCATATTGATCAACCTTGTGAGTAAACCACGGCTCCATTGGGTTTATCATAACAATGTCAGCACCATCCATGATTAGTCCATCATCTTTCATGATTTACAATAGCGAATTTATCCAATGTCAAATTACACCATGCAATGAAACTTAAGACAACTCATTATTCTTCTGTATGAGATTTTTTAACCAAGATTATCATATTTTAGCTTGTGTGATAAGTTTTGGCATGGGAATCAACTAATAGACAACATAGATATTTATCATCAACCTCCTTTTTTTCACCAAAGGGATAAAAATTTATTAAACACAACGAGAATTACAAAGCAAGAAAGTAGAAACATAACCTAATATAATCTCCATTTGCATAACTAAGAAGGTAGATACAACTAAATAATCTTGAAAGGATTGCATATGAAGGACACTATTAGAAAAGAACTTATGTACCATGCTAGTCTATGTAGCTACTAGTAATTATTGCATATAAATAGATACATGTGTTAGAATGTGTTGAAATAGTAGCTAGCTCGGATACCCATCTATTGTATTTTAATGTTGTCAATGAAAATTAAAATACACATTTATTATCTATTATGTAAATCGAACTTAGGACTAGGCCCAAATACATGTAACTTGTAATTATGTCTTGCTTGGGCAAGACCTATATATAATGTAACTTGTCGATAGGACATGCCCTATAAATGTAACTTGTAATTTGGTCTGATCCTAATTGGGTGATGTAACTTGTAGTCCTATATTGAATGTAACTTGTAGATAGGGTAGGTCCAATATGCATTTTGAGCAATTATGTAATTGGGTTGGGCCCAAACTCACGTGGCGTGTGATAAAGGCAATCAAGCAATAACGTCTTAATAGGTCAAGACCTATTTGGATGATATAAATATTATTATTAAATTAACAAGGCAGGTCGACTTGAGACTTGAGACCACAAGTCAAGTATATAAGCAAATCATTTGCATGGCATAATGAATCAATAACACAAAAGGCAAATTATTCTTAAGGTTGTCAACACATGTAATCTACTCTCCAACATTTGGTGATCTCTCTCTCTCTCTTGTGCAAACTTGCTCCTCATCCATTGTGTTAAGGTTGACTATTAGGTGATACTAAGGACAAATATTCAAAAAGTATAATAATTATACTAATACATATATCACTCTCATGCCTTTCTTAATTTGATATAAGGTCCCTCTATCCTGTTAATACATGATAGCCTCAGTAAGATAAATGATTGAATGAGAGATAAATGAATTCTCTCATTCAATCATCTATCCTATCGATAAACTATGATGAATACTTCAAGCTATTGTTCCTTCATTTGATGATCATTCTTAAATTTGTATATATTCAACCATACTTGCAAAGTTCGATCAATGCTTAACTACCGATAATCATCGGTTGTAAATCTCATAGCACAGAATACTGATTGGTATCAGTTTACATTAAAACCAATGCAGTCCAATTAATATCGGCTAACATATTAACTATGAACACCAATTGTTATCGGGCTTAACCAATGCACTCTGATTAATATCGGTTAATATATTAACTGTGAACATTGATTGTTATCGGGCTTAACTAATACATACCAATTAGTATCAGTTGTATTGCATATGATAGACATGTCGATTAAGTATCAAGTGGTTTGCTAAGTGATATACACCGATTTAGGTTTCTATCCTCCTCCTTTGTTGACATCCCCTCCCTCGTTGTCTAATATATCTATGACTTTTCCAACAACTTTTAATATCACAACAAGAGATAATTTTGTATGAGTGTCTTAAAGCCAACTTTATTACTCTCCCCTTGAAAAATTGGAGAAAAAACCATAAACAAAATTAGGACAATCCTTTTTTCAAGCATCATCAACTATTCCACTAATGAATGTCATGATTTGGAGATTAAAATTCATCAACTTATTGTAGTTCTAGTAACATTTAAATAATAGGTGACAATGAGTTATACAGTCATCATATCCCTTCTAAATGACATTTATAACCTATTATGTTTTTATCTTGCTATATGACATTGGTAGCTTAATTACCTATTAGGGACTCATTGTCATTCATGGTACTACGATTTCATGTGCAATCATACTTGGGAGGCAACATAATAGCCTAGTTCTTCTTGTCTCTACATTGTGGAGCAAGAATAATAGTTGTCAATTGTTCCTCTTTTTTAAGGATCCACTTTACCTTTGTTGATTTTTATCTTTTATAACTTGATATCCTTTCTTACATAGAATTGTCCTGAATCCAAATTCTCTCCTTGCTTGGACATGTGTGCTCCTTGATTAGGACCTCTTTCATTGTTTTGTAGGCAAATAAACAAATACATCGACCTCTCCTCTCTACTTATACACAAAATGGCTAATTGAAACCACTTCATATACACAAAATGTCTCCTTGCACTGATCGAGCCTCAACAGGATGCCTATCATTCATGAGCTCAAGGCGGTTGCTTTCATGCTCAATAAAAATATGATCAAATTTTTTTGTAGTTTCACCACCATCATAATATCATTTTGTTATTGTTAACATCATACATCCTCATGCTATGCTAGCAATTCATCGGGATCTTCAATTTATTCACTCTTTATATGTTAGTGACTACCTTTAACTTATGAACCTTCAAATAAATCATCATAATGGCCCCTTCACTATCTTGTGTTGAATGAAAATCCTTCAACTAGATTGCATTGTATAAGAATTTGGTGTGGTTCTTTCATTCTTTCCTTGATTTGCCATTTTTTATTGTTCCACCCTACAATTTTGTATTTGAGGTATGTAAAATAGTTTCTCTATAGATTTTTTTAATCTTTCTGCATTCTTTTGGTTGCCTTAATTTAAATTATGTAATGTTTCCATAATATCTCTTTTACAACTATCTCTTCCTTTCTTTTGCAATTAAGAGATCACTTGAATTGTAGGTAGACCCCTTCAAATGATAGGGTAGGCTTCCTTTTATACCTAATATATGTCTTGAAATCATTTTATCCTAATGGAATTAAATTAAAGTACTTTCTCTTCTATCTGGTATTGGTGGAGCAGAGGTTGCATTGCATTGACCTAGGATACATATTTCTGCAAATACAACACAAGTTAAATGTATCCCAGGTTGATGCAAAGCAATCTCTGCTCTAGAGATCACCAAAAAATAATGAAAGAATTTTAATTTAATGCCATCAGGATAAAAGGCTTTCAAGACAAATAAATGGTATGCAACTATATCTATTTGGAATGCATTACCCAAACAGTGCAATCAACCAGTCGCCTTTGAAAAGAAAGTGGTATGATGAAATCTTTGGGCATAAAATAGATGAAATGCACTCCATACTACTGCTGCACAATATTTTGGTCGATGATATTTTTAAAATAGTAAAGGAAGGTGTATGGAACAACCAAATTCTTATCATTATAAACAATGAATATTTTAAGACCCTTTTATGATGTGTAAGTTGAGAATATTTTATGAAAGGTCCCTAAATGAATACACTTTAAATTGATTTTAGAAATGACTATCGGATGTAGACAAAATGAATTCTTTTTGGATTAGGATGGTACACAGAATCTACTATCAAAAGGTTGTAAAAATTCTTGGGACTAGGAGGTGTGAAATGGCCTACTCTTATGCTTTTCATGCCATCAAAATTTGAGTTTGATTGCCATCATTTACTTTGCCAAATTCTTCACATGTAACTCCTGAATCAATTTCCTACACAAAAAATGACAAAAAATAGGTTTGTTGATGGGGGATTTCCTAGGTCAAACCTCGGATTATGAATTAACCTTGAAGTATAATGTTTTCCTTTTGAGGGAAAGGATAGATCTAATCTAAAAATGCTTAAAATTGAACATGATATCTTGATGAATCTTTCTTGAATCCTCATGCAAGGTTTAAGGATGTCATGCATACTATTGATCATGAATGTTGTGCTTTAACTTGTGATGCAAAGGAAGGGTGTGATAAATGAACCTTTAATATTTATAAGGGAAATACAAGGTCCAAACCCCTAGGCCTACTAGCACCCAAATGGCTCAAATAGGTCAAATGCAAACCAACACTTTTTCAAATGATTTGAAAGGTATGGAATGTTTTTACTACCTCCAAATAAGTTGTTTTAATTGGTTTTGTGGTTCCAAGAACTTGTTTAATTGAAAAGCCCTCTTTTTAGCCCTCTAGCGAGGAAAATGAATTGTTTTCTCTCAACTTTCCCAAACAACTAAACAAAAAATTCAGATATTCAAACACCCATTTGTCTTCTCTTCAACATACCAGAAGATTGCATATGGTTTCTTTGGAAAGTATATGTTGTCTTGTAACTATGCACTATTTTTTAACTCCAAAAATGACAATTTTACAAAGGAAGTATATAATGTTTTAACTCCCTGACTCCTAGACTCTCAAAAGTCATCCAATGTGATTCAAAACTAAGGAAAATTCAATTATTTACAAGGTTTAACCTTCTTAGATGCAAAATCCCTTATTTAGCCTTTCACAAACCCTTAAAAGTAGGGTTTCTCATATACCCCTCTTCCAAACACTATACCATCCAAATGATGATGGATTCACCTTTCATTTGAAATTTATAAACACTATCAATCATCAAATGTGCCCCTCCTTAAGGTGTATTTTCTACTGCTGCTCCTTAGCAAGCAATTTCTCCACTCTTACATTCGTTGTTTTGGTGATAACCCCAGTTCTCCACCCAATCTGCACATCAACCTGTTAGTAATTTATTGTACATGTTAGAAGAGTGCCATCCTGTGAATATTAGGCCTTTTACATTCATGGAATGACTATTCTCATTGTAAATCAACCAAATCAAATGCCAAATTGCACAAATCTGTTAGAACAGTCAATGCATCTAGTCTAAAGTCTGAGACAAATGGATTATCAGTGCATCTTCCCTACAAATAAGATGTTCAAGGTCTCTTCAATGCATTAGGAATTCAAATACACACTCAAGACAAAGTTACCATAAGCCAAAACACCAAAAAAATTCAAGAAACCAAAAATTTGTTGTTATTGCTTGTCTTAGTCTATACACCAGCATTCTCTAGCGTACAAAGCATTACATCAACCATTTGATCAAAAGCTCTTAATTGCTGACACACAAGGTCATGAAATGATTTATTGAACTTGCCTAAACTCTTCTAGACTTCCTAAGCCATAAATTCCTATTACATCTTTTTGATGGTTCTAAGGTCCTTACCAGACCCTTTAGGACAAATTACAAACTTATTACAATTTTCATAATTGATTGGCTCTTCACTCCTAAGACCTTCAAAAGTCTTTAATGGCTTCATTGAGTCCTTTGGTCTTCCAAATGCACCCGCACCAACTTGAATTCTCCTTCAATGCTTGATGAATGCTTGATTGCTTGTTCACTTGGAATTGAATTGATTTTATAATTAAGAGATCACTTGAATTGTAGGTAGACCCCTTCAAATGACAGGGTAGGCTTCCTTTTATACCTAATATATGTCTTGAAAGCATTTTATCCTGATGGCATTAAATTAAAGTACTTTCTCTTCTATCTGGTATTGGTGGAGCAGAGGTTGCATTGCATCGACCTATGATACATATTTCCATAGATACAACACAAGTTAAATGTATCCCAGGTCAATGCAAAGCAACCTCTACTCCAAAGATCACCAGAAAATAGAGAAAGAACTTTAATTTAATGCCACCAGGATAAAAGGCTTTCAAGACAGATAAAATTTGAGTTTGATTGTCATCATTTACTTTGCCAAATTCTACACACGTAACTCCTGAATCAATTTCCTACACACAAAATGACGAAAATAGGTTTGTTGATGGGGGCTTTCCTAGGTCAAATAGGTTTGAATATACCTTGAAGTATGCAATATGGAAGGTTTGTATTCTTAATCTCCTACCCATTTCTTAATTTAAAAGATGACATCTTTATTAAATATCTCCTCTATTTTTGGAGGTAGACATCTTTAGGAAAATATCTCTTCCTCCCTCTTTAAAATGATCCCTTTAGATCTAATCTAAAAATGCTTAAAATTGAACATGATACCTTGATGAATCTATCTTGAATCCTCACACAAGGTTTTAGGATGTCATGTAGATTGTTGATCATGAATGTTGTACTTTAACTTGAATTATCCTTCAATGCTTGATGAATGCTTGATTGCTTGTTCACTTGGAATTTAATTGATTTTATAATGAAGAGATCACTTGAATTGTAGGGTAGACCCCAGGTAGGCTTCCTTTTATACCTAATCATACATAAAGTGTTTGAATTTTTTCTCACACATGAGGCAAGAAATGAGGGGTCATATTTTGGGTCCCAATCAAGAGTCTTGTCAATTTAGGATGTGACATGCTAAAGTGGGCATCAATGTCTCAAGATCAGATGGACCTTAAGGGATTGTCTCCCTTACATATGATTTGTTTGGGTGATAAACTTCACCATTCTACTCACAAGAATTTTATTAATTCTCAAATATAGGGAAATGAAAGGCTTCAAATAGAAAACTTGTACATGCAACTAAATCCATTGACTAATCAGAAGAACAAAATTAAGAAACGGTTCGATCATCTGAGAGATGTTGTAGACTTGCAACTCACCAGCTACTTTTTTTTTGCAGGTAAGAATTTTTTTTGTTTTGGTTATGGTTGTGGTGTTTGTAGGGAGACATTTACAAATTTATATCTATTTTCATTATTTAATGGTTTATGGGTTTGTAATGGTAATCTAATGTTCTTTCATATTTCTGTATATATTCTTTATAATAGCCTATTATATTGATTCGTTCTATTATGGATAATGGTGTGGGTCAGACGGCTTTGTCATCGGTGCATGAAAGCATTGCATGAGTTATACTTTTAAAATTTACATGAAACATTTTTAATTTATTTGATTCAGTGTTATTTGAAAACAAGTTTATCAATGATGTTTCCTTTCTCCAAGAATTGGATCTAGGATCTTTTCGTCAGATAATATGTAACATCTAATGACTAAATCTTTTCTTTACAAATGCTTATTTTATTTAATTATCATCTAAGCATGAATTAAAATTTGTATATGTACAGAAGCAGAACATACAAGCTGAAGACTCATGTGCAAGTAAATTTCATAAAAGAAAGCAAGTAGGCATTACCTTGAATGACATGGAAACAAGCTCATCAGCTGCCTAGAAGAGAGCAATTGGAGAAAAGTAGAGGAAAGTGTTAAAGGGTGATAAATAAATAGAGAGTATGCAATACAAACAAACAATGTCTAGAGTGTGTGATGTGACGTTTCTAATTTATGTCTGGAGGGACTAACTGGTTTTGGAGTTCCTACAAAACCTATTGGGCCACGCTTGGAGGAAATCAATGTGTTCATGCAAGGAGCACCTTTTTTCTATTATGAGAATGAATGCTTTTGCATTGAAGGATATTTGGAAGGCAATATCTGAAAATTTCTATAGTGTGGAACTAGAGTTGGCGAACTCGAAGTAATTTTTAGCTTTCGGAAGACCAAGAGGTTATGTACACAATCTCCCAATAAAAGGGTGATTTCAAGCATTACCTCTCCCCCCCATGACTATTCAGGAAGCACTTTTTCTCAGACAAAGGACTATTGGCCTCAATGGGATCAAAGAAAAAAATTGAAGCATAAACTCTAGACGATGTGGTGGTGTCCTTCGTGAAGAAGTGCACTATAATTGAAAATTCACGAGGGAAACTGCAAGATAGTGAACATAAATACATTCTTGAAAAGTGCGAAGAATGGAACTTGGTTTGGGTGGGGCCAAGTTAGGTGGATCCTCTAGAGGTTGATGAGATAGAAATAATATTAGGATTTGAAAAAGATCACACTCGTGGAACTTCATGTGCGACTGATCGATTGCGTTGTTTGGGTAATGCATTCCAAATAGATATAGTTGCATACCTTTTATATGTCTTGATTAAAGCCTTTTATCCTGGTGGCATTAAATTAAAGTACTTTCTCTTATATTTGGTATTGGTGGAGAAGAGGTTGCATTGCATCGACCTAAAATACATATTTCCGTAAATACAACACAAGTTAAATGTATCCCAGGTTGATGAAAAGCAACCTCTGCTCCAGAGATCACCAGAAAAAAGAGAAAGAACTTTAATTTAATGCCACCAAGATAAAAGGCTTTAATCAAGAGAGATAAATGGTATGCAAATGTATCTATTTGGAATGCATTACCCAAACAATGCAATCAATCATTCGCACACGAAGTTCCACGAGTGTGATCTTTTTCAAATCCTAATATGATTTCTATCTCATCAACCTCTAGAGGAGCCACCTAACCTGGCCCCACCCAAACCAAGATCCATTCTTCCCACTTTTCAAGAATGTATTTCCATTCAATATCTTGTAGTTTCCCTCGTGAATTTTCAATTATAGTGCAGAGTTCTTCACGAAGGACACCACCACATCGTCTAGAGTCTATGCTTCAATTTTTTTCTTTGATCCCATGGAGGCCAATACTCCTTTGTCTAAAGAAGTGCTTCCTGAATAGTCATGGGGGGGAGAGGTAATGCTTGAAATCACCCTTCTATTGGGAGATTGTGTACATAACCTCTTGGTCTTCTGAAAGCTGAAAATTACTTCAAGTCCGCCAACTCTGGTTCCACACTATAGAATTTTTTGGATATTGCCTTCCAAATATCCTTCGGTGCAAAAGCATCATTCTCATAATAGAAAAAAGGTGCTCCTTGCATGAACACATTGATTTCCTCCCAGCATGGCCCAATAGGTTTCGCAGGAACTCCAAAACCAGTTAGTCCCTCCGGACATAAATTAGAGACGTCACATCACACACTCCAGAGATTGTTTGTTTGTTTTGCATGTTCTCTATGTATTTATAACCCTTTAACACTTTCCTCTGCTTTTCTCCAATTGCTCTCTTCTAGGTAGCTGATGAGCTTGTTTCCATGTCATTCAAGGTAATGCTTGCTTGCTTTCTTTTACGAAATTTACTTGCACATGAGTCTTTAGCTTGTATGTTCTGCTTCCGTACATATATAAATTTTAATTCACGCTTAGATGACAATTAAATAAAATAAGCATTTGTAAAGAAAAGATTTAGTCATTATATGTTACATATTATCTAATGGAAAGATCCTAGACAATTCTTGGAGAAAGGAAACATCATTGATAATTATTTTTTGCAAATAACACTGAATCAAATAAATAATAAATGTTTTATGCAATTTTTAAAAGTAGAACTCGTTCAATGCTTTCATGCACCGACGACAAAGCCGTCTGACCCACATCATCTGACACCATCAGAATTATGATGATGACTAAAGAAACATCCAACAAGGATGTTGTATATCCAACGTCACTTCCATGTCGAGCATTCGTCGAGGACCAAACATAGCATTCGTCGAGGACCAAACATAGCATCCATCGAAATTACGAAGGTAATCTGCCAAAATTTTTGGCTGGGGGAGCAAATATAGCCGTTGTTGAAAGAGTTCATAATGTCATCGGACATCTGACACAAATGGCATCGTTGGGAAGACCGACGATGAGTTTTCGACAGTTAAAGTTGTTGGAAGTCTGACGTGGTGTCGTCGGACTTCCGACAAATAACCGTCCGAAATTAGGCCCAAATGTACTAGTGTGTTCGCCAATCATGAACCAAAATACCTTTAGCAAAAACGAATAGACTATTGTAACCAAATAAATTATATAGAGGATAATATGAAATCAAAAAAACTATGTAAGTTTTTTAAACTTTCATATTAGCAAAATATAAGAAATAGTTATCACAATATAATGATTCGATCATAAAGACTATTGTGATGCTTGAAAATTTTTATATAGAGGATGTGAAAGGTTAAAAAACTATATATTTTTTTAAAACCATCACATGCACTTATTTAAAAAACGTTTCCCAAAAGTTACTCTCAAGGTGAAAATTTTATTGTTTCTATATAAAAGTTAATTGTAGGAAGCCTTTTTAACATTTTTTGGGGGAAAATTTATGATGAAAACTTAGTTTGCTCCTTTTGTCTTGATTTGATCCTACTGCGGTTCCTTAGTATGATGTTAATGACAATAAAATGAAGGGTTTAATCAAATTGTGCTTGGCAGACTTTGTTCTAATCAATGTCTATGAAGTGACTTCTATAAAGAAGCTATGGAAGAAACTTAGTGAGATGCATCAAACCAATTCTTTAGTGAATAAGATTTTCTTGAGGAAGAAATTGTATTCCTTGAGAATGGAAGGGGGTTGGATGAATCATAGACCTACTGAGAACATTTAATATGATGGTGGCTCAAATGGCATCTGTTGGTGTCAAGATGGAGGAGGAGAAATGCCAGATCTTACTTGAATGATCTTTTCCTAATTCATGGGATTCTCTTGTTATGGTTATCAATAGTATTTATGTTGTTTTGAAGTCTAACAACCCATATTAAAAGTGTAACAACCCATATGGTGTTCTAGTATTATTAGTTATTTTGTTAGATGTCCTCTCCAATAGTTGGAATTACATTTTGTGGTTGGAATCATCCACATGTACAACTATTAAAGTCACCAAGTGTGTGCATGAAGCTACAAAAATACATGCATGATGATGCACAATGAGCAATGTATTGAGTCATGTGTAGGTGTGCATGAAGCTACAAAAATACATGCATGATGATGCACAATGAGCAATGTATTGAGTCATGTGTAGGTGTGCATGATATGCGATACTTTCATATGGCCATGTGTATTTAGTGGTTCATGTATAAATAGTGCTTAAGGTCATGTGTGGAGTTGCATGATAGTGAGTGTTATATGAACAAATATAGATGTTCACATGATAATGTGAAGGGTTGTTGGTGTTTATCTAGTAGTGTGGAAAATAATGCAATTGTTTAAGAGAGTTGTGAAGGGTTTTAAAGGTGTGCATGGTAGCACATAAAATAATATGGGTTTTGAGAAGAGTACAAAGGGATAGTGATGTTTTAGTTTAGCAATGACTAGAGGGTCCCTAGAAGGATTGTCCAATCATATAGCCCAATAATTTAACCATCAAAAGTAAAATAAAACACCATAAAAAACATTATATTTACCTTGGGAAAACCATCAATGAGGGAAAAACCATCCACCAAAAGATCTCTTACTTTTATCAATTCCACAACTTAGATACAATCTTTCATAATGGCTTTCTCACATACATAAACATGCGACCATTTCTATACTTACTAAAATAGCCACAATCAAGTATATAATGACACTGCATAACTATCACATGCTCTACTCACACAATTGCACTCCACGTCATGCTCTTTGTTATCTCACTCTCCTCCTAGCCTCACTCTTGATAGTCACCCTATTAAGTCCTAAAACTACGGATCCACATCCTAGAACTTCCTCTTACTTCAAGGCTAAGGATTTGTTACCAGGAAGGAAAAAGAGGAGGTTCATCAACAAATTATAGATGGTTAAAGTTCTATTCTGAGAGTGGGTATTTTCTTTTGGCCTCAACTCAAACTTGGGAGGGTATCCTCAAATGTGTTCTTAACAAGTTTTTACATCTATTAGTACAACAACAATCAACATATATACCCAAATGAATACTTGACCCACATTATTTGTCAATAGGTCAAGATCAACTAACTATCTAAGACCTCTATATTGCTGATAACACATCTTGCACATGCACCTATGCTTATTTTAGGTACAAGTAGTTACAAATTCCTCAGTTATTTATAAAAATTGTTGAAATATGCTTTAAAAAGCGTAATTGAAGATAATCTATATATATGTATGAGTGTTTTTTTATTAAATATATATATAATTAATGTAATTTTATTTTTATGGGTTTAACATTTTTCCATTGAAGACTTAAGTATCAAGCTGTTCCTTTTATCAAACTCACTAAATGCTCTCTGTAAGACAAAATGAGTTCTTTCTTAGCGCAGCAACTTCCTTCTTAAATAGGGGAAAAATGTATCTGAACTCTAGTCAGTCTATTATTGTGGCATTCCTCAAATTCATTCCCATATCCCCATCAATTATACTTATTCAAATATCAGATTGTTTTCATTTTTATATATATGGTCTCGTATCCATATGTGCACAGTTTGTCAAAAGCATTGAACTGATTAAAATAGTTCAGCCCAAACTAATATTAAAAAAACAGGAAAAAATGCTTCACCTTTAAGCTACCAACTTCCACAAATGTAAAGGAACTGATACCAAATGTTGTCCATTCTATATCTTGCTTGCAAAATCATTTGACAATTTTTTTAATGCTAATATCTGTGTTTTCCTTAACACTTGTACTAACTAGTTAAACTGAAGGGCACTTGCTAATGAAAAACATCACAAACCAGTACAATGGCCAGATGAGAAATAGATTCTTTTTATAGCTCCATGAAAATCCATATGATAGGAAACAAAGTAACACAAATTGCAAA
Source organism: Cryptomeria japonica (assembly GCF_030272615.1). Taxonomy (NCBI): domain Eukaryota; kingdom Viridiplantae; phylum Streptophyta; class Pinopsida; order Cupressales; family Cupressaceae; genus Cryptomeria; species Cryptomeria japonica. Next base: position 709,314,331 of record NC_081414.1, read on the forward strand.
GTGTGAGTGACCCATAGATCTGTTTCATCTAAGGAGACTCCTTATTAATGCCGCTTGTGCACTGCCATTTTCAGTATTTTCTAAGAGTTCAGCCAACTTTTCGCTCAAGCCCTCTACCTCTCTGTGTAAGCTCCGTATGTAGTTGCATGTCTCCTGAAGCACCTTTGATGCTGGAACCTGTGGACATAACTCCATAATTAGAAATTTCTTGCAGCTTTCAACTTAAGAAAAATCAATCTACTTCTACTTCAGAACATGCATGATTTACAAACACTTGTGAATAATAGCATGCATGAAAGCAAGGCAATGAACAAAACTAAAATCGAGATCACAATGATGGCGACCTAGAAGATAGATGGAATTAGTTTTCCATAGTCTATGAATTCAAATGCAAGTATTTTAGATTAAACTGTGTATATCTTTTAAACTTGATATTTCGGATCACATTCTTTGATTCAACACCAGAAAAAAGAACAAAGTAATCGACATCATCATGATGGTAACCTAAACATGGTAACCTAAACAGCTTGTGATTTAGTCTATAAGAAAGAAAATCATTATCTTAAATTTTGTTGTTACAGTCCGTACATCAAGTTGTTTGAGCTATTTGGAACTTTGAATGTCCCATATAGCAAGGCTGTCTTAGCTCCTGTGCAGACAGACAAAGATTGATGTTGCAGAATCAAAGAGGTGTTAGTCTGAGATTCATTATTATCTATGTCAGTAAGAAATTTCAATCTAAGATTCATATTTTTGTAGTGAGCTGTTCAATTCTTCAAAATATTAAACTAGTGGAAAAATAAATTGATCTTTTATTCTAAACAAGAGCTATTGGTTTATTAAAATAAACAAAAACATCAACTGTTTAAGCTCTTCTTGACAGACACTGGAAAGAAAAAGATTGATATCATATCATAAATTTCTTTGCAACGTCAAAGAAGTTTAAGCCTAAGATTCATATTCGTATATGTCAGTTGTTCAAATTCTTTGGAATATTAAACTCTCAGATAGACAGATTGATCTTATATCCTAAATAAGAACTATTCTTCTGGTTAAAACTAACAAAACTTAAAACAAACAAAACATTGTCTGTTTAAGCTCTTCTTAATAGTCATCAGAAAGACAAATATTGATAGCATATCATAAGTTTCTTTGTAATTTCAAAGAAGTTTCAACCTAAGACTCGTACACTTCATATGCCACCTGTTTTAAGCTCTTTGGAATGTTAAACTCTCCGAAAGACAGATTGATCTCATATCCTAAATAAGAACTATTAGTTTGCTGAAATTAACAAAACATAAAAACAAACAAAACACCGACTGTCTAACCTCTTCTTAAGAGAGTTACTGAAGAAAAAGATTGATGTCATATCTCAATTTGAAAGAAATTTCAACCTAAGACTTATACTCTCAGTATGCCAACTGTTTAAACTCTGCAGAATATTAAACTCCTAGATAGACAGATTGATCTTGAATCCTAAATAAGAAATAGTTCTTATTAAAACTAACAAAACCTTAAAAAAAACACAACACCGCAAGCTCTTCTAAACAGCCACCAGGGAGACAAAGATTGATGTTGTATCCTTATAAACATCTTTATACCTACTAAAACCTATGAGATTAAAAAAACCCATCTGATTCCTCAGATGATTCAACTTAATACTGTTTGAGCCAATTGGGTTTCAGTGGCCCCATCCACTGAACCAATATAAATTGTCCTAAACGCCAGGCATGATCTTGTTTCCTTGCTTGAGATATTCTAAGCAAAAAAACTGCAGTCTCAAAAGTCTCGACAAATCTAAGAGTAGCCGACTGGCGTATGGAATTCCTTGAAGCTCTGCCAATTACAAGTCGACATGATATTTTTCCCCCAAAAAAAAACAGAATCAGAAATAGAAACACAGAAGCATATTTCCAATCCGGTATACTTTGAGCCGACCAAACACTGTTCATGAAGGGGATGTAAGTATATTTTAGATTCCAAAGCCTACAACAAACATAGATCAAGATCCCTAGCATGGAAAGAAAAAAAAAGAAAAAAACATATATAGAAAAAGAATAATAATGGTACTATTAATTACCTTGTCATTATTGTCACAAATCTCTGGTAAGAGTGACTTCAATTTGGAGAGCAGATCATTGATTTGCTGGTCAGTTGCTCTTGAATTCTGCTTCCCACCTGATCTTCTCTTCTTGCTCGACCCCTCAGTCGACATTTTTGCACAGATTGAATGAAGAAGAAAAGGAGAAAATGATGATAAAACAATAATGGGTCGTAAAAAAATGATTTAGTTAGTTAGAGTAGAAGTGAGGAGGAGATGAAATATATATATTAGTGGAAAGAATGGCAGATGCACGGCGTGTTCTCAGTGCAACTCACGTCGAAGCACATGTTATGCTTCAAACATTAAATAGTGAAATATGGCAGACATTATTTTATGTTTGTAAGATGCGAATCACTTTTTCCCAGATACGCCATACCTGTCCTCTTTCCCTGTGTCTGCCCCGGGATTCGAACTCTTGTCATATAAAATTACTCAGCACATTGCGTTTCATACGGACTTGGGAATAACTAAATCACCTCCTTATTTATCAAACGATCAGCCCTCCTTTACCACCTGCCTTAGTGTAAAAACAAGAGTTTTTGCAATAAACAGGCCTCGAGAAAAGTGTTGGCAGGCATGCACGCACCCTGCACCACAGACCCATTACAAAGCCCACTGTTCCCCATGTCAGATCGTCTCACTAAAACCCTTTTTTAATTTCTTATCTCATGGATTCAGATCACCCCATCCACTGGTCGACTAGCATGAGATTTATGACCAGAAGACATAGGTGGGCTATCTCATATGCATTTGGATGAGGGGTGAGGGACCATGGAGGAGTAGGTAGCACTCCAAGTCAAGTGAAAGAGGAGCATTTAAGTACAAGAATGAGAGAGATTTATTTGAGCCATGATTTGATTTGGGTTTTTTCATCTGAAGTTTTTCACGAGTTATTTCACTTTTTCAATTGTCGAGAATTTGTGTCCTTGAAAGAGAGTTCACAAGTTCAAATTTCATAGAAGTAAGGGGTAAGTTATGTACGTCTCATTTAAAGCAAAGTTAGGTACCTCCCACAAGGAATAGGGGTAGTCTTATATTACTATAAGCTATCTGACACATACACAAACCACTACTATTGGACTATAAAAGATTCTTTCTTTGCACTCTAAGTCAAGTGAAAGAGGAGCATTTAAGTACAAGAATGAGAGAGATTTATTTGAGCCATGATTTGATTTGGGTTTTTTCATCTGAAGTTTTTCATGAGTTATTTCACTTTTTCAGTTGTCGAGAATTTGTGTCCTTGAAAGAGAGTTCACAAGTTCAAATTTCATAGAAGTAAGGGGTAAGTTATGTACGTCTCATTTAAAGCAAAGTTAGGTACCTCCCACAAGGAATAGGGGTAGTCTTATATTACTATAAGCTATTTGACACATACACAAACCACTACTATTGGACTATAAAAGATTCTTTCTTTCTTTCTTTCTAATATACTATCTAAGGAAGGTTTATTTGAGAAAGGTAAAAACTTTTTTATTTGAGGCATGATCTGATTTGGGTTTTTTCATCCATGGAAGTTTTCCATGGACTATTTTACTTTTTCTATTGTTGAAAATTTGTGCCCTTGAAAGAGAGGTCACAAGTTCAAATTCACAGACGTAAGGGGTAAGATATGTACGTCTCATTTGTAGCAGAGTTAGATACCTCCCACAAGAAGTGCATGGTAGTCTTATATTACTATAATCTAAGACCCATATACAAACCACTACTATTGAACTATAAAAGATTCTTTCTTTCTAATATACTACCTAGGGAAGGTTTATTTGAGAAAGATAAAAACTTTTCTATTTGGAGTGTTTAGACAATATTATCATTTAAAAATTCGGTGTTTGGATTGTTAATTTGTAGATTAAAAGGTGTTACAATAGTTTACATTTAATTTTCAGATTTACAATATAATAAATCAATGAGTTTTTTTTATGTTTTTATTAAAAATGATTTCAAAACAATCATAAATCATTAGAGCCTATTAGATTATAAAATAATAAAGATGTTTTTGATTGGTATGGATTGGGAGACCATTGTTGATACTTAAGTTATATGATTGTTAAACATGTTGTCACTATCATTAAGGAAGCACACCTTTCATTGATATGCGATAGACTTAGTATAGACTATTGCTAAATAAGGAGAAGGGGTTTAAAGGTCCAAGAATATAGCACAAACAACTAAATCACACTCATTGCCATGTGTTAGAGATTATGAGTATTTTTGTGCATAACTATAAATACCCATATGTGTGGCAATGTTAACACTTAAGCTGTGTAATTGTTAACATGTTGTCACTAACATTAAGAAAGCACATGTGTTCCACTAATATGTGATAGACTTAGTATAAACTATTGCCAAATAAGAAAAAGGGGCTTAGAGGATCAAGAGTGTAGTGAATAACCAAATCCCACTAATTGTCGTGTGTTAGTGATCATGAGATTTTTGTGCATAACAAAAGAGCCATGTATGTGATCCTCTAAACCTTAGATATAGGAGAAGCTTATAAATAACCATATGTATGGCATTTGATGAAGAAAAGTACTTTGAACTAACTATAGACCTAACTCATACGATTGGAAGACATAGGTAGGCAATCTCATATACATTCTGGATGAGGGGTGAGGACTTTGCAAGAGTACCTGTAGCAACCTAACTCAAGTGAAAGAGGAGCATTTAAGTAGAAGCACGAGTTAGATTTATTTGGGGAATGATTTGGGTTTTTTCATCCATGACATTTCTCATGAACTATTTTACTCTCCTAATATACTACCTATCGGAGTTTTACTTGAGAAAGATAAAATCTCATTTATTTGAAGTGTTTAAATAGTGTTATTATGTAAAAATATCAATTTGTAGATTAAAAGGTGTTACAGTATTTTATGTTTAAATTTAAAAAACAAACAATATAATAAATCGATGAGTTTTTTTTTATGGGTTCATCAAAAAATTGTTTCAAAACAATCATAAATAATTGGAGCCTACTAAATTATTAAATAGATCAAATAGGCAAGATGTTTGTGATTGGTATGGATTGGGAGACCATTGTTGATACTTAAATTATATAATTGTTAGCATAATATCACTAACATTAAAGAAGCACATATCTTACATTGGTATGTGATAAACTTAGTAAAGACTATTACCAAATAAGGGGAAGGGGTTTGGAGGACCAACTAAATCTCACTCAATGTTATGTGTTAGAGATCATGAGTTTTTTTGTGCATAACTATAAATAACAGAAAACATAAGTAGGTTATCTCATATGCATTCTAGATGAGGGGTGAGGACTTTGGAGGAGTAAGTAGCAGCCTAACTCAAGTGAAAGAGAGGCATTTAAGTAGAAGAATGAGTTGATTTATCTGGGGCATATGATCTGATATGGGTTTTTTCATCCATAAAGTTTTTCGTGAACTATTTTACTTTTTTAATTGAAAGTTCAGTTTTTTAAGATTAAAAGGTGTTATATTTGTTTATGTTTGAATTTCAAAACTTTGTACAATATAATAAAATGATGAGGTTTTTTTTATGTTTTCACTAAAATTATTTCAAAATAATTATAAATAATTGGATCCTATTAAATTATGGAAATAGATAAAATAAGTGAGATGTTTGTGATTGGTATGGATTGGGAGACCATTAGTGACACTTATGTTATATAATTGTTAACATGATGTCACTAACATTACAAAAGCACATGTCTTACATTGATATGTGATAGACTTAGTAAATATTATTTCCAAATAAGGAGAAGGGGCTTTGAGGACCAACGGTGTAGTGAACAATCAAAACCCACTAAGTGTCATGTGTTAGAGATAATGAGGTTTTTTTCCATAACAAAACCCTATACATACCCATATGTGTGGCATTGTTGACATTTAAGTTCTAAAATTGTTAATATGTCACTAACATTAAGGAATCACACGTCTTTCATTGATATGTGATAGACTTGGAAAGACTATTCCCAAATATGGAGAAAGGGTTTAGATGACCAAGAATATAGTGAACAACTAAATCCAACACATTGCCATGTGTTAGAGATCATGAAATGTTTTGTGCATTAACTATAAATACATATAGACACCTAAAATTATTCCTCACCTAGATACACCTAATCTTAGCCTACTTTTTACCTCATTAATTAGATAAATACTAATTATTATTTAATTAATCTCATTCCTATACTAATACCTTATAATTAAATAATATTTATTATTTATTTAAAATTATTTCACCTTTATTACATCCCATTAATTAGTTTTATTTTATTTATTTAATAATTTCATAATTTACCCTTTTCACCTCTATAATTGTCCATTTAATCCTATCCTTCCATCTTGTTCATATGGATGATAATCTAAATTCCTAGTCATGTGACAAGTGTCCCACCTTGTGCTCTTCACATGTCTAGCTTAAGCTTGTCCCATTTCATTGAACCTTTACACCTATCCAAAAATTTAACCTAACTTTATATATCCTATCCATCCATCTCAACTTTCCTTTTAAACCTAGCAATTCCTATAAGGATGTTTCCCTAAGTTCATCCCAAGCCTTATATCTTGCCTATCATGTGACTCTTGTCACATGGCTACATCTTTCTATCCTAACCCTAATCCTCTTTCAATCTAAGCAATCCATTTAACCTCTTAACCATAGCCCTTGATTTTGCCTCTGAAGATTTCTCTATGTTGAGGTTTCCAATCCAAGCAATCATATAATGAATGAACATATGTCACTATTTTGATCATCTTATCAAGCTATCATAATAAGGTTATGCTTGTAAACATTGAGAAACCTACATACCAAGAGAAAATCAAATAGAAGTAGGGTGCATTATATTTCAAGCTCTATAAAGGAAAAATAGAGGTAGTTCATGTATACATTTGATTTCATTACATTTCTTATGTTTTTTTTCTTCAATTTGTTTTCACCTCTATTCATTTTGGCATACCTAGTCAAACCCATGTCCCTGTTCTAGCCATTGTTGATTGATCTTTTGTGACTTTTTAGCTATAGATTATGTTTTTGAGGTCTTAACTCTAAAAGGCACATATATTGCATAGTTGGTTCCTATGTTTCACCCTAAGTTGCCTTTACTTCATCTGAAGACACCTTTACCTCAAGAAATAGTGTCTTTGCTTCTTAGAACTATGTCATAGGTGCTTAGAATGACACTTATGTTTGGCTTATTTTGCTTGGAAATTAAGTATTTTATGAGATTTATGAGAGAATATTGAGGGCTTCATTTAAATTTTTTCATCTCTTTAACATTCCAGTTTTGTAGGTCGTCTAATTTCTTGAATCAAAACTAGGTTTTTTTCTAGGGTTTTTAGGTGCTTCTCAAACTAGGGGTTTTGTACAAGATACTTAAATATGGTTGTTTCTAAAAATAAAGTGGGGTCTTGCAATATTATTGATCAATCAGTAAGCATCCTAACATTTGTTTTTGTGGGCCTACTAAAGCTCTTTTGGCATAAATCAATTTTTCCTAAGGTTTTTCATACTTGTTCTAAATTGGGGTTTTTAGGTCTTTTCAGCAATCGAGTGTTGCAAACTATCTTGTGACCTCTTGTGGTTTATTTTTATCTATTTTATAGGGGTGGAATCTACCCTATCTATATTGGTGATTGCATAACAATAAGAACACTTTTGGGCCCTGAAATCTATATTTTTTTATAGTAGAATTGTTTTTTTTTTGCCTTTTTGTGAAACTATGCCTCTATTCCACCCTAAGGCACATCTATTGCATCCTAAGGAACTTTTTTATCATCACATGGTGTCTTTTATTAAATAAAACTTTCCTCTTCTTTAATATAAGGGTTTTTTCATACTTTTCTAGTTCTTTGTTTGTGCTCTTATGCTTGTGTTCTTAGAAATAGTGCTTTTGTTGCATATAACCAGACATGTTCATTATATTGTGGTGCCTATGTTTCAATTTATATTTTTCTAGTATTTTGAGTTAGGGTTTTGAGATAACTTGTTTTCTTGGCTCTTTAACAAAGTGGTGCAACTAGCCATGCTTGTCAAAGACTTGGTTGATGCAAACTACTAATGGTTTGGTGCAAGTTACATTTGTACAAGATGTTTTTTTTATCTAATCTAGGCATTAAAGTTAGTTTAGTTGGTTAATTTAAAATTATTTTTCATGTTTGTAAGATTGTGTGGATGTGTTCTCTCTCCTTACACTTCATGTAACCTTGGATGCACTAGAAATCCCACATTCTTAATTTTTTTAGATTATTTGTTGTGTTACCCAAGACTTAATAGTTTGTGTGTATTCTCTACCCTTGGGCTTCATACAAATTTGGGTGATCAGAAAAACCTGATGTAGTCTTTTCTTATTAGGAAGCCCTCTTGGGGATTTCATCACCTCATGGTTGACTTCAACCCCTTTTTTTGGTAGCCTATATAAAGGGGCAAGAGAATTTTTTTTACTTCAAAGTGTATCTAGTGTCATGCAAAGCCAAGCTGCAAGACCATTAGTCCACTAAGACTATCTAGTGATGAGAGTAGGGGAGACCCCTGTAATCTAAAGCTCTTATAAATGGGCTCACCATTCATAGATACCATTAAGAAGCTTATTTTAGACGCCTTTAATACCATTGATTAGTACCCAAGTGGTGCATCACTATTAGGGAGGAAAAGTGTTCACATTGTGTCTACATGTGATGAGATGTAGTCTACTTTAGGCAAGTCTTATCCTCCAAGATAATAGGTGTATGGTGGTACATGAACCTACATTCTCTAGTTATCCTCTCATGGTAATATGACACTAGAAGGGGACAAATGTAACCTTTCACTTTGAGAGAGGATGAATTTTAGCCTTGTGAGTCCATGAGGAATAACAACCTACATGAATAATTTAGGATTGCACTTATGTTCTTGGCATGTTTTTATGTGCAATACCAACAAAATTCAGTCAAGTTTATCCATTGTGTCTTCTTGTTTGTATATTTCTTTCCAAATCCATCCAAGATCATTTAAAAACATCCAAAACTAAAAACCCTTTCATTTGTTGTGTCAAAACTCACCTCTATGTCAACTTGAGGTGTCTATGCATAGTGTTGCATCTTGAGGTGACTCTATTTCATCCTAAGACACCTCTATTGTATATTAAGGTGTCTCTTTTACAAATTAAGGCACCTCTATTCTGTCATCTTTATATGACCTCCAAATAGCTCCTTTGTGTGACATTATAGTTTATATACCTATGTAAGACCTAGGGTCACCCTCCAAGACCATCATTCTAGCCTTGAAATCCATTATTCATAATCGATTTGACTAAAATCCTCACTTTTTTAAAATCCTAGCCCTAATATTGCCATTTGCATCCATTGGCTTAGCTATAACTTGTGTACCTTTCCTATAAACCGTATAAGGCTGGATTAAGCTATCTTCCATCATCCATAGCCATTAGATCATTTAGATCCCATCATCCAAAGTCAAATCCATATCCATATCCATTAGAAAAATAAAGCTTGTTTACGGTTTGATCTAGATCTTTGATCCTTATCCATCTTTTTATCCAAGCCTATCTTATGGACAGTTTGGCCTAATTCCATCATTTATCTAACCTACATTGGGGACTGTCCAACTTAAGATACTTTATCTAGTCCTATCTTTCTTGGGGATTGGTCGACCTAAGTAAGATTATCATCATCTTGTTAAGGATCTAGGTTACCTAAGAAATATTTGATCTTGCATCCATTTATCATCTCTTGGTTTCACTTTAGTGTTCCCAATTCATACCATCATTCTTTTAAATCTAATTTTGATTCATCCTAAGGTCTACCATATCCCTAGTTCTTCCACATATAGCCCTTGTCAACCCTAATTCACCCCAATTTTCTCTAATCCATCATTAGTCATCCATATTTCATCCTTAAATGTCCCTCAACTACCCGTCTTTCCATAAACCATCCTACACCATCCCTAGTCATCCTTAATCTATACTAAATCATCCCTAATCCATTCTAGATTCTACTTATCTATCCTTAGTTTTCACTAATCCACTTTAATGCATCCGTAATCTATTCCAATCTCCTCTAAACTATCCTAATCCACACTAAAACTCACAAACCTTCCCTAAACCATTCATAGTCATCCATAAACCACTTCGAGCTTTCTCAAACATCCCTAAACTTCTACACCCATCACTCTAAGGTCTATGCCTATCACTAGGTCACAAACTAGGAAAAGCATGGCTTCCCAAAGTCTTCTCAAATCCACATCCAATGATATCTTCTTTGAAGAATTCTTTTGTGAAATCCCTCTAGAGAACACATTCCTATTGTCAAACCATGTTCCTTTAGAATCTAATCCTAGTGAGTCTTCCTAAGAGGATTTCTCCCCAAACCCCTTAACAATGGACCACATGCATTATTACCTTTAGAAAATGATAAACAATATTTACTAGCATGAGCTAGTTTAGGTGCTAAATTACCCCATGAATTTGATGTGTCCAAAATTTTCCAACAAGGTCCTTCCACACCTCCACCTTCTAACCCCCAAAATACTATACATAATGTATCCGCCTCTAACCAACCCATCACTTTCAAAACTTCAATTCCAACCTCTAGTCAATCTACCACTTCCCAAACCATTACCTAATCCTACCTCACACGTGTGTATTAAAATCCCATCCCATGTAAATAATATTAACATCCAACCCATTTCATCCCACATACCACAACCACAAGTTTCTATCCCCTAAACTCATGTCTCTACTTCCATCCCACTAAACACAACTCATGCTATTCAAACCTCTAATCCTATTGCCTCCACCTACCAAAACATTCAAACACTCCAACCTCCTAATGCCCATTATCATCCACTTACACCTCTTAATCCCAGAAGTTCATTAGCCCAATACATCCAACAAATTAAAGACTCCCTCAAGGACCTTCAATTTAGAAATCAAAAGAACACTTATACCTTTCAAGAGTTATTCCTATATCCTTTTGACCAGTCTATCACCTTCATCACCTTTCCTCAAAATTTTGAGATGTCTAAGTTTGATAGATACAAAGGAAAGGGAGATCCTAGGGAACACCTTAAGGAATTATATATTGCTTTCCAAGAGTTTTCTTAGTTTGATGCTTATCTTTTGAGGATATTCCCAAGGATATTAGGTGGACAAACCTTTCATTGGTTTACACATCTTCCACATGGGATCATTAGTACCTTTTTCCAAACTAACAACATGATTTGTCACACACTTTTCCTACAATACAGAACATGAGATCAACATGATGGACTTATCTAACACAAGGAAAAAATGGTGAAATATTTGTCTCTTTCTTGCAAAGGTGGAAACACCTTGCTAGTAGATTTCCTTGGCATATTCCCAAAAACTTGTAACCATTTTTGTTCAAAACTTAAACCAAGAAACTGGCTTCTATTTGCATATTCATTGTTTCAATTCCTTTAATGAGATCATTGAAAAAGGAGTTGCTATAAAAAAATCTCTTATTGGCAAAGGCCTAGTTAAAATCTACAAAGTGAACAAAGATAAAAACAACAACCACTCTAGTGACAAATTATGTTTCTAAAATAAGAACAAAAATGTTGTTACTGATGATGTTACTGATGCAAAAGATGTCCAATATATCCACACCACACCATTTTTGGCTCACCTCAATGTTCTTGGTTTGTCCTGACTTAAAAATTATTTTTGGTTCTTGTTACTTTGCATGTGGGAGAAACAGTTACACTCTTGTGTCAAACCATTTAAGGATATCTATTCAATGGTTAGATAAAATACTAAGGAAACCAATCTCAAATATGTAAGATTATGTATATGATTGTGCAATGTAGATTCTTTGATAATGTGTGAAAATACTAATGATAGCTCTAGGATGCAAGCAATCAAAGTTATATTTGCCTTTAAAATGAACTAAAAATTGATCACTTTAGATAAATAGTAGGAGTCACAAATGAAATATTTCCTACTTTGAGTAGACACACAATGGTTATAAGGATAACTAACATCAACCCAAAACTAGAATTCAAATTTTAAAAGCAAATGAGTAATTTCCACGAGTGCAAAACTGGTAGAGATCACTTTCGTAATTGCAAATTTGACTTGGAGTAAAAAGGGAATAAACTAAGGATTGGGATTAGTCGCAAAGAAACGAACTATAGAAATGGATAAAGCTAAGGCTGTGTGAGCACTCTTAACTGAAAACATAACATTTGTATGCTTCTATCACACAAAACTCTTTTAAATTGAAATGGACCCAAAACATAAGCAAAAGGAACTTTAATCTACAATTTTCAACATTAAAATGACTAATGCACTAGTAAATTGATTGAGATTGGGTGTTGCCTTTACAACTAGGAGCAACTCATATTTTCTTCAAAGATTTACAAAGTTACCTTTACATATAATAATAACATTTAAACGTATTTTTAATACCAAAAGATTGTGTCATAATTAATCAATATGATGATATGTTCTTTGATTACTCCATATAGAAAGGTTAAATTCCCAAAGATGTACTAAGACCAAATTCAATCATTGAGTGACTTTAAAGACTAGATCAACAAATCTCTTTCGCTCATGAGAACTTAACCAAAATAACTTACACTGGACATAAATGCTCCCTCCTAAAACTATAATCTATCATATAAAAATAAAGACTCAAATAACTATGTAATCCACTTTATTTCATTAAAAATAATAATTATTTTTTTTAATTTTTTAAATATGGGGTCAAACTTTTGACATGTTACACAAGCATTTGAAAAATCTCGATAGGAGTGAAAAGGCCCATCTCTAACAAGAAATCTAGCGAATCTATATATCTTATGTTAAATTATCTATGTGATTTTTTATTATTTTTATTTTTTATGAATTTAATTTTACCCTTCGATCTAAGCAAAGGTATGGAGTATTATTTTTCATAATAAGCAATATTTATATTATGAAATGCCACCGTCAACTCAACGTACCCTATAAAATAATTCCTCCTCAATAAATAAATATGAAAAAACTGTGGCAATTTGGATTCCTAAGATGAGATTTCACTCCTTCCCTCCTTCCCACGAGGAAGGAGCATGACAAGATGTTTGGGCATTCCATACATTTAATTTATGCCATGCTCAATGTCAGGCATTTAAATAATTTAGTATTTTTGGAGGACATTGTAAGGTTCCCTGGTCTAGAATGCTAAGACAAAGAGTAATGCTCTAATGCTCTCATGGGTCCACATGAAACAATGCATATGGGATGTATGCCTAGCCAATTAATTGGATGATACTTGTTCTTTATTTTGTGAAAAAATGAGTAATAAATATTGTGTAGCATTAATTGAGTTTATTCGATGGTTGGGTTGTTTGAGTTAACCTTGAAAAGGGAAAAGCAAAGGTAGTAATGGTTGATTGGGTTGATTTAGTCGTTGATCCAGCAGTTTCAGTTTAAGCTGATCCGATTCGAAACGATTGGCTAGTCTAACTATGGATTGGTCCCTATCTATGGTAGCGGTAGCCTCCTATACTCCTTAACCAAGCTATCTTATCAATCTTCCATTGAGATATTCTTACCTTAGGTCACCCCCTCCATACTCCAAAAATCGACAAAAAATGTAAGACCAAGATAAGGTGTGGTTGGGTCACTGGGTTATCGCATGATATCAAAAACAAAAAAAAATGTCAAAAATTATAATTGATAATACTGACTAATATTTTATTGATTTAAATAATGGAGAGTGAGTGTTGGAGGTTAACTCTTTAGGAGAGTATCCACTTTTATATGTTCAATGATTTTGAATTATGACAGAAGATCTATCTTGCAAATTAAAAAATAACGATAGGATATATGGGCTTTTATCTTATGGGAGAAACACACATAGCTTTCACTGAATCTTTTGTAAGGGAGAACATGGAAAAAATTGATTGTTATAGTTATCCTATTACATTGAGGAAAAAAAATCAATAAACAAATTTATTTATTTACTTAAATTAAGTTTTAAGATGATTTTTAGTATATACAATAAATGAAAGATGTAGATATGACATAAAAATTTATATTAATTTAAAAATAAAAAAATGAATAATAAAAAGTCACTTGCTAATTATAATAAATAATGGATAATGGTAAGTAGTATAACATTTAAATGACGGTGTGACTTTTTAAAAATTACATCACCATGACATTGATCATAAATAATTGAGACACTTGTCATTTTTGTATTGCACTTATTAAAAAAGCATTATTAATATTTTCGTAAAAAACAATTAAATTATAATAAGAACTCAATTTTTAAACTATTTTTTCATTAAATATGCACACACTTTATTTTATGTAAAATAATGAAATAAAATAGACAAACAACATAAACATGTTGATAATAATGATTTTTCATAGGAAATGATAATGATAATATAACCCTCTTTCAATTGTGGAATTAGTATCATTTGACCAATTTGATGATATGGAATTGGGATGGAAATCTCAATGCTTATTATGCAATTTTGAGTTGATTTTTTCTTTTTTTATAATATTTATTTAAAATTAAAAATATACATTTATAATATATAAAAAAAATTATGAGTCTTAATTTATTAAAGATGTGATATTACTATAGTCTATGATACAAATTACATTTCATGATCTATTTTTTATCTTCTATCTCATGATAGATCACGGAGTGTGATCTAAGACATTGATGCAAAAAAGTTATATGTTGTTTTCTAATAGAAGTTTTATAATTTGTGTGAATTTAATTAATATCATCATTTAAGATCGCACATTTTAATTTATTATCTATTACCTTCTTAATGATGAATCACAAAATATAAATATTAATATTAACTAAATTCAAAAAAACCTTATCCAATCTTGTATCCATGTTTTTTATACGTATATTTTTTCTTAGTTTAATTGTAATTTTGTATTCCTTTTTATAATGCAATTTTAAATATGTGTTAAGATTATATAATCCTAAGAAAACAATTTTCGTATAGAAGGGTGAAAAACATCTTCATTTAATTATTAATATATATGTGCTTATTTAATCTAGTCATATTGTTTTTGAGACATTAATTGATATAAAATTCTAGAAACTAATTATTATTTTATTTAATCTAAGAATTATAATTTAATTAATTGAGTTAATTAGTAAGAAAAATGGTATATTTCATAATTATATTATCTATCAAGAACCCGATCTTTCTAAAAATAAGATTGAACTAAATTTAACTCCAAAATAACATTAACAAACTAATTCATGTTTAGTGTCATAGGGGTTCCTTTTTATGTTTTTGATAAAAAAAAAAGCAACCAAAACTAGGGGGCTGACCCAGAGTCCAAAGCAAGTCTCAAAGAGAGCATTATCAACACATTAACAACAAACAAACGACAGAGTATCAACCAATCCCTATCTTAACTAGGGGTTCCTTTTTATGTTGTTTATGTCTTTTGGAGCCTGGTCCTTTGTTAAACAATTTAAGTAGTTACAATAATTTTCCTATTAGTTGATGTTATGTTTCTAGACTTTGGTTTTACTCTCTGGTTGGTGGTTTATATCTGCTTACAAACTGTTGCGAATATAACTATTTTTGGTTTCTTACTATGGTTTTGCTGATGTTTTTGGACGTTTTTGGGCTAAGGATGGTATAGGGACAACACCCTCATTATGCCGCGTCTAATAAAAAACAAATTAATTCATTTTGAAATATGTTTCTAGATTCGATTGTGTTAGAGAGTTTTTTTCATCAATATTTCGGATCACACTCTATGATCCATCATCGAAATGATAATAGAGAAAATCAACATCAAAATCATAATATAAATAATCAACATCAAAATCATAATTCATTTTGATTATAACAACTTAATTCTAATTTGAATAACCTCACCACATAAATTTGACACACTAATCTAAGTCATAACTAAGGAATATTATTATCAATAACTAATATGGATATTTAAACTATCATGAAATGTCTAAAAAAGATTTTGTAACCTATGCCATGAAATGACATGATTTTGATGCTTTGTTCAATCAATCTAACACGCAGTTCCATGGTGCTTGATATTATATGAATGAGAATCTCATACACTATTTTCCTTCAAATCAATGTATAGGGAGTCGAGATAAAGATAAGATGTGTACTATAAAATTTCTATCAAAAATATTATGGACTCTCATTGTGTTGTATTTAAATATTTATTTGGTTTTTATAGAAAATAATAAATAAAAAAATATTTTTGTTGGTGAATTATACTTTTCATTATTAAATAATATAATAATTAAATATAATATAAAATTTTACCATTTAAAAAAATACATTAATGAATCAAATTTCCATGTACATACATTGGTGGAAGTTAGAGTTTGCTTTGTAACTTAATAAGGGTAACATGCAAAAGAATCCTAGGGAAGAGGAAATTTACAAAGTTTTTAAAATAATGCAAACGATATTATATGTCTTATACATGATATTTAAGGTTTGGGAAAGGAGGGGGCTATTACATGATGTGAGAACTCATTTTTTTTAAAGTGGATATTTATTGATGACTTTGTTTATTTTATTTTATTTATTTATTTATTTTTATTTTTATTTTTTATTTTTTATTTTTTTGGTTCCAAATCATATGGCATATGGTCAAAACAAAGTAACAAATAAAAAATGTTAAAAATTTACTATTGGTTCTCGTCTTTTGAGCTTCACATGTTATATGCTCAATCATATCTGAGTGATTTGCATCATTATAATGTAAAAATGAAACAAAGAACTTACCATTGGTTCTTGTCTCTTAGTCTCACATGTTATATTTTGAACCATATCTTATGATTAGCATCATAAATAATGAAAATGCAAGGAAAAAGAATGAAATAGAATATATTTATTTTAGATTGTGAGGTTTGATTTTTTTTTTTTCATTTTAAAAATATAGCATTAATATTGAAGAGGTTATAATTTGACTGATGATGATGATGTGTCATAATATTTATTAATGTAGGAATATGTAAAGATATTTAATATAGTGAGGGTTAGGGTCATTTCTAGGCGATTTTGATGGAATGAGAGTTTAGTTTGTGATAATTTAGTTGAAGGACACTTTCGATATAGGTGTGCGCATACTCAATATGTAATTAGAGATGTTCATATTTATGTAGTTTTATGGTATATGTTGACAAGTGTATATTTGTAAATTAGATAAGATATTGAGTATCTTATCTCTCATAAAAGGAAATCAAATCTCAAAGAATGTAAAGGACTATTCTAAGGTCTTTAGAGCTAGGCCTTGCGCTGCAAGATAGCTCAATAATTCATTGTGTTTATAACTATTTCATGAGGGACATTACATAGTGTTTTCCTAGAATCTCACAAATAAATGATTATATTTGTGAATATGAATCTTATAAAATAAACTCCTAACCTTGAAACCATTGTTTCTCAATTAATTATTATTGGGTAAAAGCAAAAAGTTGTGTCACACTTTTATAAAGGAAATGACCAATGCTAATTCAACTTTTTAAATTGAATCAATCGAAAGAGAAATAAATGTTTTGAATTTTGAAATGATGTAAACCAATAAAATGTGTTTTTTATGTTTGTAATTTTTTTTAAAAATTAAAAAATTATTAGAATATACTTTCTTATAAAGTAAACACTATAATTTAGTAGCTAATAAAATACTAAAATTGAAGTTACATGAGGCTTCACACTTTATATAGTAAATTTTACCTTTTTTTTCTTCAATTTTTTTGGTGCATATTGATAACTTGAAACTTTAGTGCAAAAATATATTTTAACTATTTTTTATTGATATATATTTTACAATAAATTTAAAAAGTTGCATGTACTGAAGTATAATTCTTTCCATTTGGTGTCACCTTTTTTCTTAATTATTTATCCAAATTAGAAAAGAATTATATCATCTTGAAATATACTCTTTTCTCTAGTGCATTTATTTTTTTCAATTTGATGTTTAATTCTAAGCTAACCAATGTTATAAAAAATCAAAAGATAGGTTGAAAAGAGAAAGGGTTTAGAGAAAAATCTTAAATTTAATATTTATCATGAAATAAAAGTAGACATATATCCAACATAAGTTATTCCTTACTTAACTAAAATAACTTACATTGCTATACAAAAAATGCATATCTTTAATTGAAGTTTTCAAATCGTGAAAATAAACTTAATCAAGCACTCAACATTGGTACATATTTTCATAAAGTTAATAAAAATAGAATCTATCAAATATTGTTTCCAATAAGAAATCCAACTAACTATCTAGAAAACATGATGTAAATTTTAAAAAAAATGTTTTTTTTAATAAGAGTCCAACTAGTATCAACAATTTTTAACCTTTTAAAAAAGAAATGTGTTACTTTTTTATTAAGAAATAAATACACTTTGGACCCCTCCCCCCCAACCAAATTCACCTCTGAACCAGGAGTGAATCCCAATTGGAACCCTACTGTCTGATCCATCTCCATTTGCTAGCTTCCAACCACTTGCAAGGTCTGGGTAAAGTCCTCAATAACTCTTTTCGGACCCCCCCTGAAGCACCTTGATCCAAAGGGGTTAACCCCAGATTCACTTCCTGTTGGCTAAGGTCATCTAAGGCCTCAAATCTGTTAAAGGTATCCTCCTCCTGGTCTCTCCTGTAAGGACCTCTTTTGTCCTCGATTCCTGTTCTTTGTCTTAACTGAGACAAAACCATCAGCACCCACTACCTCGACTGACATAGCAGTTTTTCCTTTATCAACCCTATCTTGGCTCTGGGACGGATGTTGAGGTTGGCACACCACCGGTTTATATCTAGGGCACTTACGCTATAAATGACCATACTCATGACACAGATGACATCGAAATGGTAAAGTCTCATAATCTAACTGCTGAACCCATGAGTAAGAGCCCACACACATATCTATAGCATCTGGCAAAGGTTTACTAAGATCAATTTCAACACAGATACACGCAAAGGTCATTACCTTTCTCCCTAGGGTTTGTGTTGAAGATCCCACTGGCTTCCCAAGCACTGCAACAAGCATCCGTAGCACATCCTCCCAACAACATTCCACTGGAGAACATGGTAAACGAACCCACACTGGAACCCTATTTGGGAGCTCCTCCAAAGGGTTAAACCCTGCATGCCAAGGTTTGATGAATAACCCCACCTGGTTGTAAAAATATGGGCCTCCTTCAAAGACCCTATTGCGATCCTCCATGCAGTTGAAAGTAACCATGAAGTATTTATTTGCCAACAACATAATCTCCATTTCCCCTTCTGGTGCCCAAGTCCTCTACACCCAGTTTTCCAAAAACTGCAAAGAAACCCTCATTCCCAAAAACTTGCAATATAGAGACGATTTTGAAAAGTTTTCAACGTCTTCAGCTATCATCTTAGGAGGAATAACCAGCTTCGGCCTCTCACTGCATCTCTCTAGGCAACCATTAATCTTCATAATGCGAGAGCTACCAGCACTCCCAGAGGTACCTTCGAGGCCTCACCACCATTACTCGACATCGAAGCTCAAAAAATTATAATAGAATATAAAGGACCCACACCCCAAAGGGCCACTCAAGAAGGCATGACACCCAAGACCCCACCTCTCACAAGCACCACCGAGAAGAGGAGCCAATCGTATCCCCCTGACCCATTAGAAACCCTCGGCCCATAGCAAACCAGAACTCCACCCGCACATAGCCGAATCCCCACCCGTTGACCACTGCTCCACCCTCCCCACCCTTAGTCGTTTCCTGCCTTGCACCATCTTCCACTACTCTCCCCCGATGCACCTGCACTTCCCTCCCCCGACGCACCTGCAACCCTTCCGCCCATGAGCTAGGGCATCGAAACCCTAGCTCGGTCGCCTACGAGCCCCCGCACGCATGACGCCATCGTAATATTTCTCCTTTTTAATCCAAAGATTTACAAAAGATAGGTTGAAAAGAGAAAGGGTTTAGAGAAAAATCATAAATTTAATATTTATCATGAAATAAAAGTAGACATATATCCAACATAAGCTATTCCTTAGTTAACTAAAATAACTTACATTGCTATACAAAAAGTGCGTATCTTTAATTGAAGTTTTTAAATCGTGAAAATAACCTTAATCAAGCACTCAACATTGGTACATATTTTCATAGTTAATAAAAACAGAATCTATCAAATATTATTTCCAATAAGAAATCCAACTAACTATCTAGAAAACATGATGTGAATTAAAAAAAATAAAAAATTAATAAGAGTCCAACTAGTATCAACAATTTATAACCTTTTAAAAAAGAAATGTGTTACTTTTTAATTAAAAAATAAATACACTCAATACATCTAAATAGCTAAGCTTCATCCATCACTAATAATTTATATTTTACATGCATTACATATTTTGAGAATCAAAATTCAATAATGTGAGATGTAAGAAAAGCACAATCCATACATGGAAATCGTAGTTTGGAGCTCATGTGAAGCCAATAGAAACCTTAGAACTCAACTATACCATATTCATGATAAATTGAGATTTTCATCATCCACCATTGAAACTATTAGAAAGTTTGCACCCTTGGGATGTACAATGCTTTTTTAAATTAAAAATCTCCTAGGATAGTTGTTATTACATTGTTTGGACAAAGATTTAATAATAAGATCAATTGATTTCATTAATATAGCATGTGTTGTATATTCACACACCTCATTCTCAAACTAATTTCACATTCAAGTTAATAAATAGTTTGAATAACAAGGTCCATTTTTATTTCTATCTAATATTCAAATAAATCAAATCTAAATAATAATCTTAAATATCAATCATGGATATTGTTGTCTTAGTTTCTGCAATAATGTTCTAGCTTTTCTTACATAAAAGAACATGAGTTTTCATAAGAATCTATTTGCACACACGTACACACACATACACACATTTTTTATGTTTTTGTCTAAAAATGATAGTAATGCTTAGGAATGGTATTCATATTAGTATATATGAATATATTTGATATACATATGTATTCATATAATTACTGAAATAATATCTTGTTGTAAACAACATAATTTTGAAGAAAATCTAATCTTCAAGCCTTCAACCTATATTTAATTATCAATCAACATAAAACCCAAATATTATGCATAGTCATTCTCAACCATAGATTTTGATGCCCAGTCATTAAAATGTATAATGATAATTCACATATGTTGGACTTGTGTTCTTTTTATATTCACAAACTAAGGTTAACAAATGTAACCATAAGAAATCATGAAATTTTTTCACTAAATGAATGCAAAATGGTGACCTATTCGATCACAAAACATTTAATAAAATGTAGGTAATAATAGTAACCTATTATATGATATGGGAATGTGTTTCTATGGTTCAGTTCTTTGCCTTGATCAATGGGACTCCTAGGGGACACTTTAAAGCTGGAAAAGGTATTCGACAGGGAGATCCCCTATCCCCTTATCTTTTTATTATGATTGCAGAAGTCTTGGGTAGGAATGTGGTGGATTTGATGGTCAATGGAAGACTGCAGGGGTTTAAAGTGGCTTCTACTATTTCCCCCTCGACGATTCAACAATTTGTGGATGATACCTTTCTTTTTGGTATATCCTCTGTGATTGAGGCTAAACACTAGAAGAATTTACTTGCAGATTATGCCTCTGCTTCAGGGCAATGTATCAACTATGATAAAAGTAATCTCTTCTTCTTCAACACCCCCTTGGACCTTTAGACTAAAATCCTTTATATCCTTGGGTGTAAGTCTGCTACTCTTCCTAGGACTTACCTGGGTCTCCCCCTCACTATTAAAGAGGTTACCCCTACGTTCTGGAATACTATCCTTGAAAGAATACAAAAGAAACTTGTTGGATGGAAGGGAAAATTCCTTAGTAGTGCGGGGAAGATCCAACTCCTTGCTGCTTCCCTCCAAGGCATCCCTGTGTACTTCCTTTCCCTATTCAAAATCTCTGGTGCTATGGGGGACAAGCTTGAGAGGATCCAAAGAACTTTTCTCTGGACGGGCATGGAGGAAAAGAAATGCTTATCTTTGGTCAACTGGGATATTATTTGCTTACCCAAGACCATGGGGGGTCTTGGTATCAGAAATATAAATGACTTGAAAAAAGGCCTTAATTTCTAAAGTGGGTTGGACCCTAACTAAAGGTGAGGTGGACTGGTGTAACATTATCAAGGCTAAGTATTTGGAAAGGGAACAGTTTTGCTTTAATTTGAGTTCTGGTGGCCTACCTCATGGGTCAAAATTATGGAACAACATCTTGAAACTTATACCTATTATCAAAGAAGGACTGAAGTGCCAGATTGGAAATGGTAGGAAGAATAGGTTCTGGGAGGACTCTTGGCTAGATGACAAACCTTTGGTTGAATCTCAATTCTGCCAAATAATGAATTCCCTAAAGGATCACTATGGTGATTATATTGCTAACTACATTATGTCGGGAAGAGGAAGATGGAAGAACATCTCTTTGATCTTTACTGATCAACCTAACCTATTGCCCACTGCCCTTGATCTTCAAGATCTTATGCTTGCATGCAGGGTACCTTTATCTCCTCATGAGGACAAATTTATCTGGAAAAGGGACCCAGTTGGGGGAGTTCTCGGTCAAGTTTTCTTACAGATATCTCTTGAGACCCATTGGTGATGTTGAATGCTGGAAGAAGATATGGAACAACTTATTCCAAAAATTAACTTCTTCTGGTGGTCCCTTATGCATGAAAAAATCTTGACTCAAGACAATTTGAAAAGGAGGGGATTCCAACTTCCCAACAGATGTATCTTATGTAAAGATGAGGAGGAATCTGTTGGCCATATTTTCATCCACTACCCTTTCGCATGACACTTGTGGGCCATTACCCTTGAAAAATGTGGTATACAATAGGTTTTTCATGATATCATTCATCATTTTGTTAATGGATGGTCACCTCACACCCACCACCCCTTGATTATATAGCTATGGAGGTAAATCCCTCCTCGTATCTGCTGGAGTGTTTGGAAAATAAGAAATAACAGAATATTCAAAGATGTTGAAACCTCCCCTAATAATGTTTTTTCTAGTTGTTTCAAAATGATTATGGATAATATATCAGTCACTAGGTGGAAACCCCCCCCCCCCCCAATCCTCCTAACCCGACTGATAAAAGAATTGTTGAACTCTGGAAGCTCCCCCCAGAGTTTAAACTCTCCAATAACACTTCAAAGATCAATAGAAAAAGGACCAAATGGTTAGCCCCAAACCCCTCTAGGCATAAACTTAATTTTGATGGGTCAGCTCAAAATACCTGGCAAGCGGGTGGTGGTGTTATTCGTGATCACCGGGAGACTACTATTTCTGCTTGTGCAGGGAGCCTGAAGAATCATACTGTCACTCAAGCTGAGGGAATGGCTCTCCTATGGGGCCTGAAATTTGCCACAGTTTGTAGGTATTAGACAACTCAAAATTGAAGGTGATTCTAAAGTTATTGTAGAAGCTATCAGTGGTAGATCTGTAGTGGGTTGTAAAGTGGATTCTATTTTGAGGGATGCAAGAATGTTTTTGGCTCACCTTGACTATTTCACTATCCGCCACATTTTTAGATAAGGGAATGCGACTGTTAACTCTATGGTTGTTGTGGGTAGGCTACAAAATGGCTTACGATGTTGGAGGAACACTGATCTACTGCCAATAAGAACCAAGGAGATCTTGGAAAAAGAAAAAAACTAAGTCTTATGATGAATCTTTGTAATTGATATCGAATGAAGAGCATCAATTTTCAAATTTTGAATTTGGAGGGGAAACTCGCCCATCATGGGTTGGGGTTGCCACGTAGCTGCATATGGCCTTGTCATCAGTCTCAAGGGGGTTTAAATAATGATGATACTTATCGGTGTAGTACCGATATTGGGAAAGTTAATTTTCTATTTTCATCCGGACGAATGTCATTGGCGGTGATGAAGGCAACAACTGGCCTCGACTAAATCACATTGGGTGGATTGATGGTTCACATGAGTGTAATAGATTTCATGATGGGGAAATTTTTTTTAAACACAACTTGCAATAATCACGACGATTATTGCATGATTTTATTCCAGAATTTGCTGAGTTTTCTTCTCGACTCTGGTTCGTCTTTGTATCCTTGCTACCCTGTTTTTCATTTTCTCTTCTAAGCTGGAAGAAATGACCATGGGGGGTGACAGACTAAGACTTGAACCTGACAAAATGGATGAATTCAAATCTAGGCTGACGGTTTGGTTTGTTTTCTCGAAAGGAGGCATTGATAAATTCATGGAGAGCATGAAAGGAAATGACGAGAGAATGTTGAAGCCGTTTGTAGCCTCCTGGGAGGATAGAAGGGTCATTATGGGTGGTATCTCGTTCAAAGTCAATGAAGATGTGATTTCTCAGTTGATGGGCCTGTCCATGGAGGGTAGGAAATGGAAGAAATAGAGTCGCATATTGAACACCACCAACCTAAACCAATTTTTCTGCGATGGGGAGAACCCTGTGAAGAGGGTTGGCGGCTTCAACCGGAAAGAGCTTCCGTCACCTTGGGATGAGGTCCCGTACATCATCATGAAGTATTTCACCCTTGAAGGATGATATGGGGTTTTCTGCTACTATTACCTTTCTCTCCTTAACCATATTAGGAATAAAGATCTTATCTCCATTCCTTTTTTTTTTGCTGCACTCTATGGATTCTAATGTGAGTGATATTGCGGAAGCCAAGAAGAAAGGAAAGGACTTTACTATTCTCCACCAAGGCCTTATCCTCTGCCTTAACAATTTCTACTTGGCCCTCTGCCCTCCTCGCACGATTTCTATCCAAAATGTGCCTGAAAGACAATCTCCAGCCATAGTTGCTAATAACCCTGACATAAGCCCTCCTCAGTTGCCTGAACCTAGCTCCTGCAGTAAGAAAAATAAAAAGTTCTACTCGGAGGATTCAAACCCCCCCAAGAAAGTGAGAATTTAATAAATTGACTCTAATGTGGAGATTATAGATGAAGCTAACACTACCTGCCACTTTGTGAGATTGGCGTCCAAAACCCCTGTGAAATCCTTAAGGGACCCCTCCTCATCCCATGAAATTGGGAATTCCATCCCCTCTGATAATGTGGCCCTATTTTAGTCCACCTTGACCCCCCACTCTACCATCTCCACCCATGTGTCTGAGAGCCCTAAAAATTCCATGAGCTCGGATGTCGGTCCCAAATCTTGAGAAAACTCGTCGTCCCCTACTCTCAGGTTTGATAAGAAGGTGGTGGTGAAGGAAGTGAGAATCAAATTGATGGATTTGGAAAATAAAATGGATGGCATGATTGAAAACCTATAGGAAATTACCAGCAGAATGGAGGCCATTGAGAACAAGTTGCATGACATCTCTAGGTTTGCTCTGAATGTCATGCACAACTCTGCAACCACTCTTTGTCTCTTGCAGGAAAGCACACTCAAAGGTAAAGGAAAGGAGGATGTGGACTACAAGGACCTCTTTAAATTCCTCACCAAGGAGTGGGAAAAAAAAGATCCTCCCCAAGAGGAGCCATGGAAAAAAGAAGTAGTTGTGTTTTCTATGGTTCGTTTCTAGTTTTTTGAATGACCCTAATGGTCTATCAACTTACAGTTACAGTTTCTAGTTATTCCTGGACTTAACTATCTTTTTCCCTATGTGGCATATTTTGATTATGACTTTTATATGCTCAGTTAATATGCATAGCATGTTTAAAGTTTTTGTCAGAGGAAAGTTTAGTAGGCTATGATTTTGCTACTTCTTTGTTGGTAGATGGTTATCTATTATTTTCTTATCTGTACTTGGGACAACCCCCTAGTTTTGGTTGCTTTTAATATAAAAAATAATAGTAACCTATTCGACCATAATGCATACCTTAGAATGCTGAAATCATTTATAACTTATTTGACCATAATGAATGCCACTGAAAAAAGTTACAATAATGACCTAATCAACCACAATACAAACCACATAATGCATTTACAATATTGACTGAATCAACCATAATGAAAACCTTAGAATGCAATTATAATAACTCAATTAGTCATAACGAAAAATTATAAAATATAATTTAAAATCACCCCTACAATGTATTTTTATTTATATACATGAGTAGCATTTATGCAAAAGAGAAAATTCAAATGTTGATCCATACCATACCAGCATAGTTTTTTGTTTTTTTTTAAACTAGGAAATAGTAGTCAATCCATTATAAGTTATCGTTTGAGAGGTTCACATAATTCATACACACACATTTACTTAAATTTTATTATGAGACTGACAAAACACTCATATTCATGGATAGATCTCTAAACCAATGGTCAAAATCAATAGAGGAATATCATTTATAAGCAATGAACAAAACCCATTATTAATAAAAAATAACATAGATAAACCTTAGGCCAAATAGGCTAACAATAATGAAGTTTAACATTAATAAATCAATGGCCATTGTAATATTGTAATATCATAATTGCATCATATGCAATAATAGATTTTAACATATTGGTAGCTCTTACTCACTTTAATCACATAGGGTTCAAACACTGAGTTTTTACTATGATATCCATCAGGTCGAAACACCTGGTATGTCAGGGGCCTGCCAAATACAGGGTCTATTGTTGGATATCATTGGCATATGATGAACCGGAATGTTGATATGATGATAATGTATGTTGTCATTGATGTCAATAAATGTAAGAGAACCGATATGCAGATTGAAAGAAGTTGGTAAACCGGTATGAAGAGGCATGAAGAGATGTAGTGAACCGGTGTCAGGATTTCACTAAGTGTGACTACCGGTTGGTAGTCTCAGCTCTAAGGTTATCGGTTTGGTGATCCAGCTTGTGCGATGCAACCGATGATACTCTGTGATGAGTTAGCTAAGAGATATGAATGAGATCGAGGTGCCACGTCATCCTTGTGCGCGTGAAGGATTGAGGTATGAGAAGATCGACTGCGTTTGGATTCTACCTCGGGAATGATCATTCTTCTTAGTGGTATGAGAAGAAAGTGTGATGGGTTACTGATTCCCATGTGTAGTGAAGAATGAACGATGCAGATTGTCTTGTGATCTATTTGAATTTGTAATACTCTATGCAATGTGTTTGGACGTGTTATGCCTAGCATATCTATTTCCTCATTTGGTCTCCTTGAGTCAAAATATGGCCCCCTTCTTTTTTTTCTTCCTTTTGGTTTTACCTTGGAACTCCGGAGTCCCAGAGTCCCGAGGTCTTGGGTCTTTTTGCCTCGGAACTCTGGAGTCCCGGAGTCCCAAGGTTCCTTGTTGTTCTAACCCTTGTTGTTCTAACCTCGTAACTCCGGAGTCCCAGAGTACCCGAGGTCTTGGGTCTTTTGCCTTGGAACTCCGGAGTCCCAAGGTGGTTTTGTTTTCCTTTCTGTTGACCTCAAAACCCCGGGACCTTGGAGTCCCGGGGTCATGTTTATGGTTTTCGTACGGAAGGATTTTGGGAGGCTATATATAAGAGATGATGAAATTTTTGAGTTCATTTGTGCATTCAGAAATTCTCCTCCCTTGCCCCAAGTCGCGAACCTCCGGACTCCCGAGCTCTCTCTTGACATTTGTTCAATTTTCGATTCACCAGGTTGGTGAATTTTCTCTCCTTGTGTTTTTCTAGATTAGATGTCTTTTCGTGTTGTTTGTTTTCTTTTGCGTTTAGTTTTTGGGCGTGCCCTAGTTTTCCACCCCGGAACCTCAGATCCCTAGAGTTTTGGGTTCCCATTCCATTACACCTCGGAACCCCAGATCCCTGGAGTTCCAGGTTTCGCCTTCCATTTCACCCTGGAACCCCGAAACCCCGGAGTTCCGGGTTTCACCTAGCATTCCACCCTAGAACCCTGGATCCCCAAAGTTCCAGATTGCCCCAAATCAAAAGCCCAGAACCCCAGATCCTCAGAGTTCCAGGAGGTTTTTATAGACTCCACCTCAGAACCCCAGATCCCCGAAGTTCTGAGCCTTCTTCCTTTGTGCTTACCCCGGGACCCCGGGACCCCGAAGTCCCGAAGTGGATCAAAATTTATGTTTAGTATTGAGGACTGAAAATTTGTGTTTTTCCTATAGGTTCCAATGGTTAGATGGACTCATCCGCCAATAAGAGAGGCAAAGAAATTGACAGACTTCCAGCCACCATGAAGTACCAATATCAGGGACAGGTCCATGTTTCAAAGCTGGATGATCAAAATCAAATCAAATGGACCAAAGTAGGTCACATAGAAATTGGGGATATTGGAACCCAATTGGATAAACCCAACCTAGATGCTCTCCACTGAAGGATCAAGAGGTCTGGTCTTGTGGAAGCTACTGTATTCCCACAGTCGCTACAAGCACCAAAATTTATAATGACCGTTGCTCCATTCTACAATCTAGGGACCAGAAAGTACATTGATGCATAGGGAAAAACTGTTATTGACTTGTCACCGAAGTTCCTGGTTTCACCTAGCATTCCACCCCGGATCCCCGAAGTTCTGGATCGCCCCAAATCAAAAGCCCGGAACCCTGGATCCCCGGAGTTCTGAGCCTTCTTCCTTTGTGCTTACCCCGAGACCTCGGGACCCCGAAGTCCCGAAGTGGATCAAAATTTATGTTTAGTATTGAGGACTGAAAATTTGTGTTTTGCCTGCAGGTTCCAATGGTTAGATGGACTCATCCACCAACAAGAGAGGCAAAGAAATTGACAGACTTCCAGCCACCATGAAGTACCAATATCAGGGACAGGTCCATGTTTCAAAGCTAGATGATCAAATCAAATGGGTCACGGACACTGAAGTAGGTCACATAGAAATTGGGGATATTGGAACCCAATTGGATAAACCCAACCTAGATGCTCTCCAAAGGATCAAGAGGTCTGGTCTTGTGGAAGCTACTTTATTCCCACAGTCGCTACAAGCACCAAAATTTATAATGACCATCGCTCCATTCTACAATCCAGGGACCAGAAAGTGCATTGATGCACAGGGAAAAACTATTATTGACTTGTCGCCAGATATGCTAGGGTTTGTCTTTGGAATCCCAACTAGGGAAGAGGCATTCTTACTAACTAAAGAAGAGGCCTTGAAGGCATGGAACGACAAGGTATCAGCCAACAAAAGACACATGAATACCAACTAGCTGGAAGAAGAGAGAAAAACAAGGCTTAAAGCTACAGAGGTCCTGAGGGCGGATTTCAAAGAGCCTCAAAAGGACTTGATTATTATGCTCAATAGGGCCTTCGGCAAGCCTGACTTCAAGGATTTCCACCCCTGGATGTTTTATTTTATGACCACCATTCTGATAGGGAAACAATACTTTGATTGGCCACAAATCCTTTCTGACAATATTTGTAAGCAGATGAAGGAGGTGCAACATACCCAGAAGTTCTTTTTCACGTCCTATGTCATTTGGGTAGCTGCCAGAGCCAAAAAATTTCCAGGCCTATAGGTAGAAGGACAATTAGGAGAGAAGGAGGGATAGAAGAAGATATGGGAATATTATTCCCAGCTCACTCTAACCAATGCCAAGACACACTTCAAGAGGGTTAATGATGCCTTCATCTTCCCTATGATAATTAAGTTGACTAGAGATGCAGGATATTGGATAAGCCTGGAAGCCATGGCTATCATCCAGGAGTGGGCATGTTGGTTCATCCAAAACCCACGCTCCACTTACATCAGAGTTAGTGGATTCATAGGGAATCCAATGCTGCTGCCTCATTATTGTAACAATAGGGTAATCTTGCTGGAGTATGTAAGGCAGCTTGTAGGCCTCCAATCACTGTTGTCATCAAAGCATAAGGTAAGAATCGATTTCTCGGTGTCCATTGGGTATTTTTCCTGTTGCAAGATACAAGTGGAAAAGTTGGTCGAGCAAGAGCTTCAGGTTTTGAACTTGAAAGAATATAATCATACTAGGGAATTTTATGATCCCTACGGGAAACTTAAGCAAGCTATGCCTAAGGCATATGAGGGGCATAGGCCCAGCTTGGAAGACTTATGGACCAACTTGCAGGACAATTTTGAGGTCAAGGAGAAGAACTATAATAGTTTGTCTGTGCCATAGGTAAGAGACTTTGGTATTGAGACTAACCTCCCTAAAGACTTGAGGGATGGTGGAGAGTTACTTGATCCAATTTATAAAGAATCAGGGATAGACAAGAGGCCCCTCTCCCCAGTAAAATGGTCTGCAAGCAAAGATACAAATATGGAAAAGGTCTCCCAAGTAGTCATCAATAGGACTAAACAATGGTTAAGCCAGAGGGTAAGGCCTAGTGTATCAAAAATGAAGCAAAAGGAATCCTCCTCAGGGGTACCTTAGTCAAGAGGCCATAAAGAGTATGCCCGGAAGACAAGGTCGACTTCAAGATAGAATACCTCCACTGACCCAGGTGAGGAAGACAAGCCTCAAGAAAGCACTGAGGACTTGTTGAAGAAAATCCAAGAAAAGATGAAGGAGTCTGAACTACTGAAAAAGGCTGCAGACCTAGGGGTGACCGATGGGCTAGGCGCGGTTCCACTTGCCAGAGTTCTCCCACCAAGGACCACTATAGGCCACACTGAAGGAGAGGATACCCAAGAACAGGAAGAGAGAGTAGAAGCCACCGAGGAGGTACCCACTCAGCCACCTTCCATAGTACAACAAGCGCTTCAGGCACCGCTGCTCATGCACCACCATTAGTTAATGTATCCACAGGGCAACCCAGAGTGCAAGGTTTTACATCCACTACTGAGGAAGTAAAAATTAGAAACATCGAGTTTGACTCTGACCAGGAGGAAGAGGATCTTGAGCAACAACAACCGCTAGGGAGCAAACAAGAAGGGGGTGAGGCAGAAGATATCTTGAATGAAAGGTTGATTCTAGCCCCTTAAGATCAAGAAGATTTGCTTAAGGATATAGAAGTTGGGCAAGCAAAGATGGAGCTAGGTGGTGAAGAATTGGCATTCAATGAGGAGGTTAGTGGTAAGATAGGAGAGTTACACAAACAACAAGCTCTCCAAGCTAACTTAGCCCGCCAAATTTCATCATTCCAAGATCCTCGCCAAATGGGAGCTGAAGCAAGAGATGAAGCAGAGGAGCAAGCAAAGGTGCATGTTATAACTGTAGATATTGTATCACGTCAAAGTGATAAAGTCAAAGATATACCACAATGGTTAGAGTTTACCTTCGAAAAGAAAAAGAGAAAAGCAGAGCTCCCCGAGGTTACTCTACAACAAGCAATCACCGAGGAAACACCAAAGGTTAAGAAGTTGAAGACGGTTCATCACCTGTCAAAAACTAGTTCTGGTGAAGTGATTGCAGATGTGGCAGTTCCATCGCAGGCTGAGGGACAAGCTTCTCCCAAATACCAAGTATCATAGATAAACCTAGGTAAGCAGACCAAGTGGGGAGAACTGGATACCTTGGAACTAGCCACAAGCGTTGTCAGAGGGTGCATGGAAAAGGAACATAGCTCAAATATGGAACTTAAAGTGCAACTTGGGCAGTATAAAAACCTCTTGGTAGAAATGTGTAAACCTTTGGACTCGTGTAGGACAAACGACCTACCTTCAACCTCATCATTTCCAGAAGGAGATGTAAAGGCACTACTGGAGGTGAGACAAGTAGTTGCGGCCGCCAAATCTTGGACTCAAGTGAATGCAACCAAGATTAGATTGTTTCTACAGAATACAATGGAAATATACCATAAAGCGGTATAGGTGGGTGGAGCTTTGGCAACCTGTTCTGCACAATGGGAGCAGAAGGAGAACACCTTTAATAAATAGCTCTGAATTTTGAACATGATACTACGGTTAGGAGAAGAGTTGATAATACAAGAAGACCCCTTAGGAGGGGATAGTTGTGAGAATTTACAGTCCTACATATACATTTTGGAGCTGAAAGTAGAGATGTATCAGCAGTATGTCAAGGAGATGACTAATATTCAGGACGCTCTCCTCAAATAGATTTTGTCATATGAGAATTTTGTGATGAATATACTAGGGCCTTTTGGCCTCAGAATAGCTGATACTGGAATAATGGACCAGCAACAAGTTTTGAATCAATGGGATGCATATGAGGCACAAAACTTAGGACCTGCCGCCCAATTTGATGTTGCCCTTATGGATAGATACACACAACTGATTACTCAGTGTCAAGAGGTGGCAGATATGATAAAGGAGTTAGAGCAACAAGGAGAACATGTAGATGAGGCTTTGAAGAAATATAAATTTAGAATTAAGCATGTAGCCAATCCACCAGTCCAAGAAGTTGCATGTATAATTGAAAATTATAAGGCATTTACCAAGAAATAAAGGATAGGCACAGAATTGCTAAAGATAGCAAAGCTTTTTCTTGATTTTTAAAATTGCTCCTCCTACTCAAGTCCTAATTTTGAAAGAAATCTTGCATGGTTATGAGAATGTGGCTCACCCAGCATGGTCTTCGTAATCCTCATACAACATCCATTTTGTAGTTGTTAAGTGGAGTGTCTAGGCAGAAACTTGTAAGTTAAATGTGACTCCTAATTTTAGTTCTTAATTTAGGGTAGAGTTATTTCCTAAATAATAGGGTGAAAAAACTTCTATAAATTGAGAAGTTGAATTCATTTGTAAGGGTCCCAGATTGATGATTTGTGGCCTACTTAGAGATTTTTAGAGTATTTTGCAGATTGTTAAGAAGTTTGAATTATTTTTGTTATACATTCATGGAGATTAATATGAAAAGTAGCTTGTAGATTGTCTGATCTACATCTATATTCTACCAAATTGTTCTATGTAATCGGTAACATCTATTATTTTGAGTTAGCAACATGGTAATATTTTTGTCTATCATGTTATGAACCATATTGCACACGTCAGTGGTATATGAGAATTACTGTGATAGGCCATATTGTTGATGATTTTATGTCCACAGATTTGTGAAATTGATGATTTTGCAGGTTTTATGGGAGTCTGTTCTTGAATGCTGACTTGGATAATATTTGATAATTGCTCGAATTGTAGGAAACTAATTCAATAGTTTATTAAATTGTCATTGTATTGATCTTCATTGTTATTTTCTTTTTTCCTTTACACTTTGCATTTTATTTCCCCAGAGAATCTTAAATCATAAAATACAAAAAAAAGGGGAAGTGCAATTGTTCGTAAACCAGGGAGATTTAGTTCTAACTAGTAGGCCCCTTTACAGGTATAACCACATCAACCATTGAGCTATCCATCACTGTCAAGACCTGACTACAGAGACCTTGGGGTAGTGAGTTATTCTAAACTTGTTACTTTTCAGGAGAGAGGTGGTGAGTGTTTGCATAAACTACCTGATTGTTGGTGGGTGTGTCAAAACGCTCGTCAACAGAATGGTCAGGAATGGACCGTCTGTGTTGTAAACCTAAGATGCTTAGGGTTTAGGGTTTATGCTACTGACTTGATTGATGTCTATAAGGTCGATGATGTTTGTTATTGTAAATTTGTTGGCAAATGTTGTGTGTATCTGAGTGATGAGATACTTGCCAAACCAATAAGAGAAAAACTGCAGAGTGTGATTGCAAAGTAGAGGAAATGAAAAGGATCTGCCTTGGCATGTAGTGATGTTATCAGATCAGAGTTTTACTTGTTGTCTTCTGACCATTTCAATAGTTGGAAAATCCCTTTACCGGGTAGCTTTAACAGGCTTATTGTAAAACATGTAACCAGGTGACTCAAGATCATTGATTTCTTTAAATCCTCTAGCGAGGTAACCTTTAACAGGGTATATAGCCATCCCTTAACTGGGTGATCTCTAACAGGATTGGTTCCTAGCAGAACCTCATTGTAAAGTCTTTAACTAGACTAGGCTCCTAACAAGGCGAACTTCAAAAGAGTTCAAGAACAAGCTTGTGGGTATTCATCCCCATCGTGGTTTTTCCCATTTGGGTTTCCACATGAAAAATCTGTGTGTTATGTGTTATGCATTTTTCATGTGATGTTTATGAAGTATTTGGTTGAAAGAGTATGCATGCAAGGTTAATAGGTTATGGTATTATTAGTATACCACATGCATATGTTTATGGGTGAAGTTGTTATCAAGTATTGATCGTATTTGAAGTGTTCAAACTTATCAGTTTATGGTATCTGATGTCTTACTGTGTTTAACCGGTGTTGCCATGGTTAAGTTCAGTAATGGTGATAACCAGTTGATATTGCTTTAACTAGATAAGTTGTTGAGAGAGTTTTTGTCTGTATTGATTCACCCCGCCCCTCTCAGTACCGGTTGGGGTATCCGTTGCTCATCATTATTCATCAATTGGTATCAGAGCACCTCCAGGTCCTTGGTGATATAAGCTTAACCGCTTGAGGTAAAAGATCCTACTGTAATGATGAAGAGGGAAGGTCCTAAGTTCAATAGAGATAACTTTAAGATATGGAAGGATAGAATGAAGATTTACATCAAGAGTATGGGTGCTCAACACTGGAGCTATGTTGAGAATGCCTATGTGACTCCCACTGGCACTCTGACTGATGATCAAAAGAGAGAGATTCAGGAAAATGGGCAAGTCATGGAAGCCCTTATCAACAGCCTGTCAGATATTGAGTTTATTGATGTACAAGACAATGACACACCTAAGGATGTATGGGATGCACTGGAAAACATCTATGGTGGTGATGAGCATGTAAAGCAAGCTAAGGAAGAAAGCCTTAGAGGTAAATTTGAGCATATGAGGATGGTTGAAGGTGAGACCATTCAACAGTATGGCATTAGGATTAAGACCGTGGTTGGTTATATCAAAAGCGTTGGTGGAACTATTGATGATAGCACTGTTGTTAGTAAGGTCCTTAGATCATTGTTACCAATCTATGCAATCAGAGTTGCTGCTATCCAGGAACTAAGGTCTATTGATAAAACCAAGGTATCCTTAGATTCTATCATTGCAAAGTTAACTGCATATGAGTTGAATAGCTATAATGGTAGTGTTCAAAAGAATGAGTCATCCTTTAAAGCATCTACTATACCATCCAGAAAAGGAAAAGAAACTATTACCAGTTATGAGTTCAGACAATGCAGAGATATGGATGATGAAGAGATTCTAATGGAGTTTGAAGCTATTCTTGCTAAAAGACTTCCAAAGGGAACTGGAAAATATAGAGGTAAACTTCCTTTGAAATGTTTTTCCTACAACAAGATAGGACATATAGCTATTAATTGTCCTAACAATGACAATAAGGATAAACCATAGAGGTTTAGAAAGTATAAAGGAGGAAACAAAAGAAATTGTCTAGTTGTTGTGGATGAAGGTGTCACTGATGAAGAATCAGAGGATGAAGAAAATGAAGACATAGTATTTGTAGCAGTAAAGGAAGAAGTGTCTAACAAGAAAGCTCTTGTCTCTCACATTGACAACTCTAATGAGTGGATAATTGATAGTGGTTGTTCTCACCACATGACTAGTGACCGGAAAAAGTTTCTGTCTCTAGAGGAATATGATGGAGGTGTTGTCAGATTTGGCAACGATGCACCATGCTTGGTGAAAGGTAAAGGATCCATCTCACTGAATGGAAAGAGGAGTGTAAATGATGTCTATTGGGTAGAAGGTCTTAAGCATAACCTGTTGAGTGTTGCTCAGCTGAATGACAAAGGATTAGTTTTGGAATTTAAAGGTGGAATTTGCAGTATAATTGGGAAGAGTGGTGAAGTTATTGCGACCGGTAAGTAGACCAGAGATAACCTATTTCAGTTCAATGCCAAGATAAGTCAGTGTCTAATGGCTAAGTTTGATGATAGTTGGATATGGCATAGGAGACTCTGTCATATGAACTTTGACAACATTGTTAAAGCCGGTAAGATCAAGGCGGTAAGAGGATTACCTTTGCTGAAAAAACCTGAGAATTCTTTGTGCAGAGAATGTCAACTTGGGAAGATGTCTTCCTCAACTTTTAAAGGTAAGTCTTTCTCAGTAGAACATTTACTTGATCTTGTGTATGCTGATTTGTGTGGTCCTATGAAAACTAGAAGTATTTAGGGAGATACGTATTTTATGATTCTTACTGATGACTACTCAAGAATGATGTGGGTCACATTCTTGAAAGACAAGTCTAAAGCATTTGGAAAATTCAAAGCTTTCAAAGCATTAGTAGAGAAAGAAAATGGTAAAAAGATAAAATGCTTGAGAACTGATCAAGGAGGAGAATTCACTTCTGATGAATTCAATAAGTACAGTGAAGATAACGGTATCAAGAGATAGTTGTCTGCCCCAAGGACACCACAACAAAATGGCATAGAAGAAAGAAATAACAGGACTGTAGTTGAAGCAGCTAGAACAATGCTGATCCAAGGAAAGGTTGCTCACACTTTTTGGAGAGAAGCGATGAGAACTGCAATCTATACTATGAACCAGGTACTCATAAAGAAAGGTAAAGATAAAACCCCTTATGAGTATTGGACCAGGAAAACTCCCACTGTGAGTTACTTTAAAGTGTTTGGTAGTAAGTGCTATATCAAGAGAGGTGAACATTTGAGAAAATTTGATGCAAAATGTGATGAAGGAATATTACACTAAGAGCAAAGCTCTCAAGTGCTACAACAATAGAATTCAGAAAATTGTTGAAAGTATCAACGTTAGGGTTGATGAATCCCCTAAGGAACCTAAGGAAACATGCAGCAAAGAAGTAGAAGATGAACCAGGTATAGCCTTCTGGGAACCGGTTAAGAAAGAAACTTGTAAAGATCTTAGTGTTCCTGTACCGGTAGAAGCTGTAGTGAGATAAGACAAAGAAGTAAGTGAAGGAGAAGAAGAAAAGCTAGAAAACCAAGCTAGAATCATTCCTAGATATGTGAAGCTCCATCACGATCCGAAGAAAATCATAGGAGATAAAGATGCAGGGATACTCACAAGAAGAAAAGTGAAAGAAAACTCTTGCATGATTTATGAATTTGAACCCAAGACTTCTAGAGAAGCTCTTACAAATGAAGAGTGGATTAAAGCAATGGAAGAGGAGCTAGACCAAATAGAAAAGAATGTGAAATGGTCTTTGGTGCCCAGACCAAAACATAAAAATGTCATTGGCACCAAATGGGTCTTCAAGAATAAGTTGAATGAAGAAGGCACAGTTGTAAGGAACAAGGCTAGGCTTGTATGCAAGGGATACGCTCAGGAGGAGAGAGAAGACTATGGAGAAACCTTTTCTCCGGTGGCTAGACTAGAAGGTGTTTGAATGCTACTTGCATTTGCAGCATTTAAGGGATTTAAGGTTTATCAAATGGATGTGAAGTTTGCTTTTCTGAATGGAATCCTAGAAGAGGAAGTGTATATAGAGCAACCAGAAGGGTTTGCCTTATCAGAAGATAGTGACGTGGTGTGTAGATTACACAAAGCCCTGTATGGAATGAAACAGGCACCTAGGGCATGGTATGAAATATTACACTCTCATCTTGTGAAGATTGGATTTTAGAGAACAAGTGAAGATAGCAACATCTACTTGAAATCAGAAGGTGATCATTTTCTGATCTATGAAGTGTTTGTGGATGAGATAATCTTTGGAGGAGATGATAAAATGAATCATGTGTTTGCAGATGAAATGAAGAAAGATTTTGAGATGTCTTTGATAGGAGAAATACAGTTCTTCATTGGTTTACAGATTCAACAAATGAAAGAGGGTATTATTATTACCCAGTCCAAGTATGTCAAAGAGGTATTGAAGACTTTTGGCATGGAGGAAAGTAAACCAATTGGTACACTGATGGTGACTGGCTATAAACTAACCAAGGAAGATGATTCAGCACTGGTGAATGAAAAAGAGTACCGGTCAATGATCGGTAAGCTGCACTATGTGGTGCATAGAAGACCAGATATTGCTCATGCAATAGGTATAGTAGCTCATTTTCAGAAATGTCCAAGAGAATCCCACTTGGTAGCTATCAAAAGGATTCTTAGATATATGAAAGGAACAATTGATTATGGATTGTGGTATCCATATAATGGTGACGATAATCTCAAGGTATATACTGATGCCGATTGGGTAGGTAATGTGGATGTCCGGAAGAGCACAACTGGTGGAGTGTTCTTTCTCAAAGGAAGATTAGTATCATGGACAAGTAAGAAGAAGAGTTGTATTTCCCAATCTACAGCTAAAGAAGAACATGTGGCAACATTTATGAACTGGACTCAAGCAATTTGGATGAAGCATGTATTGGAAGGTTTCAAGGTACTTGTATCTGAACCGGTGAATATATTTTGTGATAATACAAGTGCAATAAATATTTCCAAGAATCTGGTATTGCATGCTAGAACTAAGCATATTGAGCTTAAATATCACTTCTTGAGAGAGAAAGTTCAGAATAAGGAGGTTGTACTACAACATGTTTCCAGTAAGGAGTAGCTAGTAGACATATTCAAGAAGCCCTTACCGAAGACTACATTTACCTATTTGAGAGGTGAATTCAGGGGTTCTACCCCTTCATGAAGTCAACTAAAGTTGTGTGCTCCACATCAGTCAAGTACTATAGTGACCAATCTTTCAGGATTGATGTGTTGAAGGATGCTACTCCTTAGGGGGAGCAGCATAGTAGATTTTGGAAGCTTGTGCCTCCACTTTGGCATTTTTGTCAAAGGGGGAGAAGATATATGATGTATGGGGAGAAGATATCTGATGTATGGAGGAGAAGATATCTGATAATGCAGATACATTGGTCTATGAGGTTTTCAGTTGCAATGCTACACTGAGTATTGCCATCAATGCCAAAGGGAGAGATTGTTGGATATCATTGGCATATAATGAACCAACATGTTGATATGATGATAATGTATGTTGTCATTGATGTTAATAAATGTAAGAGAACTGGTATAGAGATTGAAAGAAGTTGGTGAACCGGTATGAAGAGGCATGAAGAGATGTAGTGAACTGGTGTCAGGGTTTCACTAAGTGTGACTACCGATTGGTAGTCTCAGCTCTATGGTTATCAGTTTGGCAATCCAGCTTGTGCGATGCAACCGATGATACTCTGTGATGAGTTAGCTAAGAGATGTGAATGAGATCGAGGTGCCACATCAACCTTGTGCACGTGAAGGATTGAGGTATGAGAAGATCCACTATGTTTGGAGTCTACCTCGGGAATGATCATTCATCTTAGTGGTATGAGAAGAAAGCGTGATGGGTTACTGATTCCCATGTGCGGTGAAGAATGAATGATGTAGATTGTCTTGTGATCTGTTTGAATTTGTAATACTCTATGCAATGTGTTTGGATGGTCAGGAATGGACCGCCTGTGTTGTAAACCTAAGATGCTTAGGGTTTAGGGTTTATGCTACCGACCTAATTGATGTCTATAAGGTTGATAATGTTAAAGTTGTTGGCAAATGTTGTGTGTATCCGAGTGATGAGATACTTGCCAAACCAATAACAGGAAAACTACAGAGTGTGATTGTAGAGTAGAGGAAATGAAAAGGATCTACCTTGGCATGTAGTGTTGTTATGAGATCAGAGTTTTACTTGTTGTCTTCTAACCATTCCAACGGTTGGAAAATCCCTTTACCAGGTAGCTTTAACAGGCTTATTGTAAAACCTGTAACTAGGTGACTCAAGATCATTGAGTTCTTTAAATCCTCTAGCGAGGTAACCTTTAACAAGGTTTCAACCTTTAACAGGGTATATAGCCATCCCTTAACCAAGTGATCTCTAATAGGATCAGTTCCTAGCAGAACCTTATTGTAAAGTCTTTAACCGGACTAGGCTCCTAACAGGGTGAGCTTCAAAAGAGTTCAAAAACAAGCTTGTGGGTATTCATCCCCACCGTGGTTTTTCCCATTTGGGTTTCCACGTGAAAAATTTGTGTTATATGTGTTATGCATTTTTCATGTGATGTTTATGAAGTATTTGGTTGAAAGATTATGCATGCAAGGCTAATAAGTTATGGCATTACTAGTATACCACATGCATATGTTTATGGGTGAAGTTGTTATCAAGTATTGATCGTATTTGAAGTGTTCAGACTTATCAATTTATGGTATTTGATGTCTTACTGTGTTTCACTGGTGTTGCCATGGTTAAGTTCAGTAATGGTGATAACCAGTTGATATTGCTTTAACTAGATAAGTTGTTGAGAGAGTTTTTGCCTGTACTGATTCACCCCCCCCTCTCAGTACCGGTTGGGGTATCTGTTGTTCATCATTATTCATCATCAATATGTATTTTAAATTCCTGGTACCTCCTACAATTGGGTAATCTTTGTAATTGATAGTCCTGGAAGTACAACTCTAATTCCCCTGAAATTTATTTGAAAAAGAAAAAAACCAGTGTCACCTTATAATAAAGAGGATTGAGCTCCATGCAAAATCAAATCAAAAGCTGCGATGAAAAACCCTAGAGCGCAAGGATGAATTTTTAGATTGTCTTCCACAAGGGGTTCATATTTTTCAGAATTGGGAAGTGTTTGGTGCAAGTAAGGGGACTATGATGCCTGCAACTCAGGAGCAAACACATACCTTTCATTTGCAGAACATTTGTGAAGGCAAAGTGGCCATCAAGAGAGCCCTCACTATATTTGAATTAGGATTATAGAAGAATCCTTTTGTCCGTAGGATTAACTGTATCACCATTGCCACCATGATTGCTAACATCAAGGGAGGCTACCAAAATCCGCTATTATTAGGGCCGGTGAATAATTTTCATGGTCCAACATTAAATTCATGATACTCCTATGAACCGGTGATCTGCAAAAAAAAAAAAAATATATAGGTTGTCCTCCTTCGGTGTAATAAGAAGCCCTTACCCTATAATTTTCTATAAAGGAGGAACTCAATCCTTTGTTTAAAGTAACCAGGTAGCGAAGACATTAGGGACAATAAATATAGCAGAGCTTTGTGCGAATTGCCTCTTGTTCACAGAGATTAGCAGAAACCAACAGTCGTCGCCTTCTCAGCCACCTGTTCATCTCAATGGCCGCCACAACCGCCATCAACTTAGATGCATCTTCATGCCCAGCTGCTGTTGTCTATCTAGACATCAAAAATAAAAATATTGTCAAAGTAATTATAGGAAATGGCTGATAGAAGGCATTTGGGTTCATGGGTGGATGTGGGCTGGGAAGACCCGCCTCATGTTCCGCAGTGGGTCTACACGAACAACAGATAGAAGGACATGGTGATACAGGTAAACCGAAGCAGAAATAACAAGATTTTTTGGCCAGTTTCAAAATACTTTCAAGGCTTCTTTCGGAATAGACACAGTGTGGCATGGAGGCAGAATAACAATGGAAGGAGATTCACTCAAGGGTGTTTTAATAATAGTGTGAACCAAGGGAATTCTGAGAAGCAATTGAAGGGATTTTCAGGGAAATGGTCTTCGCATCTGGGCAATCAGCGAACGTTTACTAGCGTTGTTGGCTTGGCAAATAAGGAGACTGCGGCTAGGGTTTCTGTTTCTTCACAATAGGTGGGAAATAAGGTAAATGTGAACCTCAAGGAAGCTATTCCAGAAAAGGTAAGTAAGATACCTATTGATCCTATTCTGCCAAGGGTTTCTTCATCATAGGTTTGGGCTACTATCCCTTGTATTGATCTTCTGGGTTCCTATGTTGATAAGAAAGTGAATTGTTTGCATACGAATGCTATTTCTAGGAAATTTGGGGTGATCAAATTAGTTTGTTAAAGCTTTATCATAAATTGCAGAAAAGATGGGGGGATATGCATTATTTTCAATTATTGTCTGTGAATGCTTTTATTATTGTCTTTGATTCTCCTTCTTTCAGAGATGAGGTATTGAGAAATTTGCATCATTGGTTTGGAAAACATTTAATATCAATTGCAGCTTGGAAACCTTTTTTTGTTCCTGCTTGGTCTAGTTTGAAACTTATTCCTTTCTAGTTTGGTTTACCTAAAATTCCTTTTGAATTTATGGATCCAGATGTTCTTGAGAAAATTGGAAATACTATTGGAACTTTTTTAACATCTAAAATGGACTTTGTGGAGGGGGAGGTTCTGGTAAAAATTTGTGTTCTTATTAACCCTAACAATGTTTGCCCCTGTATTTGTAATATCAAGTCTCATGATGGTATTTGGCGCCAGTCAATTGAGAAATTAGATACGGAGCTTCTTATGTCTCCTTAACTTTTGGATGCTCTGTTACTTATGGATTTTAAGAAAAACCAACAGGTTGGTGGCTCTGTCCCTAAATCCCTTAATAAAGATAGTTTGTCGGCGGGACCTTCGGTTGAAGGATGTGGAAATGTCTCTTCGCATAAATTGGTAGAAATAGGTCACATTAATCTTGAAAATAATCCATTGTGTCATAGTTCTGGGAAACCAAATGATCATACTTTAGGTTTGGTCTCACTTTCGTCTTTACTGAAGACATTTTCTAATAACGGGGGTATAATGATGGATGGTAATCCCCCAATAAATGGAGTAGATGATCCATTGACAATAGATTACCCTAAGATGTCAAATAATCACATAAAGGGTAAGGACGGAAATTTGTCTTCATGCACTCATAAGGAGGTTTTGGATTCTTCAAAGAATGTGAATTTAGATAAAAATGCAGTACCTTCCATAGGTTTTCCTAATGATGCTTCTTTAGTTCAGGAAATTAAGAATTTGGTGTCTAATAATTCCCCTCTAAATGTTGAAATTAATATGGCTAATGAATCTTCCTTAGGGATTAGTAATCTGTCGGAGTTTGTCCCAGTTATTATGGTAGATGAGAATTTGGTTCTACAAGTAAATGATATTTTTAACAATCATGCAAATCAAATGGATGAGGGTATTACTGATAGAGTTGTTTGTTCAATTGAGAATGATTTGGGGGTTATAAACTCGACCCTTCCAATTTCTGCATCTGCTAATCCTTTTGCGGTTTTGGCTACAACAGAGTCGAGTTTTAAAGATAATCCAATTATCCTGGCTTCTCCAAAGTCATGCAAGAGTTTACCAATTGTCCAAACAACTCTGGTTTTTTCACCATTAGTGGTTTATCTTGGGAGAGGTAGGCCTCCAAATAATCTTAAGACTCAAATGGAAATTGATGCTGGAATTCAAAAGACTTTGTGCCTTTCTCTTGCTGGTGGGCAAGGGAGGTGTTCGGTCTCTCTTGGTAGGCCTAAGAAAACATGCCTAACTCTTGTAAGTGTAAAAAGAAAGAGGAGTAAGAGATCCATGACTAGTCCTCCTGTGACAAGATCAGGGGCTGTGAAACGTAATTTGCAAGGTTGCTTTGGGGAAAGCAAAAATTCTTTGATTAATGGGAAGAGGGGAGCTTCAGCCTCCCCTTGAGGACAATGAGAATTATTTCTTGGAATGTTAGGGGCTTAAA
Organism: Cryptomeria japonica; assembly: GCF_030272615.1. NCBI lineage: Eukaryota > Viridiplantae > Streptophyta > Pinopsida > Cupressales > Cupressaceae > Cryptomeria > Cryptomeria japonica. Next base: position 709,357,621 of record NC_081414.1, read on the forward strand.
TTCCCCTAACAAGAGACGCTTAATTAATTCCTAGATGGAATTAATTAAGTGTGATATTTTTATGTTTCAAGAAACAAAGTTGTTAAAGGAGTCTGCTGATTTGGTTTTTTCATCTTGGAGAAGGTGGAATTTTCTTTCTTCTCCTGCTTGTGGTGCTTCAGGAGGTTTGGCACTGCTTTGGAATAATTATAATACTGAGGTATAGTTAGTGGCATCTGCTACAAATTGGATGTTGACTTTAGTTATAAGCAAGATTTCGAAGGTTAAATTCTGGTTTTTTAACATATAAGCAAGATTTCGAAGGAATTCAAGGGAAGAGTAAGTTATGGGGTGAATTAAATATGATTTCTTCTCCCTTAAGACATGGTTCCTTTATTATCTTCGGGGGTGATTTTAATGCTATCATTGATTTAGATGAGAAAAGAGGAGGTGTTTTCCCTAATAAAAGGATTATGGATGACTTTGGGGATTTTATTTATGATATGAGCCTTTTTTATTGTAAGTCTCAGAATGGGGTTTTCACATGGACAAACATGAGAAGGGATTTTTCTCAGATTGGTGAGAGATTAGATCGGTTTTTGTTATCTGAGAATTGGATTGATTTAGATTTTGAATTCTTTTCCTCTATTCTACTGGTCTTGGGTTCTGATCACTTTTCAATTTCCCTTTCAGTTATTGAGGATAGGGCTTCTTTTAAGTCTCCATTTAAATTTGAGCCCATGTGGTTTAGGGATTCTTCCTTTTTGCCTCTGCTTATGAAATGGTGGAATTATGCTCCTTTTTGTTTAGGAATTATGCTCCTTTTTGTTCTGGGTCCCGTATGTTTCAGATTGCTAAGAAGTTAAGTTATTTAAAATTAAATATTAGGGAATGGAATATCTCGCATTTTAAGAAAAATTTTCAGGAGAAACAAAGGATTCAAGATATGATTGAGTGTCTTAATACTCATGTGCTTCAACATGGTATGGTGCCACAAGTTTTTGATGAATTGAAGTTACTAAAATTACAGCTTGAGGAGGTGTTAGCTAGAGAGGAAATCTATTGGAGACAAAAATCTAGAGAGTTATGGCTTTCAGATGGTGACAAGAACACAATTTTTTTTCATTCTTAAACTAAGATTAAAAGATGTAAGAATGGGATATCTTGTATTCAGTGTCAAAATGGGACTTTATTGACAGAGCCGAAGGACATTGCTTCAGAGGCAGTTAGGTTTTTTAAGTCATTATTATCTTCAGAAAATGGAAATCTCAGCAATGATATTATATCTAATATTCCTCCTCTAGTACCTTTGGAAGACAACAAGATGTTGATGTCTCCCTTTTCCTTAGAAGAAGTTAAGAGTGTTGTCTTTGCCATGAATCCAGATAAAGCTCCGTGACCAGATGGTTTTACTCCTTTATTTTTTCAGAAATGTTGGGATTTTTTGGGAAATGATGTTTTATTGGCTTTCGAGGAAGCTAGGAGAAATAGGTATGTTTTAAAAGAACTTAATACTACAATGATTGCAATTATTCCTAAAAAAGAGGATACTAAGACTTTTGCTGACTTCCGCCCCATTTATTTATGTAATACTTTGTATAAGATATTTACGAAAGCAATTTCCCTTAGGTTGGCAAAAATTCTACCTAAGATCATTTCATTAGAGCAAGGTGGTTTTGTTCCTGGAAGGGAGACGACAGAGGGTGCAATTGTAGCACATGAGGTGCTGCATTCTATTTCCACCCAAAGAACCCCGACCATGATACTCAAACTAGAAATGATGAAGGCTTATGATAGAGTAGAGTGGGGGGCTTTATGCGTTGTTCTTGAGAAGTTAGGTTTTTCCAAGGCCTGGGTCAAATGGATTCGTGCATGTATTTCTTTTGCAAGATTCACGATTTTAATTAATGGTTCTCCTTGTGGTTTTTTCACTTTCTCCAGGGGTTTGAGACAGGGAGATCCCCTTTCTCCCTTTTTGTTTATTCTCCTAGCCGAAACCTTTAGTTGGGCTATTAGGCCTGCTAAAGTGGGGGGGCTTTGGAATGGTATAAGGACTCAAAACATTCCCCAAAGTATTTCTCATTGTCTCTTTGCAGATGATACTCTATTATTTGGACATGCTTCATTAGTTGAGGCAAAAGTGATTAAAGGAATAATACATAATTATGCATCATTTTCTGGTCAAAAAGTGAATGGTGATAAATCAAATATTTTCTTCCTTAATACATCACAACTGGTTCAACATAGGTTGCAATCCTTTTGGGGATTTGAGATTGGAAATATTCCATGTACTTACTTGGGATTCCTTTCTTTGTTAAACGATATAATATTGGTTTTGGGGATAAGATTATTTCGGTCATTTCTAAAAGAATTCTCTCATGGAATCATAGATGGTTAACTTTGGTGGGTAAAATTATTCTCATCAAGTCTATTTTGAATGATGTTCCCATATATCTCATGTCTGTTTTAAAGTCTCCAAAAGCAGCTATTGTTAGTTTACAGGATACTCTTAGAGATTTTCTTTGGAACAATAATAAAGATGGCAAGAAGAAACTCCCTTTAATTGCATGGGATAAGGTATGTTTGCCTAAGGAACTTGGAGGAATAGGAATTCGGAGTCTGCAGAATCAGAATTTAGCCTTAGGTGCTAAGTTGGTTTGGAAATCATATGACAATCCTAGCTCCTTATGGGCATAGATTATGTTTTCCAAATATTTAAATAATGGACTAAGAGAGTACATTTTTAAAGTCTCAAATTTGCCTTTGGGTTCTGCTATTTGGAATTTCCTTTGTAAATGTAGATCAATTATTTTGCCTCATCTCTCATGGATTGTTCATAATGGTAGAAAGGTCAAATTTTGGGATGAAGTATGGAATGGACACACACCTCTGGTGAATATTAGGGATTGGTCTCCTCTTATCACTATTCTTTCCTCCCTTTGGGGTGTTTTTGTAGCAGATTATTTTGAAATTGTGACTAGTGGACCCCTTAAGCTAGCTAGATGGAAGTCGATTGATTTCTTAGATGTTGATCAAAGTATGAAATTAGATTTTGAGAAGATTTTGGGGGATAGAATTGTATTTATTTCTGATTTTGAGGATGAACTTATTTGGACAAAGAATATTTCTGGTAAGTACATTGTTAAAGATGGTTACAACTCTCTTATGGTTGCTAAAGATTTATCATCCTGGCCTTATAAGTTTTTTTGGCATTCGGCTTGTCTTCCTAAAGCTGGAGCCTTTGCTTGGTTGGCAGTTCAGGACAGAGTCCTTATAGGTATGAGACTGGACAGGCTTGGTATTACTATTGTTTTCCCTTGTGTCCTTTGTAACAAAAATTTGGAATTGTCTTCACACCTGTTCCTACATTGTGATTATTATTATGAATGTTGGCAATAGTTGTCTAAGAAGTTAAATATATCCTTTGTTACTGGTAAGGATCTCATTTCCCATTTTAGATCCTGGCCATTTATGTTTGCCTCATCTTTTTATGCATGCCTTTGGATCATATCTCCATCTATTGTGATTTGGAATGTTTGGCTAGAGCACAACAACAAGATATTTTAAAAAACAAGTTCTCCTATGTCTGAGGTTCTATTAAAAATTGAGTCTTCAATCTCTAAGGTTGCTTTGTCATTTATTTATAAGAATTTGGAAAATCTTACTTCTTTTTCACACTGGGATAGTAGAGTTACTAGAGTTTGGAAGACACTGTCGGTTTTACCCTCTCATGGTTCAATTTTAAAAAATAATGATGCAATAGGTAAGAGATGCTCTGCTAGATGGAAACCTCCTCCGTAGGGGCACTTTAAGCTGAATTTTAATCGGGCCTCTCATGGTAACCCTAGGCCGGCTGGGGTAGGCATGGTAATTTATGACCACAATGCAAATTTTATTCGAGCTAAGTGTCATGCTATTGGTTTTAAAACTAACAATTATGCAGAATTTCATGCTTTGTCTTTTGGATTGGATTTGGCAATCTCTTTGGGAATTAAGGACTTAATAATTGAAGGTGTGTCTATGGTGATTATTCAATGTGTTATGAAAAAGAAATCGAATTGTTGGAATTCGTAGTATATACTTGATCTCATTTCACAAAAAATAGAATTGTTTGAATCTTTCTTGTGATCCCCTTGTTGCAAAGAAGTTAATAAGATTGTGGATTATTTGGCAAATTTAGCCATTGATAGCAATGCTAATCAGCGAGAGGTGGGTTTTGAGGAAATTCATTCTAGGGTATGGGAAGGTTTGCAACAATAGTTATGTGATTTTCTTGAGTAATGTTGATGTAAAATTTTATGATGATAATTATTCTCGCTTTCCCCTTTCATTTCAAGTATTCATGTTCATTGTCTAGAGGAGAGTTCAAGCTCATGGTATTTGATACAATAGTGTTTTTCCAAAGGTTTTTTGATACTTTCTTTTTTGGTGGGAAGGTTTTTGTCTCATGGGATTTGGCACGGGGCTTTGGAAAATTTTGTCTTCTTTCATTGATAGCAGTTGTGGAGTCTACATTTGAAAATTATCCGATTGCAAATTGCCATATGGGCTCTATGTAAAACTAATATTATATGTGTTGTGATTGCATTTTGTATGTGGTTTTGGGCGGGGTGTATAAACTAATCTATTAGATATTATAGGTTTATTTTATGAGTTGTGACCAGAGGTTTTCTTCCCAGGGTTCTTTCCTCCGATATGCTCTTTGAATCCTATGTAAAAAATAAAAAAATATTAATAAAAAAGTTTAGTGGAATAATCCACTTTTATTGAAAAAAAAAATATAGATTTTAACATTAATAAACCATTCTTAAGTATTATTAGCCTTTTATCTAAAAATGATAGTAATACTTAAGAATGGTACTCATATTAGTATGTATGAATATATATGATATACATGCATACTTGAATATGATTAATTAAATGATATTGTAATACCTGCCAAAATGCCCTAGAGAAAATAAAAAATCTAACTAACAAATAGATATAATTTTTTTTCTAAACATTCACTAATTCCACACATTAATCATAATGTTACATGAATGCATACAAATCTTAAACATAATCCTATTCTTAACAACATAATACACAAGCGAAAATAACAATACAACAACTATCCATCCCTAGGGCACCTCAATGCCATCACTTAACTAACAGTAACACATAAGCACATCCATAATCATGACACCATTAACATCCATTACATTTAGTTCCTAATAAATTGCTTTCTTCCTAACATGAGTATTTATGAACTATCATTGCAAATCCTACATATTCCCATAAACTCATGAATTCATTTTACATCACCAAATCAAATGTTCCTATTTCCCTTTTCAAAACCATCTAACATGATATCATCTTTTCCCTATAAACATATTATAAAGTTAACCTAATTCTTTTCCTTTAAGTTAACCATACATGCCTACAAACCACTCATGCATATTCATACTCAAGAGAAATCCAATAATAGGGAATACTGTCATTTTCTTTAAGAACATCTACCATAATGCTAATATTTTCATTTAACATTCTCTTTACATCCATAGATACACATAACACAATCTAATAACATCCATTCAATTGTTTCCTTCTAATTCCCAAATTACATAGATAATGAATATCCAATTACAACATAAGTGTTACAATGATTACAACAATCATAACCTACTACAATACATCATGATCACAACCTACTACGAGTCCTATCACATATGATTACAAGATACATAAACATGATGCATAGTCTCTTTACAATTACATCTTTCCTCATGACATAAGATACATAATTATAATCTCAATTACATACAATAAGCTGCAAGAATCTATCCACATGAAGAGAAGATAAGAATCTGCATCCATGCACACTAGCTTCCAATGAAGAACATCCCAATGAAAGAAGGAATTAGACCACCCGACCATGCAGAACCAATAAGGAACCACTCCCCGTGCTAGGAGATGACACAACATTCCAACTAACACTCTAGACCTAGGCCAACACCTAACAACTAAGGGACTCAACATAACATCCACAAATGATAAACAACCAAGTAGCAATAAACCAAATCACATCACAAGGCTAATCATAAATCAATAAACTCCCAGAGGCATACAAATAATCAAGGCATAAGGATAATGGACACATGTAAGGAAAGAGTGTCATCATATGCTAGCCTCATGTGGAATTCATCTCAACCTTGGAGCCAAGCAAGGGAGATCGGTTTACCGCTCCAATGGTATTCCCAACCATAGATCCCAAAACCATCTCCTTGGGACCCGCCATTGGGGCATACAACTCAAATTTATTATCTTGATTAAGTGAATCCTAATTACCCAAACCCACTAATTAATTTATTAAGGTTATCACTTGAAATTAAACATAAACTCTCCATGTGGTTCCATGACAGGTCTAGACCCAAGCATCCTTACAAGGAACCTCTTAGAAGTCTATTTCTCATGACCTCAGTCCTACAAATTCAAGATCCCACTCTCCCTAACCATAGACCAAGACCTTAGGGTGAAACATAACAATAAAAAAATCACAAGGAGGCTCATACATAATCCAACAATAACAACATCATGCTGATACAAAACCGCAACATAACAAGGACCACGAAGTCAACATTAAAATCAAGAGCCTCAAACATAAAAATCACAACAATAAACAAGAGTAAGACATACATTATCTTACTCAACAATATGAAAATACAATCCTCAGTAGTGAGGCACAATCATCCCACTGGAGTTCACATAAAATCAACCTCAATAGCAAGGCATTCTCCTTCTTGCTAAAGCTAATCAAAATATATGCACAATCCTCAATGACAAGGCACAACCATCTTGTCGAAGAACAAATAAACAGTAAAATGAATGATATTGAACCATAAGAATCTCTGGGAAACTCAAGACAATCACAAAAAAACCTCAGGTACAAGCCCAAAATCCAAAAATGTATCACAAACTAACAAATGATCAAAGACCCATATATAGAGCAATTTAGTGCATCCACCAATCAGAATAACACATTTGCAAAACATAGTAGCGCATTCACAAAACATAATTGTGCATCTACTGATCATAATGGTGCATTGGCCTTACATAAAAATGCATCTGGCTTTCAGAGTGGCGCATATACTAGATTAAACAATGCATACAATATATATTTTAGCGCATATAACCACTTTTGTAGTGCATATACGACAGGGAATAAAAACTCTGAAAAATGGAAATAAAGACTCTAAATTAACTCAGAAGATTCATTGTCATAAATTATGACTCGAAACCAATCTAGGAGAGACACAATAACAAATGTATCACAAGGAACAAGTAAAAATCTCAACAATCAACCAAGGTAAGGACATAAGATTTATTCCCAAATGCCACAAGAACTCACGACAACACCAATCATAATAAATAAAAAGCATATAAATATTTATTTTCCCAATTTTAATACATATAATTCAATATTAATAACCTTTCTTCATTTATGTTTCCTAATCTCCCATAGAAAATCTTTTAGTGGACATGAAGAAAACAACTCTTTTCAAAAATCAAAATACAAGAATGGAAAAAGATCTCCAACCTATGAGTAGAGTGATGGTAATGCACTCATAGAAGAGAAAAAATACAGACCAACAAGCTTTCCAAAATCTAATCCAACCAAGCAATTCCAACTCCAAGCAATTAAAAAATCCAAAAGTTGCAGAAAAATATCTAGAAGCACACCCCTGCAAATGCTCAAAAAGCCAATAAATAAAATCTTATTAAAAAACTATAGAAGAATCCCAACCAATCAAAATATTCTAATAAACTATATTCTACACCAATCCTCTTCCAAAAATCGAGGTCGAAATATAAAATAATATTATTTACTTACTCCCAAATCTCAACCAATAAAATAATAGGGTAGGTATAAACATAATATTTAATTACTCAATTAGTAACAAGATAATGTAATAATATAATAACCAATAATAATAAATCAAAGCCCAATAAAATAAATCAAAGACAATATAAATAAATGCTCCAATTAAATATAAAATCATAAATAATATAAATAAATAAACAAACAATTAAATAATAATATCCTCACAATCACACTTCCAAGAGGGCCAATCATAACAAGGGGTAGGTACATTAGTAATAACAAATAAATAACCAATTATTACTAATGTACCTAAAAGTGTTTATCACACCCTCTCAAAAGGACAAGTAGGGGAGGGGCACTACAGATATTGTCATAACCCTCTTTTTGGACCTTGATATGACTTATTATTATTATTATTATTATTATTATTATTATTATTATTATTATATTAATTTTATGAGTAATGTTAGAAAGAAAAGATAAATTGAAATGAGGTTGAAGTTTTTAAATAAAAAGGAATTTAAGTGGTGACACACACATGAGGTCATAATTTATTTGAAAATTGCTTGTTTTCTCAATATCCTAATTGAGCACACGGTGTAGGATAAATAAGAAGATTCTAGAAAAGAAATTGTAAATTTAAAATATTAAAGAATAAATATTATATTTAGCAACTATATGACATGGGAGTTACAAAATTATTTTATGACAAGAATAATTCTATTCATGGCATTTTTATGACAAAGGAGTTACAAAATGCATTTTTGGAGGAGAATTCGAATTTGAATTTTGAATGCATGGTCAAATGTAACCCCCACTATGACAACAATCTTTTTTGCATGAAATTAATTTAGAAATTGTTTATTTTTTCAATATGCTATTTAGCACATGTTGTAGGGGGAAATGAGAAGGTTCTAGAAGATAATTTCAAATTCAATTTTTGCATGTAACCCCACTATGACAATTAATCATTTTGCATGAAATTATTTTGAGAAAAGAATATGGAAATCAATTAATTTCTTTTGTAGTGGGAAAATGACTCTCTTTTCTATATATTGAGTTCTAGATTTTCAAAAAATGGGGAGTTCATTGTTTTTTGGATGATAAAGTAGTCTTGAAATTCTTATGAATTTATTTTCAATACCATGTTAGTTGTAGGAGAAATTTTGTAGATGTGTTGCGGGATTTTGGAGAAGATCATTACCAAGCTTCAAGGAGGAATTGAAGGAGGTCAGCAAGGTTCTTCATCCAAATCCAGGTTCCCCTCTTGCATATTCATTGCTTTCTTTTTCTTTTCAAAGAAAATCTTCTTCTCGTCTCTTTCACAATTTTGCACATAAGAAAGTTTATATTTTAATTTATTTTTTTAAAAAGAAATCTCTTATATCCATTTTAGATTTTTGCAAGGAAATCTTTTTTAGTTTTTGTTAATTGATTTAATCAAATACATGTAATAAATTGTTTTTCTATCCAAAAAAGAAAAAAAAAACCTTCTTTTCTATTCTGCATGTAGGAAATAAATTGGTTAATAGATTTCTTTCAAAATATGCATATACTGTTAGTTAGATGAGAGGGGGGCGTGAATCAGATAAACTCACAATGCAACCATATTCATTAGATTCAACCTCGGTAGAACTTTACTTGATATGCAACTATGCCTGTAAATCATTCAAACTCATAAATTGATAAACTTGAAACATCAAAACACATTTAACACTAGATTTAACGTGGAAACCCAAATAGGGAAAAACCACTGTGGGATTTCGGACCCACAAAGAAAATATACTCTTCTAGAGTATGCTTGGTTAAAAGCCAATCCTATTAAAGATTACATAAACACATTGTTAGATGTGACCCGGCCAAGGGATTTCCCTCAGATCTATTAGAATCTTGCACTTTGTTAGAAGTGACCTTCTCAAAGGATTTAAAACACTCATTAGAATGTTACCTTGCTAGAGGATTTACAAATAAGACTGTTAGGTCCACTCGGTTAAGAGATTTCCTATCACTTACAAAAATAAATAACATTAATAAAATATATCTGCAACTTCACATCTGAAATGTTAAAGCAGACTCTATGTGCTCAAAATAATCTTGTCATAAGACTTATCTTCCTCCTTGCTGGGCTTCTCAATCTGTTCTTCAATCATATCTTCAATCTTCTGTACTTAGTAATCACTTCAGCAGCATCACTATTCTTTTATTTGCCCGCATTCTTTGTTCATCAACTTTTCTTTATTTATAAGCAATTCCTAACCGCTTAATCTCCTTAATCACATTTCCCATGATTAATCTTAGCCATCAGATCTTCAAACTTGACTAGGTTCATTGAATCCTTTGAACTGAAAAATGTTTTATCTTGCCTTGGAACTTGTATTCCTTCCTTGGTACTTGTGCTCGGTTATGACCGTTCAATCTGTGTTCTAGATATAACTCTTGATTTTTCATTGTCATTGATCCTTAACAAACTTCTTGCACGACATTCCAATCTTCTATAAATCTCCAGCTCATTGGCATCCTTCATTTAATAATGTATTTATTCATCCAATGCATTCTGTTACTGCTCGGTTGATACTCGGTTAATTCTGAACTTTACTCGGTAGACATTCTATATTCATCTCGGTTACTGTCTCGGTAGCATTGCTTGCTGATGACACTCGGTAACTTCTTTCCTCTTTAACTGACAACGATAACCTTGTTGTTTACCAACTGGCTCCTTGCTCGGTAAAATAGAACAGTATCAAACCTTAACTCATCTATTGAATGGAATCTTTTCTCCTTCTTATTCAATCTTCAAATACACATATATAGGATATCAAAACAATCAAAATAACATAATCCCATCACTATCTAACTCGGTAATAGTTGCCCATTGAATAACTTATTACTCCCCTTCATTTTCACATACTTTCTGTGTCACTTACCGACATCTTTATACTCATCAAAACATACTCTTTAAGATATGGCAACATCATACTCAATCAGAAAATCAATTGCTTGACATCAATGACAAAATAATATTATTAAGACAGTAATCAACCTTTATCAATTATATCATCAATCTCCAACAACCTTCTCAATATCCTCATACCAACAAACCTATTGTAATGCCAACATATACAAATTCGAATATTGTTTAATCTGTTATCTTTTCCTCAATCAACTTTCTTTATTTTACAAAAAAACCAGATTTTTTTTTAGAATGGAATATATATATAAGAATAACTTGAACAAAAATAAATCTATTGCCAAAGTAATATAAAATCAAAATAAAAAAAATAAAAATAGAAATATATTCATCTTTGTGTATGTTAGATAAATACCCATCTTTGTGGATTTTAGGAAAATATTCGTGTCTATGGATTTTAGGAAAACATTCATCTATGTGCATTATAGAAAAAAAAAAGTGCATCTCTGTACTTTTTAGAAACATATTCACCTCTTTGGATTTTATGGAAAAAAAAATTAAATATTATTCCCTGTGCATGTATGAAATTGAAAAAAAAAGGTAAGTCTTGCCTTGATTAATAAATTAGTAAATTTATCTTCAAATATATGTTATATAAACATATATATCAAATTTATTTAAAATCATATTAAATTTATGTTCTAAATTTGTTTGTAGATTTAAGTTTATTTTTTAAAAAAAAAATTAGTTTATTTATTTAAGATTAAATAAATATAATTATTATATTATTAAAATATTTTGAGTTAATTACCAATTTTATATATATATATATATATATAGTTAAACATTGTTTTATTAAAATTGAATTGTACTTTAGAGTTTGTAATTAAATTTTATGTGTTATTCAAATAATTGAAAATTTTATTTATATTCTAAGTTGTTTAAGTAATTGAAATGTATTTGTATCATTAAAATAAGTAGTTCAATTTTTATTTATTTATTTATTTTATTTATTTTTTAAAATTTAAAATTAAAAATGTTTTAGAATATTGAAAGTTATTTTGAATGATTAAAATTAATAAGCTTATAGTTCTTTGAAATTTAATTATGCACTTGGTGATTAAAAAAATCATTTAGGATTAGTTTATAATTATAAATTTTAATAGTTGAAAATTAATCGAATTTAGTGAGAAATTGATTTATTTATTGAGGTCTATTTAATGAAAAATGGTTTTATTTATTGATATCTATTTAAAAAGGATTAATGAGACCTATTTATAATCTAACCTTATTAAAAGTAATAGAAATGTGTTTAAAATATCATCTCTAGTTTTAGGAATTAGATTATTAATATATTAAAGAAAAATTTAAGCGAAAAGGATCTAACCCATATTAATGGATACCTTAATGGAGTTTTAATTTTGGAAAATTAAGTTGCAAATTTGAACTCTTTTTAAATTCTAAAGAGTTAATATCTCCTCAATGATGGAAAAAGAGTCCCTTGGGTTTTGAAAAGATAAATATTGCATAAGGCAAAAGGGTCAATTAACACTTGAGAATTTCAATAGATAATTGAGCATTAAGAGATCTATCATCTTGAATTAATCCTTCTTAGGATGTAGATATGATAGTTAAATCTCCTTATTAAACAAATTAGTTTGACTTGGGAAAAAAGAAGCAAGGAAAATGTTATTGGACCAATGATACACTTATTCCATAGTTTTGGATCTTTTCATCAAATGATTAAATCCTAATAGTAAGTGGGTTCCCTCAAGACATTCAATACATTTCAAATATTTAAGTCCAATAGTAAGTGGGTTCCCTCAATACATTCAATACATTTCAAATATTTAAGTTCTTTAATTATTGGATTTCAAAGCTATCTTTTGTATATTTCAATTAGTACAAGTATCAAATGTTAAAGGAATTTACCTAACAAGTAGATGTGTTTAGATTCATAGTAACCCTTTTAGGTATTTCAGCAATATGAGTTAATGTTAGACAAAGTTTTGCCTCAATTCGAAAGGTTGATTATTTGATTTGTTTCTTTATTAGATTCCAAGATATGAGTATATAAGGCATTGTGAATAGTCACTTCTTTTAATAGTTAAAATCATTTACCTTCTAGTTAAAAGAAACATAAGACTAGTAAAAAGGAAAAGTTACACTTAATAATACAAGTAATTAGTAAGGATAAATTTAATTAACATTAAATTTAGAGGTAAATTGCATAGTTAAATATTCATATGGTAATAGTATTAATTAGGATGCAAAGAGAGTTTATTCAAAACCGAAATTGTTTTAGCAAATGAGTTTCAAGAAACCTATTCCGTGATCACTTAGAAAATTAAATAACAAATCTAATTGAGGGTAATTTAAGGAGAAAACATTAGCTCCCTTCGAAGTATTTGAAATTGATAAAATTGTTATTTGTAGAATGTATCCAACAATAAAGTTAATGTTACTTCAAGTGGAAGGAGTAATTAGTTATCACTTTATAATCTTGCAAACGTATTAGTTCAAAAGCAACTAAAAGTTTATTGATTAGAATTGTTTATTAGGAGACTTAGTATTATTTACTTGGTTAACTAGCAAGTGTTTACACTCTTGTCTAATCTCTTTTTCAAGCAATTTGTAACTAAGAATAATGTGGTTAATTTGAAGCTTATTGTTGAATAGTTGTTTCCTTTTCCCTTCAACAAGTGAGTATTAAATTCATTTCCAAAGTATAATTATTTGATAATTTAAATTATATTTCAAGCAATTTAGTACCTTTCAAGTATTAGGATTCACATTTAAGTAGTGTTATCATTTGTAGATGAAATTTGTATTACTTCATATGGAAGAATTAGTTGGGATTATTATTAAGTACTTTTCACTTCAAACAAGTAGGTGTTAAAATTCATTTCCAAATTCTTGCTATTCAATCATTTAATTTTCTTTCAAGCAAATCAATACTAGGATTCATACTTATTGTGTAATGGTTTGTCCAAAACAATTATATCTTGCAAGTAATTCAAATCATTTTCATAAGTTATCTTTGAAAGTATCATGGTTTCTGAGCAATTAGTAATTTCATGTATTTAGTTCAAGTTTTCGAATTTTTAATTATCATAACTTTCCTTCGGAGAAAATACTATTCCAAGTAGTCGATTTGTTTATGTTCCTTTCAATTACGTAAAATTCATACTTTAGTTTTTCAATTCAAGTGATAATTCCTTGTATATAATAGTTTCTTTTTCATAATTGTATTGATATATTGCTTCATTTAAGATTCATGAATTCAAAGTTAAATTCCTAGTTAGATAACTAAACAAGAGGAGTTGAAACCAAAAATTAGCGGCGTTCGGTATCTATGGTGCCTCTGGGTCACACTTACGGGTAATGTCATCGTGTTGAACTACTGCACTTAACACCTAACAAAGATGCAATAATGGCATTTGTGGCATCATCCCTCTAAATCGTCAGGGAGAAATAAGGGTCATTTGGAAGTTGAAATCCAAGGGGCGGGTAATCCCCCTTGGATCGATAATCTAAAAAGATTAATTTTTAAATGAATTTACATCCGACCAGTTGAACTTTAGATAACCCCATTAGGGTTTGGATGTGTGTGAAGATCTTGCAAATTTATTTTATCTTGATGATTTCAACGAATGATAGCGGATTAAGGGTGACGTATTTAATAGGAAATAGGACTTAGTTGTTTAGGACACAAGCAAAAGGCCATCTTGAGCTTTTTTTTCTATAGAGCTACCATCGTGGGTAGCAACCGCAGAGAAATTGTCTGGGACATTGACCCTAGAAAGGGTTGTGTACCCACCAAATAGTTTACATTAAACCATAATTAGAAACCAGAACTACATACTTTACGCCTTGATCCCATGCCGAAACGGGTATGTAGGTAGTCTAGGGATGAAGTTGTCCCTTGTACTCAGGTGTTCGGGGATGGGGATTAGGATTTGGTTATAGGTGAGTAGTTGGTTCTTGAATCTCCTTGGTCTTTTAATAAAATGGTGCAAATACTAATTGAAAGGTTAAAATTAATTCAATGCATACTCAGAAGGAATCTTGTATGGATTCGTTTGACTTTTCGAGGCTTTAGGCTGAATTCTGAGGCGGAACTCAAGCTTGTTTATGTAATTATTTTAATACTCCTAAGGACGGCGACCTCGGTGCACTCCTAGTAGGGGAGTGTAGTCTTTAGAGAGTGGCTCAGGACCCAAATGGTCCCGATGAGTCTAAAGTCTCTGGCCAGAGCATATCCTATTCTTATGAATAGATGCCTACCCTATTTGGGTAGATGCCTATCCCAGATTGGATAGATGAAACCTCATGTCCCGTCTGGACAGATGCCTAACCCATATGGTTAGATGCCTAGTCTCGTATGGATAGATGCCTAACCTGTATGGTTAGATGCCCATCCCGGTTGGATGGATGCCTATCTCATTTGGATAGATGTACTTGAGTATGTGATTGAATCAAAAATAAATAAGAATAAGTAAGAATAAGAAATCAATATTTTTATATATTAAAAAAAAAAATCAGTTGAGTTTTTGGATTAAGTTAAGGTTTATTACAGATATCATGTTGTAAACAACATAGTTTTGAAGAAAATCATGTCTTCCAGCATTTGGTCTATATTTATTTATCAACAATAAAAATCCAAAGATTATGTATAGTCCTTCTCAACAACAAAGCTTTTTAGTTGATTATTAAAATGTATGATAATAATTGACATATTTTTGACTTATGGTAATTTTATATTCACATATTGAGGTTAAAAAATGTAACCCTAATTGATCACGAAATCTTTTCACTGAATGAATGCAAAACAATGACCTATTTTGTCACAAAAGTTCATAAAATGCTAGAAACATTAATAAACTATTTAACCATAATGAATACCATTCAAAATAGTTACAATGATCACCTAATTTATTATAACACAAACTACAAAATGCATTTGCAATAATGACTGAATAAACCACAATGAAAATCATAGAATACAATTATAATGTCATAATCAACCGTAATAAAAATCATTGAATGCAATTAAAATTGCTCATACATTATCTTTCTTATATATCAGTGAGTAGGGTTTATGCAAAAGAGAACCTTCTTCAATCATAATATAGAGGTTAGTCCATATCATACCAGCATAGTCTTGTTTTAAGTAGGACATAGTAATCGATCCATAATAAGCTATGATTTGAGAGGTTGACATAATTTAGACACATACGTTTGCTTAACTTTCATTTATGACACTGACAAAACAATCATATTCATGAGTAAATATTTGACCCAATGGTCAACATTAATAGAGGAATATCATTTATAAACTATGGCCAAAGGCCAATATTAATAGAAATTAACATTGATAAACTTTAGTCCAAATAGGCCAACAATAATAGAGTTTAACATTAATAAATCATTAGCCATTGTAATATCGTAATTTGCATCCTATGCAATTTCACATCACATACACCTTCCCTTTAGTTACAATTAAGACAATTATGGTTTTCAATCTTAATCCAAATTCAAAACAAACCTTTTCACCCCACATGCTCAGTCTCTTGACTATTAGGTTCAGATTTTACCCAGACATATGCACATTGTGCAAACGTCCACATGACGTGCCAGCATCCCACATAAATTTCATGCTTGTGCTAGTCATTGGGACATTACACTTTTCATGTTTGGACAATGTAACTCCTCTACCAACCTACACCAACATTAGGAATCAACTTCCTTTGCCAAAACATCTTCTTTGGCCTCCAATTTTCATCTTTGTACTTTATTCACCACTCTTGAACAAATATCTTGCATTTTTTAGCTTCATTCTTGAATACACAATATTCTCTCACTCACATCAGTCTACACACTCCCTTTTCCCACCTATAGATGTTCAAAATTAATTAAATTAAATATTTAATTAATTTTATCTTTTCTACATAATTAATTTATTTAAGTATGTTAGTTCTTATTCTTCTCAGTATTAATTAAATTTAATCCTATTAGTATAGTCCAGATAATTGATTTATTCAATTATTTCTCATTATTCTAAGGTTGTCTAATTATTTATTTCTTATAAAATCCCTTTTATTTAATCTAAATTAATTAACTAAATCAAGTGATTCCTACAAATCATTTTTCTAAATCCCCCATTACCTTAATTAATTCTTCTAGAATCCCTCATAATCATTCTTAACATTATTCTTCAATTTTAAATTCCTCCACTCATTCTCTCTCCTCTTGTCAAATCCTCCTACAAATCCCACTTGCCCTCTAATCTCTTATTATCTCACCTAATTACCCTCTTAATCATTTTCTAGTGTCTAATCCCCATGATTAGCCACCAAGTCAACTCATGGCCATTTATGGCTAAATCCACTTATCCCCTCCTCACCTTCTACCTTAAATGCACCCAATTGGGCCATTTCAAGGATTTCAAAAATCTCACATTATCCCATGGCTTTCACTTTCCCAAGGAATTTTAATTCCTTTTCTTGTCTCATTCCCCCATGCATCCAATATTCTAGGAATTTTTAATTCCCTATTCATCCCCCAAGGAATTTTAAATTCCTTTTTATCTTCCTTATGTACTTGGGGATCTCTTCCCCATGTACATTATGGAGTGTGGAGACAATAAATGCCTTTATGGAAAATCTCTTGGTCTCCACACTTGTCACCTCATGTACTCTCAATCCATGTGCTCCCATTTCCTTCAATCTCCACCCTTGGTTCATCTTCAATCTCAACCATCCATTCATCATCCCTCAAATCTATAAATTGGGGTCTCCTTCCCTTCATTTTCTATCTCCAACTAAGTAATCTCACGCTGCCATTTTAGCTTTATCAATCCATCAAGAGAATCCCCATTATAGCCAAATACCCACTTAAAATCCATATCCATCACTCAAGCATTCATCACTCCATCCCTTTTATCCTTGGTGTGCATCTTGGAGAGCAATCCACATCCCATCTTGGAGCCAATCCAACCAAGTGGAGAATTTGGGCGCATTCCACTTCATCAAAGGCTCAACCTGAGGGGCAAGAGAAATTTTATGAAGCTATAAATGGTATTTTATCTTGTTTTGAATATTATTTGAATATTTTTTCTGGATTAAACTAACCATTAATCCTCACTTTGATTCTCCCTTGGTTCACCACCGTTTTCATTAGCACAATGATATATTTTCATTGCATTTCCATTACTTGAAGAAGATCATTGTCACTTCAAGGTTTCTTGTTGCTTCTTCACACTTGCAAACAATTGAGCTCCTATGCTTGAGACCGGTAAACTCTATGAGCTTATTTAGCATATTGTCTTTTCTTTGATAGCATATCTTTCTTTCATTTCTTTATGTCTTTTATCCATATTTTGTTTTAGGTTATTCATGGAAGTGGGAGCATCAAAACGAGGTTTTGATTGAGGAAAAATCTTAAATGACTACCCAACGTCTCTCTTGTTGGAATCAATGAACACTGAGAGGGGGGGGGGGGGGGCGTGAAATAGTGTTCTACAATTTCTGATTTTAACAATTTTATTTTTAAACCACTTAATGCATATGAAAAGAAGTAATGTGCAAAAACACAAAGCAAAGATCAACAACACCATAACACCAAGTTTTTTACATGGAAACTCGGTTAAGGGAAAAACCATGGTGGGATTCAAACCCACAATATTAATATACTCTGCTAAAATTATAGAAATATTACATAAGAGGAATGCATATGCATTTAGGCACACTTCCTAGAGCTCATTGCTCAATTTACAAATAAGGGCTACAACCCTAGAAGGCTCACTTCCCTACAAATTGTTTGTAAGAGATTACAATGTACTTTGAACTATGAAACAACATCAACAAATGCCTGAGTATAGTTCTGGTTAAGCACAAAACACATATTCTTACATTACTCTACAACTCTGCTCCATTCTGATAATGTGCTTTATACCAGAGCTCAAATCTTCATCATTCGTATGAGAAGTTGCACAAAATTTCTCATACACACATCACACACATCCATCGATCTTAAAAATGATTGTATAAACATGTCTTATATATTTGCATCATCGATTTAGGTCAACACCATGTCGTCTTCAAGAACACGACACAAAATATGAAACATGTTCACAAGTCGACTCAATTCCATCTCCAATACATATGCAGACCAAAACAAAGTGTCCACATGCTTCCCACATGACAATTCATCATCCACAAACACATAATCAATCACCAAAATTGATCTGCATGATCCGCAAATAGAATCACCACACGTTACCATAGATATGCACTGTTCTTGCCAAAAACATGATTACCAAATCTTCTAACTTGCACAAAACTTATCACAAGAGGCCACAATCCTGGAATAAGGCATATTACATATCTATAAACTTTCTCCAAAATCTGCAAAGCAAAATACTTAACCAAAATAATCCGACAACCAAAATTGTACACTCTATTCTTCTAACCAGACCTCATCGGACTCAATCAATCTTCAATCAATCTTTCGGAATGACTGAATTATAAACTATTGATATCAATTTTGAAATGAGTTGCCATCAATGACAACATCTCAACATGCATTCAGTGTCTCTTGCCAACATCTCTTTGGTCTTGTGTGTAGGTATAGGTGAAGGAACTACTTGGAGGAATTTTGTGAGCCTACTGAACATTTTTGGTGATAACTAAGCCTCTTTCTCTTGTAATTTTAAATATTAATTATATTCAATACTTTCTTTTTTGTCACTTTTATTAGTCATTTAGTTGTTTTTCATTGCTCTTGACATTTCAAGATAACATGTAGTTCATTCTATGTTTTTTGTGATGATTCATGTTTTCTATCCGTACGAGATGCTAGCACACCATGCTATTATGTACGCACTACCGATTCATCTTAGACAAAGAGCTTTTTGAAATTTCCAGAAGACCTCTAAAGAGACAAATCTATGATTGACTACTATGCAACCTTGAGAGAGAATTGATCCAAGAGGAATATTATATTGAGAAAAAATTATAAATAAATTAGATAGATTACAATGAATTCTTATAAAAGCACAAAGACAAAACCATAGGTCTAAACTTGGGTGAGGATTAAATTAGAGCATCACAAGTGCCCTCATCCTATGTAATGAAAAAATATGACATATAATTAAATAATTCAATAGAAAAACACTTATAAATAACTTAAGTGCAATAACCTTCTCGTTCAAATTACCAATATCCTCTTTAATCTAATCATTTTTTTCAAAAATATTTTTTAATTG
Source organism: Cryptomeria japonica (assembly GCF_030272615.1). Classification (NCBI taxonomy): domain Eukaryota; kingdom Viridiplantae; phylum Streptophyta; class Pinopsida; order Cupressales; family Cupressaceae; genus Cryptomeria; species Cryptomeria japonica. Next base: position 709,377,637 of record NC_081414.1, read on the forward strand.
GGTTTTGTTCAATTCCTTCATTTTTTTCTTAATAAATCTCAATTTCATGTAAATCTTGAAGAGTTTGGACCCTTTTTATGGACTTGTAAAGCACTGAGAGGAGGGGGGTGAATCAGTGACACCAAAAACAATACTACTTTAAACACTGACCGGTGGATATACTTAACAAGTTTGTTAAAAAATATGCATGCAATCCAAAATGATATAACAACATCCACAATAAGTAAAACATCCACCATAACACAAGTGTTTATACATGGAAAACCCAAATGGGAAAAACCACGGTGAGATGGGACTCACAAGTTAACTATCTGCAGTAATAGATAACTGACCGGTTAAGGTCTACAAAAAGTTGCTTTGCTAGGAGTGAATCCTGTTAAAGATCCCAAAGATTAGTTAAAAGCTATACCCTATAAAAGGTAGTACCCTGTAAGGAGTAACCTGGGTAGAGGATTTCTGAATCCAAACTAATGGATCACCTAGTTAGAGGATTTGTACAATGAAGCTTGTTAGAGCTTACCTAGTTAGTGGATTTGACTGTTGCAGTGATTAGAAAACAATAGGTGGTGTGATCTAGTAGTAGCACAAATTGCTTGAATAGATCCTCTTCTACGCACTCAACACTTCATTACCAACATACTCTGCAACTTAACACTTCTGCCTTCACATTAAATCATCTCATTACATATCTCCTTTGCTCATACAAAATAATTCATTGTGATGTCAATATATAGACATTTAGATTTCATGTCGGCCTCTAGAAATCATATCACAATTTCCTAGGTGCAGTGTATCTGGTCAAACAAAAATACCGCCAAAAATTGTCGGTGAGGATAACTCATCACGACTAGTGATAACTCATCACATAATCAATGAATACCGGTTTGACCAACAATACCATTTGGAGTTAAACATATAAATTGTTTGTCCTTTGATGCTCCTTTGATAATCTTCGTTGGATCTTCATGTTGATGTCGAGTTATGTATATCCACTGGTTGTCTCCATGTATATACTGGTTGTCACCATGTGTCGGTTAGATATAAACTTCTAGTATACTAGTTGTAATATGAACAACTTTGAAGTCACACCAGTAGACAATATGAACATATGTATGTGTATGTGTTTCATCAATGACAACATATGATGAAGTTATTCATTACAATCATCATCAAGCCAACACCTTTTATTTTAGGTTCCAAGTCTACTAGTTAGCAATTTTGTCTATAATTTCTACATTTCTCAACCACATATTTTTTAATTTAAAAGGACATCTTTCTAGTGTGCCATCTAGAGAGAAGTGAGTTTGTATGGAGAAATTATTTATATAGAGCAGGGAAGAATGGTTGTTTCATGGTAGTTGATTTCTCTATTTTACTACTAACATGAACTTATCCAATCTTTCTATAAACTTAGTGAACCCCATCCTTTTGTTTGTCCATTTGAATTTCCTATTTTTTGGTATGATATCATTAAGTTAGTTATTATTAATGAAGTTCTAAAAGTCAATTTATGTTTGGGTAATCTTTGAAGTTCTACCCCTCTTCTCAAAACTATCCATAGTAGCATTGAAATCAACTCCCACAATTAGATCATCCCATCCTTAAATGAATATAACATTAGAAAGTTTGATTCCATACTTCTCTGTTATTTATAGTGTTGGTAGGACCATTAAATTTATAAAGAATAAAGAATATTCTAAAAAATTAGTGTTGATCTTAACAACATTCCCTAATTGATTAGATTACGATTCTTCCAATGTTACTTTAATTGGGTTATAAATCACTTCTAGCCTCCAATTATTACCATGAGAAGGGATGAACAAACCTTGCCACTACCACCATTTGGACATTAGTATCTTCAATTTAGCCATACTCAATTTAGTTTCTTGCAAGAGTATATATATTTTTTGGAGTTTGATTGTAATTTGTTAGGGGAATAGATTCCCTACTATTTAATGATATAAACCTCCCAGTGACTTTGGAAGGTTGATTCCCTTACTCAATCTCAACTTTATTTGTGCCTTTTCTCTTCTTGCTATTTCTGATCATGTCATATGATATATTCTCAAAACAAAGTAACAAATAAAAAATGTTGAGGCCTTACCATTGGCTCTTGTCTCTTGAGCTTCACATGTTATATTTTGAGCCATACCTTTATGATTAGCATCATAAATAATATAAAAGTAAAGAAAAAAATGAAATAGAAATTTTTATTTTAGATTCTAAAATTTGATTTATTTATTTTGCATGTTAAAAATATAGTATTAATATTAAATACATTGTAGTTTGACCAATTTTGATGATGTTTCATAATATTTATTAATGTATGAATATTTAAATATATTTAATATAGTGAGGGATACAACAATCTCTAGCTGATTTTGATGGAATTGAACTTCAACTTGTGATAATTTAGTTGAAGGAGACAAGTCTGATATAGGTGTGTGCATATTTAATATGTAATAAGAGATATTTATATTTATGTATTTTTATGATATATGTTAACAAGTGCTTTGACACATTTGTAACTTAGATAAGATATTTATCTTACTTCTCCTAAAAGGAATAAAATCCCAAAAAAATAAAAATGACTACTCTGAGATCTTTAGAGCTAGGCCTTGGGCAACAAGACAACTCAATTGTAACTATTTCATAAGGCATGTTACATAATGGTCTGCTAGAATCTCACAAATGAATGACTATATTTGTAATGTGAATCTTATGAAATAAATTCCCAACCTTGAAACCATTGTGCCTCAATCTAAAGAATCCAAAGTAATTATTGTTGAAAATAATATTTATCATCAAATATTTGGTGTACTTTGATGTTTTTTTCTAAGCTAACCAATGTTATAAAAAATCAAAATATAGGTTGAGTAGAGAAGGGGTTTAGAGAAAAAACATAAATTTTAAATTTATCATGAAGTAAAAGTAGACATATCCAACATAAGTTATTCCTTTGTCAACTAGAATAACTCACATCGTTGTACAAAAGTGCACATCCTCAATGAGAGTTTTCAAATCATGAAAATAGTCTTAATCAAACACTCAATATTGGTATAGCTTAACTAGATATTTTCATAAAATAAATAAAAAGAGAATCTATCAAATATTGTTTACAATAATAAATCCAACTAAATATTTGGAAAACATAATGAAAATAAATAAAAAATGTATTTTTAACAAGCATCCAACTTATAAACAATTTCTAACCTTTTTTAAAAGGAATGTGTTTTTATTTATTGACTAATGCAGCATTTTTGGGGCCACACTCGTATATTAATTTCAAAATTAGATTTACATTATTTGCAAAGAACTCTTGATCTGGGTAGAATGACGGTTTCCCCTTAGACATAAAAAATAGACCCAAGTAGAGCCATAAGAGACACAACTCAATGCCCCATAAAGGCACCACCATCCCCTCGTAGTATATATGAATAATACATAAACATCAAAAGGCCCAGAGATATTATAACATCAAAACATGATATCCCCTATGATAATCGTAGCCAAAAATCTAGACATTAGAAAGACAAAAAAAAAAGGCCAACCCCAACTCTAGACAATCCTCACCCCGCCTTCAGGTCAGTAGCAGCCATCACCTCATCCTCGCCTTTATCCACCAACACTTTATCCCACTGAGCATCACCCACTTCAACACCCTCCACGTAACCTTTTAGGAAATGTATGCCCATCCTTGCTTGGTTATGTTGAGTGACAACACTCATGCCGACACCCCTAATGATGAATACCTATAGTGGATCATTATCATCCTCACCAATCTTTGGCCACATACCACCATATGGAATCAAGCCTTAGTGAGGGATAGTATGTGAGATAAAACCTTTCAAGCCACCACTCCATCAACTCCAATTTAACTTTTTGGCCAAGGCATCCATCATCTTCTTAGACTCCCTTGCATCAAAGAGCATGGCAAAAAACATTGATTTAACATTTGTGTTTACCCTATAGAAGTCATTTCCACTCAAATATGCATCTCCCAAAACTTGCAAATGGTATGGAGAACCACCCCTGACCAAGAAATAAAAAATCTCCATATATCTTCATTTTGACACTTCACAAAAAAAGGCCATTTGTCTCTTCTTCGAGTGCAGGTAGATAGACGTGTCCATCTTCTACGCCGTTTGTTACATCGCAACAAGAACGACTTGCCCCCAACTTAAAAAGACTCTTGCACATGCAAGGAATACTAGCACTTGTCCATCAATCTACTGTTAGGATAACCGGTGAACAACTGAGAGGGGGGGCGAATCAGTTGTTAACAAATTATGAAACTTTAAGCACACAACCTTTTATCGGAATTTATAAACCAAATATCGGAATAGCAAATATATCAATTAAGCACAAACATAAATCATAAACCAATTACCATGCATCCACAACACATAACACCAATTGTACATGGAAAACCTGGTAAAGGGAAAAACCACGATGGGAAGCCTACCCACAGTCAAATGATACTTCTGTAGTAAGTATGTGATTACAATATAGGGCCTGCACATGCAGGAAGGCCAATAGCCTAGAGCACACTTCTCATCACAAAAGGAGCATCACTGACTACAAAATAAATCTAGACTACAATCCAGAAATAAGAATGAACTGCAAGATTAGCATCTCCTATGCCTGAGTACAATTTTGGTTAAGCTCAATGCTAGAGGTCTTAAACCTCTTACACAAACCCAATTCGATCACCTATGATTAACCAAAACATTCTACATATGATTACAACTTTATTCGCACATAGATAATCCATAACCATAATCCCATACCACGATCTACAAAGAGATCTTACATCATATTTATACCAACCTAGGACCTAAACAATTAGGTCGGCCACCTAAAAGATAATACAATAAATCCATTACATAAACCCGCAAACCAATGATAAACCAAGTCAGCCTAAGACCGAAACAACATTAACCAAAAAATAAATCCAACCGATAACACATCGGGAGCATCCATCAACATGTTACATAAACCGGTCCATAACCTAGCAGAATAAGACCAGACCTAAAATAGATCTCCATAAGCCAAATGAGATACCACCAATCAACTAGAACATGAACACAGTAACCATCAGCATCCTGAAAACCTTCTATAAGCTGCACCAACACCACTTATCAAATTCATCAAAAGATCTTCAACAAAGCTTTGTCGGTAAAACCCTTACCGGTAACCAAAAGGCTTACTAGAACATATGATAGCTTCTGGATCACCAAATCTCAAACCAACTGAATGTGGCACGCATCTGAATAACATGAATGACTGAACTAAACCAAATCCACCAATCAAAATATACCAGAGACAAATCTCTTGAATATCATAAAAAACCAACCACTCTACTGGAACCCAATAGACAACTAAATAAGCCAGTGTTGACATCAATGACAAACATCAATGTAACACATAATCAATTCTTCCAAACTGCTAATAATCTCCCCCTTTGGCATTGATGTTAACACTAGATGTGAAAAACATCCAAGTGCCAAGAAGTGCCAAACAAGTCTCCCCCAATGGAAGACATCCAATCAAATGATATATCAATGAAGTTCTGAACCAAATAACCAAACCATAGACCAAACTCCCCTTGTAACTGATATCTCTGTTAAGCTCTATTTTTCACATGTATATCTCTCTCCCTTTGACATCAATGCTAGAAATCTGACATAAACATCAAAGAAAAACCATAGATCCTCTAACTCTTAACCACACAACTGACTACTCCCCCTAAGTAGTAGCACCAACTCATCAATCTGGAACGAATGATAGTTTTGATAATGCATATCGGACTGATGCCAATCTGCATCACTCAAGTCTCAACCAGAGGAGTAGAGACCCCCAATCTATCTCTAAAATACTCAAATGATTCCTTGGGAAAATATTTAGTGAAGGTATCTACAATCTTCTCTTTAGTGTTCACATAAAACAATCAGACTTCATTTACTTCTACGTTTTCCTTCAAAAATTTATACTTGATTGATATGTGCTTTGTCTTAGAATGAAACACCGGATTCTTTGATATGTCAATAGCAGCAGAGTTATCACAGTGAATAACTACCAGCTCATTGCAATCTACCCCTATATCCTTCAACATTTGCTTCATCCATAGAACTTGTGTACAACTAGCAACAACAACATACTCAACTTCAACAATAGAAGAAGTACATGACTGTTTCTTGTTGATCCATGAAACAAGTTTATTTCTAAGAAAGAATGCTCCACTGGATGTGCTTTTCCAGACATCTATATCTCTATTCCATTCTGCATCTGTATATCCACATAATGTAAATGTTAGGTCCCAGAGACAACTGAGAGGGGGGGTGAATCAGTTGTCTAATAAACTTAAACCAAAAGCAACTTAAACAACTTTAATACTATGTACCGGTAAACTAGTCTTTTATGCCGATAGACAGTTATATTAGTTAATAGCAATACCGGTAAGGATTAATGCATGAAACAAAAAGAACAAAGTCATCCACAACACATAACACCAAAACTTGTACGTGGAAACCCTATAAGGGGAAAAACCACAGTGGGAAACCTTACCCACAATCAGATGATACTACTACAGATAGTAAGTGTATACAAATGGGGTATGCACATGCATAAAGGCCAAGCGCCTAGAGCTCACTGCTCAATCACAAATGGGAGTCACACTAACTACAATTGGATGGTTAAATCCAATAAGAATGTACTGCTTAAATTAGCATCTTTCTATGCTGGATTCAGTACCGGTATAGTTCTAATTGTCTTCACAAAACCCTCCTTCAATCTTCAAATGATGTCTGTGTGTATATCTCTACTTAATCTCGCATATACTTTCACACAACTCTTTTTTGCATTCCACACCCGATCTTACAATTAAGACCTTACATTTATATCGTAACCTAAGACCAATTTTAGCAGGTCGGCTCTAAAGGATTTTACAATAAAATCAATTTACAAATAAATTAATGCCCGATGCAATAACCGATTCAACATGTCATATTTATGCATTTACAACAATAATAAGACATCTCCATAGCGTGCCATGTTGATCTGGAAAAGATAAGCTTGCTGGTGTATAACCTGGACCTATTTGTCGGTAATGGCAAATATGCAAATACAACTATGCCAATAAACAAATTTTCAATACAAATTGTCCAAACAATGTATCCGACATAACCATGTGTTTTCAATGTCATTCCAAGTGCCAGTGAACATTGTATCCTGTCGGTGTACCAGATATCAGTGACTGTGTATGAGTCATCTGCTTGTCGGTGAATGTTGTTGATTCTCCAAAGTGCCAGAGTTGATAGTGTTTAGTAGGTGTTGACATCAATGACAAGACCATACCAAAATACCAACAATCTCCCCCTTTGGCATTGATGGCAACACAAGATGGAAAAAACCATCAAAGTGCCAAAACAGAAATGCCAAATACCAAAATACCAACAATAATTTCCCAAAAGGAAATTATGACCAAAAATCAAAATTTAGATATGAATAGTCTCTTCTCAAAGTAACAGTCTCTCCCCCTGAGAGTAACCTATGTCTTTCTTGTGTTTTTCCTGTGTTTTTCCATGTACCAATCTCTCCCCCTTTGACATCAAATGCCAAAGTAATAGAAACATTTCTAGATACAAAATACCAACCAATACAATATACCAACTACTCCCCTTGAGAAGAAGCTTCCTCATCAAAGACCGGAGTAAAAGTTTTCTCTTGTTAATTATGTCGGTTGATAACAAATATCAACTTCCTAAGTCTCTACCGGTGGGGGTATGACCCCAAGCTGGTCTCTGAGATATTCAAAAGTCTCCTTAGGCAGAGGTTTAGTAAAAATATTTGCAATATGCTCTTTTATATTCACATAAACCAGTTTTATTTCTTTTGCTTCAACATTTTCCCTTAGAAAATTTAGTTTTATAGAAACATGTTTGGTTTTAGAGTGTAATACCGGGTTCTTACATATATCAATTGCTACAGTTTTATCACAGTAGATAGTTATAGGTTCCTTGCATTTTACCTTTATGTCCTTCAACATTTGTTTAAGCCATAATACCTGTGTACAGTTTGTTGCTGCTACAACATATTTTGATTCAGCTGTTGATAAGGATGTGGAACTTTGTTTCTTATTTAACCAAGAAATTAATCTGCTTCCAAGAAAGAATACTCCACTGGTGGTGCTTTTCCTATCATCCACATCTCCTGCCCAATTTGCATTTGTGTATGCATATAATTCAAATTTTTCATCTCTAGGATACCATAATCCAAGATTTGTACTGCCTTGTAAGTACCGGAAAATCTTTTTTACTGTTGTTTCATGATTTTCTCTAGGATTACTCTGAAATATTGAAACAATACATACTGCATTCATGCTATCAGGTCTTGTTTGTGTTAGATATAGTAAACCTCCTATCATAGATTTATACCTAGTTGGATTAATAGGTGTAGATTCATCCCTTAGTGATAATTTGTCATTTGTAGTCATAGGTGTGCTTACCGGTTTAGAGTTTTCCATCCCAAATTTCTTTAGTAACTCCTTCAAGTACTTATATTGACTCAAGAATATACCTTTATCAATTCGTGAAATCTGTAATCCTAAAAATAATTTTATCTCTCCAATCATAGACATTTCAAATTCTTGTTGCATTTCAATGAAAAAGTCTTCACATAATCCATCTTCTCCTCCAAAGATTATATCATTAACAAAAACTTCTATAACCAAGATGTCACCATTAGTTACTTTATAATATAAGTTGTTGTCTGCATTACCTTTAGAAAAACCAATCTTCAAAAGATACTTATCTAACCTTGCATACCAGGCTCTTTGAGCTTGCTTCAATCCATACAAGGCTTTCCTTAACCTGCAAACCATATCTTTGTTTTCTGTCAAAGAAAATCCATCAGGTTGTTCAATGTAAACTTCTTCTTCAAGATCTCCATTCAGAAATGCACACTTAATGTCCATTTGATAAACATTGTAGTTCTTGTGTGCTGTAAAAGCCAAGAATAATCTAACTGCCCCAATTCTAGCTACCGGTGCAAAGGTTTCATTATAATCAATTCCTTCTTTCTGAGAATATCCCTTACACACTAGTCTTGCTTTATTTCTGATAACCTTACCATCTTCATTAAGTTTGTTTCTGAATACCCATTTGGTTCCAATCACATTTTTATCTTTAGGCCGGGGAACTAATGTCCAAGTGTTATTCTTCTCAATTTGCTCTAATTCTTCTTCCATAGCTTTAATCCAGTGTTTATCTTCACATGCCTCATTAACAGATGATGGTTCAATTTGAGAAATAAGACATACCTCTTCATTTTACAATCTTCCTCTTGGCATAACTCCTTTATGCTTGTTTCCAATTATCTGATCTTCAGAGTGATTCAGTCTTACATACCAAGGTGTCTTGGTTTGTTGTTGTTCTTCAGTTGCATTAGAATTTTCAGATGATACCGGTGTAACTGGATCTTCATTCTGTACCGGTGGATTTTGTATAGATTCATTTGTCAGTATTTCTGTTACCGGTTCAGAGTTTGTATACCTTGAAATTTCTCTAAATTGTTCATCAATCTTTACGTTTGTACTCTCAACAATTTTCTGCAATCTTTTGTTAAAACATCTATATGCCTTACTCTTAGATGAATAACCAAGAAATATTCCTTCATCACTTCTAGGATCAAATTTGCCAATATACTCATCTCTTCTAATATAGCATTTACTTCCAAATATTCTGAAATATTTAAGAGTAGGAGTAATACCAAACCATAGTTCATGAGGTGTCTTACCGGTTTCACCTTTGATGTGAACTTTGTTGAATGTATAGACTATTGTACTTACTGCTTCTCTCCAATATACATGTGGTAGATTTGATTTAGATAACATACTTCTGGCTGCATCAAAGATAGTTCTATTTTTCCTTTCTACAACTCCTTTTTGCTGTGGTGTCCGAGGTGCTGATAGTTGTCTTTTGATTCCATTCACTTCACAAAATGCATTAAATTCCTTAGATGTAAATTCTCCTCCTTGATCTGATCTCAAACATTTGATTTTCTTACCAGTTTCATTCTCTACCATTGCTTTGAATAGTTTGAATTTCCCAAGTGCTTCTGATTTTTCTCTGAGAAAGGTAACCCAACACATTCCAGAATAGTCATCAATGATTAGCATGAAATATCTATCACCTTGTAAACTTTTAGTTCTAGCTGGACCACATAAATCAGTATGAATTAAATCAAGAGCATTATTAAATTTTTTTGGAATACTTTTGAAAGTAGCTCTAACTTGTTTTCCAAAATGACATTCCTTACATACCAGATTGTGAGGTTTAACAATCTTAGGCAAATCTCTAACTGCCATAGTAGTACTGATCTTCACCATACAATCAAAATTTACATGACAGAGTCTTTTATGCCATAGCCAACTTTCATCAATATGAGCAATCAAACATGTTTTTTCATTGTTATTCAAATGAAAGATATTGCCTCTAGTTTGATTACCGGTTGCAATTTCCAAACCAGTTTTGTTCATAATTTTGCATTTACTATTTTTGAACTGTAACTGAAATCCTTTTTCAACTAATTGACCAACACTCAAAAGATTATGTTTTAACCCTTCAACATAGTAAACATTGTTAGTATTATGCTTACCATCAAGAGATATTGTACCCTTACCTTTGATCAAACAAGCTTTATCATCTCCAAATCTGACTAGACCTCCATTATACTCCTAAAAAGTTAGGAACTTACTTTTATCACCAGTCATATGATGTGAGCATCCTGAATCAATGATCCATTTATCCTTAATTTCAATTTTAGCTGCCAAGGCCTGCTCTACCGGTTGAATAGTAGGTGTTGGTTGATCTTCTATTATAGCAACAAAGATCCATCCATTGTCTGTCGGATCCTCATCAAAATCATCAGTGACTCCTTCATCAACAAGATAACAAGATTTGTCTTTATTTTTCTTAAAATTTGTATCTCTAATATTTAGGGTTAGGTTTGTATGTCCTTCTAGCTTCTTCTCTTAACCTAGCATGTCTATCAGGGCATCTTGAGGCCATATGACCAATCTTATTATAGTTTAAACATTTAAAGGGTGCTTTACCTTCATACTTACTTCCAATTGGACCTTTAGGCATTTTTCTTGCAAATAGTGCTTCAAGTTCCTCAAGTTCTTCATTTTCTCTCCTGCTTTCTTCAAGTTCTCTTGCATAAAAGGCTTTTCAATCAGACTTGTCAAATGATTGTGCAGATGATGTTGATGCCTTAAAAGCTAAATCAGTTTTTATAGTGGCAACAAGACCAAACTCTTCAATTTCAAATGCTGAAAGTTTTCCAATCAATATATCCCTAGTTACTGATGTGTTAGGCACTGTTCTTAGTTCATTTATAGCAGTAACTTTCATCTTATATGCCGGTGGCAATCCTCTTAAAACTTTTGAAACAATTTCATCTTCACTTAAGGTTCCTCTACAACATTTAATACCCAAAACAATTTCATTAACTCTTTCCATAAAAGCAGAAATCCTTTCATCTTCTTCCATTTTCAGATTTTCATACCTGACCTGGAAGCTTTCAAGTTTTGCAATTTTGACTGTGGAATCTCCTTCATTCAGTGTTTCCAAATGGTCCCAAATAGCTTTAGCAGTAGACCTATCAGATAGTCCCATGATTTGCTAATCTGATAATGCGCTCAAAAGTGCTTCTCTTGCCTTGCAATCATTTTCTTCATCTTTAGTTAGATTTGGTGGATTAGGTTGACTTGTAGTAGGAGCAGAGTAGCCATTCTTTGTAACTTCCCAGATATCCTTTCCAATACAATTCAGATGTGTCTCCATCCTGATCTTCCATATTCCATAGTTGGTTCCATCAAGTTTAGGATTGTCCTTCTTGAAATAGTTGCTAGACATTGGATCTCCTCAAGCTGTTGAACTTCTACAAAAAGAGGACTAGGCTCTGATACCAATTGTTAGGTCCCGGAGACAACTGAGAGGGGGGGGCGGGGTGAATCAATTGTCTAATAAATTTAAACCAAAAGCAACTTAAACAACTTTAATACTATGTACTAGTAAACCAGTCTCTTATGTTGGTAGACAGTTATATTAGTTAATAGCAATACCGGTAAGGATTAATGCATGAAACAAAAAGAACAAAGTCATCCACAACACATAACACCAAAACTTGTACGTGGAAACCCTGTAAGGGGAAAAACCATGGTGGGAAACCTTACCCACAATTAGATGATACTACTGCAGATAGTAAGTGTATACAAACGGGGTCTGCACATGTAGAAAGGCCAAGTGCCTAGAGCTCACTGCTCAATCACAAATGGGAGTCACACTGACTACAATTGGATGGTTAAATCCAATAAGAATGTACTGCTTAAATTAGCATCTTTCTATGTTGGATTCAGTACCGATATAGTTTTGATTGTCTTCACAAAACCCTCCTTCAATCTTTAAATGATGTCTATGTGTATATCTCTGCTTAATCTCCCATATACCTTCACACAACTCTTTTTCACATTCCACACCTGATCTTACAATTAAGACCTTACATTTATATCATAACCTAAGACCAATTTTAGTAGGTCGGCTCTAAAGGATTTTACAATAAAATCAATTTACAAATAAATTAATGCCCGATGCAATAACCGATTCAACATGTCAGCTTTATGCATTTACAACAATAATAAGACATCTCCATAGTGTGCCATGTTGATCTAGAAAAGATAAGCTTGCCAGTGTATAACTTGGACCTATTTGTCGGTAATGGAAAATATGCAAATACAGCTATGCCAATAAACAAGTCTTCAATACAAGGTGTCCAAATGATGTATTTGACATAACCATGTGTTTTCCATGTCATTCCAAGTGCCGGTGAACATTGTATCCTATCGGTGTACCAGATGTCAGTGACTGTGTATGAGTCATCTGCTTGCCGGTGAATGTTGTTGATTCTCCAAAGTGCCAAAGTTGATAGTGTTTAGTAGGTGTTGACATTAATGACAAAACCATACCAAAATACCAAAGTAAAGTCATCATCTTTAGGATACCACAAACCATATTCAGTTGTTCCCTGTAAATATCTAAAAATCCTTTTCATTGCACTCTCATGATTCTCTCTAGGATCACTCTAATATCTTGATACAATACAAATAACATTCATTATATCTGATCTAGTCTAAGTCAACTATAACAAACCTCCAATCATATATTTATACCTTGTAGGATTTACCAAAGCTGATACATCTTTCTTTGTCAATTCTCACTTGTAACCATAGGAGTATCGACTGGTTTAGAATTTTCCATACCAAATTTCTTCAACAACTCTCTAGCATACTTAGTTTGACAGATGAAAATACCTTTATCAGTCTGATTAATCTACAAACCTAAGAAAAATCTCATTTCTCCAATCATAGACATCTCAAATTTATTCTTCATATTATCAGAGAATTCCATGCATAACTTTTCGTCACCCCCAAAAATGATATCATCCACAAAGACCTCAATAATCAATATGTCATCATTAGTGATCTTATAATATAAGTTACTGTCAGCATTACCTTTAGTGAAACCAATCTTCAAAAGATATTTGTCCAATCTAGCATACCAAGCTCTAGGTTCTTGCTTCAATCCATATAAAGCTTTCCTTAATCTGCAAACCATGTTATTGTCATCTGAAACTGAAAATCCATCAGGTTTCTCAATGTAGACTTCATCTTTAAGATATCCATTTAGAAATGTACACTTAACATCCATATGATAAACCTTGTATTTCTTATGGTCAACATAAGCAAGAAATAGTCTTACAACTTCAATCCTAGCTACTGAAGTAAAATTTTCATCATAATCAATTCCTTCCTTCTGAGAATATCCTTTACATACCAATCTAGCCTTGTTCCTCACAACTTGTCCATCTTCATTCAATGTATTCGTAAAAACCCATTTAGTTCCAATGACATTATTATTTTTATGTTGGGGAACTAAAGTCTATGTGTTGTTCTTTTCTATCTGATCTAATTCCTCTTCCATAGCTTTCATCCAACATTTATCCTTACATGCTTCATCTACTAATGCCGGTTCAATTTCAGAAATTAAACATACCTCTCTAGCTACCAACCTTCTCCTTGTCATCACTCATTTTCTCTTGTCTCCAATGATTTGATTCTCTGAATGATTCAACCTTACATGTCGAGGAGTCTTCTGACTTTCTATTTCTCTGCTCTGATCTTCAATTACTATTGAATTTTCTAGATATTGCTAGAGTAACTGGTTCAACATTATGTTCTAGTACAAGTGTTACCGGTTCAGTTATGATCATTTCCATTTCCAATTCTCTCTCATAAATTCTTCTTTGACATCTGTACTGCTCATCCACCTTGACATTAGTGCTTTCCACAATTCTCTACAATATTTTATTATAACATCTATATGTTTTTCTTTCATTAAAATAACCAAGAAATATTCCTTCATCACATCTAGGATCAAACATTCCAATGGAATCATCTCTTTTGATATAGCATTTACTACCAAAGATTCTGAAATACTTAATTGTAGGTGTATGACCAAACTATAACTCATAAGGTGTCTTACCGATGTCTCCTTTGATATGAACTATGTTGAATGTGTACACCGCCATGCTCACAGCTTCTGTCCAATAGATATGTGGAAAATTAGCTTCCATCATCATAGATCTAGCTACATCCAAGATAGTTATGTTCTTTCTTTCAACAACACAATTTTGCTGGGGTGTCTGAGGTGTAGACAACTGTCTCCTTGTCCCATGTTTCTCACAATAACTGTTAAATTCACCACATGTGAATTCACCACCCTAGTTGGATCTTAAGCATTTGATATTCAATCCTATCTCTATCTCAACCAAAGCTTTAAATTTCTTGAATTTTTCAAAGGTTTCAGATTTCTCCCTTAGAAAAGTAACCCACATCATTCTAGAATAGTCATCAATGATTAGCATGAAATATCTATCACCCTGAAAACTTCTTATTCTAGTAGGACCACATAATCAGTATGAATAAGATCAAGAGCAACATTATATTTATCTTAAATACTCTTAAAAGAAGTTCTGACTTGCTTTCCCACTTGACATTCCTTACATACCAAATTATGAGGCTTCACAATCTTAGGTATATCTCTAACTGCCTTAGTTGAACTGATCTTTACAATGCAATCAAAATTCACATGGCACAACCTCTATGCCATAGCCAACTCTCATCAATATGTGCAATCAAACATGTCTTCTCACTAAAGTTCAAATGAAATATGTTACCTCTAGTCTGAGTATCAGTTGCAATCTCCAATCCAGATATGTTAATGATTTTGCATTTTCCATCCTTGAACTGTAATTGAAATCCCTTATCCACAACCTATCCTACACTCAAAAGATTATGCCTTAAACCTTCAACATAATAAACATTATCAGTTTTATGCTTACCATCCAATGATATAGTTCCTCTTCCTCTGATCATGAATGCTTTGTCATCTCCAAATCTGACCAGACCGCCATCAAATTCTTGCAAAGATAAAAACTTCCTTTTATCTCCAGTCATATGATGTGAACATCCACTGTCTATTACCCATTCATCCTTGTCTCCAACTTTAGTAGCAAGGGCCTTCTCTTCATTATGAATGACATGTTCCAGAGCATTTTTTTGATAGCTAAGAATACCCATTCCTTTCCATTGTCGGATCCACTAGCTAAATCTTTTGTCGGTTCATCATCAGAATCATCAGTTACACCTTCCTCATCAGTATAGTAGCATGATTTGTCTTTGTTCCTCCTATACTTATGCTTGTTCTGATATTCATGGTTAGGCTTAAAATATCTTCTAGATTTCTCTTCAAATCTTGAATTCCTCTCAAGACATCTCGATGTAAAATGACCTATCTTATTACATGCAAAACATTTGAAAGGTGATTTTCCTTCATACTTACTTCCTGCCAAACCTTTAGGTACTTTTCTAGCAAATAGGGCTTCAAGTGCTTCAAGCTCTTCATCTTGTTTCCTCATATCCTCTAGTTCCTTTGCATATAATGCTTTCCAATCACTTTTGTCGATTGATGATGTAGATGCCTTGAATGTAGAATTTGTCTTTGCAGCTCCTTGAGGACCAAATTCTTCAAGCTCAAAAGCAGATAACTGTCCAACCAAAGTATCCCTATTAGCAAAAGTGTTAGACATTGTTCTTAGCTCATTAATTGCAGCAGCCTTCATCTTGTAAGCAAATGGTAAAGCTCTCAATACTTTAGAAACAATCACATCTTTGCCAACTCTTTCTATAAAAGTTATAATTCCCAAGACAATTTCATTAACTCTTTCTATAAAAGTTATAATTCTTTCATCTTCCTCTATTCTCAGGTTCTCATACCTTACTCAGTAACCATCAAGTTTAGAAATTTTAACAGTAGGGTCACCTTCATTCAGAGTCTCCAACTTATCCCATATATCTTTTGCAGATGATTTGTCTATTAATCCCATTACTTGTTGATCTAAAAGGGAACTCAAAAGGGCTTCTCTAGTTGTACAATCATTTTCAATGTTCTTATCCAAGTCTGTTGGAGGAGATTTTTCCAATGTCGGATCATAAGGAGTATAGCCTTTCTCAATGATCTCCCAAATTTCCTTGCTAAGACATCTTAGATGAGTATCCATCTGAAGCTTACATACTCTATAATTTGTTCCTTCAAGCCTAGGGTTGTCCATCTGATAAGAAATTGATGTTGAATTATTAATCACCATAGAATCTTCCTCAAGCAGTTAAGCTTCTGCATAGAGGACCAAGCTTTGATACCGAT
Organism: Cryptomeria japonica; assembly: GCF_030272615.1. Classification (NCBI taxonomy): domain Eukaryota; kingdom Viridiplantae; phylum Streptophyta; class Pinopsida; order Cupressales; family Cupressaceae; genus Cryptomeria; species Cryptomeria japonica. The sequence continues at coordinate 709,394,460 of NC_081414.1, forward strand.
TGTTAGGATAATCGGTGAAAAAATGAGAGGGGGGAGGGTGAATCAATTGTTAATAGATTATAAAACTTTAAGCACACAAAACCTATTACCGAAATGCATAAACCAAATACCAAAATATAAGATATATCAATTAAGCATAAACATAAATCATAAACCATTTACCATGCATCCACAACACATAACACCATGATTTGTTTGTGGAAAACCCGGTAAAGGGAAAAACCATGGTGGGAAGCCTACCCACAGTCATATGACACTTCTACAGTAAGTATGTGATTATAATAAGGGGCATGTACATGCAGGAATGCCAATAGCCTAGAGCATACTTCTCATCACAAAAGGAGCCTCACTGACTACAAAATAAATCCAGACTACAATCTGGAAATAAGAATGAACTAGAAGACTAACATCTCCTATGCTTGAGTACAGTTCCGGTTAAGCTCAATGTCAGAGGTTTTAAACCTCTTACACAAACCCAATTCGATCACCTATGATCGACCAAAACCTTCTACATATGATTAAAACTTTATTCGCAAACAGATAATCCATAACCATAATCACATACCACGATCTACAAAGAGATCTTACATCATATTTATACCAATCTAGGACCTAAACAATTAGGTCGGCCACCTAAAAGATAATACAATAAATCCATTACATAAACCCACAAACCAATGATAAACCAAGTCGTCGTAAAACTAGAACAACATTAACCAAACAATAAATCCAACCGGTAACGCATCGGGAACGTCCATCAACACATTACATAAACCGGTCCATAACCTAGCAGAATAAGACCGAACCTAAAATAGGTCGCCATAAGCCAAATGAAATACCACCAATCAACTAGAACATGAACACGATAACCATCAGCATCTTGAAAACCTTCTAAAAGCTGCACCAACACCACTTATCAAATTCATCAAAATATCTTCAACAAATCTCTATTGGTAGAACCCTTACCGATAACCAAAAGGCTTACTAGAACATGTGATAGCTTCCAGATCACCAAATCCTGAACCAACTGAATGTGACATGCATCTAAATAATGTGAATGATCAAACCAAACCAATTCCACCAATCAGAATATACCAGAGATAAATCTCTTGATTATCATCAAAGACCAACCACTCTACCGGAACCCGATAGACAACCAAAGAAGCCAGTGTTGACATCAATGACAGACATCAATGCAACACATAATCAATTCTTCCAAATTTCCAACATCTACCACCCTGAAATATAATTGTCCTTGGACATTATCACTATGGTAATTGTAGCAAAGTACTAATGAGGTAGTGAGGTGGCATGCAATCCTATGCCATTCACTCACTAAATTGGCTGCCCTATATCCTCCATCAAATCCACCATTGATTTGGCTCTCCCATCTACAACATCATTACCCTCACTATGGATGTGCATGACCCTGACATCCGTGAAGTAACCCATTTCCTCCAAAATTTTGGGTAACTGATCTTTGCTAATTTCTAGTTTGGGGTTTACATGGTATGAATAACATTAACTACTAGCTATGAGTCACCCTCTAGGTGTATACATGTGCAACCTAATAGTTTGACTTTCTGAAGATCCAATAGGGTGGCATGAAATTCAGCTTCATTACTTGAAGAACTCCCTAGGTCGCGTCCACAATCCTCACAACCTGTCCTTCACAATATCTCACCACACACCGAAAACTAGCTTGGCCCAAGTTTCCACAAGCAACACCATCAAAGTTAACCTTGTGTCAACCAATGTCTAATGATTGCCTTTTAACATCCTTTATTAGATTAGCAAGAAAATAAACTTACTAAACCCCACAAATGGGGAGACATGAAGGCTTGACCAAAGATTACTCATTTCGTCATCCAAGGAGGAAAATCTACTCTTTTTCAAATTTTGATTTCTAGTCGAGTTATTGACCACTTCTACAATGTTGGGCTTCATCTTGGCGAACAACTAATCAAAGATCTTCTCCTTATCTTGGAAAGTCTTGTAGTTTTATCATTCTTTTTATTTTGATTTGATAATAGAGGAAACACAATGCCAAATACTCCTAAAGACAACACATTTCTGAAGGATCACCCAAGTGTTAAACATGCTATGAACACTAGCAATTAGTGGGGTCAATAGTTCAAGTTTCACCATGAATTTGTTCTATCACATCTATGCAACTCTACATCTCAACAAGAGGTGGTCAACTGTTTCTTCAACCTCCTTACACATGCAACACCTATTCAACCCAACAATCTGAATTCATTTAAGCCTATCACCAATAAGAATCCTTCCTTGCAATGTCACCCATGCAAAGACTCCAACTTTAGGGAGAAATTCATTTCCCCACGTGATATGCATAGGCCAATTCACCTTTATTTCATTTGGTGAGTATATATTGTAACCCAATTTTACCAGGTACCTTCTAGATTTGCTTGCAAACCAGATGATGTTATCATCTCCCTCCATGAGTTTGATACGCCAATTTCCTAAAACCTGAGATAATTTGGTCTTAATGTGTTGTGGTGCCTCCACATCATCCAAAGATATCCACCTTCATACCATATGGTCATTGATTTTGACCTATTCTATGTAGTCACTAACCCTATTTCCCCATTAATCAATCAATTAATGTTTGAGCACCCCTCATTCCTCCAACCTGCCAATAACTTCAAATCTATCTCATGAGTTCAACCATAAGGTAGTCATGAATCCATTCTCTAAGTCCCAAGTAATATGTTTGGTGATGTTCTCTCTACATGATACAATGAAATTCCAAATGGCCAAGCCCCAAGGGGGATCCAAAACAATTAGGATGTGCTCAAGGTCAGCCAAGTCCATGTGTTTTCTCTGTAATTCCCTTCCCATTTTTTATCACTGGAGCTAAACATATGTCACGCCACCTTGGTTCCCAATGTTATATTCATGGTACATAATCTCCTCAGCCCCACACCACCAACTTCCTTAGATTGGAAAATATTCTCCTAGGAAACTAGAGGAATCTTATTCTGGTCCTTACTTCCATTCCAAAACAACTACCTCATGACATGTTCCACCATCTCACTTGCCTAATAAAGAATGTGTTGATATGTGGTGACTAATCATGTAAGTAATGTACACTCATTATGTATCCTCGTAGGGAGATTGTTGAAAAAAGAATTGTCATTTTTGTTGAAAAACTGACATTGAAAAAACCCTAAAAATAACCGACTTTGAGAGTTGCCCTAAAAAAATTTGCTTGTTATAAGCAGCTGGAATGTAAAAAAGGCATTGTAGTGGTGTTGTAATAATTTACTGGATAATAAGAAAATATTGGACGACTATGTTCTGTAGATGTAGCCCATCTTGGGTGAACCACGTTAAATCTTTGTGTTATCTGTGTTATGCATTCTTATTCATCTTTTGTGTTGTATTTGCATATAATTATTAATTTGTATTTGCTCCAGATCTGCCTAATCCCTAGCAATTGGTATTAGATCTGTGTATTTATGTAAATTGGTAGGGTCTTTCAGATTTGAGTGGGAGAATGGAAGAAACCAAATTCAAGGTCAAGAAGTTTAATGACCAGAATTATTAGTTATTAGAAAATCTAGATGGAAGATTACTTGTATCAAAAGGATCTATGGTGGCCATTGGAAGGAAAGAAAAAGAAACCAACCACGATGTCAGATGAAGATTGGGATATTCTATACAAAAATTCACTGGGAACCATTTGGTTGTGCCTTGCACCATCTGTACCATTAAATATATCTAAAGCAAAAATGACTACAAATCTGATGTAGGCACTGTCTAAATTGTATTAGAAACCCTTAGCTTAGAATAAGGTATTACTTATGAAGCATTTGTTTAATATGAAAATGACTGAGGGAGGATTTGTAGTAGATTATTTAAATGAATTTAATATAGTTACCAACCAATTGACTTCTTTAAAATTTAACTTTGATGAAGAGGTTAGGGCTCTCTTAATTTTATGTTCTTTGCCAGAAAGTTGGAATAGCTTGGTTATGGTTGTAAGTAACTCTATCTCTGGTTCAAATGCTTTGAAATTTGATGATGGTGTTGGTGTTATCCTAAGCAAGTAAATGCGACAGAAAAGCACAAGTGAGACTTCAACATCATCGGGTACTATTTTGAATGTAGAGAACAAGGGAAAATCAAAGAAAAGAGGAAAACACCGTGGGCGTGAGAAGTCACGAGGGAAGTCAAAGAAAGGATGCTCTCAATCCAGAGGAAGAAAGGATTGTCGGTACTGTGGAAAGCCAGGATATTTAAAGAAAGATTGTTGGTCTCGGAAAAACAAACAAGGAGACGGAATTGAAGATGACAGTAAGGAAGCTAATGTTGCAAGTAATGCCTTGATTTTGTATTTAGATAATGTTATTGATTCTTTGGTAATAGATTCAGTGGATTCATTTCATGCTACACCCCATAGAAAATATTTTTTAGATTATGTTCAAGGTGATTTTGGATAGGTATATTTAGGTGATGATGAGCCCTGTCAGATTGTTGGAAAAGGCAAGATAAAGATCAAGTTGCAGAATGGAAATGATTGGTTGTTGTAGGAGGTAAGGCATGTTCCTAATCTAAGAAGAAATTTAATTTATGCAGGACGACTAGGTAGTGAAGGCTGCATAGTTACCTTCACAGATAATGTTTGAAAGGTCACTAAAGGTGCATTAGTAGTAGCTAAAGGTGCAAAGTTAGGCACATTATATTTTTGTACTGGTAATACTTATTCTACATTAGCTTCCATAGAAAAAGTTTCTACAGTGACAACTACAATAGATGTTGCAAGGAAAAATTCAAAAATGTGGCACCATAGAGTTCGAAACATGAGTGAGAAAGGGATTAAAATCCTTCACTCTAAATTTTTTTTGACAAGATTGGAGTAGATTGATTTAGAATTCTGTGAAATTGTGTTTATGGTAAATAGAAAAAAGTTAGATTTATCAAGGTTGGGAAAGAGAAAAAGAGAGAGAAATTAGAGCTTGTGCATTCAAATGTGTGGGGACCGGCTTAGGTATCATCTCTTGGTGGCTCTTTTTATTATGTTATTTTTATACAAAATGCAACCTAGAAAACATGGGTATATTTTCTAAAACAGAAATCATATGTTTTTGAAACTTTTAAGAAATGGAAAGCTTTGATTGAGAATGAGATAGGAAAAAAGTTGACGTGTCTCGGATTTGATAATGGAGGCGAGTATTGCAGAAAAGTATTTGAATATTATCGTTCTTTCAATGGAATCCGAAGGCATAAAATAGTTCTAGGAACCCCACAAGAAAATGGTGTGTCTGAGAGAATGAATAGGACCATTATGGAGCATGCAAGGAGCATGAGACTGTTGGCTTGATGATGATTGTAATGTATTCATCACTTGTTGTCATTGATGAAACACTCTCACACACACATATGATTATATTAACTACTGGTGTAACTTCAATTGTTTACACTATTAACCGGTATGTTAGAGGTTAATCCCTAACCAGTACTTTGTGTCGACTGGTATGTGCATAAGGGACAACCTGTGGTTATACTAAGTCAACATCAAGATGAAGATAAAGATGGAGATCAAGCAGAGATTCAAGGACAACGGTTCATATGTTTTATTCAAACTGGTATTGATTGTTCCAACCAGTATTTGGTTATTTATGTGATGAGTTACCAGCACCAACTACTTGGTGGTCATTTTTGTGATGAGTTATGATCACTTGTCTAGATACACTGCACCTAGGAAATTGTGTTTTGATTTCCTTGGATCGACATAAGATTTGAATGTCTATTTAAAGACATATTAGTGAATCATTTGATATAGATGTCATGTTATGTATGAAGAGCGAAAGTTTTTGTTAAGATGAAGAGTGTGTTGAATGTACTTAGAAGGATCTGATCAAGCAAGTATTGTGCTACTCAGAACAGATCAAACCATTCTTATTGTTTTATAACCATTACAACAAACTCAAATCCCTTAACCAAGTAAGCTCTAACAAGCTTCAATGTACAAATCCTCTAACAAGGTGATCTATTAGTTTGGATTCTGAAATCCTCCACCGAGGTTACTCCTAATAGGGTACTACTCCTAATAGGGTATAAGCTTTTAAATAAGCTTTGGGATCTCTAACAAGATTCACTCCTAGCAGAGCACTTTGTAGACCTTAACCGGTCAGTTATCTATTACTGTAGATAGTTAACCTGTGAGTCTCATCTCACCGTGGTTTTTACCTATTTGGGTTTTCCATGTATAAACACTTGTGTTATGGTGGATTCTTTACTTTAGGTGGATCTTATATAATTTTGGATTACATGCATTGTGTTTAAAATATTTGTTAAATTCATCTACAGATTAGTATTTAAAGTAGTTTGGTTTTTGGTGTCACTGATTCAACCCCCCCCCCTCAGCACTTTTCAAATCCATCAGAGATTGCATGGTAGACTACCCATACAATTTTGGGCAGATGTTGTACATACTGCTATTTTTTTGATAAATAGAGGACCTTCAAATCCTTTGGATGGTGGCATTCCAGAGGAGGCATGGACTAGTAAAAGGGCAAACTATTATTTTCTAAAAACCTTTGGTTGTGAAGCTTTTGTCCATGTCGATAAAGAAAACAGAACCAAGCTTGATGTTAAATCTAAAAATTATACCTTCATTGGATATGGAATGGATGACTTTGGTTATCGGTTATGGGATTTTGAATTTCAAAAAATAATTAGAAGTAGAGATGTTATATTCAATGAGGTCATTTATAAAGAACAAATGCAGGAAAAGGAGCATGAACATGTCAAAAAGGAATATGTGGTGTTGGATGAGATTCTTGAAAATAAAATGCCATTGGTACCTGATGCTTAGCAATAATAAAATATCCCAAAAACTCATGCAAGTGTTAGACATTCTACGAGGTTAAGTAGACCTCTTGAAAGATTTTCTCCTTATTTGTATTTTATTTTATTAACTGATTCTGGTGAACCAAAAGGATATGAAGAAGCAATGCAGATGGATGCCAAACAACAATGAGATCTAAGCATGAAAAAGGAAATGTATTCCTTGATGAAGAATCAAACTTGGGACTTAGTCCCATTATCTGCAGGAAAAAAGAGTCTTGCCAAATAAATGGGTTTATATGGTGAAGGAGGAGGATGGAGGACAAAAAATATATAAGGCCAGACTCGTGGTTAAATGTTTTGCACAGAAAAAGCATATATATTTTGATGAAATATTTTCTCCACTTGTAAAAATGACTTCAATTAGAACTGTTCTAAGTCTTGTGGTTGCAGAAGACTTTCATCTTGAACAACTAGATGTTAAAACAACTTTTCTCCATAGGGATTTGGAGGAGCAAATCTACATGCTACAACAACGGGCATATGAGGTCAAAGGTAAGGAGGAGTTAGTGTGCAAGTTGAAGAAGAGTCTGTATGGCCTAAAACAAGCACCCCCAGTATTTGAAATTTGATAGTTTCATGGCTGAACAAGGTTACCATAGATGTCATTTTGATCATTGTGTTTATTTTAAGAGATTGGATAATGACAGTTATATTATCCTCTTACTTTATGTTGATGACTTGCTTGTTTTTGGGTCTAACATGCAACATATAAAAGAACTTAAACAGAAATTAGCAAAGTCATTTACTATGAAAGATTTGGGTGTAGCAAAGCAAATCCTTGGTATGAGGATTTCATGGGACAGGAAAAATAAAACATTAACTTTGTCCCAAAATGAGTATATAAAGAGGTGTTGAATGTTGGCATTCTACACTCTAATGAGAATAGTTGATGTTGTCTTTGATGGCAACCAAACGGCAACAAGTTTCTACACATGCACCAGCACCGGCAGGCACTTTCACTAGCATCCAAATTACACCGAAAATGAAGTATACCGGTACGTAGGCCGATATGGGATAAAGTTTTTCTTATATGAATTATATTGTAAATGTAATTAATTATTTGTAAGCTGACTTGGTATATTGTAAATACTCATATATGTATGAGATCTCATAGGTCATTTTGTATGATGGTAATATAGTAATGGATAGGAAATTATTGTATGAGGTAAATAGTGGACAGCGAAGGTTTTGGTTAAGGTATCTGACTGAGCTTAAACTGGTACTAAACCAAGCATTTGAGATTCTATTTTGAGGAGTACATTGTATTGGATTTAATTATCCATATTGTAGTCAGTGAGACTCTTTTGAGCAGTGTGCTCCAGGCAGTTGGCCTTCCTGCATGTGCAAGCCCCTATTGTAAGTAGTATTTATTCATATTGGCCAGTGAGTAAATATTGTGGGTCACAAATCCCACCGAGGTTTTTCCCACACCGGGTTTCCTCATTAAAATATCTTATGTATGGTGTGCATTTATGTTGTCTCTGTTATTTTTGTTTATTGCACTATTTCTTGTTTATCGGTACATTGTTTTGGGTTGCAAAGTTATAAATAAGTTCAAATATTTAACTAACCGGTTAGACATTGATTCACCCCCCCCCCCTCTGTGTCTTTGGGACTGTCATTGAATCTAACATTGAAAAGATTTAACATGCAAAATGCAAAAGCAGTTGGTACACCTTTGGCTAGTCATTTCAAATTGACTAAGGATATGTGTCCAAAGACACAAGAAGAGGTAAATAAAATGTCTAATATCTTGTATTCATCAGTTGTTGGTATTCTGATGTATGCGATGGTATGCACACAACTAGGTATTGCACATGCAGTGGGAGTTGTGAGTAGGTATATGGGCAATCCGGGAATGGAACATTGGAATGCTATCAAATAGATTCTCAGGTATTTGAGAGGTACTACCAGTAAGGCATTGTGTTTCAAAGGGTTAAAGGTTGCTCTACGAGGATTTGTTGACTCTGACTTGGCAGGTGATATTGATAAAAGGAGGAGTACTACAGGGTATGTTTTTACTATAGGGGGAACTACAATTAGCTGGATTTCTATATTGCAAAAGGTTATTGCGCTTTCAACCACTGAAGTTGAGTATGTAGTTGCTATTGAAGCTAGCAAGGAGATGATTTTGTTATAATATTTTCTAGAGGAATTGGGCTAGATGTAGGAGGATAGCCCATTATATACTAATAGCTAGAGTATCATTCATCTTGCAAATAATTATGCTCTTCATTCAAGGAAAAAACACATTCAGCTTAGGTACCACTTCATATGGTATGTTTTGGAGGATGACCAGTTATGGCTTGAGAAAATTCACACAACTGGAAATCTTGTAGATATGTTCATGAAGGTAGTCCCATGGAAGAAGTTGATTTCCTCCCTAGTTTCTCTCAACCTTCTTGATTGAAAATCGTGGAATTAAGGAACAACTAAGTCTAAGAGTTTTATCTAGTGGGAGTTGCAAGTTCCGCAGTGTCATCTAGGATCAGTCATCAAGTGGGAGATTGTTTGGTGTGGACCTTGATCAGTCTCCAAGTGGGAGATTGTTGATATGGGGTGATTGATCATGCAAGTACTGTTCACTTGTTATTTATCCTCATGGGGAGATTGCTGATTTTTTTTTGTCATTTTTGTTGAAAAATCCACATTGAAAAAACCCTAAAAAATAATCGACTTTGAGTGTTGCCCTAAAAAATTGCTTGTTATAAGAGATTGGAATGTAAAAAAGGCATTGTAATTTCATTTTATTGATTTACCAGATAATAAGAAAAGATTGGGTGGCTATGTTATGTGGATGTGGCCCATCATGGGTGAACCATGTTAAATCTCCATGTTATGCATTTTCCTTCATCTTTTGTGTTTATATATGCATATAATTATTAATTTGTATTTTCTCTGGATCTTTCTAATCCCTATCAGCACGAGATAGTGTAATTTGGAAGATATGAAAAAATATCTCGAAGCTTCATAATTCTCTTGACCGAGGATAGCCACTTGCCTTTCCAAAAGCCCAACCTAGTGGTACAGTTGTCTACTAGTTGGTTCCGCATACTAGCTTTGTTTAATCCAACAAAAAGAGGGACACTGAGAAATTTACCTATAAGCTTGGCCAATTGGAGATTTAGGATCCTAGCAATGTCTCTTTGCTTCCCCTAGGCATTGTTAAAGAAAAACACATCTAACTTTTTTCATGATATTTTTTCTCAAATCCTAGCAATATTGAATGAGGACCTTCTTGATCACAATAGCCTCCCTCTCGCTACCAACCCCAAACAACATGTTTTCATCTACTAATTGTTGGTGAGCGATGGGATCCAACCTCAAGGCCACTTTGATACCCTACCAATTGCCCCTAGCAACAACTCCCCCTAAAGTTGCATCCTAGAGATTTTACCATGATAATGAATAGGAAAGGAGAGAGGGGGTCCTCTTGCCTAAGGCCACAATAGGTTAAAAAGAAGTCATAAGGGGAGTGATTATTATCAAATTTAGAAAGTGAGAAAATATTATGGATGGATTTCATTGGGTAGGTATAATTATGATTATTTAATTTCATTGCATTTGCATTCATTCTCTATTGTATGATTAGAATCTTGTTGTGTATCTTAGGATTTTTTGTGGTCAAAGATAATTATTTATTCACAACATGAATTTGAATTTTCTGGTCATACATTATGGCACACACAGTGGGACCCACGTCCCTAAATTTAATGAATTTGTCAAGTGTTTGTGAGTACAAGAATTTTGGAATGTAGTTGCCTCAATCAAAGCTGCAATATATTTAATTTTTTAAAATCAATTCACTTTATTGACCTAATTTTTACTAATCCTCTATTTATATTTCTTAAATATATTTTAAAGGCTAACAAAGAATTTAAATATTTCTAGGTACATTTTTGTGTGCATTTTTAATCTTTTTGGTTGCAGTAATTTGACACTACATCTAACAGATCTTGCCATGCATCTGCATCTACAATGACGTGATTGATTGGTAAAAAAAGGTATTCATATAAGTTCAAAATGAAGATTTTTCTACTGAATAAAACAAAACAAAATTATAACTTCTTAAAAAACCGATACCCCAACTTGGCCAAATCACAACTCTATGCTAGTGCACTTACACAAATTCATTTTGTTATCCTAAAACTGCATATACACATCCTCTCCCTTTCCCTTCCCACTTGGTTGTAAGAGAAATATATGTAATTTCCCAAAATAAATTAGTAGTGGAGATTGCTTTGGGACATCGCATCAACCTCTAAGAACATATCTCCAATGGGCTATACAAAGGGGTGAGAGCGAAAGTTGTAGCCCAATCCAATTATTGCCATGTTTGGAACATCCTTAGGGCCCTTGGATATTCTAGACACAAGGTGAAGAGATCCTTGCTCATGCACTTGGGTCCCTTGCTTTTGCGTTTGGGTCCCATGCTTGTGTATAGATTGGTGTTCTTAGGAGTTCCTCCATTACAAACTATTGTATTATTTTAGAGGTCACCCTTTAACATTATTTTACCAGTGTGACGGATGTGGATTTTACCTTGAATTTACTCAATATGCACCTCCTTTGTAAGGTATAAACTCCTCAACTAATAAGGTTTTCAAATCTTTAGGGTAAGAGGAAAGGTAAGCTAGTTGCTTGTTCCCATGCCACTAAACCTCTAGCTATCAACTTTGGAAGGGTATTTTATTGTTTCGTCCTAGTCAAATAAAAAACATGAGTATTAGGTTTTACTTGCTTATGAGTGTTTTTAATTATGATATACCAGTAAAACATAATAAAAAAATTGGGTTTATTTAGTCCCCTTATCGTACTTTGAAATTCAGAGTCCTTACAGCCATATCATCTTTATTTTTTGATGTGTTTTCTTGCCAAAAACTCAAAAATACAACACTTGAACAAGTCCAAAATTGTCCTAACTGATAGAAAAGTCAAAACACCACAATTGACAAGTCTTGCAACAAAACTATCAGTTCTTGAAATGCAACTATCATATTTTGCAACACAGTTGTAAATTCTTGAAACATAACTACATCATCTTGTAACGTAGTTGATTATTTTAGTAACATGTTTAAGATATCTATAACCACAACATAAAACTCTTTCACCAGAAGTGGTTAGGGTTGAAAAACTAAGGTCTACTTTAGAGTATCAAATTTTGCCAGACTTGAAATTCAAACATCATATATAGAATAGAGATTAGATTGTTTCTGATAATATGATGAAACAATTAGGATCTGGTCAACTACTTAGAGGGGAGGGGGGGTGAATCAGTAGATATAAAACAAACTAAACTTTCACCAAACTTAATCCCAACTCATAAACAACTTGCAAAACTAATCGGTTTAGTTACTGTTATAAAAAATTGTAACTGCACTATCAAACATTATCGGTTGACCAAAATATCAATCATACAATGTAACAGATCTGTAACTCACATACCGTTTAACCAAAACATTAAACCACTTTACTAACATCAGTAATAACTCATTTCAGATCACTTCTGTTCAGCTAAACATATCTAAGTGACTTTACCAGTTATTCAAATCAACCATATCAAAACGTAACCACAAAATCATTCACCACTTGACACAATGATTTTTCATGTGGAAACCCAAATGGGAAAAACCACGGTGGGCATGAATACCCACAAGTAAACTGAACTCTTCTGAAGTTCACCATGTTAGGAGCCAAGCCTTGTTAGAATCTTATACAATAATGTCATGTTAAGAACAAATCTGGTTAGGGACCACCCGGTTAAGGGATTGACTACAATACCCTATTAAAGGCAATACCCTATTAGGAGTAACCTCGATAGAGGATCTCAAATCCAAGCTAATGAATCACCTGGTTAGAGGATTTAAACAACACCAAGCCTGTTAAAGCTTGCCCTTTTAGGGGATTTGACTGTTGTAATGGTTAAAGAACAACAAGGCCTTTGTTGATCTGGTACTAGCACTACTTTGCTTAATCAGATCCTTTTATGCTCCTATCTTCCTTCAAAACATTCTACAGATACTCCTTCTGGTTTGGCAACAATCACACTACCACACTTAACCAAATTGCCAACACAATTACAAAACAACTCATCAACCTTATAAACAAATACAATAGGTTGGTAGCACATCACAAAATCTACAAATCTCATAAAGATTATAAACATATCAATTCAATCATGACTGTTAGATTACATAGCAATCAACAACACATTGTTCTAGACTGTTGGCATTTTTTATGTTTATGTTGTGATTGTCATTGATGGACACACACTTGCATTGAGATATCCTTTATATGTATGAGTTAGAGCACAACCGGTATTTGTTCCAACCGGTATGTTGTATTATAGTCTTTAGACTATTGGTGTTTTGCAAAATGTGTTTCCCGGTTTGAAGCGGCATGTCGACCCCAAGCGGTTCATGGATCTCAAGCAGTACAAGGGATCAAAGCGGCATAACACATTTTTCCAGTCTTCACTTTGTTAAACCGGCAACCAGTATTTTGTATGAACCGGTAAAACTCTGTGATGAGTTACCAACCAGCATTTTGTGATGAGTTACCATCCACCGATTGTTTAACGGTGCTGACTCTTTGGCGATGCATTTTGTGTCATGTTACCAAAATATGTCTAGATGCATTGAACCTAGGAAATTGTATTGTAATTCTATTGGACTGACATGAAATCAGATTCCTTTATAAGGACATCATGTCTAGGGTTTTAGGTTGTTGTTGTTGTTGTGGTCAATGTTGTTGCTAGGGTTTAAGGTGGTTGATGAGATAGAGAGAGTCTAAATGTGTGGAAGACTGAAGTAATGCTGGAAAGAATTAGGAATGAGCTATCAAGGATCTAACTGAGCAGTCTATGCTATTAGCTAGATCAAGCACTTGTTGATTACTCACATCTTTGACAAGTCTGTAGCCCTTAACCGGGTAGGCCCAAAAGCCTTTTGTAAATCCTTTAACAAGGTGGTTCACATCTGTGGATCTAAAATCCTCTAGCAAGGTAGTCTTTAATCTGACTTATCTCCTAATAGAGATTCAGATTCCTAACAGGATCTGTTCTGGTAAAGAACATTGTAAGACCTTAACCGGTCTAGTTCCTATTCTGTAGATAGTTACTTGTGAGTTCCATCTCACCGTGGTTTTTCCCATTTGGGTTTCCACATCAAAATCCCTTGTGTTATGGTGTTTGTGCTTTTGTGGATAAATACATTATTTGCTATTTGGTTTGCATGTGTACTAACTGGTTTGTCAGCTAAACTGTTTTACTAGTTTACTGTTAGTCTTGCAAAGTGTTTTAGTGCAAATATTTTTGGCATATTAATTCTCCCCCCCTCTTATTATTCATCATAGACAACTTGAACCACTCCTGTATTACCGTTCATCAAATCTTGTAACTCATCTCGTGTTTTCCACTTCATGCTATGCAATTGCTCATTCCCAAGATAAACAGTTATCTTCATCCACCAAAACCACTTTGAAACTCATCACGCGCATCGTGCATACGTGGCATCTTCATCTCCGATCACCATTCAATCATAGATCAACATAACCGATTCACCAAGCTCCATCGGTTAGGGTTACCGGTTGATCACTCTTCTTGAAATACCAATACCAGTTTCCAACACTGTTCTACTACCGGTTGCATTACTGCATCACTACTAGTTGTAATACAACTCCATTACCAGTTTCTATTGACATCAACGATAACACTATACTTTATTAATGTAATCAGAATGCAATGCTGAAAATACCCCCCTTTGGCATTGATGGCAATACAAATATCAATACCCTTTGATTGTGATAATTGAGAGTAATACACATACATAGGTATAGGAATCTTGGTTTACATTTTCCATAGACTCTCCTTCAACTGTATCTCCATGGCTTTAGTTGGTAACTGGCTATCAATCATATATAGTTCTTCTCCCCATCAATCATACAGTTCTTCTCCCCCTTTGATAGAAATGCCAAAGTGAATACCAATAACAACTGGTTAACCATACCATGCTTCACCACTCTACAACAATGATCTGCAACTTGTTGGTCCCCCTATGGAATAGATCAACTCTACATCAATCCTGCTTCAAGATTTTTAGTAAGCTAAGGGACTCGTGTCTTCCACATCTACTTGATTGACCTCCTGTAGGGGTACAACCCCTAACTCACCTCTAAGATACTCAAAATTAGCCTTAGGCAGAGGTTTAGTAAAGATATCTGCTAGTTTCTCTTTAGTAGATACATGCTCCAGTGACACATCTTTACTCTGCACTTTCTCTCTCAAGAAATGATACTTTAGCTCAATATGCTTTGTCCTAGCATGCAACACCAGGTTCTTAGAAATATTTATTGCACTGGTGTTATCACAGAAAATACTTACCAGTTCTGAAATCTTCAACTTAAAACCTTCTATAATGTGCTTCATCCAGATTGCTTGGGTACAATTCATATATGCTGCAACATATTCAGATTCTGCATTTGATTGTGATATACAACTTTGTTTCTTGCTACTCCAAGATACTAGCCTTCCTCCAAGAAAGAATGCTCCTCCGGTTGTACTTTTCCTATCATCAACAAATACCTCACTTACCAGTATCTTATCTCCTTCTGACTTGAGATAAATGTTACTGTCTTCACTGGTTCTTTGAAAACCTATCTTCACCAAATGAGAGTGCAATCTTTCATACCATGCTCTAGGTGCTTGTTTCAGTCCATATAATACCTTATGTAATTTGCACACCATATCCTTTTCTATAGTTAAATCATAACCATCTAACTATTCAATGTAGACTTCCTCTTCATTCATTTTATTCATGAATACCCATTTTGTACCTATTACATTCTTGTTCTCTAGTTTGGGTACCAATGATCATGTATTGATCTTCTCTATCTCGTCAAGTTCTTCTTCCATTGCCTTGATCCAATCTTCATTTGCAAATGTTTCTTTTGTAGTTCTAGGCTCAATGGTAGAAATCATACAAGAGTTCTCTCTAAGCCTTGTTCTTGTCAGTACACCTACATTCATGTTTCCAATTATCTGATCGAAGCTATGATTGAGTCTAACATACCTTGCAATAACATGATCTTGTTTTTCAGGTTCTTCTTCTTCTTCACTATCTTCTTCTTTTGTTGGACCTCCCTGTTCCGATTGAATTGAGGCTTCTGTGTTTTGTTCTCTAACTTCTGGATTCACTAGTTTTGGTTCCAAAAATAGTGTGTAAGGTTCTTCTTCTTCCTTCTCATCACTGGTTTCTCCCGATTTCTCAGGAAACTCATCAACTCAGGCATTAACACTTTCAATAATCTTCTTAGTCTGGTTGTTGTAACACTTGTAAGCTTTGCTCTTAGTGGAATAACCAAGAAATATGCCTTCATCACTCTTGGCATCAAACTCAACAACATAGTCACCTCTCTTG
Organism: Cryptomeria japonica; assembly: GCF_030272615.1. NCBI lineage: Eukaryota > Viridiplantae > Streptophyta > Pinopsida > Cupressales > Cupressaceae > Cryptomeria > Cryptomeria japonica. Next base: position 709,410,755 of record NC_081414.1, read on the forward strand.
ATAAAACATCTACTACCAAAAATCTTAAAGTAACTAACATTAGGTGATCTACCATACCAGTACTCATAAGGGGTTTTATCCTTACCACTTTTAACTAGTATCTAGTTCATTGTGTAAATAGTTGTGTTGATAGCTTCTCTCCATAATGTCTTAGCTATACCTCTTTGAATTAGCATAGTCCTAGCAGCTTCAATAACTAACTGGTTGTTCCTTTCTGCAATACTATTTTGTTGTGGTGTCCTAGGTGCAGAAAGTTGCTTCTTAATTCCATTATCTTCACAGTAACTAGTGAATTCCTCTGAAGTAAATTCACCACCTTGATCAATTCGTAAGTACTTTATCTTCTTACCACTTTCATTTTCCACTAAGGCTCTGAATGCCTTAAACTTGCTAAAGGCTTCTATCTTGTCTTTCAAGAATGTGACCCACGTCATCCTTGAGCAATCCTCAGTAAAAATCATGAAATATCAATCACCTTGAATACTCCTAGTCCTCATTGGTCCACAAAGGTCGGTATGAACCAAATCTAGCAAATGTTCTGCTGAGAAAGATTTGCTCTTGAAGGTTGAGGATGTCATCTTCCCTAATTGAAATTCCTTGCACAGAGCATTCACCGGTTTGTCCAGCTGTGGAAAACCTCTTACTGATTTGGACTTACTGACTTTTACAATGTTATCAAAATTTACATGACAGAATCTCTAATGCCAAAGCCAACCATCTTCTACTTTTGCAATTAAACAATTGTTGACTTTAGAACTTAAATGAAACAAGTTACCTCTAGTCTGTTTTCAGGTTGCAATCAATTCACCTTTGCTTCCATAAATCTTGCAGACTCCATTCTTTAATTCTGGTGGGTAAACTTTTTCATTGAGTTGAGCTACACTCAAAAGATTGTGTTTAAGTCCTTCAACCCAGTAGATATCATTTGCACTGCTTTTTTCATTCAAAGAGATGGATCCCTTTCCTTTCACCATGCAGGGTGAGTCATTTCCAAATCTCACAACACCTCCATTAAGCTCTCTCAAAGTAAGAAACTTACTCCGGTCACCGGTCATGTGGTGTGAACAACTACTATCTATAATCAAATCATCATAACTATCCATGCGAGAGACTAATGCCTTCTGATCTGATGTCTCTTCTTTAATAACAACAAAGACAATATCCTCATTTGCATCCTCTTCAGACTCCTCATCTAGAATTCCTCCATCCACTGCAATGAGACAATCTTTTTGACCTTTTCCTTTATACTTCTTATACTTCTCTCATTTTTGTTCATTATCTTCATTTGGATAGTTAGCTTCAATATGTCCAATCTGGTTACATGTAAAACACTTCAAAGGTAATTTACCTTTGTACTTACCGGTACCTTTGGGTAACCGCTTGGCCAACAATGCTTCAAGATCAATTAGATTGTCTTCATCATCTACCTCTTTACTGGATCTAGACTCATGATTGTAGGTGACTTCTCTACTTTTCCTTACCAGTGGGTTTGAAACTGAGGCTCTAAATGCAGATTTCGATCTCTGAACACTTCCATCAAAACCATTCAATTCAAATGTAGTTAATTTACCAATGATGGAGTCATGAGTTGTCAACTCGACACTCAGTAAGGTGCTTAAGTTGACTTCAACGAGTTTCAAGTTCAAGAAGATGGTATATTGAGATACAAAGAGGATAGAAAGGGATGGCATTTATCATTCTCAAATGCAAAGATAGGTTATATGAACGGTCACAGGCAGTGATCAAGTCAATAGTAGAGGACCAAAGTTGGAGCAAGTTAAGTAGAAGTGCACTACATTCCTAAGTGCAAAATGTGTGATCAAGAAGCATGAAGATCACAATATAATCATCTATTCATGATGAGTCCTAGATAGATAAGTAATAATTTTATTGCAGACAATGGGATAGGGAGATAAAGGTGATGATGATTAAAGATTTGCATGGATAAATGTAGTGATGATTTTTTAAAGACGACTAAATTGGGGATGGAGATAAAATAGGTATAGCTTTAAAAAAGCATAAAGCAAGAAGATGGCATGCATGAGAATAAGCTTTCTCTAACCCCAAATCTCTATAAAAGGAGGCATTAAGTTGCGGTTGTTAATCCTATGAGGATCTGCTTAATACTGAGAGGGGGGTGAATCAGTATTAATACCAATTTAATCTTTAAACCCAAATCAAACTTATAACAAATCTAACTTCATTTACCACATATGACAATTCATTTAACAGTACCAGTAATCATTGATAAATATCTGATAAACTGCTATAACGGGTGTATTAAAAAATAATGAATAAACTAAGATAATCAATAACATCACATGAAAATCATTCCACACATGAACACCATATTTTTGACGTGGAAACCCAAATAGGGAAAAACCATGGTGGGAGTTAGTACCCACAAAGATTTGTACTCTTTTGAAGTATGCCCTATTAGGAGCTTACAATAGGCCCTTTTAGGAGCAGACCATGTTAGGTGTTGGTATTTTTTATGTTTATGTTGCAATTGTCATTGATGGACACACACTTGTATTGAGATCTCCTTTATATGTATGAGTTAGAGCTCAACCGGTATTTGTTCCAACCGGTATGATTATAGTCTTTAGACTACTGGCATTGTGCAGAATGTGTTTACCACTCAGAAGCGGCACGTGGACCCCAAGCGGTTCATGGATCCCAAGCGGTATGAGGAATCAAAGCGGCATAACACATTTTTACCAGTCTTCATTTTTGACAAACCAACAACCGGTATTTTGTATGAACCGGTAAAACTCTGTGATGAGTTACCAACCAGCATTTTTGTGATGAGTTACCATCCACCAATTGTTTGACGGTGCCAACACGTAAACGATGCTTTTTGTGTCGTGTTACCAAAATATGTCTAGATGCATTGAACCTAGGAAATTGTATTGTAATCCTATTGGACTGACATGAAATTAGATTCCTTTATAAGGACATCATGTCTAGGGTTTTAAAAAGTTGAAGTTATTGTTGGTATAGTTGTTGTGGTCAATGTTGTTGCTAGGGTTTAAGGTGATTGATGAGATAGAGAGAGTTTGAATGTGTAGAGGACTGAAGTAATGTTGGAATGCATTAGAAACAAGCTATCAAGGATCTAACCAAGTAAGTTGTGCTATCTGATAGATCATATACTTGTTGATTACTCACATCTTTGACAAGTTTGTAGCCCTTAATCGGGTAGGCCCAAAAGCCTTTTGTAAATCCTCTAACAAGGTGGTTCACATCTTTGAATCTAAAATCCTCTAGCAAGGTAGTCTTTAATCAGACTTATCTCCTAATAGAGATTGAGATTCCTAACAAGATCTGTTGTGGCAAAGAACATTGTAAGACCTTGACCAATCTGACCTTAACTGGTCTGGTTCCCATTCTACAGATAGTTACTTGTGAGTTCCATCTCATTGTGGTTTTTCCCATTTGGGTTTCCACGTCAAAATCTTTTGTGTTATGGTGTTTGTGCTTCTGTGGGTAAATGCATTATTTGCTATTTGGTTTGCATGTGTACTAACCGGTTTGTCTGCTAAATTGTTTTACCGATTTACTGTTAGTCTTGCAAAGTGTTTAATTGCGAAATTTTTTGGCATACTAATTCACCCCCCCTCTTAGTATTCATCAGTTAGGAATCACCCGGATTTGGATGTGCAGCTTGGTTAGGAGCTTATGACCTATTAGGATCAACCTCGTGAGAGGATTTACCACTCTTTTTGAGAGATACCCTATTAAAGGATTTACAAGATTAAGGCATGTCAGGACCTACCCGGTTAAGGGATTTAATCGGTTGTAATTGTTAGAGAACAATAGTCAAAAAGTGATATGTTACTTGCACTTCTTAGCTTGCTAAATCAGATCCAGTTATGCTTCACTATCTACAACTCTCAGGCAGATCTCACTCTTCTCAAGTACGGCTTCACACTCTTCTCTTAGATCATCGACACAATAAACATCAACTAAGCCAACATAAATAATGCTTTCCACTAGATCAGCCACTAAACCCTAAATTACATCATATGGATCATTACAATCAATTACAAATCAATATCATCTATTGAATGATCATAAGTCATCGCGGCAAGTCGATCTGGTACAAAGTCAAACCCTTAGCTCACTCTACTAAGGAATTTGCACATTCCCAAGAAATTCACTCTCCAAACGTGCCAAAACATGTTTCAAACATTTCACGCAGTTTGTGTCGTGTTATCATCACACGTGAACTTGATGTCAATCATCGCCATACCAAAAATCATTACCGGTTTGATGATTTCTTCACTGGTTCTAAAACCCTACTAAAACCCTAGTAAAAATTCATCAAAAATTAGAAACATGCCTTCTGATAGTCATCACAAGATACGGTTCTGGTCAAATACTCATTACCATGATAAAATCTTATATTCCAAACCACAAATCACCAATCATCCACTTCAAGTAAAACATCTTTGCATATACCAGTTAAAGTCCTATTTCACAATCTTCTGTATATTGTCGGTAAACCTTGTCTCTAGTAGACTAAATCACTTAGATGACAAACCAAACATCAAGAAACATCAGTTAACATCATTTAATATCAGTTGCCATCAATGACAACACAAACAATTGATCAAGTCATCTAATCACAAAATCTCAATCTCTTCATCATAAATAGTCTTCTATCCTCTACCGGTTTAGTCGTTAGTCTTTAACTGCATCACCTCGTCTGTATCAGTTATGTCAGTCATGCCAACAATGACTTAATCCATTAGTTGTCACAATAGTCCTGCATGTTATCAAAAATTGGTTGCAAAAGAAGGATTCTTGTTTGCAAGGCATTACTGAGCATTCATGAGTTTTAAGTTTTATGATATGGGATGGAGAGCATTGAGATTGACTGTTTTACAACTGAAGGGGCCTTGAAAATGCATTGGACAAACAAAGAGGACTTGAAAGGCCCTTTCAGTCACAAGGAACCTTTCAAGGATTCTCTACATTTTCCCCTGCACCACCAAATGGCTCAGAGGAAATGAAAGAGGATTGATGAAAGGCAACTAGGGGAGGTGGATAATTCAGATGCAACTTTGGTATGATGTTGCAAGGTTATGGAAGCTGCAACCCTTCCCCTGCTTACAATATTCATCTTTAAGCTTCTCTTTCCACTTTCATTGTTGTCATTCTAGGACTGTAAGTTCTTCCTCTAGTTTTGAGGATGCTCCAATATTTATTTTTTAGGTTTGTGTTCACAAAAAAGGAATTGATGTTGTGCCTTGGGATAGACACTAGCATGTCGTAGTCCAGGATTTGTTTCTGAAACATTTCTTTAATCAACTTTATTCTTGCCCATTTTTCCTTTTTTCATTTTTTCAATCTGCGTGTTCTCAGATATTCTCAGAGGTAGAAAGAGCGGGATTTGGCTCGAGTATGATGAAATGTATGTAATTTCCTTACGTGTTTAAGAACATTCCATCTTTAGTAGGCTTGTAGATCAAACTGTAGCAAGGTTATTATCTATGCAAGCCCAAAATAGGAACACCCTCCTGAGTACGATGGAGCTCGAAGTGAAGAAGGTTGTGAAAGCCTCGTGTTGTTGGAATTCCTTGTCTTTAGTTTGTTGATAGTTTAAAGACCACATTGAAGGTTTTATCCCCACCTTGGAATGTGATGAAATCCTTAGGGTTCAGAGTTGCAGGAAAAAACACCAACAATATGGTGACTCTGTTGGGGAGGAATGAGCTAGAGTCTCTGGAGATTATATGTTGTATCCATTGAAGAAGAGTCCAAAAGCTGAATTCTGAAATTCATTTCAGATTTGAAGCTTTTATGCTTGGAGAAAGTTTTATTTGCAGCTGATTTGAAGAAAAAAGTGTGACTTTGTTGTTAAGAAATACCCAGAATGAAATAATGCTTCAAATGGCTTCCAACTGTTTGAAAAATTTATTTTGTTAAGGAGGTGGTGACTCTGTCAGTAAAGAACCTGAGATTTGAAGAGGATCTTCAAAAGTTTTAGTCTAAAAGAAGAAAAACAACAGCTGCAATATTCCAAGTATTTTTCAAAATTGTAAGGAGATGTTAAGTGTTCCCTTCAGGTGATATAAGCACTAGATTAGGTAAAGAATAGAAATAATTTTAGCATACTTTTGAATTGTTATCTAGTATTTCCTTTGTACTATCAAAAGATGTATGTATGCTCTTGAGGTTTATGTTTCATGAGAGGAGATATTAGCATTGTTAGGTTGTGTTATGAAATTTTAAGATCTCATGATTGTAAAAGAGTATTTGTAGGAGCATAGGGGTCAAACATATTTCAGTCTATAAATCCTTGTATAATTTCAAATGTAACCATGCCTTCTGAGCTGTCATAGTCATGTAATAGAACAACTTTCAGCACCGAAAGGTATAGAGCCATAAATTTTGGTGGCATTTATGGTTACCCAAATCCTATTCTACCTGAGATCAGAAAAGAACTACCCAAATTTAGTGGAGAGAAAAATGAATCAGCTAAAAAGCATTTGCAAAGATTTAAGGACTTGATGGATGATTATGAAATTGATCATGAGGATGTTATCATGAGGTTGTTTGTGCAATCTTTGACAGATGAAGTAAGGGAATGGTTCACAAATTTAATATTCCCACAATCCATTAATTCTTGGTCAAAATTTAAATCAACATTTAAAGAAAAAATTGGTGAGTGGATTAGTGAGTTCTCTTTGCTTACTAATTTCTTTGACATTCACATTGAGAAAGAGGAATTAGTATCAACTTTCAATCTGATATTTATGAAGACTCTAATGAGGATTCCTAAAGGTCCAAGACCAAGTGATGATCAGGCTTTGTGTATATACTTGGGAGAATTTGAACTTGATATGAGTTATACACTAAGAATGGAAGAACTAACAAACTTGCATCAAGCATTAGAAATTTCTATGAACATAGATAAAGTTGCAAAGTTTGGGATGATGAGGAGGTTCAAGCCTAAGAGGTGTTATGAGGAATCCTATGCAAATGAGCAACACAGTTTAAAGGTTGTCAACATAGTTTCAAATGATTTTCAGCATGTTGCTCTAGTTAAAAGCTTTGATAGTGTACCTCCCTCTGATGTTGGTTATGTCATTCATGAAGTAAAAGTGGAGCCAAGAAGTTGCATAGTGTATCCCGATGAAGTGAAAATATTCCAGCCTATGCAAATGCCTCAAGTATTTGTCCAAGATGATGCATATGAAGAACCACTACAAGTGTATACACTCGAAATAATGTCATTTCACATCGTAGATCAGATTGCTCCTCGGTATTCTTATCAGCAAAATGTTCCTGATATGGCATGCATGGCTGAGAAGGATAAAGCTCACAATGGTTAGAGTAGTTACACCAGTTCTATTGAAGTTAATGAAGACTTTCTCTATGAGGATCATAGCCATGAGTATTCATCTCATGAAGCCAATGTGGATGGTAATTATTTTGATGTTACAAATGATGATATTGATTCTGACTGTTATTTTCTTGAGGACAACTTTGAAAATGATTTTAATGAAGTTTTTAATCCCCTGTTTGATGAAGAGGTGGACTTGGATCAAGTGGTGCTCAACCATAATGTATTTAAAGGTGGATGTAATAAATTTTATAATCCACTATATGAGGAGGTGATTGAGATTTCAGATGATTTAAGTGTTGCACCAACTTATGAGATGAATAGGTATATGGACCAAGATGTGATATCTTATGTAATGCCATCTTTTTATATTGTGTCTTCTTCTAATGTTTATTATGATGATATTGTTGAGAATAGTTCAGATGTTTGTGAGCATGGTTTGCTTGACAAGGCAAGGAGTCATGAAATTGATCAGAAGTTAATATGTGTCCCTACTAAAAATGGAATTTGTAAAACAGAATCAAAGACTTTAGTTTCATGCAAAATGCAACCAAATGATGTAATAATTAACATTTGTCAATTAAATGATTATTCGATTGCATATGATAGTTGATACATATTGTACACAGATGCATTACCGAATGAATGTGGTGAATATTCATCTGTGGATGATAGAGAAAAAATCATAACAAAGAGTTCAATACCTAGTATTGAACATCAGAATGGTATACTTAATAGTGATGGTGGAATGTTCAAGCATATGGTTAAATGTGCCAAGGATTGTCTATGTGATCAGTTTTCTCCCAATGGTATTTTTTGGATTGATGAAAGGCAACTAGGGGAGGTGGATAATTCAGATGCAACTTTGGTGTGACGTTGCAAGGTTATGGAAGCTGCAACCCTTCCCCTGCTTACAATATTCATCTTAAGCTTCTCTTTCCACTTTCATTGTTGTCAGTCTAGGACTGTGATTTCTTCCTCTAGTTTTGAGGATGCTCCAATATTTTTGTTTTAGGTTTGCATTCACAACAAAGGAATTGAATCTGTGGCTTGGGATAGACACTAGCTTGTTGCAGTCCGGGATTTGTTTCTGAAATATTTCTTTAATCAGCTTTCTTCTTGCCCGTTTTTACTTTTTTAGTTTTTTTAGTCCATGTGTTCTCAAATATTCGCAGAGGCGGAGCAAGTGGGATTGGATTGAGTGTGATGAAATGTATGTAATGTCCTTATGTGTTTGAGAACATTTCATATTTAGTAGGCTTGTATATCGAAGTGTAGCAAGGTTATTATATGTGCAATCCCAAAATAGGAATGCCCTCCTGAGTACGTTGAAGCTCGAAGTGAAGAAGGCTGTGAAATCCTTGTGTTGTTGGAATTCCTTGTCCATAGTCTATTGATAGTCTAAAGACCGCATTGAAGGTTTTATCTTCACCTTGGAATGTGATGAAATCCTTAGGATTGAGGGTTGTAGAAAAAAACTCGAACACAACACACGTGATCCATTTCCTAATCAACATCATATGTCTTTGGCTATCAATTGACTTATAATAGGTTGTGGCGTAAAAACAAAATTAACATCTTTAACGACATGCTTCATTTCTTAAAACAACTACAATCTTTAACATTTTAAACAAGAACATATATCTTTGGCATGAAGATCTGAATTGATGTACACTCGTTTGGTCCAATGATTATTATCTTTTATGTTATATCATGTTCCTATACTACTCGAGGATATCCGTAAATGATTAGAGGAGCAAGGATGGATCATGATTTTTATCTTTGATTTATGTTTTTGGTTTGTTTTGACAATATTGTTAAGGCAATTAAGATTTGTGTGTGTGATTGGGGTTCCATCTAACATTATCTAAACACCCTATGTAAGTTAAAGGTCAATTAACACTTTCTTACATCAGGATCAACATTCTCTATGGTTACTTCCTCACATATTTTGATAGGGTCTATTGTCACCTAGCATGAGTTAGAACAGTAATTGCCTATAATGTGTCTATTTGTGCAAAGAGATAGTCCTCACCTTTGTCTTTCCATACCTTTGTGCAATATATCCATTTGCAAAATAAAAACTATCTATGATGATAATTATGTGCGCTAGTGGAAGCACAAAGAAAACTCAAGACCGGTCTATCAGTCATTTTCAAAAAAATAAATTAATTACATTCCAAATGGCTCAATCAAGCATATATCATTTGATATCAATCAACTCTTGTCTACCATAAACTAACATTCTTCATTTATTACAAATAATTCTTCTCTTTCCTCATATTTCATCATTCATCTAACATTCTTCTTCTTTTGAGAGATCATTCATGTCTTTAATACACAAACAATCTCTCAAGGGAGCATCCTACCTCCATCCCTTAGTATGTTAGGGCATCATTTTCACTTTTTCTTTGAAACACCGCTACTTCAAACATTGTCTCAAAGAGGGGTAAAATGAAAACACCTGCAAATAGTCTCGACACATGCGATGTAACATTTAATTAATTAAATAATTTTAATTATATAGTTAAACTAATTCTATTCTTCTAATTCAAATTCAAAAACCACTTTTCCTCCACTTTTGGCAATTAAATTATTTAATTATTCTAAGCATCCTTATAACATCAATTAAATAATTCTCTTTTGGCCAAATAATTAATTATACTCATCACTTTTCTCTTACACATTAATTAAATGATTCATATTATTTAACTAATCCACCTTAATTACTCCCACAATTAAATAATTATTTTGATTATTTAATTAACTAATTATGTCTTCCATAGTTAAATAAATTACTTAATTTATTTAATTCTCACTCACATGTTGAAATTAAAATTCTTCTAGATTTAATAGTTGTTTTATTCATTCCATCTATACACATGTTTAAATAATTTAATTATTTAAATAGTTGATTACAAACTCCTCTTAACTACCACCCACTTCGAGTTTCACTCTCAATAACTTTTTCTAATTGAATCAATCAATCCAATTCACTATCAATCACCTTTTTTCTAACTAACTCATCAATTCTCCTAATGGATCAATTGAGCCAGTTAACTAGTCAATCAATTCCAATCATAAAATGAGTCAACTCCCAATCAATCTCTCTCATTGAATCTGAATTGGTGAACATTAATCTTTCTTATCAAATTTAAATTTTTGATTGATATCCCAAAAATCTATAAATGTAACTTTGATCATCATGCAAAAACAACCAGTCTTCAAACTTTCTTGCACCCACATTGTCAAATTAAGTGCTTTAGACAAATTTCTGAGAGCAATACTATTATCAAAGTTAGGAAGCAAGATGAGCAATTCAAAGAGCTTATGGATGGATTAAATTCAAAAGGTATAATCATGATTGTTTATTTTCATTGCATTTGCATTCATTCTCTATTGATGATAAAAATCTTGTTGTGTATCTTAGGCTTTTTGTGGTTAAAGCTAATTATTGATTTGTAACATTGCATTTGAATTTTTTGGTCATACAACAGGAGAATTGTGGTGATAATGTTGGCATTTGAATGAAGATTGCATTAATGAAATGTTATTTTGTCATTGATGTCAATTAACCGGTAATGATGTTGTTATAATGTTGTTTTGTAACCGGTAGGAAGAGAAGGGAACTGCAACCGGTAGGTGAGTTTGTGTCCGGTTAAGAATTGGAGATATTAACCTATAAACCCTACCTGTTGATATGATAAACCCTAACTAATTAAGTTTGTTGTATTGGTTTATTATCTGATGATGAGAGGTAATGATTATGACACATATGCATATTATATGAGAAGAGTTTCTAAGTGTTTTTGGCGTGTTGATATAATGGTTTTTATCTTGGGAATGAGAAAGTATATTGCATGTAATGAAAAACGTGTGATGAGTTAAAAAATTTGATGAAGCAGTGATCAAGGAGCGGTCGAGGCTATCTTGAATGATGTGCAGAGATTGTTATGTAATCCAATGGTCATACTTGAACTGACTTGTTTGTAATCTCTATGAGAGAATTAGGTTTTTTTTGTGTTACTGACCTATTGATTTGTTTATAACGTCAATGAGTTGTTTTGTTTCAGAGTTGGCAAATTTCTAGTTGAGTGTAGTTGTCGAACCAGATGATGTATCTGCAGTTTGTGAAAAAGCAGATAGGAGAATGAAAATGATCTGAACAAGCAAGTGTAGTGTTATTCAAATGGATCAGCAACCCCCTATTATTTTCTAACAATTACAACAGTAAAATCCCTTAATGGGTTAAGCTCTAACAAGCTTGGTGTTATTCAAATCCTCTAACCAGGTGGTCCATTAGATTGGATTTCAAATCCTCTACCGAGGTTACTCCTCATAGGGTATTGCTTCTAATAGGGCATTATAGTCAATCCCTTAACCGGGTGGTCCCTAACAGGATATGTTCTTAATAGGACTTTTGTAAATCTTTAACAGGCTTGGCTCCTAACAGGGAAAATTTTAGAAGAGTTCAGAATACTTGTGGGTATTCATCCCCACCATGGTTTTTCCCATTTGGGTTTCCACGTCAAAAATATTGTGTCAAGTGGTGAATGTTTTTGTGGTTATGTTTACTATGGTTGAATTGGTTAACTACTTAATCCATTTTGATATGATATGTTAACCGGCAACAAACTGAAATGAAGTTTTACTTATGTCAGTAAAGTATTTGGATGTTTGTGAGTTTCAAGTTGTTTACTATTAATCTATTATAACAGTCAGCCAGTTTATCTTGACAGTCATATTGCATTTGTAGTTCAGTGGTTTAACTTGTCAGTTTAGAGTTTGCTTTGAGAGGTTGATTCTGAGATTGGTGAAAGTTTGTTTCAGTTTTCTATCTACTGATTCACCCCCCCCCCCTCTCAGTAGTTGACCGGATCCTTATTTTTTCATAATACCATCAGATAAATCTTCAAACTTTGTATAAGAGTTTGGTTCACAACTTCAGTTTGACCATCTAACTAGAAATGAAAAAGAAGTGGGGAAGGTAAGGGAAACTCCTAAAATCTTCTACAAATATCACCAAAAATGGCCCACAAAATGTGAGTCATGATTAGAAACAATGCTAGTTGGTAACCCAAAAGATATCCAAACAAATTCAAACAAGATTTGGGTTAAGTCATGTGCACAACTTGTCTTGCAGCATGGAATAAACTTAGCCATCTTGATATATTGACCAACAACCAAAAAACACAATCATGGTGACAAAAATTCAATGAAAAATCACTAACCAAATCTATAGAAATGCTCTCTTAGGGACAAGAAGGAATAGGTAAAGGAATGCTCAAGCCCATCTCTATGTTAGTTGGTTTGGAATGATAACATACTAGACATATATTGAGGAAATGTAGAACATCTCGTTGCATTAGAGGCCAATAGAACAACCACTACAAATAATGAATTTTATTTTGTTTTCCAAAATAACCACCATAAAGAGTAAAATGTACCTCTTTAAGAAAACAAGTTCAATGATCTCAAGGGACACAACTTGTTTAATCAACTTGTAGAGAAACCCTTCCTTGTTATGAGAATATTGAAAAAGTGTCAAATTGTAAGTTGAAGTATTCTAAATACTTGTGTAGGAAACACCAAAATTAAGATCCTCAGCACACCAAGAAGACCATGTTTGAAATACCAAATGAGTAGTAATAACAGTTAAAGCATGTGCTATAGGAGGTCAACTCAAATAATCTAAAACATTGTTGGTGTTTCCCTTATTATAGTTGATGACTAAATGAAACTATTGTAAATAGGAAGCCCACTTCATAGACCTAACCTCTTTAATTTTGATCTGAGATTGAAGAAATTGAAGAGAAAAATGATCAATATGGACAATAATTTATTTTTCCAAAACATAATATCTCTAATACTTGATAGCTTGGACCAATACATATAATTCTTTCATATGTGTAGTAGTTCCTTTTAGAACCACAAAAAAAATTAAGATGACCATTTTGCTTTCAAACAACTTCAAGTACATACTATGAAGCATTTGTCTCAATCTTGAAAGGTTGTGATAGATTTGGTAGAATAATAATATGTGCATAACACAGTTTCTCTTTCAATACATGGAAAGCATGAGAATGGTTTTGTTTCCACTTGAATACAACATTGGTATTTATCAATGGGTTCAAAGGTGAGAAAATGTTTGAGCATTAATGTAAGTTGAACTTGTGGTCTAGAAGTTTACAAGACAAAGAAAACTCCTCGATTCAATGAGATTTCAAGGAGTAGGTCACTTGAGAAGAACTTAAATTTTTGCAAGATCTAGTAGAATTCCACAATCATCAATGACAAACACAAGATAGCAAATGGATGTCTAACCAAAAGAACACTTAGGAAAGTTGGCATAAAAATTGTTCTATTGAAGTGTGCCAAGAACATGTTCCAAATGTTGAAGATCAATTGTCCAAGTGTGATAAAAGGAAATAATACAATTTAATTAGATGATAAAAAAATGTACAAACAATAATGAAATACCGCATACATCAATCTCATGAAAGTGGAAAGAGCATTATTGAGATCAAATGACATCACAAGCCATTTAAAAAGACCAATTTTAGTCTTGAAAGTTGTCTTCCATGTGTCTTATGATTGAACTCTAACATGTTGATAGCATCTTTTTAGATCAATCTTGGAGAAAAAATTGGCACCTTGAAGTTGATCCAAAAGGTCATAATTCATGGAAGTGGATGTTGATTTTTTATGGTGATCTTATTTAATGCCTGGAAATCAATACAAATACACCAAGTTCGATCATCCTTGAGCACAAGAAAAATTGGTGAAACACAAGGGGATGTACTTGGTTTAACAAAACCTTTGGACAATAAATCCTAAATTTTCCTTTTGATTTCATTAGTTTGGCTAATTGATTGTCGATACAACAGGATATTAGGAAGAGATGCAATACGAACAAATATTAATAGTGTTATTGATCGTTCATTTTGGGGGAAGTGTCTTAGGCTCCTGAAATACATGTGAATATGCTTGCAACATTTTTTCAAGACCAGCATGTGGTTTAGACGTAATGAATTTTTGTTTAGAATTATCAGATTGTGATGTTATAAAAATTAGTGCAAGCTCTTGTGCCTGTCTACAAATGAGTACTAGATTTGTGGTGCTCTTAGTACATTTGATTAAGTATATCTTTTTATCTTGTTGTAGTGTGTGTATGTAATATTAAAGACATCATAATGAGCTTTCCTATCATATCGATAGGGTTTTCCTGGTAACAAACTACAATAGCCAATGATAATTATTGTGACCTTATCAATGAATTTGGCACCAAGTGCAAAAAACATAGTGCTTGTGTGTGTGATCTATAAGGATGAACCATCATCCTTCCATCCAAGTGAATATGGTTTAGGATGAAGACCCATCAACAAATGTATTTTTTCAATAATAGACTGCAATTAATTTTTTGTGTGATCCATTATTGATGATACAATCCAAAAAGAAATCATGTGTTAGGTGAGCACAAGTGACAAATAAATTGTCACATTCATTTTAAATAGAAATATGGTTCATCAAGGTCACTTTATTTAGTCTACCTTACAACTCATCATCACCAAAAGTCTCAATGATAATATTCATTTTTCCTCATCAAGAGACTATAATATCATTGACTTTATTACTCAATGTGGTTATTACACCTATGACTTCAACAACTGGCTCAACCAAATTAACAATCATATTATTGCAGGTAAGAGCCAGTGAAATATTTTATACCTCTCAAAAATAAAAATAAAATACAAGCAATATGGACCAACACTCTACTAGACAGGGTTGCACATAAAATAATTAATTTGAGAGATGGATGAAAGCTTGAACAAAACCATTTAACAAGGATCTTTGAAGCCTCATTAGACACAATGTGACAAACTTCCATAAGAAAATACGAATCAAGTCACAATCTAGAGAATTAATAATCTCCGTGTAAGCTTGAAATATATATATTTTTGAACAATTGGGAGAACTATAGTAAACTTTCATAAAATTAATTCTTGGTTTTTAAAAGAAAAACCATGCAACAAAAGAGGAAAACTATGTTCTTACACTCAAAACCACATTTTTGCACTCAAAACCACTAATAAAATTGTTTTCTTTTTTGTGCATTCAACAACTACAACAAAAAAAGTAAAAATGCAATAATTTTCTCAAATATAAACCAAATTAACAATTGTAAAATATTCTAGAACATGAGATAATCTTCAAAGCCCATAAATAATTTTTAAAAATAGTTTATTTTTGTAAAAAGTTTCTTATCAAACAAACAATAGGCAAGTTTCTAAAAATAATTGACCAAAAAATTGTTAGAAAATTGAGTTATGTTAAGTTGTGATGTCATTGATGTCAACTTGTCCAATGTTGTCATTGATGTCAATGTGTGTTGTAGATGCTCTAGAAGTGAATGTTTCAATGTTGTTGCATTGTTTGGTGGTGATGTTAAGTAAATATATGGTGTTTCCGAAAGGCTGGTGTAGTGGAAGTTTCAATATATAGGAAACAACATTTATATGTAGGAAAGAGTATTTAATGTCCCTATGAGATTTTGCCAAGATCTAGGGCTCAATGAAAAATACAATAGAGAGACAAAATTTTGATAGGAATAAATTGTATTCTATCAAGAGAAAATACTGATCAACTGGATCATCAATTGTTACATACAATGAATATGAGCTTGCTTATATAGCCAAGGCTATATGGATATGTGAGCACACAAATATGACATGTGGCTCAATAAGAAACAAGGGTAGGTAGGAAATAGGTGTGGGTAGGTAGGAGAAACAATATAATATTCCACATGAGGTGGATCACCCACTGAATGTGGAATGTAACAACAAGATAAGTCCACAAAGGTGGAAATTCTCCTACACACACTATCCCAGTGTGCCACAAACACCCAAGTGTCTCATACCCAAACTACTATGAAATGCATTTCCTAAGTAAACTTAAGTGAGGTGTAATAATATCCAAGATGAATAATTATTTACACCAACACCCACCCTTAAGTGCAACTTAGGGGAATGCACGTAAGTCTAAAATGCAACTAAGCAATGCAAGATGGGTCCCAGCTACTAGGCCATGTTAGGTACCCATGTACAAATCCAAATGCATGCAAACCAATGCAATGAAATCTCTCACAGAGAGGGGAAAGAGAGAAAAACCCAATGGGAAAAAACCCTCCCCCAAAAGAGAGATGAAAACTAGATACAAAAAACTCTCATAGAAGTATGCGAAGGATAAAACCCCATGTGAGTAAAAAGTCCCCCCCATATGAGAGAAGAAGAAGAAGAAGAGAGACTAGGAAGCCCCCCCTCAATGTGGAATCTGCACCAATGATAGAAGCTCGATGATGAATGAAGAAACTGCTACATGATTGTCAAACCACGTTCCTCCCCTTAGGAAGAAACAAAACCAAAGGTGTATCCATGAAGTCTCCCCAATCATAAAGGGAAGATGGAAAAATACTCATGATGAAAGGAATCTCTGAAAACTGCTCAAGTGTCCCCATGTCGATGCTGAAAGTTACCCCCTCCAAAGGTGGTAAATTGTGCCACACTGCTGAAAAAGGCACTCCAAGATCTAGTGGAGATTAATGTAGAACAATATCCAAAGACTCACATGTCTCCTCAAAGAATAAAGAGGCCTCCTCCAACTACTAGACAAAAGTATCCACAATCATGTCAACCTCTAAAGATTGATCATGTAGAGAATCCACAAGAGGGTCAGAGTGATCCCTCACAACAATCAAAGAAGGATCATCTTCATCAAAGAGAATATGAATGTCATCAATGATGTCTCCCAAATCTGTAATGTAGGACTCCACAAACAAACATGCAATGTTTGTCAAGTAGGCATCCCAACCAACTGAAGATGGAAGACGTGAAATATCCTACTGCACTGAATCACAAGAAGGAAAAATTGTCGCACTAGATGCATCATCAGGTGCAATAGGTGGTGTGATATCAAGAGGAGGAGATGATATGCAAGGCTCAAGAACGAGATCACAAGTGAGAATCTCCAAGTTCAAATGCCCAAATTTCTCCTCAAAATCTGAATCATCAACATAGGAAGAATCAACTTCATCAATAGGACCAAAATGTGAAAAAGAGTACAACCGAGATGCATGATCAACCACCCCAATCGCAATGATAGCTCCACTCTCCAAGTCTCTAATGATAACTGAATTAGGTGTGAACTCCACAGTTTTCCTAGTTGACCCATGTGTGATTTGATAGATGGAAAGAAGATTGTTTGTCAAGTGGGGTACACACAACACATCATTGAAGGAGTTATCCCTAATGGCAATAGATCCTTTCTCAGTCACATCCATGTATGTATGATTGCCCATCAAAATCTGTGGCATGTGGCAAGGCTCAAATGTAGAAAACATAGACTGTGAAGATGCCATATGATGAGAAGCCCCTAAATCTAGAAGCCATCTCCCTGAATCATGACTTGTAGTAGCACAAAGAGCTTGTCCCTTTCCCTTATATGTCCCAAAAGAATGATCTTTTCCTTTATCCTTGGAAGAAGAAGCCGATGTAGACATTCTAGAAGGTAGGTTGATTTTTTTCTTCTCAAGAAGATTCCTCAACTCATCAATATCCTTCTTGTAACAATGATGTTCATCATGTCCTGACTTCTTGCAATATCCACAAAAAAGATTGTCCTTATATGATTTCCTCTTAGGTGAGAATGGTTAATCACCTTGTTGTGGAGAGGAAGATTGTGCTCCATCTTGTTGTGGTTTTGACTTAGGTTGCTTTTTATTATTGCCTTTTCCTTGATTGCTTTGATTCCCTTTGTTAGCCACCAAAGCCTGTGACTTTGTAGATTTGAGAATCCCCATCATGGTCAACTTAGATTGCTCAAGTATCAACATCTTCGTGAATGAATCAAATGAGGGAGAAGTGTATGAGGAACCTTGAGCTAACCTATGGGTGTGAAAGCTAGATACAAAGGCTGCATACTCTGAAGGAAGCTTGTCCAACAAGTTGTAAACCAATTGAGCATCTTTTTTGTCAATTCCACAATCCTTTAGCTTTGCTCTTAGCTCAGTTGCTTTTGTGACATAATCTTGGATTGTATCAAAATCCTTTGGGTCCAAAGTTTTGAGTTCACTATCAAGCTTGTAGCCCTTAATCTCATCAACTTGACCATACAATTTCTGAAAAATATCCCAAGCCTCTTTAATTGTTGTACACTTATCAATGTGAAAAATGAGGTCATCTGATACATACTTTCTAAGAGTTCTAAGTGCCATAGCATTCTTAGTAAGCCATTCAATTTGAGCATTAGGATCAGCCTTAGGATCAGGTGGTGTTGTTATAGTTTCATTTACATAATGAATGAGTCCTTTTTCCATTAGTTTACTCCATGCCTTAATCTTCCATGATGCATAATTATGAGGAGTTAAAAGTGGAAATTTAGGAGAACCCATAGCACCAAAATGAAAAAACACAAGATAGAGAGAGGCACAATCACACAAGAAACCCCCTAAAAAATACTCAATCAAGAAACCACCCCCCCTCCCCCCCCCCAAAATGGTGATTTGGCACTTTATACTTAGTGTGTATACAATGGGCCAATTGCAAAACAAGGCAAAGTGGACTTTTGATTTCAATTTACAACTTCTCAAAAATGAGATATAAGAGACTTCAACAAATACTACTAGTGATCTAAACTAAGATCCAAGCAAAATGCAAGTACCAAATACGCCAAGAATGGCCAACTACTGAAAGTACAATTTCTACTCAAAATCACTACAAACAAATGGCAAATTATGAAAGTAGACGAAAATTATGCACTTTCAAAAAAAAATAGCACCTGAAAAGGAGGTCGTATGACCCCAAACGAAGCCTCTGAAGTTGTAAAATTGGGGATTAGACAGCTATAGTCATGATGATCTGCAATTTCTAAAAAATTCGTCCATCAAAATCAGAAAATTCTTCCACCACTACAAAGAGCACGAAATTCTAGCCCATTTCAAAAAACAATTGCACAAAAAAAGGAGCAAAAAATGAGAAAGATATGGCCTTCCAAAGTTGAAAAGCTCAATGAGAGGGGGTTAAAAAATTTCAAAATATTGTTGATGTGGCGTTGATATCAGCAAATCATGAGCTTAAAATTGATGGTTGTATGATCATTGCTCCCCCTTCATAGTGGTCCGTACAGTGACACGTGGTAGTGACTGGGTGCAAACCAGGTAGGGTCGTACTACTGACATGGCAAAAAAATATGACATGGTGGAGGTCTGTGTCTGGTCCACGTGGTAGTGATGTCCGGCTGGTCAGGTGGCGGGTCCACGTGGCTGGAGTGTTTAGGCTGCCGACAAGTGTCGTGTGGCCAGAGGAAGACTATCGCCGGCAGGAGTTGAAGATGTCGCTGGTGGATATCAACGGCAGGGGCGAGCAGCGGCTTGTGCGGAGGAGACGGCGAAGAGGTCGAGATAATGTTTATGATTTGTGTATATTGCACTATTAGGTTCTTAGGTAATTTGTTTCTCAAATGGTAAAGTTGGTTTTTATTGTTTTGGATAGAGAGGTGTCTATCAGAACTGGTCCAGAAAATGCTTGTCAATTCTCTGATATGTGGATTCAAGTGTTGATGCTTGGAGGACATGTTCATTTTCTTTGTGGGGTTCTCTAGTTTAGTTTTTTATTACTATTTTAATTAGCGACTAAATTTATGTTGTTCTATTTTTAGTGTCGTTAGTTAGTTTATTTTTTAGCTAATTGAGGTGGTGTATCTTGTTTGGATTATGCTCTTTTAGCCCATATATGCATTGGAGGTTGAGATTGGATTTTTATATGGGTCTCATCATTGCATGTGTAGATCTTCATTGTGTATTTTGCATTAGAGGATATTTTTGGGCCTACTCGTTGGTGTGCCTTGTTGTTTATCTACATGTTTCGTTTGATGCCGACTTTGGAGGATGTGTTAGCATGTGTAGTTTGTTGGAATCATTTTAGAAGGATGTGTTGCAATGTTTTCGGGTTCCCTTTATCTCTTGGAGTGGACCGTATTTGGTATTATTGGTTTGGGTGGCCTAATTTATGTAATATTGTATATTATGTCTGTCGTTGACCTAGTTAAGGATTTTAATGAATGATCTTGTATATATAGATGTGTGGTTGTTTGTAAATTCATGTGAAGTAGAAGTGAACTATATGCAAGTAGATTTTGTGTGAAAGTCAATTTTTGAAGAGCTTTGATGATGATATTTTTTAGTGTGGTAGTGTTTTGAGAAAGTGATTGATGTCAGATGTGTTTTCTATGATATTGGTCACTTGACACAATGGTTCAAGGATAATTTCATGATTAGGAGGTCTTGTTCATTTGATTTTATCAATTCCTTGTACCTACCAAAAAAAGTGTGTTCTTTTTGGAAACTTGTGTAGTTCTTTGTATCTTGCTCTAAGACAATGAGTTTTAGTAATGCAAGTCCTTTATCTCTTGCTCTAAGGTTGTGCACCTTAGTCTTGAAAGTCTAATTAGATGCAGTGAGATCGTTGGCCTTGAGACTAAAACATTGTAAGCAATTATTCATATTGTGAGTGTGATTCTCACCATATTTCATCCATGTTTAAGGTTTTCCATGTAATATGGTGTTCATGGGTTTATTGTTCTTTGTGCTTGCATGTGTCATAATTGCAGTAATAAGTTAGTTACAATTTGAAGTTTTAGAGATCAAAAGTAAAGTATTTTAAGGTTCAAACTAATTCACCCCCCTTAGTCATGTGGTGTATTGAACAATTGGTATCAGAGTTTAGTTCTTGATAGAGAAGCTTAACCTCTTGAGGAAGATCTGGAATGGCACAAGAAGTTAAGAGTTTCAATTATCGGTTTCTTAAGTGATTAAATATTTTCCAAAGTTATGGGGTTGAAGTCTACTAAACAAATATAGGAGAAGCTAAGTAGTGTATGAAGGTGATTTGAAGACAAAGCAAGACAATTTGACAAATCTAAAGCACAAATTTGAGAATCTAAGGATGTCTGATTATGAGAACATTGAAAGATATCTACACCAAGTAAATGAGATTATGATCTCTATTAGGGGTATTGGTGGAACATTAGAATAAAGTGAAGTTGTGAGAAAACTGATGTTAACACTATCTAAATGCTACAAAGCTAATAAGTATGTCATTGAAGAAAGTAATGATATTGACAGATACACCTTGGATCAGGACTATGGCTCGCTCTTTGCCTTTGAGATTGATAAGATAGATGATTTATAGAAAGAGAAGAAAGAAGAAAAATTTAAAGCTACCAAGAAGATTGGAGCCGAACCTGAAACATGCAATGAAATGGATGAGATAGAAGAAAAATTTGTGAGAAGATTGAAAAAAGGATCCAAAAAATACAAAGGAAAGTTATCCTTCAAATGTTTCAACTGTGGAAGAATTGGTCATTATGCTTCTAGATGTACTTATAAGGGAGATTACAGTAAGAGACCTGATGTTGATAATAATGGAAAGGACAGTTATAGATAGAATAAAAGATATAAGAGAATAGATGATAGAGATAGGCCTGAGAATCATTTCTATTTAATGGAGACTTTATCATCTAAAGATAAAGATGGTGATGACTCAAATGAATAATTGTTATTTTTAGCTATAGAGAAGAATAATAATGAAAGATAATAAAGGAAAGTTCATTGATTTTGAAAAGTATGATGACGAATTTGTAAATTTGGTAGGTGAGGAAGTTGCACCTATTTGTATTAAAATTACTATTTCCATTGATGGTTAAGAATAAGACTGATAATGTTTATTATGTTAAGGGTTTGAGACATAACCTTTTGAGTGTAAGTTAGATATGTAGTAAGGGATATAAGCTCATATTTCATGGATCCAGATGTAAAATCAAAA
This sequence comes from Cryptomeria japonica, assembly GCF_030272615.1. NCBI lineage: Eukaryota > Viridiplantae > Streptophyta > Pinopsida > Cupressales > Cupressaceae > Cryptomeria > Cryptomeria japonica. The sequence continues at coordinate 709,432,985 of NC_081414.1, forward strand.
AAGGAAGTTCTAGGGGATTAGTTGCAAAAGGTATAAGAACTAATGGCAATGTCTACTATGTGAAGGATAATAGGGGAAGCAATTGTATGTTGGCATAGAGAATTTAATTTTCATTTTAGTACAAAAGGATGGGACATATCATCTTTTACAATATGGTTAAGATCAATTCTACTCATGCTATGAGATATTTACCAAAGATTATCAAACCTACTGATACTATGTGTAGGGAATGGCAGTTGGGAAAGCAAACAAAGAGGAGATTCAAAACAAGGAGTATTTAACTTCAAAACCTTTCGAGATGATTCATACACATTTATGTGGACCTACAAGGACAGAGGAATGAATAGTGAAACATATTTTATGTTTCTCATTGATGATTATTCTAAAATGACATGGGTTACTTTCATGAAAGAAAATTCTAAAGCATTAGAAAAATTTAAAGTATTCAAGTCAATGGTTGAGAATCAAGCAGATGTTAAGATCAAATGTTTAAGGTCTAATATAGGAAGAGATATTACACCAAATGAAATTGATAGATTCTATGAAGAACGTGGTATTAGAAGATATTTTTATGCTCTTAGAACCCCTCAGCAGAATGGATTTATTGAAAGAAAGAATAGGACTATTGTTGAAATGGTTAGAACTATGTTGAAATATGCTAACCTACCTAATGTATATTAGAAAGAAGCTATGCGTACTATTTCTTATATTCTTAACAAGGTAAAAATAAGATTGAATCACACAAATACATCTTATTAATATCTAATGGAAGACTTGTTGGCAATTGACGCTCATACAGTTTAGTTGTGTTGTTGTTATTGATGACAACACACACCATTTTGGGTTGGTCACTTAACCAGTACTCACCGGTATTCATTGTTTGGCAATCGACATTCAAGTCAACCGGCACCGACACTGGCAAACAAGGGAAACCGGCAAACTAGGAACCAGTATATGAGGCTGACATGGGAGATTGATCTGACAGGTCTACACGGCAACGATCAAAGGCATCGGTCTCGAAATTTAATGAATTTATTTTTGTTTAGGCAGACATGTAAATAAATTGTAATATAATTGTAATATAATTGTAAGATGACACAAGGCATTTGTGTTTATGTTTGGGAAGGGTATATAAGTAAGTCCAGCTAGGATATTTTGATATAGAAATGGAATGTAATGAAATATGGTGATGTGATATTGTGCGAGAAATCTTGATCGACATAATGAGAATGTAATATTTTGTAGTCGGTCTTGGATATAGGTTTAGAGGTTTGGGAAGCGAAGCAAGATATTGGTAAGGTAGTACATAGTGTCAATTGATACAGACTGTGCTATAACCGGAACTCATCCAGCATAGCAGATGCACCTTCATAGTTCAAAATTTTGTTTGTAACTCCATATTTGGTGTTTGTATTTAGTGAGGCTCCTTTTGTGATGAGCATTGTGCTCTAGGATGTTGGTCATCATGCATGTGTAGGCCCCTATTGTAATATTTTTTCATTTGGCCAGTGGATAGATATTGTGGGTCACCAATCCCACCATTTTTTTTCCTCTTTGAGGTTTTCCACATATAAATCTTTGTGTTATGGTGCATACTCTTGTGGTTTCTTCATTTCTATTTGTTGTTATATTCTTTAGTGGTTACCGATTACTAAATAGCATTGTTAGAAAGGTTAAAATTGATTATACCGGCATAACACTGATTCACCCCCCTCTTAGTGTTCTTGAATTCCAACAATTGGTATCAGAGCCTGGTGCCTTGGAGTAAGTCTAACTGCTTAAGGAAGATCCTGAATCTGGAATCCATGGAGATGAGTCTTCAGAAACAACTTGAAGTAGCACTTGAGGACTAAAAGGAAAGAACTTTTACAAAATCAGATTGATGAAGAGAAGGATACCCTTAAGGAACAATGTCAGAAGCTGAGTCAAGAGGATGGTGTCATGAAGAAAGAAATGCAAGCCATGACTATGAGGATGCCCAAGGAGATTGAAGACCGGAAGAAGAATGAAGAAAACCTTGGCAGATCTCTGAATGAGAGATCTGAGGAATGCATTAGGTTGGCACATGAGAATGATGTGTTGAGAACTGAGTTGGTGCAATCACACAACAATGAGCAAGAGTTGGAAAGAATGATGTCAATCCTAAGAAGTGATCTAGATGTTGCAATTGTATACAAAGAAAATTTCAGGGTCAGTTTTGCAAGGCTTGATGAATTATTGAAGGATCAAAGAGACACTGGAGACACTAGAGGTCTTGTATTTAAGCATGGAGAAAGCTCTGGTATTGCAAATCAGGGAAATTCACTAGATGACCGGAATCAAAAAACACCGGTAAGGCAACCCAATGCACATAAATTTAGTGGTAGATTCTTTGTTTATAATAAGTTTGGTCATAGAGCAAGTCAATGCAGAAATAGAGAAAATTAGAATCATAATATTGTTCCCGATCAGTGTTCAAATTTTAAGAAGTATGGTCATAGGACAAAAGATTGCAGAATGAATGTGAAATATCTTGCATGTGGAAAGTTTGGACATATGTCTAATCAATGCAAGTCAAGGAATAATCAAGGATACAATAAGGCAATTCAGAAAAATAATGTCACTTGCTATGCATTCAACAAAATAGGACATATTGCTAAATTTTGCAGAAGCAAGAACAATTCGGTAGGAAATAATGAGAAAGGAAAACAAAAGGTTGAAGATATCCGAAAGGAGCATGAGAAGAAATGGGTTAGGAAATTTGAAGATCAACCAACAGAAACAATCAACCTGATTACTCAACCAATAGAACATAATGTTCCTGCACCGATAGGAAATTCTTCTGGTAACTAAGGCATTAGCCTTAGGGGAAGGAAAATTAATGATGAATCTTGCATTACCACTGGTAGAGGTCTAAAATCTTGTTTCAAATCTTGGTGAAGTCAATCTGGAGATTCACAGGCACTGAGATTATGGATTTTCAATCCGGTATGATATGTCGACATGCATTAATGTCAATGAATAATTAGGGTTTTCATAGAATAAAAGGGAAATGTTGGTCCATTTTTTATCACACTGCATTCAAAATGAAACAAAGCAATTTCAAGGTGATTCAAGATGATCAAAATCATTTCAAGTGAATTCCAGTGCATTCACAAGCGGATTTTCAAGAGCTTTCACCAGAAAAGGTTGTGAGGTGTTTTATCAGTTTTCAAGCTACCTTTTGTTTGCAATGGCTTTTGGATCAACTTCCACTCCGGTAGGTGTGGCTACCCCTGTTGTAGTTGACATCAAGAACCATCTACATCCTATTTTCAAGCAATGCCCTTAGATTGCAAAGGTCAATGATTCAGTTGGCACATTTTCTAGGGTTCCTAAAGGATTTTTGTATATCAAAGATGTTCATGCATAAATTCACTGCACTTTGGAGGATTTGGGCTCTGTTGAGATCAAGAACATGTATATTGGCACCTTGCTGAACCAGGATGGGTTGATGAAACCAGAATTTCAACTGAAGGATCGGGGTTTTACCAACATTTTAGAGATGCCAAAATTTGAAGATGAATTGATCTAGTATGCACTGAGCCAAGTCCAAGGCGAATTCATATGGCTAGACCGGCCCCACAAGATCATCAAGGAGGATATTCGTGCGATCAGCGGTTTACCCCAGACCGGTCCAACCCCTGGAAAGAAGAATATATCTAACAATGAGGTGGAGAAGTTAACTAGTGCAACATCTAACAACCGATCAGTGAGAATTAACACTATCAGAGACAGAGCAGTTCAATTTGCAAGTATGATCATCGGTTACAAGGTAACCCAATCAAACCGATTGAACTTTGATTCTAGTTGATGCATTTACTGTGCTCACAAAATGATTAAGGAGAATGAAAAGATAGATCTATGTCAATGGATGTGTGATGAATTGATAATAAACCTAGGGAAGATTAAGGGTAACAAGAAAGGTATTTTCTGGTATGGCAACCTTGTTGCATGTTTAATGTTTTTATTTCTAATTGAGTTACCGGACACAATAGGCATTCGATATACCTGTAGAAAAACAAATCAAAGATGCTATAAGGAATATGGGATAGGATAGGGACTCCATTCTTTGGGGTTATTTCAAATCATTCTAGAAATCAATGAAGAAGAGAGAAAGGGTTCCAAAACATATCGTAGATAAATATTCAACCAAAATCTGTTTTATGGTAAAGAAGGATGAAACATTGATGGAGGCAGTGCAACCAAGGAAGATATGGATAACTGAGATGGGCTATGAGGTAGATACTCAGATCTTGGACTTATATGTCAAGACTCTTATTGATGCCCTAGTAGATGAACAGGAGAAAACCTTTGGGACAATAAAGCAAAAAGAAACTGAAGTTGAAATTGGATTCAACAAAAAGAAAAGGGAAGGAAAGATCAAAAAGGTTGGGGAAGTTGTATAGAAGATGTCTTTGGAAATAAAGTAGATCATTGGATTAGTTGAAGGATCTTCTCCGGCAGCAGTTCAGGCCTCACTGGCAGCAGCCACTTGAAAGGGTGTAGCAAAGAGGAAGAAACCATAAACTTATATTTCCCTTGTTACATCTGGTTCTGATACTGATGTTGTGGCCTCGCAGATTCCCAAGACCTACATCAAGATACCAAGGAAGAAGACTGAGGAAGTAAAGAAGCAGAGAGTGAAGGTTACCCCTACAGCATCAGCTAAGAAAATTTTGAAGGAGAGGAAGGCCACAGAGAAGAGGAAACTGGTTAAGGAGTCTACATCTACTCCCAACAAGAAGAAGAAATCAAATGTAGATATAGCTCCTAAATCTGGTAAGATTATTGAAGTCGTTCCTCCTCAATCAGTTGCTGATTTGATTAATCAAATCACTAAGGATGGAATTTTGAGAAACATCCAGCATTATTATATACATATGGATGATAAGGAGCAAATGGAAATAGAGGAAGAAGTTTTCTTGTATTTAGACATTTATAAGAAAGCACTTTTAGAGATTGAAAAATAGATACCGGCAGATTTGTATAATAAACTAGATGCTAGAAGGTTATCTATGGTTAAAGAGGATAAACACATAAAGGTACAGGAAATGTTAGTTGTTTGTGGAGCCATAACAGATGAAGAGATGCAACAGTGTTTAGAGTTTGAAAATAAAACAATTTTCAGGAGTAAACATCGACATGTGTCTCATGGTAGGTAGAGTAAATGAGATAGTTAAGGAGACACATGAGGCTTGGGTAAAATTCTTTGTAGATAAACCTAGATTCTTTACAACACCGAAAGTCCCTCAAAAGTCTAACACTCCAAACATCTCGATAGATGATAAGGGGAAAGACATATTGAAAATGGATACACCGGTTTTGGATCAAAAAATATCAGAGGATATTCCTCTAGTAGAACCACTTGTACCTAATATAGAGATATTGGTAGATAATGTTGAAATTGTACAGGATAAGCAGGATACACCAGAACAAATCATTCTGGATATAAAGGTCATTGATGTGGATACAGGAAATAAACAGGGTGAGGATATTGAACCTCTGACACCAAATGTACATACTGAAGAGGTTAAGGTTGAAAAGTTTACTGCACCAAATGGCGATGCCACCGGTGCAAGTCATAAGGTTTAATCCTCCAAGATGACTTTGGATAGTCATTCATTGTTGGCACTTGACTTATTTGGTCAAGTTGATTTTGCATGAAACAATATTGAGCAGCTGAGTAGTTTTGAATTGATGTATGTTGCAGCTTAGAAGTTGAGGAAGGAAGGGACTGAAGACAAGAAGGTTATTCATGAGCAGGTCATTCTGGTTTTGTAGCAGCTTGCACCAGAATATAAGGTAGATCAGATTGGAAGCCCATCCAACAAACTGAAAGGTTTGACTAAGCATATTTCCAAAGATTTTAAAACTCTTCAGCAGATTTCAAACCAACAACTAGTAGTGAGGTACAATACCGCACGAAAGGTCACTTGTGACAACAAAATTTTATCAGACAAGGCTAAGATACCTGTGTAAATAACAAAGATTGATAAGGCTCTAAATGAGTGTAGCATTATATATAGGTCATGTACTAACACCAGAAAAATAATAGTGGACATTGAGGTGAAATTGCAGGCAGCAAAGGCCTAGTTAGATCATTTGGCTAACAGTTTTGATGGTACTCAGACACTGACTAGTACCATTGATGGTCAAATTTTGATAACAGAGTCTGAGATTTCTGCATTAGAGAAGGACATGGATAGGATAATCTGGCGTGCAAGGAAATTAAGAGGTTTGGTGAGCCCCCAGTTGAATACTTTGTTACTTCACAAGAGGGAAAGCATTGAGTTAATGAGTAAACCTACTCTGACAGACCTAACAGAAGAAGAGATTCATGCATATACTCTTAATGGTTTTGTATCCATTTTGAGCACATTGAAGACAGGTTGGGATACATATTTAGGATTTTTGAAGGGTTCTTACCCAGATATTTTCAAGTATATCTAGATTCGGTAATCACATTTTGGTTTGTACAAAATTTCATTTCTTATTCTTTTTTGCCCTGACTTTATCATTGATGTCAAAGGGGGAGAGGTTGACGTGAGAAATGATTGGGACATAAGAAGTAATGTATAGCTCAGGGGGAGCAGTCAACAGCTTTTTAGATCAGTTTTGGAGTTTTTGGTAGGGAATTGGAATAGCACTTCAACGATCCATTTTTCACATGAGTGTTGCCATCAATGTCAAAGGGGGAGATTGTTGGCAATTGACACTCATCTGGTTTAGTTGTGTTGTTGTCATTGATGGCAACACACACCATTTTGGGTTGGTCACTTAACTGGTACTCACTGGTATTCATTGTTTGGCAATTGACATTCAATTTAACCAGCACCGGCACCGACAGATAAGGGAAACCGGCAAACTAGGAACCAATATATGAGGCTGACATGGGAGATTGATCCGACAGATCTACATGGAAACGATCAAAGGCATCAGTCTTGAAGTTTAATGAATTTATTTTTGTTTAGGTTGACATGTAAATAAATTATAATATCATTGTAAGTTGACACAAGGCATTTGTGCCTATGTTTGGGAAGAGTATTTAAGTAAGTCTGGTTAGGATATTTTAATATAGAAATGGAATGTAATGGAATATGGTGATGTGATATTGTGTGAGAAATCTTGATCGACAGAATGCGAATGTAATATTTTGTAGTCGGTCTTGGATATTGGTTTAGAGGCTTGGGAAGCGAAGAAAGATACCAATAAAGTAGTACATAATGTCAACCGATATAGACTCTGATATAACCGGAACTCATCTAGCATAGCAGATGCACCTTCAGAGTTCAAAATTTTGTTTGTAACTCCATATTTGGTGTTTGTAGTCAATGAGGCTCCTTTTGTGATGAGTTGTGTGCTCTAGGCTACTAGCCTTCCTGCATGTGCAGGCCCCTATTGTAATATTTATTAATTTGGCTAGTGGATAGATATTGTGAGTCACTAATCCCACCGTGGTTTTTCCTCTTTGAGGTTTTCCACATATAAATCTGTGTTATGGTGCATGCTCTTGTGGTTTCTTCAGTTCTATTTGTTGTTATATTCTTTAGTAGTTATCGGTTACTAAATTGCATTGTTAATAAGGTTAAAATTGGTTATACTAGTAGAACATTGATTCACACCCCCCCCCTCTTAGTGTTCTTGGATTCCAACAAGACCTCCTATAGTTAAGTATTTCAAAATCTTTGGAAACAATTATACATATGGAGAGATGAGGAAAATCTAGGGAAATTTTATGCAAGGTCAAATTAAAGAATATTTTTGATAAATACTAAGAGGTGGGGGTGAATTATTATGCTAAAAATCTCTGTACTTAAACACTTAAACAGTCTGAAGATAAACTGGTAACACAGTTTAACAGACAGACCGGTTATCACACATGCAAACCAAAATGCAAATAAAGAATTCACCCACAAAAGCAATACAACCATAACACAAGATATTTGATGTGGAAACCCAAATGGGAAAAACCACGGTGAGATGGAACTCACAAGTCACTATCTGCAGAATAGAAACCAGTTCGGTTAAGGTTAGACAGGTTAAGGTCTTACAACATTCTCCACCAGAACAGATCCTGTTAGGAATCTCAATCTCTTTTAGGAGATAAGTATGATTAAAGACTACCTTGCTAGAGGATTTTAGATTTACAAAGGTGAACTACCTGGTTAGAGGATTTTACAAAAGGCTTTTGGGCCTACCCAGTTAAGGGCTACAGACTTGTCAAAGATGTGAGTAATCAACAAGTGTTTGATCTATCTAATAGCACAAACTACTTGGTTAGATCCAGTATCGCTCACTGCTAATGCATTCCAACATTACTTCAATCTTCTCTATCTCTCACTCAGTTACAACTTGATCTTCTCAGATAAGATCGCTTTTACAACAACTCGTCAACCACCTTAAACCCTAGCACAACATAAACCCTTTCAGCAACATCCTAAAACCCTAGACATGATGTCCTTTTAAAGGAATTTGATTTCATGTCGGTCCAATAGGATTACATTACAATTTCCTAGGTTCAATGAATCTAGACATACTCAGTAACATGACACAAGAAGCACCGTCAGTGTGTCGGCACCGTCAAACAATTAGTGGATTGGTAACTCATCACAAAAATTTCGGTTGGTAACACATCACAGAGTATTACCGGTTCATACAAAATATCAGTTTCCGGTTTGACAAATGAAGACTGGTAAGAATGTGTTATGTCGCCTTTCTCCCTCGTACCGCTTGAGATCTACGAACCGCTTGGGGTTGACATGCAGCTTTAGACCGGGAAACACATTCTGCAAAATCACCAATAGTCTAAAGACTAGAATACAACATACCGGTTGGAACAGATACTGGTTGAGCTCTAGCTCATACATATAAAGTGGATCTTAATGCAAGTGTGTGTCCATCAATGACAATCACAACATAAACATAAAAAATGCCAACAATCTCCCCCTTTGGCATTGATGGCAACACTTAGAAAAATAAAATTTTGACATCTAAGTGTTTTACAACAAAAACATGTCATTAACAAAATTGCTCCCCCTAAGCATATACACTATCCCTTAATCAATACAATGTATAGCAATTTTGCATACAGAGCATAAACATTGAGATATTAGAGCATAAAGCATATATCAAAACATATATCAAAATTTTAAAGCCAGATACTTCTCCCTATTCTTCTCCAAAATAGATAGAGTACTTCTCCCCCTTTGCCAACAATGACAAAGTACCGCTGAACAACCCTGTTTCCATTTGTGATTAAAATAATAAAAGTTTATGACAACAATGAATAATACTTGACAAAAACCAATTTATAGTCCTGCAAAAATTGTTTCATGGATAGAGACCAGGACTCGAGTAGGGAGGTGGTCACTTCTTTTTCTGTTTACATCAGGGATACCTATTCCTCCATGGCATCACCTGTCTCATCTCCTGCGTAACTGTCATGGCATCTAGGTTCAGATAACACTTCTAAAGAATTTGTAGACATGGAAGTAAAACGAGTTGAAGCTCCTACAAATCCCTAGACTGTGTACTGATCTCTTGCTCCATTTTGGCTGACTGGATCTGAAACCGGTGAACGGTTTGCCCATAAGTTGCAAAGGAATCATAAGGTGGCTTAAATGTGCTTAAGTAAGACTATAAGTTCATTTGAAGCTTTTTCTTCTGGGCCAACACATCATCACAGAATAGATGGGGTTGACAGATTTTGCTTAGCAGCAAATTTCCCTCATTCAAAGCGTCCCTTATATCCTTTTGGTCTTTCAGAAGTTCAAACCGGAGTTCATTCAACTTTTTCACCAGAGCAATGTTAAGAGCCTTTTGATGCTCTTTCTTGACAATTGCCTTAGCTGCTTCTTCCAAACTCTACACTTGATCATCCACTATAGTACATAGTAGCTTAAGCTATGCTAGTGATGATTCAGTAAGATTGGTACCGGGGATCAAACCAGTAAGGGTGTCTACAACCGCTTGAATTATATCTTCCTCCTTTTTCCTTTGAATGATTTCAAGGCACTCTTGAGCAACCTTGATGCTCTGCATTAGCTCTGATTCACTTGCAGACTGGAGATCGATAGGACTGGAGATATCAGCCGGTTTGGCTTGACTCCCGGTTGCCTTCGATGTCTCCATCTATGTGCTCTTCACTGCTTCCACTGCCTTGTCCGCTTCTTCCTTCTTCTTTTCTTGTTCCTTGTCTCTTGCTTCTTTCTTTTTCTTCTTAGCTTCCTTCCTCTTCTCCTCTTCTTCCTCTTCCTTCTTCTTCTTTTCTTCTTCCTTCTATTTTTCTTTTTCTTTATCTTCCTCTTCCTTCTTCTTCTTTTCTTCTTCCTTCTTCTTCTTTTCTTCCTTATCCTCCTCTTCCTTCTTCTTCTTTTCCTCTTCCTTCTTCTTCTTTTCTTCTTCCTTCTACTTTTCCTTTTCTTTATCCTCTTCTTCTTTCTTTTTCCTCTCATCTTCTTGCTTCTTTTTCTCTTCACCTTTTCTTTTCTTCTCTTCCTCTTTTCTCTTCTCTTCCTCTTCATCCCTCTTCTTCTTCTCTTCTTGTTCCTTAGTCACTTCCTGTCTGTCCTCGGCTTGCTCACTACCCTATTCTACCTATTGCCCCTATTCTGTTCCCTCAGACAGTATGTCCTAAGTGACATCTTCTATGTCTAGGGCATCGACATCAATAGTGTCGATTGGTTCTTCAACCAGGTTTCCTTCTTCATCAAAATTCATCCGGTATGGATATGATCGGTTCTTTTTCCGCTTGCAGGTTGGTCATACGTGCTTTGTGAGCTTGAATAGCATGATTCATATGCTGATGAGTGTCTTTTTCAACATCATCAATTCTTCCCTCTAACAGCCAGAGTCTTCTTCTCCTTGTGAAGAAGAGTCCTTTATTTTGGTCCAAAACATCAAATAATTCTGAGTTTGAGAGGTCGGGAAAGTACTGTGCAAAGACTTTCTCCCTAATCTCATGTTCTTTTTCTATGGCAATGTGCCATTTATTATCTAATGCCTTATATAATGAATCCGGTGTCTGAGATTTAATCTCTGATGGCGATCGGTCATTCTTACACAAATAAATAATAATTTCCTGTAGTACTTCTTCTTTCTCCTCATCACTAGAACCATCATAATATTCTACTAAATCATGAATTAATTTTATCCTAATATTCTTTATTGTTCTTTGACAATGTGTCAAAGGTTTATATGAGGAGATATCAATATTTACCGGTCCAGACGTAGTCGGTTCGTTCTTCTTCATCTTCTTTGTCTGTCTGACCTTCTTTGGCATTTCATCAGACTCAGTCTCCTCAGAGTCTAGTTCATTTGACTTAGTCTTCCTTTTTCTTTCAAATACTTTTGTTGGTGCCACTACCGGTTTCTTCTTTGTAGGTGACCGCTTGGTCACTCTTGGAGTTGCAGTAGTAGCCAGTGCTGATGCTGCAGGCACTGCCTTTGCTTTCTTTGCTGCCAGTTCTTTTCCTTTCTTAACAGAGGGTTCCTCAGCTGGTGCAATCCTCTCCAAATAGGTTCTGATCCGCCTTAGGATCAAGAGGTGAGGCAATAAGGTTTGAGGCATATCATTCATTACCTCATAGCCCATCGGCTCCACTTCTTCCATTCTAGGCTCAACAGCCTCCATTAAGCATTTGTCTACCTGGATGGTGAAACAGATGTCATCTTCATATTTCTTAACAATATTACCTGAGATCCTCACCCTTTGACTCATCTTCCTTCTAAACTCATCAAAATATTTGTTCAGCACATCAGGGTAACCAGTTCTGATAGCTTGAATGCTTTCCTTGATTTGCTTGGTTACTGGTTGGTCAGGAGACCATTGGACATCTCCTACTCTAGAAAAGTAGCCTTGGAAATGGAAGAACAACCCTACCAATAGTTGTCCAAACTTGAATCTAAGTGCATTGTCTTGTTTGATCACCTTTAGATTCAGCAGGAGTTGCCTCTGCATACCGGTGCACAGGTCAAAAGATGCATCCTCTTTAATCATCCGATAAGTGGCATTTACCGCTGCAGCAGATACAGAATTAATCCTATTGGCTGAGAATGTTCTGTAGCCTATCACCATGCAGGCGTACTTCACTAGATCATCCTTGATAGGATTAACTTTCATACCTCGTGAGTCACTTTCTGAACCGGTGAGCTTGGCCATTTCCATTTTGCTTACTGTTCTTAGGGCTGGCACTTCCCCTGTGTTGCAAAAACTGGTGACTGCATGAATTGTCTGTGGCATGATATCATGCATCCTCTCCAGGTACATCTTGTCACCATGGACTCTACTCAAAATGATACTAATATGATCCTCTGTAAAGTCTTCCAAAAAGTATACTGCATTATGGAGTTTCTTCTTCTCTAGGATACTAAATTCTGGTTTGATTTTCTTATTCTTGCCGCAAAATAAACCTAACTGGGTGTGAATAGCTAAAGACCCTAGGTCTTCAATTTTGCAATCAATATAGTCAGAGATTCCCTCTTCTACTATTACTCCAGCCAGAACTTGTGATAGGGCATTATACTTGGACTTCCTTTGAATGAAATTTTCTGACTCAATGGATGTACTAGAACTGGTATGAGATGCGGAAGCCATCGTAGAGTATTTTAAGAACACGAAAAATACCTTTAAAACACGAACTTAGGGCTTCCTGATTCTCCTTCACTCCACACTCTGTCGGTTGCCAAATCACCACTTTGTGTTCTCCACTTGACCGTTTGCAAACTGAATTTGAATCTCCTTCAAGATTATTCAATTCCTTGAAATCTCAGCTCAAATCACCTTTTCTTCGCTCTGCACTTTGAAAAAACTTTTCTTCGCTCGAAAACAGATAGTGAGAAATGATTTGAAATATGCTTTTATACATGTCTCTCACCTACCGCCATTAATGCTCCTCTATTAGGGCGTAAACCCTAATTTGCCTTTTTACCCTTTCCGGTCTTCTGCCAAGTGACAAGTATCACATACTGATTAAGGTCTTTTACCGGTGTAAACTAGGGGTTCGAAAAAATTTCGCCATTTTCTCCCCCTAAGCCTTTTTGGAGCTTAGTTTGTCGGTTCTGATATTTCCACACTAGGTGCAGAAACCGGTTCCTCTTCCAACATTGTTGGTTTCTTCCTCCAGGTTTTGTTCATGTCCGCTTGAACTGTTTCAACATCAATTTCTCCTTCCTGAGTGACCGGTATATCATCAGATATACTCTTTCTACTTATGCAGAATCTTGCAATGTGACCCAATTTGTTGCAGTGGTAGCAAACCAATCCAGGTGCTCTCCAAGGTCCATTGTTCATGTTTCCATTCTTCCTTTTGCATGTTGTAGTAGTGTGACCATGACCATGACAAATCCAACAGTTTGCTCTCCATCCAGTTGCCGCTTGATGGCCACCGCTTCTTGACTCATGATTGAAGACATTAAACCGGTTGTAGTTCCGATTTACAAAAGGTTCAGGACCAACTCCTTGGGTCCTCTGAGGATATCTTCCTGTGTTGTTCATGATAGACCTGCATTCAAATGCTCTATGCCCAAACTTGTTGCATGCATAACAATGACCATTAAACTTATTGGATCTAGGTACATTGTTGATAAAGTAAGGAAAATTATTGTAGGCTTTGCTCCTACATACATTGGCAGTGTGCCCTTCTTTAAGACAGTTAAAGCAAACAGATTTGAATTTTTGCTTACCTTTTCCTTTGAGTGTCGGTTGCTTCTTTGATGCTTCAGCATTTGTTCCTGAGGATTCTCCTTCCTCATGTCCAGAGAAACCAAGTCCATCGGTATTCTTTACCGGTCTTGGTGACTCAAGCTTTTGCTCTAGCTTGACAGTACTTTTGCTGAACTTCGCAAGTATTTCCTTTGACTCAGAGAGTTCTTTGGAAATAGCAGTATTTGCCTCCACTAGGCTTGCATTTTCAGAGATGGCTATGTTCAATTCATTTTGTACTCCTTCTTTTTCCAGTCTGCTCTCATGAAGGTGAGTAGTCAGTGCACTAATCTCTTGTTTCAACTTGGAGATCTCATGATCTCTGTCCTTTACTAGATCTTCAGCTTTCCTCCGGTTCTCAAGCTCTTGACTAAACTGGATAGTCAATCCTTCCAACTCCTTTCTCAAATTGGAGTTTGAATCATTTATCTTATTTACTTCTGCAATCATGGCTTCCATGTTTACTTCATCTTTAGAACTACTTTCAGATAGCTCCATCAGCTTCTCTGCATGTTCTCTCCTTTTTGCTTGAGATGCCTTGTATTTGACCATAAGATCATCATAGGCTTGCTCAGACTGAGTGAGCCATTGAGTAAGTTCCCTCAAGGTGTATTCCCCCATATCTCTTTCCAAGTGGTTAAACTTATAGAAAGGTAGGCTCTGATACCAATTGATAAATACTAAGAGGGGGGGTGAATTAGTATGCCAAAAATCTCTGTACTTAAACACTTAAACAGTCTGAAGATAAACTGATAACACAGTTTAATAGACAGACCGGTTATCACACATGCAAACCAAAATGCAAATAAAGCATTTACCCACAAAAGCAATACAACCATAACACAAGATATTTGACGTGGAAACCCAAATGGGAAAAACCACAGTGAGATGGAACTCACAAGTCACTATCTGTAGAATAGAAACTAGACCGGTTAAGGTCTTACAATGTTCTTCACCAAAATAGATCCTGTTAGGAATCTCAATCTCTATTAGGAGATAAGTCTGAATAAAGACTACCTTGCTAGAGGATTTTAGATTCACAAAGGTGAACCACCTGGTTAGAGGATTTTACAAAAGGCTTTTGGGCCTACCCGATTAAGGGCTATAGACTTGTCAAAGATGTGAGTAATCAACAAGTGTTTGATCTATCTAATAGCACAAACTACTTGGTTAGATCTAGTATCGCTCACTGCTAATGCATTCCAGCATTACTTCAGTCTTCTCTATCTCTCACTCAGTTACAACTTGATCTTCTCAGATAAGATCGCTCTTACAACAACTCGTCAACCACCTTAAACCCTAGCACAACATAAACCCTTTCAGCAACATCCTAAAACCCTAGACATGATGTCCTTTTAAAGGAATCTGATTTCATGTCGGTCCAATAAGATTACATTACAATTTCCTAGGTTCAATGAATCTAGACATACTTAGTAACACGACACAAGAAGCACCGTCAGTGTGTCGACACTGTCAAACAATCGGTGGATTGGTAACTCATCACAAAAATGTCGGTTGGTAACTCATCATAGAGTATTACTGGTTCATACAAAATACCGGTTGCCAGTTTGACAAATGAAGACTGGTAAGAATGTGTTATGCCACTTTTCTTCCTTGTACCACTTGAGATCTACGAACCACTTGGGGTCGACATGCCGCTTCAGACCAGGAAACACATTCTGCAAAATCACCAATAGTCTAAAGACTAGAATATAACATACCGGTTGGAACAGATACCGGTTGAGCTCTAGCTCATACATATAAAGTGGATCTTAATGCAAGTGTGTGTCCATCAATGACAATCACAACATAAACATCAAAAATGCCAACAATTTTTGGGATATTCTACGAGTAAGACATATCGGTGTTACAAGGGCCTAAATAAGATTGTGGAGGGTGCAAATATCAAAGATAGTGAAGAATGGAATAAAATTGAGACTACACCTGAATCTAAGATTAAAACAGAAATTATCCCCATGGCTGTAGAAGAGAAGGTTGCTCCAAAAGATAAAGAAGAGACAAGTGCAGAAGAAAAAGAGCCTAAACAAATACCTAAGACACCAACAAAGTATGTGTGGAAGAATCATTTAAAGGAACATATAATTGGAGGAAAGAATAAAGGAGTTAAAATAAGAAGAAGACTTGTAGAAACTAATGAACAAGCAAATTATTGTTTCTTATCTTAGGCAGAGACAAAGACCTATGCGGATGCAAGGAAGGATGAAAGTTGGAATCAAATGGTAGAGGAGATAAATCAGATAGAGAATAATCAAACATGGGAATTGATATGTACACCGATGGATAAGAATGTGATAAGAACTATTGGCACAAGGAGAAAGGAAATATTGGCATATAAGGGTTATTAACAAGTTGAAGGTATATATCTTGAGGAGACATTTTCTTTAGTAGCAAGAATGGAGGCTATAAGGATGTTTCTTAGATTTTTTACATATGAGAGCTTTAAGGTATATCAAATGGATGTCAAGTCAACAATATTGAATGGAGAAATTGAAGAATAACTATACATTAAAAAATTAGATGGGTTCAAGCTATCATAAAATTTCAATATGGTATGCATACTCAACAAGGAACTTTATGGACTCAAGCAAGCTTCTAGATCCTGGTACGCAAGGCTAGATAGGTATTTGTTGTAGCATAATTTCAAAAAAGGTACTACAGATAGCGATATTTATTTCAAAGTTGATGGTGATAAATTTTTCATTGTTATTGTAAATGTTGATGATATCATATTTGGAGGAGATGATGATGTATGCAAGAAGTTTGTAGAAGAGATGCAAAAGGAAATTGAGATGTCGATGATAGGTGAGCTATCATTTTTCATTCGTCTTCAAGTTATACAATTAGAAGAAGGCATTTTCATTTCTTAGACCAATCATATCAAATAGATGTTGAAAGTTTGGGATGAAGAATTCTAAATCATTTTTAACCCTTATGGCTACTACTTGTAAGTTAAGAAAGGATGATGGATCTCCAGATGTTGATCAGAAACTATATAGATCTATAATTGGAGGATTGTTGTATTTGATTGCTTCAAGACAAGATATTATGTAGACTATTTGTTTGGTTTCTAGATATCAAGATAATCCTAATCAATCTCATGATAGAGAAGTAAAAAAGGATATTTGGATATTTAAAATGAACTCCAGATTATGGATTATGGTATAAGAAGGATGATGATTTCACTTCAAGATTATATACAAATGTTGATTGGGTTGGATGTGTTGATGATAGGAGAAGTAAAAGTGGTGGTGCATTTTTCTTGGGAGACATATTGGTCTCTTGGTTGAGTAAGAAACATGATTCGGTGTCAAAATCTACAGCAAAAGAAGAATAAATTGTAGTAACATCTTGTTGTACTCAAGTCATATGGTTGAAGAAAACTCTTAGAGATATCAAGGTGAAGTATGATGAGGCAATTCCTATCAAGTGTGATAATAGAGGTGCAATTAAAATTTCAAAGATTCTAGTAATGCATTCAAGGACTAAACACATTTCAATCTAGTATCATTTCTTAAGAGAAAGAAGTCAAATTAGAGTATGTACTTACTAAGGAATAAATTATAGATATCTTTATTAAGGCTTAGGCGAAAGATACTTTTGAGTATCTCCAACATAAGTTAGGGGTTATCGTCTCTCCTTCTTTAAACTAGATGTATTCAAATGGTGCATCTATCTAGGGGGAGATTTAATTTCATCTTTTGTCTCCTAGATTAATGTAGAGGCTTCTCATCGGAGGAGCAATGTAGTGTGTGTGATTTCAAATGGAGTGTTGTAGTTATCAAATTTTTTATCTAGAAGGACAATTAATGCTAGTAGTTTTTCACCCTTTATTCTTGAAGTGAAAGGGGGAGAGAAATATTGTTGGGATAAAGTGTCACAGGTGTTTTTTTCTATTGGTGGTACAAGTGTTGCCATCAATGACAAAGGGGGAGAATGTTGGAAACTTGAGGTATGTTGAGTTGTGTTTTCATTGATGTAAACCTATCTAATGTTTTGGTTGATGTCACTATGTGTTGTATAATGGTTCAAAATTGAATGTTCTAATATTGTTGTGTAGTTTTATGGTAATGTTAAGTAAATATGAGGCGTATTTGAAAGGTTGGTATAGTAGAAGTTTAATATGCAAGAAAGAGAATTTAATGTGCCAGTGGAAGAATGCTTTGCATTCCTTCGGTTTGATAGGATTTCGTCTTGCAATTCTAGATATAATATTTATGGTCTGTGTATATTGCACTATCAAGTTCTTAGGACCTCTGTTGCTTAGATGGTAGACTTGGTTGTTGTTTCTAATAGGGATATTTCTATAAGAAATAATCTAGAGAATTCTTGGTGGTTCTCAGATGTGGATTTTCATGTGGTGGCTTGGAGGACATGTTCATTTTGCTCCAATTCAATTTTCTAGTGCTAGCTTGGTTCGCAAGTGAATTTATGTTGTTTTATGTTTAATGTTGCTAGTTGGTTTATTTTTTAGTTGATTGATGCAATATATCTTGTTTGTATCAAGCTCCTTTGGTCCATATATGAATTGGAGGTTGAGCTTGGATTTTGATATCAGTCTCAACGTGGTGTTTGTAGATCCACATTGTGTATTTTAGATCAGAGGATGATTTCAGGCTGATTGGTTGGTGTCTCTTATTGTTTATCTACATGTTTCATTTGATGTCAAATTTGGAGGATGTCCTAGCATGTGTGGTTCATTAGAATCATTTTAAAAGGATGTGTTGTGATGTGTTTGGGTCTCCTTTATCTCCTAGAGTGGACTATATTTGGTATTGTTGGTCTAATTGGCCTAATTTATGTAATATTGTATATTTTTTTTGTGGATGACCTATTTAAGGGTTTTAATGAATGATCTTGTATATATAGATGTGTGTTTGCATGAATTATGACATGGAATATGTGTGAATTGATGTGAAGTAGAAGTGAATGATATGCAAGAAGATTTGGTGTGAAGGTTATTTTGTGGAGATTTGGTGATGATATCTTTAGTGTGTCAGTGTTTTGAGAAAATGATTGATGTGAGATGTGTTTGCCATGATAATTGTCACTTGAAATAGTGGTTGAAGGATAATTTCATGATCACGAGATCTTGTTCATTTCAGTTCATCTACTCCTTGTACCTACTAGAAGATAGTGTGTTCCTTTTGGAAGCTTGTGCAATCTTGTGTATCTTGCTCTACAATAATGGGTTTCAGTAATGCAAGTCCTTTGTATCTTTCCCTAAGGTTGTGCACCTTAGTCTTGCAAGTCCAATCAAGTGCATTGAGCTCCTTGGCCTTGAGCCAAAACATTGTAACATTTTATTCATATTGTGAGTGTGATCCTCATTGTGTTTTTTTCTTGATTAGGTTTTCCATTAAATTTGGTGTTCATGTGTTTATTCTTCTTTGTGCTTTCATGTTTTATAATTACGGAAACAAGTTAATTGTGGTTTGAAGTTTTATAGATCAAAAGTAAAGTATTTTAAGGTCTAGATTGATTCACCCCCCCCCCCCCCCTCCAAGTCATGTGGTGTGTCCAATAAAAAAATTCATAAAAAATGAATGTAGTTTTGCAAGAAAACACTTCAACATGTATTTTTCATGAAAAATTCCTCTATATATGAATACAAATAGCTTCAAAATTAGGGAATAATGACAGGAGATACAAAACAAGAATTGAATCAAATGGATTGTAAAGATTAACCCAAACCCATGGATCATAGATTGCAAACAAAGATTCAATTCTACAAATGAGACAAAATGCATGCATAATATTAGCATTGCAAACTTGCATTCTTCAATATGCTATGTGAAGGGAAAATGCAATATTATATAGGCATAACTATGCCTAAATTAAAGATTTGGAAATATCATCCAAACCTTCATGTGAAGTGGAGATAATTGTTAGGAAAATGGTGTCTCAACCTTGCATTTACATATAGCTACTAATTATAGTAAGTTTTCATTTGAGCACAAATTGGTCCAAAACTTTCCACAAAGCTTTCAATTGGCTAGATAAGGATCCTAGTATCGCAAGATCATTTCTAGATTTAAAGATATTAAAGTTTCTATTTTTGAAAGTTGTGAATGATAGTTCCAAAGTCAATTTTGAGGGCCTTAGAGGCTCCAAAATAGATTGAAAGTGTTTATAACTGGCATAGAAACTTATAGCTTGATAAAGCATATTGAAATATTTTTGACACTTCAAATGATTTGTCAATTGGATACCTAGTTTAAAATGGCATCTAGAAGTTGTATCTCCTAAAATAGGACATATAAATGAGTTGTAAAAGTGAACTACACATGTTGTTGTGTGTGTTGACACATCGCAGGTCATCTCGGATTGGAGATAAGTTGGGCACCACTTTTTGGGTGGCTTTAACTCATGGTTTTTTAATACCATTTGGCAATTTCATGTATTGTACCTCCTATATATTAGGTGTGTTATATGGAGGTTGTGTGTAAGAGTCTTATTTCTATAGAGTTACCTTAGGATCTCTAGTTGGTTATACTCCTATGAGAAGCTTGGTCTAGAAGTATATTGTATTTTGTTGTTGATTTTTGAATTATATATTGGGAAACTTTTAAGTGTGGGGTTTTCCTCGTGAAAGGGTTCTCCTCATGATATATCTTATGTTTATTTTTAATCTATTTGTATGTTGTATATCTTCTTTTGTATGCATGTCTTATTGTGTAATAATTTAAGATCTGTAAAAAAAATTGTGTTATCTCCCCCACTACACTAGTGTTAGGAAGCATTTTCCGCACCTTAGCTTCCCTTCAATAATAACAAATTGCTATCTTATGAAAACTAATTAACCATTAACTAAATAAGACTAACCTCGTACCAAATTGGAAACTAACCTTTACTTTTAACTTTTGACTTCTTACACAAGTAAAAAACCCAACAAATATTGAAATAATAATTTAAATTCTATGCTCTAATATATACCCTATGAATCCTCATCAAACCCTATTTTAATAAGGGTTACAATTGTATTTGGTTTAGTGTACAATTATATTTAGGGTTAAAGTTAAATTTTGTTTAGTTCTCAATTATGTTAAAGTTTGGGGTTCAATTTGGTTTAGCGTTAGGGTTTATTTATGGTTAGGGTTAAATTTGTCTTAGTGTTAGAGTTATGGTACAATTTGGTTTAGGTTTAGGGTTAAGGTTTAATTTTCTTTAATGTTTATTTAGGTTTAGGCTTATGATTCACTTTGGTTTAGGGTTAGGATTTAATTCATTTTAGTGTTATGTTTCAATTTGGTTTAAGGTTAGAGTTTAATCTAGTTTATTCTTTAATTCAGTATAGTGCTAGGGTTCAATTTGGTTTAGGGTTAGAGTTTAATTTGGTTTAGCGTTCAATTAGGTTTAGGGTTAGGGTTTAAATTTTTTTAGTATTAGGTTATCATTAAATAATTTATATCAATAAAAAATAAATTATGTAACCAAAAATTAGAAAAAAATATGGATGCCCTATATATTGATGTAAGGGTCTATATTTAGAAATTTTGAATTGGTCTTATTTTTATCTCAAGTTATTTGACATGGAAAAAATATTATACAAAAAAGGATGAAATTTCTACTTCTAAGGATTCATCCCTTCCTTTCAGGAGTTTAAGAAAGCAAATATATTAAAGGGAAATCTCCTATGGATTATTCCTAGATGGATAAAGCTTTGAGGTTAGAACAAGCATCTATTCGCAATGTGTGTTCAATGTTGTCATTGATGTCAACCTAATATGTGTGGATTGTTGTCTAACATGTAAAGGTCCATAAATGAGTGTTTAGATGTTGTTTTTATGTCTCATGGTAATATTGAGTGAGTATGCGGTGTTTCTAGAAGGTAATAGTAGTGGAAGCTGAAATATGTAGGAAAGAGTATTAAAAGTCTATATTATAATGCTTCACATTCCTCCACTTTTGAAGATGATGGATTTCAATTCTAGATTCAATGTTTGTGTTCTATGGATGTTGCACTATGATGTTTTCAAATCTTAAGTAGCTTAGGTGTTGAAGTTAGTATTTGCAGTTTATTGACAGTGAGGTTGTCTATCATGACTCGTATGGAGAATGCTCCACATTGCTCCATTGTGTTGATTCAAGTGTTGTTTCTTGGAGGAAATGTTCATATTGTTCGTGTAGTGTTCTAGTTTAGAATCCAAGTTTTGGTTTTCTCTACAAATGAAGTTATGTTGTTTTGTTATTCGATGTTATCATTTGTGTTGGTCTCTAGTCGACTCAGTTGGTTCATCTTATTGGGATCATACTCTTTTAGTCCAGTAATTGATTTGAGGTAAAGTTAAGGTATTATTATGGGTCTTACTGTGGTGTGTGAAGATCTATATTAAGTAATTTGCATTGGATAATATTTTTGACCCGACTGGTTAACGTGCTTTACTATTTATCTACACATTTCATTTGATGCCAACTTTGGAGGATGTGTTGTTGTGCACAAATTGTTGGAAATGACTTAGAAAGATATGTTGTGATGTATTTGGGTCCTCTTTATCTCTTGGAGTGGACCACATTCACCACAGTTGATCATAGCGACCGACCTTGTGTAAATTGTTTATTTTGGTTGTGGTCGACCTAGTTGAGAGTTTTGGTGAATAAGGTGATATAAATAGATGTGTGAATGTGTGAATTGGTGGTGTGGATTGATTGAGAGTGTTGTGGAAGCATATGTGGGAAGTATAAGTGTGAATATCAATTTTTAATGATCTTTTATAATCATGTCTTTTAGTATATCAAAGTTTTAAGGCATAAAATGTGTGAGTTATGTTAGTCATGATATTGGTTGCTTGACTCAGAGGTTCAAGGACAATTAGTAGCTTGTGTAGATTTGTATCTTTCATGTAGATCATGTTTCTCAGCTTGCAAATCCATTGTATCTTGCCCTATGGTTGGGTGCCTTATCTTGCAAGTCCAAATCAGGATCAATGAGCTTCCTTGGCCTTGAGCATAAAACATTGTATTCAATTATTTATATAGTGATTTTGACTCTCACCGTGGTTTTTCCCATATTGGTTTTTACACATAAAAAACCAGTTTTCATGTGTTTGGTGTTTGTTGTTTCATCTTTCATTAGTGTTTTGTTGATTAAAAATAATTGATAAGTGTTTTTGAGTAAAAATTTATAAGAATTTGCACAAGATTATTTACCCCCCTCTCAGTCTTATGGTGTGTTCAAAAAATGGTATTAGAGCAAGGTTCCTCTAGGTAAAGCTTAATTGCTTGAGGAAGGTCCAAAATGGCACAAGACAAGGGTCACAAAATACCAAAGTTTGATGTTTCAAATTACTCCTTTTGGGAGTGGATGGAATCTTATTTCTATTCTATATCATTTGGAATATGGGAAGTTGTTAATGATGGTTATACTCCTCTATTTGGTGGTCCTTCTACTCTGGATGAGATCAAGCTGCATGAAAATAATGGCAAGGCAAGAAACACACTTATTAGTGGTTTGAGTGATTCAATGCTCTTGGAGGTCATGTCCTATAAGCTGCAAAGGAAGTTTAGGACAATATGGGTAGCATTTATGAAGGATATTAGAAGATCAAGCAAGTTAAGGTGCAAAATCTAAAGTATAAATTTGAGACTCTGAAGATGTATAAATATGAGAACATTGACTATTACCTCCACCAATTAAATGAGATAGTAAGTGCAATTAGAGGTACTGATAGAAAGATGGAAGAAAATGATGTTGTAAGAAAAGTAATGAGAACATTGCCTAGATACTATATACCTAAGTTGTATGCTATTGAGAAAAGTCATATGTTGGATACATATACCTTGGATCAGTACTATAGATCAATCTCTACCTTTGAGATATCAGAATTTGGAGATCAGAACAATGTTAAGAAGCAAAATTTGCATTCAAAGTTACCAATAAGATCAAAGATTTACTTGAAACAATCAATGATCTGGATGATGATGAAGAAAAATTTGTGAGAAGACAAATGAAATGATTCAAAAAATATAAAGGTAACTTACCCTTTAAAAATTTTAATTGTGGAAGAATTAGTCATTATGCTACTAGATATACTTTCAAGGAAGATAACTATAAAAGAATTAATGATGATAACAAGATAAATGATTATAGAAGAGATGACAAAAATAAAAGAATAGATGATAGAGACAATCCTAAGAAGAATTTTTATCCCACTCATCTAAGGATGATGATTGTGATGACTCAAATGGTGAATAATTATTTTTAGCCATAAAAGAAAAGGATAATGAAAGGTTTGGTACTCTGCATGATGAAGAGAATAGTGAAAGATCAATGATTATAAAAACTACACTACATGCAAAAGAACCTAAAATGTGGATAATTGATTTTGGATTCTCAAATCATATGACAAGTGATAGAAAGAAGTTTCTTGACTTTGAAAAGTATGGCAATGGGTTAGTGGAGTTTGTTGGTGAAGAGGTTGCACTTATCTATAGCAAAGGAACCATATCCATTGATGGTTAGCATAAGAAACATTAAGGGTTTAAGACAAATCTTTTTAGTATGATTTAGATGTACAAAAAAGACTACAAGCTCATATTTTATGGGTCTTAATGCGAGATCAGTAAAGGTAATTCCAGAAGATTAGTTGTAGAAGGTATAAGAACAAATGACAGTATCTATTACATAAAGGAAAATAGAGGAAGTAGTTGTCAGTTGGTGTAGAATAGTGAATGTTGGTTGTGGCACAAAAGGATGAGACACAATAATTTTGACAACATGGTGAAGATCACTTGAACTCATGCAATAAGAGATTTGTCATAGATTATCAAACCTCCCAATACAATGTTTAAGGAATTATGTCAAATGTGAAAGCAAACAAGGAATAAATTCAAGAACAATTATTACTCTATTACAAAACCCTTAGAGTTGATTGATACAAACTTGTGTGGACCTACAAAGACAAGATGACTAAATGGTGAAAAGAATTTTGTGTTGTTCATTGATGATTATTCTAGAATGATATGGGTTGCTTTCTTAAAAGAAAAATCAAAATCCCTAGATAGATTTAAAGTGTTCAAATCTATGATTGGAAATCAAGTAGAATCTAAGATCAAATATCTAAGGTTTGATAAAGATAGAGAATTCGCATCAAATGAATTTGATAGATTTTATGAAGAGAATGGTATTAGAAGACAATTGTATACACCTAGGACTCCACAACAAAATGGAGTTGGAGAAAGGAAGAATATAATTGTTGTTGAAATGACTAGAAATATGTTTAAAAATGCTAACCTGACTAATGTGTATTGGATAGAAGCTATGCATATTGTTGTCTGTATTCTTAACAAGGTACAACTAAGAGTGAATCATATAAAGACACCTTATCACCTACAATATGGAAGATCGCCTATAGTCAAGTATTTCAGAATCTTTGGAAGAAAATGATATATTAGAATAGATGAGGAAGATTTGGGAAAGTTTGATGGAAGATCTGATGAAGGAATATTTATAGGATACTCTACATAGAGAAAGACATAATGTTGCTACAACATGAGGCTACAGAGGATTATGGAAAGCACAAATGTCAAAGTAAGCGAAGAATGGAATCGCGTTGCTCTAGAACCTGAGATTGAGATAGAAGATACCCCATTTATTTTAGAAGAGAAAGATATTATAGAAGATAAAGAAGAATTAGATGTAGAGAAGAAAGAACCTAAGAAAACATCTAAAACACCTACAAAGTATGTGAAGAAGAATCATTCAAAAGATCAAATCATTGCAAATAAAAACAAAGGAGTTCAGACAAGAAGAAGACTAGCCAATGCTAGTGAACAAGAAAAATTTTGTTTCTTATTTAAGGTGGAGCCAAAGACCTTTGTAGAGGCCTAGAAAGATGATGGACAAGAATGTGATAAAAACAAAGTGGATATTTTGGAACAAGTTGAATGAAGATGGAGAAGTTACAAGAAACAAGGTAAGACTGGTTTGTAAAGCCCATTCACAAGTTGAAGGTATAGATTTTGAGGAAACTTTTGCTCTAGTAGCTAGGATGGAAGCTATAAGAATATTTTTTGTATTTTTTCTTTACAAGAACCTTAAGGTATGTCAAATGGATGTTAAGTTAACATTTTTAAATGCAAAACTTGAAGAAGAGGTTTGCATTGAACAACTGTATAGGTTTTAATTATTAGAAGATTTGGATACGGTTCTCAAACTCAAGAAGGCACTTTATGGACTCAAGCAAGCTCCTAGAGCATGGTATGCAAGGTTGGACATATATTTGTTGCAACAAAACTTCAAGAAAGGTGTCATAGACAACAATATTTATTTTAAGGTTGAAAGTGACAAACTATTGATAATATTTGTATATGTTGATGATATCATTTTGGGTGGAGATGATGATGCTTGTAAGAGGTTTGCATAAGGAATGCAGAAATAATTTGAGATGTCTATGATTGGTGAGATCATTTTTTCTTGGTTTTTAAGTAACGTAGTTAGAAAATGGTATTTTCATTTCTCAAACCAAATATATCAAGGAGATCTTGAAGAAGTTTGGTATGGAGGATTGTAAGCTAGTTGGAACCCCATGGTTACTGGTTGTCTTTTAGGAAAAGATGATGAATCTCTGAAGTGGATAAAATTTTATAGATCTAGAAGCTTAGTGGATTGTTGTATTTGACTTCTTTAAGATCGGATATTATGCATGCAGTTTGCTTGGTTGCTAAATATCAAGCTAATCCAAAGTAGTCGCATGATAACGCAATGAAGAGGATATTCAAACATTTGAAAGAGACTCTGAATTTTTATTTGTGGCATAAGAAAGATGATGATTTATCTTCAAAAGCTTACATAGATGTTGGTTAGGGCGGATGTGCTAATGCAAAAGTACAAGCAGTTGTTCATTTTCTTTGGGAGATAGATTGGTCTCTTGATTGAGCAAGAAGTAGGATTCAATGTCATTACCTACAAAAAAAGGAAAATATATTGCAACAGCATCCTGTTGCACTCAAGTAATGCCTCTCAAAGATATCAAGGTGATGTATGATGAGGCAATTCCTATTATGTGTGATAATACAAGTGCAATTAACATTTCAAAGAATTTGGTGATGCATTCAAGGATAAAACACATTTCTATCCAATATCATCTTAAGGGATAAGGTTGCATAAATGGAAGTCAGATTGGAATATGTGCCTACAAAGGATCATATTGTTAGTCCCAATAGATGTTGAGAGGGGAGGGGTGAATCAGCACTTAATCAAAATTTCACAATTTAACTTTTATCTTAAATCTTCTTTCATCTAAGATCCAACAATATATTTAATCACTGAAGTAAAATATGCAAGCATGAAAATTTGACGGTGACACCAAGAAGTTATCTCGTAGAAACTCAATAGGGAGAAAACCACGGTGTGAGTAGGAACTCGCAAAATTTTCACTCTTCTGGAGTACGCCCGGTTAAGAGCCATCCTTGTTAGGATATTACAAAGACACTGTTAGGTGTCACCCAGTTAAGGGATTTTGATCAAGGCCGGTTAGTGCCTTTACCCTGTTAAAGGTAGCCTAGTTAGAGGACTTAGAACATCAGCTAAGATGTTACCCGGTTAAGGGATTTTACAATAGGGACCTGTTAAAGTCCACCCAATCAAGGGATTTATGTTGCAGTTGTTAGAAGGAAATAGATGGATGATCTGCTGAATTAGCTACTGATAGCTTGATCAGATCTCAATATGCATTCCATTCAATACACATCGGTTGTGTCTTCTCTGCACAGCACCAGTTTCCTTCTTACACCTTTGGTTATTCACTCAATCAGTCATCTCTCCTTCAGCATTGCACTCTATCGGTCCTCTGACCTTTGGCTCTGCACTCTATTGGTTCTACTATCCTTTGGCTCTGCCCTCAGCTGGTCTCTGTCCTTCAGCTCTACACTTAGTCGATTCTTTGTATGTCGACTCTACACTTAGTTGATCTACCTCACACATACACTCAATTGTGCTAACACCTCTTAGCACTTCCTCTCACTTTGCTCTTCACCCTGGATCGCCTTCAACAAGATTTCCTTGTTTCAAATTTCACGATCAAAAACTTTCTGAAAGAGCTCAAGAACTCTTTATATATTTTCAGTTGACACCTACAGGCATATCCTCAATTAGATCAATCAAGGATTTTGGAAGATTTCAAATTCAAACTCTCCCGCTCTTTCTCTGCATGCCTTTCAACAATTCCACCAAGTGTTCAACCAATTCTACCACTGCATCTTCCAAGGATAGAAACCTCTGAGACATGTCCAGTCAAATAAATGCGAACAAGAGAATCTGCATGTAATCATGCTTGACTGTATGGTAACTGAAAGTTAACTCTACCAACAAATGATTTGGCATAGACACAAGCCTACCAACTCATTCTTTGCCACCGCAACTAAATGGCCGATCACTGCTCTGAAACTTATGGTGATCGCCTGTCTTCCTTCAGTCATACCGGTGTACCGGTATGTAACTGCACTTCTTGCTTTACCGATTCATTCTTTGGTTGTCTGTTTGTTGTGCTAGCATCATGTTTCTCCCCTGTTTGCCAGAGAGTTACCGGTTGGTTGGAACAAACAAGTTTCTTTGCCTGAGTCACCTTTTGTGACTTCACCATCATCAAGGTGACTGATATTCCTGAATGATAGATCAATTGACTTACTTTATCTTTCCTTGAGCTGAAGTACCCTTTGATCATTCAATACCCATTCATTATTGCTTACTGAAAAGCAACACCACTTTACCTATACCATTACACTGGTTAGTATCTTCACCGGTAAGTGTTGAACATCAATGACAAACCTTAGCATATATACCGGTTTTCTAGATTGGCCAGTTTTGTCAATGCCAACAATCCAACACATATTGCATATATTTTCACCAAGGAACTATTAAATGATACCTTTGTGTATCTCTGGAAGAAGTTAGGGGTTATTGCCCCTCCTACTTCAAACTAGATGCATAGAAGTGGTGCATCTTTTCGGGGGGAGATTCAAAGTCTATATTTTGTCTCCTAGAATGATGTGGTGGCTTCTCTCATGGGGAGCAATGAAGGTTGCAGTTTCCAAATTGCAGGAAAATAGTGTAGAAGAGAGATGTCCTTGATACGGGGAGTGTTGCAGATATCAAAGATATATTTGGAAGAATGTTAGGCCCTTTGTCCTTGATGTCAAAAGGGGGGAAGAGTTACAGTTGGAGAGTTAGTTGTTGATTGGTGGTACAAGTGTTGCCATCAATTACAAAAGCGAAGATTGTTAGCAATGTATGTTCAATGTTGTTATTGATGTCAACATAATATGTGTGGAGTGTTGTCTGACATGTAAAGGTTCAAGGAGTGTTCAAATGTTGTTATGATGCCTGATGGTGATATTGAGTGAGTATGTGGTGTTTCTAGAAGGTGACAATAGTGGAAGTTGAAATATACAGGAAAGAGTATTTAAAGTCTTTATGGGAGAATGCTCCACATTCCTTCACTTTTGAAGATGATGGCTCACAGTTCTAGATTTAATGTCTATATTTTGTGGATATTGTACTTTTATATTTTTAGGTCTTCAATAGTCCAAATGTTGAAGTTTGTTGATTGCAATTTGCTAACAATGTAGTTGTCTATCAACACTGGTCCAAAAAATGCTATACATCCTTCTGTTGTGTTGATTCAAGTGTTTCTTCTTGAAGGACATGTTCATATTGTTCATGCAATTTTCTAGTTTAGAATTCAAATCTTGGTTTGCTCCACAAATGAAGTTATGTTGTTCTATTGTTCGGTGTTATCATTTATGTTGGTCTTTGGTTGACTCAGTTGGTTCATCTTATTTGGATCATACTCTTTTGGTCTAAATATACATTGGAGGTTTAGTTAACATATTTTTATGGTTCTTATCACGGTGTGTGAAGATCTACATTAAGCAATTTGCATTGGATAATGTTTTTGAGCATATTGGTTAACATGTTTTACTATTTATCTACAAGTTTCATTTAATGCCAACTTTGGAGAATGTGTTGTTGTGTGTGGATCATTGGAATCAAATTAGGAAGACATATTGTGATGTATTTGGGTCATATTTACCTCTTGGAGAGGACCGCATTTAATGTAGTTGATCATGGCGCTTGACCGACCTATTGTAAATTATGTTTATTCTATCTAT
The DNA here is from genome assembly GCF_030272615.1 of Cryptomeria japonica. Classification (NCBI taxonomy): domain Eukaryota; kingdom Viridiplantae; phylum Streptophyta; class Pinopsida; order Cupressales; family Cupressaceae; genus Cryptomeria; species Cryptomeria japonica. Next base: position 709,462,836 of record NC_081414.1, read on the forward strand.
GCCCAACCTAGTTGAGAGTTTTGATGAATAAGGTGATATAAATAGATGTGTGGATGTGTAAATTGATGGTGTAGATTGATTGAAAGTGTTGTGGAAGCATATGTGTGAAGTAGAAGTGTGAATATTAGCTTGTGATGAGCTTTGATGATCATATCTTGTAGTATATCAGAGTTTTAAGGCAATGAATGTGAGTTATATTTGTCATGATATTGATTTCTTGATTAAGAGGTCCAAGAATAGTTTCATAATAAGAAGATCTTGTTTGAATTTCAATTAATCATTCCTCTATACTTGTTGGAAGATAGTGAGTCATTTTGGCAGCTTGCGTAGATCTATATCTTGCCCTAGAATCGTGTGCCTTAGCTTGCAAGTCCATTGTATCTTGCCCTAGGGTTGTGTGCCTTAGCCTACAAGTCCAAATCAGGAGAAATGAACTTTCTTGGCCTTGAGCCTAAAACATTGTATTCAATTATTCATATAGTGAGTGTGATTCTCACCGTAGTTTTCCCATATTGGGTTTTCCACATAAAAGTCTAGTGTTCATGTGTTTGGTTCTTGTTGTTTCATCTTTCATTGGTGTTTTGTTGGTTAAAGGTAATTGATAAGTGTTTGTGATTGAAAATCCCCTCTCGCATCGCTCGCTCCACCTCCTCTCTTCTCCCATCACTCACTCCACCTCCCCCCCCCCCACTCTCTGTCTTGTGGTGTGTTCAACAGGATCTGCCAGTGTTTTAGTGACCCCTCATTGTCTCAAGAAATTCATAGTTGGAGAGAAGGATCCTCGTAATGAGATGAAACAAAGATCTTTGGGTCAATTTTTTAAACCACCTCGATTTTGTCTGGGTTAATTGGTTCTTTTGTAATATTTTTTCATTTATAATTTTATAGTTTTTACTCTTCATTGTCCATCAATATTTGACTATACTTCTTGTTCAATTCTTTTCTTCATACAAATTTCTAGGTCCATTCAAAACCTTGCTTGCTATATATATTAAAATTCATAATGATATGTTACTATAACATAACGCCAAGTAAAATTTTCTTACAAATGGTGATTTCTCAAAACACTTTTATACTTCCACCCATTATCCCTCGATCTTTAAAAATCTCTACCTTCAATTGTGAGCTCTGACACTTCCAGAGTAAACTACTCTGCAGATGACATAATCTGTATAGCAACTCCTTTTATAAATCTCTACCTCCAATTGTGAGTTCTGACACTCTATAAACTACTCTGAAGCTGACATAATCTGTATAGCAACTTTTCTCAGTATAAGATGATATCAGCAGCATCTCAAGCTTAGACCCAATTGAATAAAGTCAGAATGGTTACATTTCCTCCACCAGTTCAACATGAAACACCTGGATGATTTTCTACCACTCCACAACATGATCAAGCAATGGCCACCCAAACCACAAGAAAAGCAAACTACAGATGTTTGACAGACAACATGGATAGCACAAGCTCCCATGTATAGATTCCCAAAGCTTCCTGCAGATGGCAATGATTGACCCCTTCAGAATTGCTCAACAGTCATGATTCTGCCAATTGAAAAAGAATAACCACCCTTTTATTTTATTAAAAACTTACAAATAAATTATTCTGTCACTACACAGTAAATCTCTCAGTTATATATATTGGTTGTCTGATATCAAAATATAAAATTTTAGCTACACCAATGATACTTGGTTGACCATGTACCTGCAATTCTACAATAAAAATCTGCAGACTGCCATTGCCTTCTCTTTCCAATCTCTGACAATAAAAAAGAATAAGATAATACAAAACCAAAGCACTTATCTTATTTCCCTGTCAGGAGGGCATTAATTCTCACCCTTGATTAAGGAATCTTATTCCTTAGGGATTCTGAAAGCATCCATTACATAACATGAAAAATAATCTTGTCAACAGAGCTCCAAAAAGGTAGTATATCTTGGTTTTTTAAGAGATTTTGATATAGATATCACAGAGACAGGAAGAAGGATTCTCTGTACATACAGCTGTGACAATAGTTTACTGCAACTAAATCCACCATGAATATTATCTAATACTTTAAACCCACTTGAGCTAACTTTTCAAACTGCCATGACAGAACAGTAACTTGAGCTTGTGCACGAAAAGCAAACAGATCACAACTCTGCATATTCTGCCTCTTCATTTTCTTGAGGAATCAATCTAAAATTTTGGGTCGACCAGAAAATAGTTTAAAATTCTTACAAGAATGTGAAGTCAAGGTACTACAACTTTAGAAATCAAATTACAGCACATATTTGTACTGTAGCTTGTGATAAAAGATATTTCATTCTTCATCATACAACAATGTTTATAAAGAATAGAAAATGGGTTGGTTGCTTTTTCTCTGTTGAAAGTTTGAAGGGTTCAGCTATACTTTTGGGATTCATAAATCTTTGGGAAACCTGGAATTCAGTGAAAAATTCTTATTATATGTTGTTTTCTAGGTCTCCTAATGGTGGCCTTATAAAACAACTGTATTTGTGCTACAGAATATAGTTTTCATTCTACATTTTTCTAAAGCAACTTGGGGTTTACAATCATAGACTGATCTTCGTATCAGGATTTAGGAATAAATAATGATATGGACATAGCTGGGACATGCAAGTGATCTTGGAGGTTTATTGTATTAAACTTTATCAAATCAAAGAACTGGGCTATTCCAATCATTGGATAGTACTTTTATTTGTTAATATATTAAAATGAGTAATTGGCTTTGATTCAATATAAAAAATGAGGTTTATTGAATTATTATGGAAATTATCAAATGAAAGTATATGGCTCTTTCCAATCATTAGTTTTGTATATTTTCATTTCTTACACAAATTTAGTGTCATTTATTTATATTGGAATTAGTTTTATTCTTAATAATAGTCTATTAAAATAAGATAATTATTTATTAGTTTTGATTGGAGCAAGGTATAAAATTGTTATTGATAATTTGGTCTTGAAATGCCTCATGCCTAAGTAAAGTGCAGAAGACTATTATAACTATTGATGAAGGCTAGGTGCCAGTGGTTCTAATGAGCAGATATATTGCCCCACCAACAAGTCTAACTCTAAAATTAGAAGGTTGGTTCTTTATCTATATGAAGCCAAGCCAAACACGAATACAGAAAAAAGAGAAAAGATTCGAGAAATAACATATAAATAAAAAGAGGTAATAGAGCTTAATAGCTCATGAGCAGATGTATTGCTCAACCAACAAGTCTAACTCTAAAATTAGAAGGTTGGCTCTTTTTCTATATGAAGCCAAGCTAAACACAAATACAAGAAAAAGAGAAAATATTGGAGAAATAACATAAAAATAAAAGGAGGTAATAGAGCTTAATAGCTCACAATGTAATAATCAATAAGAAGACACGCACATACAATAGTAAATGATGAACAAAGACAAGGCTTGGAGTTGTCAAGAAAATAATTTTATTTTTATCAAGTTTGTTGGTCACCTAACGACTACATAAATATGTTGGCCAAGGTTTGTAGTTGTGCCAAAATATCGACCCGTTAACGCTTGATACGACCACTAGAAATAAACAAACCCGGGAAGTAGTTAAGCCATGTCATGAATCCCTATGGGTGGCGCTAAACAACCAAGGGAATGAAAGGTGCACATCTTCCAACAATCTCCCCAACGCGACCAAGGGATTCGAACCCATGACTTGAGCTCTGATACCATTTGTTAGTCAAGGTTTGTTATTGCGCCAAAAGATCGACTTGTTAATGCATGATACAAACACTAGAGATAAACAAACCCTAGGAGATGGTTCCCTGAGGGCAGCACTGAACAACCAAGGGGACTAAAGGCACACACCTTCCAACAAAATACAAGTCCTTTAGAAGCATACATAGAGGCTCCCTTGTATAACTCTTAGGAATTCAAGATCAAGATCAAGCATCAAATCAAAATCTTAGTTGTTATTTACTCAAATTGAGAACTAAATCTTATATTAGGTTCAATAGTTCAATTATAGAAAGTATCATCTAGCCTAAGAATGGACACAAAATCTAGCATTCATAAAATCCACTATTGCTAGTTCTTGTTGTTGTTGTCAAGTCTTTGTGAATAGAATTAAATATATTGTCCCTCTACATGTATCCCACACATATATTATACATAACATTTATCATAATGACATTTGGCATATGACCATTTTTATTGTATTCGCCTTGGTAACATAAGGGACACTCTATTATTCCCAACAATATGCCATTTCATGATTATATTTTTTTATTCTAATTAGATCTATTATATTTATATATATGGTTATTACACTCTTTCTCCTCTCCAAAATGGATTCATTATCTAACCCCTATTATATAGAATATGATGGCATGAGGAAGGAAATAAAAACATTGCAATGATGGTCAAGGGTTGTTTGAGCGATTTCATAAATTGCAACAAGGTTCAATCTAAGCCCTCACATATAAAACTATTGGATCTAAATCCATAAATCAAACCCTATATGTTTTTTCTACAAATTTTGTTTCAATTTTTTCACTTAGCCAAAGAGTGGGATACTCTAGTGTGCTACCATTTATATTCATGCTTGTAGCCATTTTTTATATTCCTACATCAATATTAAACTATCACATTGGCATTATAGGCACCTACATTGCTTTCTTGGCATTTCTTCATTCTTTGTAGATCAACAAAGGGATTTGATAGGTCATCAAGGAAATCACAAGTCTTTCCTTTTCACATCTTAGACCCCAAGCTCCTTTTTAGCACCACCTTTATTTCAAACATACGTGGAGTTGAAGTTGAGAAGGTAACAAATATCATATCAATAAAGAACATATTCGCATGGAGACAAAGTGTCCATGGATTAGCTCTAGGGTGTAATCTAGTCCATACAAGACCCAGGTTTACATTGCTAGTTTCTTGTACAATTTGATCACTACAAATCATAACCTTAATTTAATCATTGAACATAACATACAACAAAAAATTATCATCAATTTCAACAAATAAATTAAAAGAACTAAACATGCTTTACTCCTTTCTTTATCATTTTCTTTTATCAATCTTCCAAGCCATCATACAATAATACAATTGAAACATTTTTTCCTCATACCACATAGGAATCTATTAGATTTTATTTTCTGAATTATATGTTTTTTTTTCTCACTAAGATTTTTTTCTTATGTCAACTTGGAATCCATTGATATTTTCCTTATGTCACTTAAGAAACCATTGGGATTTTTTGATGAATTCATGAAATTTCCTTTTTTCTAATACCACATGGGAATCCATTGGAATTTTCTCTTGGATTCTATGTTTCTCCAAGGACATTAGAAATCCCAAAGGCGGAGCTGAACCTTGGAAGTGGCTATGCAGCCATATAAATCGCCAGCCATACATCTATAAAAAAATGACACCAACCATACATCTATAAAGAAACGATACCAGTCATACATCTATAAAGAAACAACACCAGCCAACCATACATCTATAAAGAAACGACACCAACCATGCATCTATAAAGAAATAAACTAGAAAATATATCTCTTATAGTATCTCTTATATAACTAACGATTTATATGACTGCATAACCAGTTCCCTCGCCCTTCCACCATTACCACCTAATGAAAGTATCTTCCATTTCATATACAACTTCCATTCATATATGATGAAACAGACTCATGTGGCTCCTGAATTATCAGGAAAGTCACAAAAACATATTTGATCACAACATATCGTACACATATTCGTTGTCATTTGATTTCGCAGGAGGACAATCATGAGCACTAAAGTTGCTAGAATTAACAAAAAGCTGAACTGCCTTAAAATCCAGTGTGAACAGAGTACTTGTCAACAAAATTCCTGCAGAAAATGAAGCGGCATAGAAGAAGTTGCATAACATGGAGCTGGAATTTGTACATGAACTGCACTGTTCTTTCATGGCAGTATGAAAAGGTGGTGCAAGTGGGTTCAAAATATTATCTAATTCTAATGGATGATTTGGAGTATTTTCACAGCTGTGTGTACAGAGAAAGAGAATCTATCACCGTTTTTCTGTCAACTTGTGTTCTTCCAACACTACTGTGAATAATATGCATTATGTCCCAAATAGATCAGACCAACTTTTTGGACAAGATTTCTTAGATATCTGGACAAGATGCTTTCTGAATCCCTGAGATTCCTCAATGGTGTACAGGTAGGTTGTGGAAGAGTCTAAAACATAAAGAAAGCCATTATCTTATTTCTTGTCAGACATGGGAAAGAAAAGGTATGACAGACTTTACCAGGAAGAATTTCTAAGGCATGACATGACCAGCTCAAACTTTTGATTTTAAAAGATTAGGTACCAGCCAACCAAATCTGGATAGCTAGAAAAATTTGCCATATCTGAATAATTTATTCAGCCAGATATATATAAAATGATCTAGATTGGTTAAGTTTTGTTTTCTAAAGATTGAGAATATTTATTCATGGTTTTGATATGTAAATGGAAGGAGATCAGTTAGATCTTTTTTGGGTTCAGGGTAGGTAAGGTAAAATGTATCAGTAGTCGTTATAGCTAATTTCCAGCACCCACAGATCTTAAATGGTATATCGGATTTTAACGTTTTCTTTTTTGTTGTCTCCATATGTGACTTAACTGCTAATAGCTATTGTTCTGGCTTTTGGATAGTAACTATACACATTGTGGGATTCGTTATGCACACAAGGGTCAAAAGTATACATTTCATTTCAAAGTGTCTCTCAATACCTACTTAAAGATGTCCCAATAATCGTGCAATTAAAATTACCAATACTTATGCAAAAATGTCCTAGTAGTGGTGCACAAATGGTCCAAGTATGGTCCAAAAATGCTAAAAAGTGGGCAGCTATGGACTTTTTGTTATCTTTTTTTGGGTTTCTTTAAAGTTAATAATTGAGAGGTTGGGTGTACAAGGAGTGAAGAGTTATTGGAACTATAACGGCTAGTGGTGCTCTTCCCCTAAAAAGAGGAACACTATTTGGTTTTTGTTAGAGGAAAGTTTCATTATAAAAATGAAAGTGCTCTAGGGGAAGGGGCCAATAGCCAATCATGTTCCAATGATGGCAACCTCCCAGTTACTAACATTAAATAAATAAATAAAAGTGATAACTAAAAGCTCATTAATAAATTTCACATGTACCAATAGCTGCCAACTTGAACCCCCTAGTTAAAATTTGTAGGTTTTAATTGGAGGAGTTGTGCAACTTTATTGGTACCCATAGTGCATGACTAGTGGGGCATTTGTGTATAAGTATTGGCAATTTTTAAGGTGGAAGTAGGTATGGGGCAACACTTCTAAATGACCATTTTTACCCTTGTGTGCTCCGGGGAAAGTTGTCCCATAAAATTTTAAGATTTTTTTTTTTTTTTAAAATTGATAAAATACTTTAATAGTTAAATATATAAACGAAAGAAGAGTAGGTTTTTATGATTGGTATAAAAGTGAGAAATGTCATTAAAAATGATTGATTTGGAGGAATGAGTTGGAGTTTTTTATACAATTTACAAATGTTTTACTAATATATTAAGATTTAAATTCAAATCATTTTCTTTATTGATATACCTTTTTATAGGTACAGCTTTAAAATATATATATTGTAATTGATGAGTTATTAGATTATTCTTTTAAGGAATAATAAATTATGAAAAAAATTAAATAAACTCAAATAAATAATTAGAGCTTTATTTCACCTTGTTAGATACCTTTTATAAATATGTGACCAAAAAAATTAAGCTAATAAAAAAACGAAATACTCTAAAATTTCATCTTATTAAATATTTTTATGCAATAACAAAAAATTTAAGCTAAAATTATTAACAAAATATTTTAAGATAAAAATAATCATTAAAAGCCAAATAACATTTATTAGAAGAAAAAACATTTTTTATAATTTGATTATTAAATAAAATAGAATATATTATGTTAAATTATTTTTATGTTTCCTAATTAAATAAATTTGAATATTTTTTTATTTTGTTAATATTGAAAATTTCAATTTTAAAGATAATTTCTAAGTAATGATCAAAATACACAAATCAAGATTAATGGTAAGATTATAAAATACTTTGTGTGAAAAGATCTTAAAAAATGAGAATTCTATTATCTCTTTTTTTAATTTGTTATTACTGTAACATTGAGTTAGTTCTAGTTTTTTTTTTAATTTAAATAAATTTAGATAATGACCTTTATTTATATTTAATAGTGTTTTCATATGCTTTTTATATTAAAGATCAGCAAAACAAGGGTGTTGTCTCTATTACAACCACAACTTAGCAGCATTAATGACAAAAAATATAACACAGTCTCAACAAAACATCTTTAACATCTAGTTCAACAACAAATCGTAAGCAATATTAAACCCCCAACTAAAAGGGATAAACCAAAGTCTAGCAGTGAAGAAATAGGTAGTAAAAGATATATAGTAACATACCATAATGTTCATCATAGGAGCCAAACTCCATAATGTTAGGAATTGCATACAGACAATATCAATTATATGCAAATAAAGATTAAACAGATGAATGAAAACACAAAATAATAATAGAGAGGAGACAATTTTAACGCGGTTCACCCAAACTCGAGCTACGTCCACCAAACAGAGAGTCCAATATTATTATCCAGTAAATTGAACCGATTACAACTAGCAATCCCTTGCAACTCAATACCGCTACAAAATGATATAAAATTTTCTACCGAAAACCCTAACCCTTAGTCGTTTTACCAAGGAGCATTGCCCCTTGACCCCGCCCCCTGTTAAATAATTTGGGGGGAAACTATGCCAATAGAGAAAAATTAACCTTCGAGTTTGTTTAGGCTCCATATAACAACAATCTCCCACTTGGAGACTGATTAGACTCCACAACATAACATTCTCCCACTTGGAGACTGGTCATAACACCGTTGACCCTATAGCTCCCACTGGAATGAAAACGTCCTGGACCCTATTGTTTTGTTTTATTGTTTTCAGTCTTGAAGACCAACCGAAGTTGAAGAGGAGCTCAACTTCTCCCTTGTCACTACCTTTGTAAACATATCCATTGAATTTTCATCTGTATGTATCTTTTCCAACCTTAATTGTCCATCATCCAACACTAACTGAATGAAATGATACCTCAACTGTATGTGTTTTGTCTTTAAATGCAAGGCAAACAAATTTGCAGGATGGATGACACTTTGGCTGTCTGTAAACAAATAACTATTAGCCTGTCATTTCCCCAATTCTTCCATGAAATATTGCAGCCATATCATCTCTTTGCTTGTCTATGTTGCAGCTACATACTCTGCATCTATGGTGGAGAAAGCAACCACCTTTTGCAACCTGGAGATCCAACTCATCATTGTCCCACCTACAATAAAGACGTAACTTGTAGTACTTCACCTGGTATCAATATCCCCTACCAAATCTGAGTCTACATAACTTGCTAAATCAGTATTAAAATCCCAAAAACATAAATGTTTATTGGATGTACCTCTCAAATACCTAAGAACCCATTTTACTGCATTCCAATGCTCTAATCCGAGATTACTCATATACCTGCTTACGACTCCAACAGCATGTGCAATATCCGGTCTTGTGTATATCATGGCGTACATTAAACTTCTTACGGCTGAAACATATGGTACCTTAGACATTTTGTCTTTCTCCTCTTGTGTCTTTGGACACATCTCCTTAGTCAATTTCAAATGACTAGGCAAAGGTGTGCTAACAGCTTTTGCATTCTCCAAATGGAATCTTTGCAACACCTTTTCAACATAATCAACCTGAGATGGAGTCAATTTTTTGTTCTGCCTATGGGTAAGTGCACTAAGATGGTGTGAAAAAAGGGGGGTATAAGTGGACACTTTTTTTTCTGAAATCAGGTAAATATGAACTTGGAGGAGAAAGTTGAGAGCCATCCACTCAAGATATGTAGATACTCAAAGAACAAAGATTGTAGTACTCTGAATCTAGTTTCCAAACTACTAATTTTTAAAAAAATTGGATAAGATTAAGGGGGTCAAATCCTTCGTGCACGAAAAATAGACCCTGATTTTTTCTTAAAAACATAACATAGTGTCTGACGTGCACATCAAAAAAATCATAGTTAGATTTAGTATTTTGACAAATCCTTTGGTAGAAAGATATTTAAGAGTGATCACTAGATGTTGTGTATTTTTTTGTAATTTTTTGTTGAGGATTTTTTTTTAATGATTTTCCAATCGAACACATCCTGAAAATCAGGTACATGTTCATGCACGAAGCATAACTTGCCCCAAAACAATTGAAAATACATTTTTTTTTTTTTTAAATTGTAAAGAATCAAGTGCACTACAATAAAATATAAAGTTTTTTAAATTTGGATAAGTAAACTAAATGTTATTAAAAAAATGGTACACGTATGTCTCTGAGAACTATGGAAACACTGGTAAAATAAATTCAATAATAATATGTTATTGTTGTTCAAATTTAAAAAACATTATATGGTTAGAAAGTTCAGAAGATGGGTGAAAATATGGTGGCAATTTTAGAAATACCCACTTGATGAAGTGTAAACCTGATGATGACAAATTCGAGAAACCAAGTTGATAAAACAAAACACATCAAAAAGGAGGGGAATGGAGGGAAATCAAACTTCCAACCCACAACGTTGTCATCCAGGTCTATTCACAAGCCTAAATAGTCAAAAGCATGTATGGGATCCATGTACTATAAACAGCGCGTACGGGGTATTTTTAAAACAAAACCACGTACGGGGTATCTTTACAATAGACAGCGTGTACACAGTGTTAAAGCTAAAATAGGGCATATGCACTTTTGTCTGTGTTTAAAATGTGGGTGTGTGCATACATACATGTATAATATGTAAAATATGATATTTCATGTATATATGTATATATATAATATATATATATTACATATTATATATATGTATATAATATATTGAGTATATATACACACACATATGTCTGTATGTATGTGTATTGCCTTTTGATATTTTTTGTGTATTATATGTATATGTGTATGTACATATATTGATATATATTGTCTTTTGATATCTTATTGTACTACATATTGTATTCCTCTCTCTCTCTCTCTCTCTCTCTCTCTCTCTCTCTCTCTCTCTCTCTCTCTCTCTCTCTCTCTCAAGACCCCACATAACACCTAATGACCTCTTCGGACCATGTATGATATCTCAAGGGGTCAAATAGTGTCTTCAGGGGTCATATGGTGTTGTAACACATGTGTGGCTCAATTAAGACCCCACGTGACCCCTAATGACATCATGTGACATGTCTTCCTCTCCCCTATCTCCCTCCCTCCCTTTTCTTTCCCTCTCTCCCCCTTTGTCCCTTCCTCCCATCCATCTCTCTCTCTCTCTCTCTCTCTCTCTCTCTCTCTCTCTCTCTCTCTCTCTCTCTCTCTCTCTCTCTCTCTCTCAAGACCCCACATAACACCTAATGACCTCTTCGGACCATGTATGATATCTCAAGGGGTCAAATAGTGTCTTAAGGGGTCATATGGTGTTGTAACACATGTGTGGCTCAATTAAGACCCCACGTGACCCCTAATGACATCATGTGACATGTCTTCCTCTCCCCTATCTCCCTCCCTCCCTTTTCTTTCCCTCTCTCCCCCTTTGTCCCTTCCTCCCATCCATCTCTCTCTCTCTCTCTCTCTCTCTCTCTCTCTCTCTCTCTCTCTCTCTCTCTCTCTCTCTCTCTCTCTCTCTCTCTCTCTCTCCGGACCCCACATAACACAACATGGCACTTTAGGAGCATATGATGTCCTAAGGGGTCATACGGTGTCTCGAGGTGGCAAGATGAATCATTATTACAATATAAAAAACAATGTCAATACTACTTACAAAATTTGACACCTAAGGGGTCATACGGTGTCCTAAGGGGTCATCGGACACCATATGACCCCTTAGAACACCATACAACCCATAATGACACCATATTGTGTCTTAAGGGGTCATATGGTGTCTTAAAGGGTGGTAGGACACAATATGACCCCTAAGGACACATTACATGACCCATAACAACACCTAAGGGGTCATATGGTGTCCTAAGGGGTCATAGGATACTGTATGACCCCACATAACACCACATGACCCTTTAGGAGTATATGACATCCTAAGGGGTCATACAATATCCTAAGGTGGCAAGATGAACCATTATTACAATATAAAAAGCAGTACCAATACTGCTTAAAATAATAACAAACCAACATGCTCTCTCTCTCTCTCTCTCTCTCTCTCTCTCTCTCTCTCTCTCTCTCTCTCTCTCTCTCTCTCTCTCTCTCTCTCTCTCTCTTTTCCTTCACATTTTCTTTACTATAGAAAGTGTGTAAGGGGTACTGGGACTATTAGTTTGCTCGTCTACTAAACATTTTTAAGGCCTAACAGCATGTATGGGGTCTTTATATGTTTAAAGAGCGTATGGGGTACCAGAAATATTAATGTTGATCTGCAAACATTTTTGGGCCTAACAGCGCGTACGAGGTTACTAAAAAGACTGTGTACGTGGTATTGGGACATATACTTTTAGTTGCCCAACAACCTCAATGGCCTCAAAAAAAGTTTTTCAGGTCGTTGAAGGCCCCACTGCAACTGTGTCTGCGCTTCTGTGACTGTTTTATACATAGAAGTAAGTGATTTTTTTGTTTTTACATGATTTCAAATAATTGAATTGTTGTTCTTATTAGTTTTGTCAATGGTATTGTGATTGTTTAATAGTTTTGATTCAAAAAAACAATGATAATTCTCAGATTTATGGTTATTTGATTGTTTATGAACTTTTGTTTACATATATATGTAATATGATTCTATTTAGGACAATTGATATCAACCATGGGAGAGAACAAGCAAGGAACGATGGAACAACGAGAGGCTGAAAAGGAAAGACAAACGCAGCGTATGAAAAAATTATGTGACATAAGAACAATGGGACAAGAAGATATGTCATCCTCAACATCTAAACTCGATTTACCAAACGAACATAATGCACCTAATGCAATTGAAGAAGAGACATTTGATTTACCGTATGAACCTAATGCAATTAAAGAAGAGACCACATTGAATAATTAATTAAATGATGAACATACGCCTTCTTATTAGATTTTGCCAAGATCAAGAGCTCAATGAAATGTACAAAATAGAGACATAATATGGGACAAGAATAAATTGTATTCTCATCAATAGAAAATGATCAATAATCAAGATTACATAGCTACATACAATGTAGATGAGCCTTCTTATATAGGCAAGGCTAGGGATATGTGAGCACACAAACATGACATGTGGCTCAATAAGAAACAAGGGTAGGTAGGAAATAGGTGTGGGTAGGTAGGAGAAATAATATAATAGTCCACATGAGGTGGATCACCCACTGAATGTGGAGTGTAACAACAAGAGTGGAGTGTAACAACAAGATCAACACCATAAAAGGTGGAAGTTCTCCTACACACACTATCCCAATGTGGCACAAACACCCAAGTGTCTCATACCCAAACTACTATGAAATGCATTATCCTAAGTAAACTTAAGTAAGTGTAATAATATCCATGATGAATAATTATTTACACCAATCTATTTGATGAATTGAATGCACGCAATGCACCAATGTTAACACCTCCTAGAATCATTCGTAGGAAACCAAAGTATCTAATTGACATTGATGAGAATATATTGAAGCCAATGCTTGATAAAATGAATGAACGAACTTGTAGGAGAATGGTTAAAAGAATATGGCAAAACTATTTTGAAAACTTAAATCAAACCGCAAGATGTCAATTAATTGTTCAAATGATTAAAAATTTGAATTTTAGAGAGACAGTGAAAATTCTAAGCCTAAGATCATCTGAAAGTAACAGTGAAAGAACTATTGTGAGAAATCTATTTGATGCATATCAAGATATTGGTTCAAAATCACGTACTAAAGATTCTAATGTTACTTGACATGTTATTACATCAACCTTAATGAGCAAGAAAATTTAAAAAGATTGTTTGATAAGAAAAACAAGTAAGTCATTAAACGTTAGTAGAACAACAATAAGTAAAGCATTACATGGGCGAGAAAAAATAGAAGAACCTAACAATAATTCTCTTTGGGCATTCTCGGGTAGACTACCACGCAAAGACAAGGTTGTTGTTGAAGCACTAAGAATATTAATCAAAAAAATTTGGCATGACAACATAAAATTTTTGCCTAACCAAAGAGATGTTGTTAGAAGGTGAATTGGGTCTACAAATCGTGATCCACATGCCAAACACTATTTGGATATAACTCAAACAAAATTTAATGAAAGATTCCTTGAAAAGTTTCCTCAAATAAGAATTTGTCAAAGATTTTTTGAAATGGCAAAACCTTTATATATTAAGATTAATCATGTACGCACCACGTGTTGTTGTAGGATGCATATTGAATTTTCCATGCACTATGATATTTTTCATCATATTTTTTCTACTTTGCACACTAACGATGTTTTGCAGGAATCCAATACACAAGCACCTTCTAAGTTGGCAAGAGAATTTATTTCAAGTGTACTATGTAATAGACATGATGGTTGCATTTATTATAAGATGTCTTGTTTGGAAGGTTCTTGTGCTATATGTGGTGGTTTGCAACGTTTACCAAGATGTGTACATTTAGAGAGCACACATGAAATCGGTATGAAACTAGTTTCTTTTGGAAAATACAAGACAGTCACATATGGAGTTAAAGATGGAAAAAAATTGAAGAGATGTGAGTTAGTGAAAAATGATATATGTGTAGCTGAATTTATGAAAATGTTTCAAGAGAAACTAGTTAATGAGTACATGATGCATACACATAGAGCTATATGGTTAGATGAGCAATTCAAGTTATGTAAGGACACATTTCCTCTTGGCACCATTGTCTCTATCATTTATTTTGCTGAAAATTATACACTACAACCTCAAAATGAAGTGCAATTTATCTATTATCATTCTACACAAGTTTCTATTTTTGTACACATAATAGTCATGCATGCAAATGATAGCACAGAGGAGGAAATAAAGGTTGTAAGAGAGTATCACTTCTACATAAGTGATGATCGTACTCATTCATCAGAGTTTGTACAAGGATGCTTTAAAGTTTTTATGATAATTTAAAGGAAGAAATATACAATACAACTGACACTTAATATGGTCAGATAATTGCACCGCACAATTCAAGAATGCAAGGATGTTTTATTGATTTACAAGGATGCATATGACAAGCGGTGTACAACATTTTGGAATTTCACTGAGGCTGGACATGGTAAGGAAGAGCACAATGGTGCAGGAGCATTTGTAAAAAGAGCCCTAGCTAGAGAAGAATTGAAGTACGAAGGTGGTGCTGAGTTGATAGAAGCAGAAACAATTGTGCGATGGTGTAACTCTACGATGGGTCCAGGAAATTCGAGTACGTAAATGGTTCATAGATATTTTTGGTTGATCACTAAATCTAACATTGAAAACTATGTAGATTGTTGTACAGTTGTAGGATTGAGTGACATGCACTCATTTATGAGTTCAAATGCAAGTTCACTAATAATTTATACGAGACAGATGGTATGTTTTTTCTCTACATGCATATATTTTTTGTGGGAAGAATGTGAATCACAAGAGTGGGTTGACAAATGGTCTTGTAGAGCGTTGATTCCCATTGATACATATCAAATTCCCAAAAAACTACAATTGAGCTAGATGGAGACATCAATGGATTTCGACCATGTATCCGACCTAGTGGATTCAGGTGATTTTTTTATTTAATTTTTTTGCAAGTATTATTTTTGGTTCATTTTGTTGTACATCACACTTTATTTTTGGTATTAATTATCACTTTATAAAATGCAGGTCATGTGTATGCAGTTGTTGTAGAAGAGAACAATGAAGAAGGAACGGATTACTTTTTGTGTTGTTGTGTTGAGCCTAAAAGAAAACTAACAACCACAATCATCGATAGAGAGGATATTGAGTACCCAATAGGGTTTGTTGTCATGACAAGAGCATGGCTTGGGAGTGTAAAGCAGAAAAATCGAACCCTAGTCGTTCTCCCCTCCCCAACTCCAAGGAGAGAGAAGGGAGAGTCACTAGGGTTGATGGTTTTCACTTAGGAGAGACTTTACATTCAAAAGAGGGGTTGAAACCCACAAGATCCAATCCCACGCAATGCAAGATTGGATTCTATATAAGTTTCAAGGGTTAAGACATCAAGGATACCCTCTTTTGTAAAGAATATAGCTAGGAAGATTGAACTAGGAATGCATGTAAAGTAGGAAAGATTCGCTTATAAACAGAGATAGGGATATGGGATGAAGCTGCGGACCTGGAATTAGTAGTAAAATGTCGAGACGGTGTTGTTCTGCAAATTTGAGCGAAAGTTGACGGGACGATGGCGCCCGGCGTGCACACGGTCCTCCGAAAAATCCACGAAACGAAGGGGGATTTGTTCGTCTCTGCACAAGGATTCCAGATCTTCAATTACAGCCGCGTACCTGCAACCTACACACAGAAAAGAGAGGATGATTGGGGGGTTAGGGATGAGGGGTTTGCCTTTAGGTCAAACCCCAGTTTTGGAATTAACCAAGAAATGAGAATGTTGTAAATGTAAATGTTTGTAATGTAAACAAGTATTGATACCTTGTTGTAAGAATGTTTGTATTCTTACATGCGAAGGTGTAATGTATGTAGTATGTTGTATGTTGTATGTGATCTCCTCTTCAATGGTTGAATCCTTGTCTTGAATGCAACACTTAGCCTTGAATGGAGACTTAGAATGCTCAATTGCTTGAAGGAATGCTTGAATGCTTGAATGTTTGAATATTGCTTCCGCATCTTGCTCTTGCTTATTTCCTTCCTCCTTTTCTAGGAGAGGAAAAGTAGTTTATATACTTGTCAATTAGGGCTGATAGACTGATTTTCCCGACCTTAGGCCGACCAGGAAACATTATTTTCCAATTTGCAAACTTAAAGACCCAATGCCTAAAAGAGACTGGGCCCAAAATAGGGCCAGGGACCAGGGCGCTGGGCGCCATGGTCCCACCTCCCGGGACAGTAGGGTGCAAGGAGGGATCAGGCCAGGGTGCAGAAAAATGCAGTTTTTGATGTTATAAATAGGTTTCGGGGTCTCCATTCAGGTTCAACATTGCGCCGCCATCGTGAAGACCCAAATGCAGTCAAAATTGCAAGTGTCACAATTTTAGGACGCTACAGGGAGATACCCTATCAAGAATTCTAATGTTTGGTTGTTCGAGGACTTTGAAACACACAGACGTATTCTTCATTTCTCTAACCTTGTTGTTGCAACAAATATTCATTTGATGAAGTATCATGGTAGACCTCATAACAAGATTTTATGGAAAGTTCGTGAATTTGACCATGAGGCAATACTTGACACAATACGGGTTAGAGTCGATCCTGAAGGCTCACTTGATTGATTTTATGGTTCAAAGTAGAATGATTTTGAGAATTTTGTATATATCGTCGGCGAATTGTTCTATATTCATTTTTTGTATATATAAATGCCCATGAGCTGATTTGTACATGTTTAGGGGCATAATTTTGTATATTTAAATAGCCATGAGTTGATTTGTACATGTTTAGGGGCATAATTTTGTATATTTAAATGGCCATGAGCTGATTTGTACATATTTAGATGTCAAATTTTGTATATTAAAATGGCGATGAGCTGAATCGCACATATTTAAATGCCAAATTTTGTATAAAAGCTCATGGGATGATTTGTAACACATTTTTTTGTATATTTAAATAGCCAAGAGCTGATTTTTCCATATTTAGAGGCAATTTTTTTATAATATGTGACTACGTTTTGTGACTATGTTTTGTGACTATTTTTTGTGACTATGTTTTGAGTTTATGTGATGTGATAAGGTCAATCATGACCATTCTTGATAAGGTCAATCATGAGAATTCTTGATTTTTGTATAATCATGGAGAATTATCTGAGTCATTATTGGGTCATGGGAGTTATAGATTGAGTCTAGATACAATTTGAGCAAAAATTGTCATTATTGTCAAAAAAGTTGCCAAAAAAGTTGTCAAGCAACTTCTACATTGCGTCGGTAGGGTATGGATCTCGACATCCGGCGCTTTGGGAGGCACAAAAGGAGCATGCCTAGCGTAAACTTACCCACCCAGACGCACTCGTGATGTTGGTTTGTGCCCACAATGAACAGAATCAATTCTAGCCTATCTTGCAACTTTGCACTGCATGTCACTGACGGTTTTTGCAGCAGGTGAAAAAATGCTACCATTTGAAAATGGCTCCAAGTTGTCAGAAACTAAGATAGGTGATTATGGAGGAGCCTCACGTGACCCTATAGGTTAAAACAGATTAATCATATGCATCCTGAATTTGGAGAAATAGTCTGTCAAATTTTGAAATTTTTTTGGACTCAGGGCACTTGAGAGATCGCGTCGATAAGGTATGGCTCTCGACGTTCCGACGCTTTGGGAGGCACAACAAGAGAATGTCTAGCATAAACCTGCCCACCCGAACACGCTCATGATGTTGGTTTGTGCCCACGATGAACAAGATGAAATCTAGCCGATCTTGCAACTTTGCATTGCATGCCACTGGTGGTTTTTGCAGCAGGTGAAAAAACGCTACCATTTGAAAATGGCTCCGAGTCGTCAGAAACCAAGATAAGTCATTGTAGAGGAGCCTCACATGACCCTATAGGTTCAAACGGATCGATCATATACATCCTGGATTGCGAGAAATAGTCCATCAAAGTTTGACATGTTTTTGGACTCAGGGCACTTGAGAGATAGTGTCGGTAGGGTTGGCTCTCGACATTCCAACGCTTTGGGAGGCACGACAGGAGCATGCCTAGCGTAAACTTGTCCACCTGGACACGCTCGTGATGTTGGTTTGTGCACATGACGAACAAAATCAATTCTATCCTATCTTGCAACTTTGACAACTTTGACAACTCTGACAACTTTGACAACAACTGAGCAACTTTGACAACAACCAAGCAATGATTACATATTTTATCCAAATGAACCCAAACTTTGACAACAACTGAGCAACTTTGACAATAATTGAGCAACTTATACATCTTTTATCCAAATGACCCCAAACTTTCACAAATGGCTTCAAATGATCATTAATGGTCCCAAATTACCTTATTTAGATAAAACAATGGTAAAACAAGACGAGAACAAAAATTCGACCATTGTGAGCATGAAGGTGCTCTCGCACCATACACATTGATAAATATAAATGAAAGGAATCAAAAGCATCCACTGATTATTACCATGGATCAAATCTGACCATTACCATAGAATTTCATTTTCATTGAAACAAAGAGTTTTGTAGGGTTAATTCAACATTTTAGAAAGTTTATCAAATCATATTCCACAATTGCAATGTTTTATATTATAGATTTTTGTTGTTTATATTCATATTGTTGATTACATAGGCAAATATTCATTTAACTTTATAAAAGGGCACCAAATACAACGAATACACAATAATGAACTCAATAGAAGGAGTTTTGTAGGGTTAATTCAACATTATAGAAAGTTTATCAAATCATATTCCATGACTGCAATGTTTTATATCATAGATTTTTGTTGTTTATATTCATATTGTTGATTACATAGGCAAATAATAATTTAACTTTATAAAAGGGTAGCCACCAAATACAACGAATACACAATAATGAACTCAATACACATTTATTGGATCAAATATCAACATTTATATATATCAAAAAAGGCATGTAGGCCAAGTCAATACAAGTATTACAAAAATGTGGCATATGCCATGTCCAAATTGATATACAATAAAAATGTAGAATATATCTACATGAATTGGTCATTCAATGACCACAACTAACACTATATGATCCTATACTTGTGGTGGATCATCAAAATCAATCCTCTTCGATGCAGTACGCGGCTCTGTAGATGGTTGCAATACCATAATTCAAAAGCCAAGTTAGAATCTTTTTGTCGAAAATAGTTCACAATTATCAAAGTAACTATGCATTTAACTATAATTTATTTGCAATAGAGATGTAGATTACCTCATCTGTTGATCTAGGATCTACTGTCTTCTCTATCTTCTCCTTGTCAGCCTTAGGATTTCTCTTGAATACCTTCTTCAAAGGCTCCAAGTTATGGTTGAACCACGAAGGGGGGGGCTATTGTCAATTAAATACAATCAATACAATGTACTAACATATATACATCAAAAACACTAAAAATCTATAATATAGAGAACAAAAGTGTATTGGAGCTTGAGATGCTTCTCCAATAGATTGAGGAGGGCTCACCATTGATGGAGCAGTTGTCGCTATTACTCGTACGAAAAATGATCAAAGATTAAATACAATTAATTAATGATAAGTATTGTAGGTTAAAAATAATTAATGTAATATATCAAACAAAAGTGTACCGAAGCCTGAAATGCTTCTCTAGTACATGGAGGAGGGCTCGTCATTGATGAAGCAACTATGGATAATTCGTGTATAAAAAATGATAAGATTATAATTTATCACAAGTTCACATGTACACATGCGTGTAATCATCAAATCAAGAAAATAAAATAGAGATACATACCTCCGCCCTCTCTCGATCCTCGGGCATATCAGGTGCATTCAACATATCTACATATCTCAATGGGCATTGTACATATAAAATAGACAAAAAACACTAATCAATCTACAAATCCCAACTAAGACAATTTCAACCTTTTCAAACAATTGTACAACTAAAAATGTGTTCAATTACCTTCTTCCCACGTTTTGGCGTCCTCGAGTATTTCTTTTACTGAGGATGAGGCCTAGACACGGGGGGTACCCTAAAAAAACAAAATTAACGTGAGATATTAGTACAGATAATATTAAACATAATTTAATAAATCTAAAATGAAATGACTTGCATATTCCATCAAAAGAATACATAAAATAAGGTGTACAAAATATGATACAATATAGCCTTGTAGGCCAAAAACGATGGTCGAAAGCGTGACATCAGCAATCTGGGACATTTGGTCCCCTGACAACGCCTACAAATAAAAAATTGTCAAGAATTAAAGAGAGTTAGTATATCTTGTAAATTTGTTGAATTCAAAGTGTACTATTCTATTTTAACATGTTACAAAATTTATACCTCAGACGTCGAAGTTGCCGCTGCAGTAACTATTGGAGGAATATCAGATACCACTGCTGCATCCTGAAATGCATATTATTTGTATCAATTTAAATTGATCTATAAATGAAAATTCATTTACAATTATAAATTTTAAGTGACTAATAAATAAAATGCTATGAATTCAAATCAACACACTTGTGTCTGCGAATGACTGCCAAACAACATGTCGATCAACTCATCCGTCAGTGCCACATCCTCAGTCGTGCGGGTCTGACATCTACTCCCGCAAATCGTGCATTAATGGGATGTGGATCCATCTGCAGTGGCCTCATCATCCGTCTCTGTACATATCCATGAGCAAGTGGCACACACATGTTGAATTGGCTCACTAGCACCACCTGCAGCAACTAATGGCTCATCATTTAGTACAAGAGGGTGTGCTAACTATGTCCAATGTTGGATGATCGCATCAGTCAGTGTTGTGGATGCCTGAAGAGTCTGTAGCTCCATCGACTCTTTCAAGTCTACTAGGACAGTCAAATGCACCTTGGGTTTGGGTGCTAGGGAGTGATGACTCTCCTGGGCTACTCACCTACGTGCTCCAGGTCTATCTTGGGCAAAGCCGCCACCTCTACCATGGAACTCTCTCATGTCAAAATAATTAGGTAGTACATTGAGGACAAACTCACGGTATACTTTCCTCAAAAAATACAATGGAACCTCAAAATTCTTACAAGGTGGTTCATAAAAGACCATCCACCACCTCTGCCAAAAAAGATTCTTCATCTGCACATTGGTACACCAATGTATGGGAAATCTCTTTACATTAAGAGGCAACAACTAACCAGTTCTAGAACCAACAAAAAGGGCACATTTTTGTTGTTTACTAATGTTTTTGTTTTTCACTCCTTCATATGATAACCCACTAGCATAAAATTGACCACACCTATCCTTATAATTTCCCCATTTTGTAATTTGAGTGGAAACTACAGTGGCACCACTAGCTAATGTTTATAGGCTAGTGGCGAGGGATTTATGATGCTCAAGCTCAGATGTTTTCAATTTATTAATCAATCTATTTATTTTAGTTGTGTTTTTCCCTAACTGATTAAGCAATTGCTCATGTGTATGACGTGTACAGTCAAAAGGAGGAGCTCCAGGTGTATTATGTGGGTTTTGTTCGGGGTTTTGAGGAGGTGCATCTTGTTGTTGTTATTGTGGATTTTCAGAATCTAGTTTGTGTAACAAAAAATAAAAAACCCTAATCAAAATAAACAAATTTAAATTAAAAATGTAAAAAAAATTGAACAAATGCGAAAAAAAAAAAATCAAACAAACCAAACCTTGATCCATGGCATTTGAGTGAGAAAAGAGTGAGCCCGTGCGCAGTTTAGTGAGAAAAAAACATAATTATCAACTCGCAGCTACATGAAAAGTAAAACACAGTCGGCCAAAAAAACAAATTATTGACAGGTACCGCATACGCGCTATTTTAGGACTTAAAACCACGTACAGGGTGCTAAATCCTAAAGCAGTGCGTACGCAGTCATTTTTGTAAAGGAACCTCGTACACACTTTTGTCCCTTTAGGCTCGGGAACAACAAACCTTAGCGCGTACAAGGTGATTTGAATTTTTAGTACCGCAATCGCGGTGCCTGTTTTTTCAAGTTTTTTTAGGTGTGTATCCACTTTTCTACACACCATCTTTGTGCACTTACCCCTATCTCTATAAATTTTCATACCAAAGATTTGTTTTGCTGCACCCAAATCCTTCAAAGAAAATGATTTTGCTAACTGTTGTTTTAACTCTTTAATGTGATCCATATTAAACCCCGCTACAAGTATGTCATCAACATATAAACATAAAATAATGTAACTATCATTATCCAAACTCTTAAAATAAACACAATGGTTAGAATTACACATGTTGTAGCCTTGTTCAACCATAAAACTATCAAATTTCAAGTACCATTGTCGAGGTGCTTGTTTCAAGCCATATAAACTCTTCTGCAATCTGCACACCAATATCTCTTTATCTTTGACCTCAAATCCTTGGGGTTGTTCCATATATATCTCCTCCTCCAAATCACCATGGAGAAAGGTAGTTTTCACATCTAGTTGTTCCAAATGCAAATCTTCAACAGCCACAATACTTAAAACAATACGAATAGACGACATCTTAACAACTAAAGAAAAAATCACAGCAAAATCAATGCCTTTTTTCTATGCAAATCTTTTAACAACTAACCTGGCTTTAAATCTATGCTTATCTCCATCTTTCTCTTTCATCTTATAAACCCATTTGTTTTGTAAAGCCTTTTTACCTACATGCAACTTACATAATTCCCAAGTCAGATTTTTGCGCAAGGAGTCTATTTCTTCTTTCATGGCAAGCTCCCTCTAAACCTTCGTATCCACCTACATAGCTTCATCATATCCTTTTGGTTCACCAACATCTGTTAAAAAATTAGAATACAAAAAGGGAGAGAACCTATCAAGAGGTCTACTTAGCCTTGTTGACCGTCTAACATTCACTGGAGTTGTGATATTTTTGGTTGTTGTTGCGGAGCATGAGGAACCCTTGGAACATCACTATCTGGAATATCATCTAGCACAACAAAATCCTTTTCTTTCTTCTCATGTTGATGTAGTTGATTTTTGTACAACACCTTCTCATTCAATGCAACATCCCTGCTTCTTACAATTTTTAGATTTTCAGCATCCCAAAGCCTATAACCAAATTCATCAATTCCATATCCAACAAAAAATATATTTTTTTGATTTTTCATCCAGCTTGATTTTGTTTTCATGATCTACATGTGCAAATGCTTCACATCCAAAGGTTTTGAGAAAAGAATAACTCGCCTTCTTACATGTCTATGCTTCCTCTGGAATACCACACCCAAAAGAGCTGAAGGACCTCTATTAATTAAATATACAGCAGTATTGACAACCTCTACCCACATGTTTAAAGGCAGCTCGACATGCAATCTTATGCTCCTTGCACACTCCATTATTGTCTTATTCATGCGCTCAACCACTCCATTTTCTTGTAGAGCCCTTGGAACCATTTTTTGTCTATGAATTTCATTAAAGGAACAATAATCCTCAAATTCTTTGCTGCAATACTCACTACCGTTATCAGATCTGAGACATTTTAATCTTTTACCTGTCTCATTTTCAACCAAGGTTCTCTATTTCATAAATGTTTCAAATACATCAGATTTACCGTAAGAAAATAAATCCAAACCTTCCTAGTTGCATCATCTATGAATGTAACATAATACTAAGAGCCACCGAGAGAAGATACCTAAGCCATTCCCCATACATTTGTATGCACAAACTCCAACTTTTCATCTTTCTTTTCCTTCTCGTCCTTGAGAAAACTAACTCTCTTTTGTTTTCAATACACACAAATTTCACAGAAATCCATATTAATGCACTTCAGACTTGGTAAAGCTTTTTAGAATGAAGTACCTTCATACCTTTTACACTCATATGTCCAAGTCTGTTGTGCCACAGTGTTGTCTCAAAACCTGCAGCAACTGTTTTAGTCTCTTCCTACGAATCTGTAGCAACTATTCTTGTATTTGTTTGGTTTTTCTCTACAACAACTAAAGTAGAAGGAACAATATGGACTGTACAAATATATAAGGTACCTACTTTCACACCTTTTGCTACTATCAAGGCACCTCTTGAAACCTTCCAATTTTTATCATTAAAAGTAACTGTGCAACCTTCATCACCTAGCTACCTTGCTGAAATTAAATTCCTACTCAGCCTTGGAACGTGCCTTACCTCTTGTAGTAGTCAATGATTCCCATTTGTAACTTAATCTTAATTCTTCCCTTTCCAATAATCTGACAAGGTTTATTATCTCCCAAATAAACCAACCCAAAATCCTCTTGGACATAATCAAGATAATAACTTCTATGGGGCATAGCACAAAATGAGGCCCCTGAATCTAAAACCCATGAATCATCAATTTATCTAGGGAAAGAATCAAAGCAACATCTTCATATTTATTACTTACCACATTCACCTCCTTATTACCTTCTTGTTTGTCTCCTTCTTTATTCTTCCGAGACCAGCAATCTTTCTTCAAATGACCCGGTTTCCCATAGTACCAACAATCTTTCGATCCTTTGGATTGGGATCTTTTGTCCTTTGATTTTCCTTGTGACTTCCCAAGACCTCCAGAACCTTTTCCTCTCTCCTTTGATATGCCTCTACTTTCTGTATTCAAAACACTACCTCATGTGGATCCACCTGATCTTTTCCTATGAATTTCCTCACTCAGAATAACACCAACAACATCATCAAATTTTAGGGTATTTGAACTAGAAACAAAGTTAGTAACCATCCTTACCAAACTATTATAGCTTTCAGACAAAGAACGTAATATCAGAAGAACTCTAACTTCTTCATCAAAATTTACCTTTAGAGAATTCAACTAACTAGTAATCGTATTAAACTCATTTAAATGTTCTTTCACAGATCCACCTTCAATCATTTCAGATTAAACAAACGCTTCATGAGAAATGCCTTATTTGAGGCTGAGGGTTTTTCATATAATTTAGCCACTGTCGACATCAGTTCTGCAGTCATTGTTGCTTTTGTTATATTGAATGCAAAAGATGGTGCCAGGCACAACCAAATGGTTCCCAGTGCCTTTCTTGGTTGTTCCTTCCAACGGCCTCCATAAATCCTTCTAATAGACACAATCCTCCATCTGCATCTTCCATAACTAATAGTTTTGCCCATTGAATTTTTCTACCTTCAATTTACCCTCATCTTCCATTGCTCCCACTTAACCATGAGACTCCCACTCAACCGTGAGACCTTCCTACAAACGATAATCGAACACAACCCGCTTTGATACCACTTGTTAGGAATTGCATGAAGAAAATAGCAATTATATACAAATAAATATTAAACATAGGAATGAAAAACACATAAATAATAACAGAGAGGAGACAATTTTAACATGGTTCGCCCAAACTCAGGCTACGTCCACCAAATAGACAGTCTAATATTATTATCCAATAAATTGAACCGATTACAACCAACAATCCCTTACAACTCAATACTGTTGGAAAATGCTACAAAATTCTCTACTGAAAGCCCTAACCCTTAGCCGTTTTATCAAGACTTATGTCAGTTACAAAATTAGGGTTACAATATGTTAGCCAATAGAAAAATAACACCAAACGCCTTCATAAAATAATAAAAGTCGTTTGGGCCCACGGGGCATTGCCCCTCGACCCCGCCTTGTATCGCAATAGGGAGCGCGCCAAGAGCATTGCCCTTGGACCCCGCAAGGAAAGCTGGCCCTTGACCCCGCCTTGGAGACGTTGCCCCCAAACTCTCGTTAAATAATTTGGGGGGAAATTGCGCCAATAGAGAAAAATTAACCTCTGAGTCTGATTACGCTCCATATAACAACACATAAAACAAAAACTATAGTAACTAGTAAACTAACAATAAACTCTAAGAAAGACACTACACGTGACTAGAATGCTTAACACCATACCCTACTTGAAGCAGCACATTTTTCTATTCATTCATCAAGAACTTAAAGATTTCCTTGTAAATTCCTTCTTCTTCACTAGTCTTGCCCAACACCTTCTCCTGCATAAGACATAGGGAGGTCGTAGAACTATGCATAACCCATAAACTAAACTTAGTGATACTGCCCATCTTCTTTTCAAGGTCAAGAACCTTAGTCTTCAGCATCTACAATTCAGCTTTCATCTCCTCCAACTTCCTGTCTATGGATTGACCATTAGTGCAGCTACCACTAGCATCAATCTCCTTAACATCCTCCTCTTCCATTTTGATATCACTCATTGGGTTCACCTATTCCTCCAAATTTCCATCAGACACATGTGTAGAATTATTATTGGCATATTTTTCAAGGTTCTCATCCTAATCACCCCCACCGCCACCTTCCACATTTTCCTCCTCCTTCTCCTCATTTTCCTTTCCTTATTCCTCATCCACCTCATAATCATAATCCACCAGTCTTCATATGTTTTAGAAATGCATGTATTATATTTTTTAATATATTTTGATTTATATATACAAGGTTATTTTATACTTCATTTTATATGCAATGAAAATTAAATAGCACATATACGCATACTTAGTGATCAATTTTTAAGATGTGCCCATTTAAAAATTTCATAGAAAAAACTATTAAAAGAAGAAAAGAAAACCTTCCACGTGCTACATGCTTATAAATAACTTTTCACTAAAAGGTTTTCAAGAATACTTAATGAAACTAAAAAAAGGAGGTACACAACCAATACTATCTTAGATTTTATTGGCAATGATTTATAAATTATATTCTTCAAGCAATAATTCTTGTTCATATCACAACTTGAAATTTTGAGTGTAGAGAATCAAATTACATCTTGAAGTTTAGTTTTGACTAATTATAGGAAAAAGGTGGCCACTTAAGGCCCTTCTTTGACCCGCCATTTCCATGAACTTGCCTTTGGATGAATTTATTATGTGTCCTCTACCTCTAGTCTTCCTATTCATAAATCAATTTAGCTTATAATAATTTTGCACCAAATCAAACATTTGATAAGTGTTGTTCTTTCGTGGTCTTTATGATATGGTTAGATATTTGGAGGGTTTGATTTCTTCTTGAATCTATCATTTAATGAAATGTGACATTCAATTATTGATAAAATTAATAGGAAAGTTTCAAAGTTATACCTAGGTATTCTCTCTAAGTAGAAGGTTTCAATTTTGTCAAAAAATTCTATATATTCTTATGTAAGCTTATATTATGGCGATATCATGTTTCTTGTTAGATTATTTCTCACACATTGTTAACATTTATATAACGGAATGCATTTCTTATCATATGTTGATATGGGTAAAGGTAAAAGGAATATTGTAATTTAATTTGACTGCTATAAACATATGATAGTTTGTGGCTTAAGATTGAAACATCTTAGTCTTTAAGAGTACCTCGCGTTGTGTAGCATCCTAAAATTGCACCCCATGCAATTTTGACCGCATTTGGGGCCCTCACCTTAGCGTTCTCATCCTCATGCTTGAGCAAGACATATTTGTGCCTCCCCCATGCAACCAAGCTTCAGTTTTCCATCTTGCACCTTGCATAGCCACTTGTTCCTGACCCAATTTGGGGTAGGACCAGGGTGCCACGTCCTGGTCCTCCCTAATTAGGACCCATTTTGCCCCCTGGGCCCTATATCAAATTTGAGTGGGAAAACAATTCTTCATGTCGGCCCATGTCAAAAAATTAGAATGTTTGATGACAGGTAAGTATATAAGGAGGTCTCCTCTCTCATTTTGAGATAGCATGATATAGCATCATAACAAGCATAAGGAGCATATAGGCGAGCAAGGTGGAGAAGGAAAGGAGACTACATCAAGCATTCAAGCATTCTTTAAGGTTGCATATTCTTCATTGGAGAAACATTACATCATTCATTTGCAAGCATGTGTGTGTGTGTTAGAGTTTTGTCATGTTCATGCCATTTCATACGACATATGTGATTACATTCAAGAAGCAAAACATCATTATCAGCCATTGCAGATCTAAGGTATACCTTTTCATTATTTACTTCAATATTTGCAACACTTCAATCAAAGTTGATTCCTCAATTGGGGTTTGACTTAGGCAAACCCCTATTCCCAACACATTTCCCTTTCTTCCAGTGTGCAAGAAAAAGGTGTGCAGTTGTACTCTTGGAAATAAGCTTCAAATGCATAGATAGAAAAACCCTTTTCAACAATCCAAAATTTCAGAGGACCAAGAGGGGGTGCCACGATCCCTTCTATTCTTGGCAATTTTTGCAGGGCAGTTCCAAATCAGCTCACATTACTCGTATCCAAGTGCACAACAAATCTTGAACTTATAGCTCATTGTTTCTACATATTTTGTCTCCAATTCCAGCATTCTACTTATTTTCAAAATTCAACATACAAAAGAGGAAAACCCAAATCAATCCAATCCACTCAATATTCAGACCTTGTCTCATTTAGGATTGGATCTAGTGAATTCATCTCCTCTTTTGAATGTAAAGTCCTCTAAATGAAAATTGTCTTAATAATTTCTTCTTTCCATGTGGTGAATTTGTTAAGCTCAAATTTTCTACTTTACATTTTGGTGAACTCGACTCCTTACACCATTAATTCTGATTTTTGTTTTCAAATCTAAGTGTATGCATTTTAAAATTCAAATTTTCATTTACAAGTTTGATTTCCTTGCAAATTTTAAAAATTTAGAGGTTAATTTAACTAAAACCCTAATTTTTAAATTCAAAATTGAGCTTGTGATTTGTTTAATTTGGATAAATTATTTCAAATATGAGTACTTTTTCAATTTCAAAATTCAAATTTTCATCTACAAGTCAAATTTCTCAATTAAATTTTAAAAATTAAGTGGTTAATTTCAAAAACCCTAATTTTAAAAATTTTAAAAATTGAGCTTGTGGGTTGTTTAAATTTTGAATTTCACACTTCAAATTTGGTTGTTAATTTCAATTCCAATTCAAAATTGTAATCTTGGATCAAATTTAAATTTTAAAATTAAGTGGTTAATTAAAAAAACCCTAATTTTTAAATTTAAATTAACCTTGTGCATTTCCCAATTTTGCATTGGTTATCTCAATTTCCAAAATCCAGTCCTAGATCTAATTTAAAATTTTAATTTTAAAATTAAGAGGTTCTTTTTGCAAATCCCTAATTTTCAATTTAAATTTCTTGTGGAAAATTTCAAATTTAAATTTTAAAATTAAGTGGTTAATTAAAAGAGTCCTAATTTTTAGATTTAAATTGATTATTTCAATTCTCAAATTCCAAAATTTCAATTTTCAATTTTAAAATTAAGAGGTTATTTCACAAGGCCCTAATTTTTAAATTCAATCTCTTTTGGATAATTTTAATTTTAAATTAAGAGATTATTTTTACATAATCTTAATTTTAAATTTAAATTTCCTAGAGAATTACATTAGAGAATTACATTTTATTCTTTCAATTGGCTCATTTAATTGAATAATCATTTTTTGTCTAAAATTTTGCATTATTCAATTATTTTGCAAGTTCCAAAACTCAAATCTCAACTTCTAAATTTCATATTTCATTTCATATTTTTCAAAATAAAAAAAAATACAAAAAAAAAAGTTTTAAAAAAAATCTTGTTTTATGCATTTTGTGTGTTTGCATGCTTTAGTTCATTTCATTGCAATAGTTAGCATTTATTTTCAAAATGTCAAATTACTCTTTGCAAGATTATTGTGCCTTTGAGAATCCATTTGCTTATAATGACTATCATTTTGAAGAGGTATATAGTAGAGAGGAACTTGAGGAGGCCCTTGATGGTTTCCTTTACCCTAAGCCTTCTAACCCGTCCTTTTGCAAAAGGTTAATCAACATAATGTGTAATCCATTTAGTAGTGATGTGATGGATGAAACTTAAATGATGACTTCATTCCTCTGTCTAAATCATCCTCTAAATCTCCAACAATTCACAAGGATATTGTCATACATGACAATCCGCTTTATGAGCATTTACCTTCTATCAATCTTATTTATGAAGAAGCTTTTGTGATAAAAGAAGTTGATGTGGTGGACAATCTTCTTTATCAAGCTTTACCTTTTAGAGATGATACCCTAATAAACCATGATAATTTCTCTCCTAAATATTCTCTTGTTCATGAGGATACTTTGGTGAAAGAAAAGATTATTAACACTTCTTTTACAACTCTTCCTCTTAAGGATGAAGTTTTGAAAATTGATGTTGATCTTTCTCCTAAAATGTGCCTCTCCCATTAGAATATCTTAAAGCAAGAGGATGGTATCATAAACACCTTTCTTGATGTCACGTTACCTTCCATTCATGGTATCTCTCCTAGAGAAGAAGTATTGATGGACATTGATTTACCCTCTCCCAAATTTGGTTCTACAAATGAGGGCACATTGGTGCAAGAAAAGGTTATAAACACTTCTTTCAAAGATATCCCTCCTAAAGATGAATCTTTTAAGAATGATGTTCATCCTAAAATATACCTCCTCCATGACAATAATTTGGCACAAGAAGATGAAATCATTAGCAATTTCCTTAATGCTCTCCCTTCTGAATATGTATCATTGGAGAACAAAGAGATCAATCAAGTCAATACCATTCATGTTTCTAGTTATGAGAAGCCTAAACCCAAGGAACCTCCCAATATCCTAAAAGTTGCAAAATACATATGTGAAGATGTTATGGAAAGACAGCTAGAACAAAAATATGGTTTCGAAATACATCAAACATTTAATGCTTGTGTCAAAAAGAAAGATCCTAATATTCTTCTCACTTCTCTTTCTTCCCCCTCTCACCCTAAGAAGGGCATTGATAAGGATCTTGTTGAGAAACTCCATGGTATGTTAGCAAAGATCTCCCTTTGGGACTTGATTCAAACATCCCCTTCATACCATAGGTTGATCCAAGAAGCCTTTCATAAAGTTGTTCCTCATCTTTCTTCTAAACCAAATGATATCACATTCTCACCAGACGAATTGCCTTCTATAGAGGTTAGAAATAGAGATGATCCCCTTATGATTACTCCTATCATTTATAGTCAAAACATAAAAGGTACCTTAATTGATAATGAGTCAACACTTAACATTTGTCGTGTTGACTTATTAGACAAGATAAGTTGTGATCATTCTTTTATTCAACTCAACCCTCTTTGTGTTCGTGGCTTTGATAATGTTCCTAGAGAGATGCTTGGTATAGTCATATTACCTATCAAAGTAGGACTTGTGACTTTAACTACTACTATTCATGTCATGCCCAACCATCTTAATTATAACCTTCTTCTAGGCAGACCATGGATTCGTGCTATGAAAGCAGTCTCTTGTAGTCTTCATCACACAATCAAATTCATATATCACAATGAAATTCACACAATCAAGGTTGATCCTAATCCTTATGATTTTATTCATGGTGAAGTAGGATGCATTTCTCCCTTTAATGCTATGATTCCTTCAATAACACAATCTCCTATTAATGATGCTTCCGTAGTGATGCAGGAGCATCCCCGGTTCATAGAAATCTTGCATCAACCAAAAATATTTTCCTTTATGTTTTGCTTTATGTTTGTAGTTTCATCATTTCTTTATGTGTGTCTCAGATTTGGCTCACTGGATCATGTAGAGTTGGATTCTACTTGAATACTTGATCATCTTCCTTATTCCTAAACCGACGAGCATTTGCATCTTTTTCCGGCAACTTATCGCTATCGATTTCCATGACAGTTTCCTGTTACCCGTTGACAATTTCCTATTACCGGTTGCCTAGACCTATTTGCATTGGTGATCTACCGGACCCCTTTCGTAGCTTGCAGAGCCCTGAGCATTGATTCTAATATTCCTTGGCGTGTGGCCGACCTTTTCCCACGATCTACACTTCATCCTTTGGATTTTCAAAAGGAATATTTTAGCAGCCGACCTTGTTGATTTTACACGTTAGGTCTTGTTCTTTGGGTTTTGATCCCTTTTTGGACCGACCGAATCCTCTTAGATCGTATAAATCATTGTAATTGAGAATTAGAATGTAATCAAGTAGTTAGACAGAGCGTAGAAGATAGATCTTAAGATGAAGGTCCCAGTTGTGACCTATTTGTACTTTGAGCATGTTTTAGCAGGCCTGTGAGCCGGTTTCTGTAACCTGGTTGTTACCGGTTGGTTGTAATCAGTTTTAATGAAATAAAAAAATCTATTTTGCATTGCCTCTATCATATATTTATGTTTTTGTTGTGTTTACTTTTGCTGACCGGGCCGCATTGATCTCTTTGAGGTCCCCCCTAACCAGTGACTACTTCAAGTGGTATCAGAGTGAGTTTTTGTTCCAGAGGTTGTGTCCTGAGATTTTTGTTGTAGGGTGGAAGACTATGGATCCGACTTGCAGTTGTACAGGACTGCCGTAAACGATGGCGCGAAGAGTAATTAGGAACGGCGGAGCATGTGGGAATGCAAACCCTGCTATGATGGAAATGTTGTGAGGTATAGCAGCCCGGTTGGAAGCGGTGGAGACAACCCAGAGAAGAGGCCGACACATCGAAGATGTAAGTGAAGATGAAGGAGAAGAAGCCCCGACAGAACAAGTAAACCCACCGGCAGTTGATCTAGATCAAGAAAGTTTTTTAAGGGTTTTGAGTAGGGCGAATACTAAACCTTATTTTACCCCACCAGAATATGATGGAAAGTTGGATTCGGATGAATTGATGGATTGAATCTCGGAGATGGAGAAATATTTTAATTTTGAAAACACTACAGAAGAAAAGAAGGTGAAATATGCATGTACCTGATTGAAAGGTCATGCATCTCTTTGGTGGGAGCATTTGCAGGTTGATAGAGAGAGAAGAGGTAAAGAGAAGATCAAGAGATGGGATCGGATGGTTGCTAGGTTGAAATCAAAATTTATAATAGTTGATTATTAAGTGAATCTCTTCTAGAAGTTGCAAAATTTGAGACAGAAGGAATCTAGTGTGAAGGAGTACACCGAAGCATTTTACAAGTTTCATATCAGATCCAGACATGTTGATGATGAAGTTGAACAAGTTGCAAGATATTTGAATGGATTGTGGGTGTCTATACAAGGTGAACTTAGTTTGATCAAAATACAGAGTGTTAAAGAGGCTTACCGATATGCCCTAAAGGTAGAAGAAAAGTTAAACAAAAGACATGAGCAGAGGTAGAGAGGCAGAGGTGGAAGGTTTACTGAAGGAAGATTTCAAGGAGGAAGAGGATATACCGAAGGTAGAGGAACCTATACAGATCAGAACAAGGACAAGGAAGTAAGCAAAGAAGGTAATTCATAACGGAAAGATGATAGAAATTTCTACCGGATGGCTACTTGAATGAGAATTTTGGAAGACAAGACGAGAACATTTAGAGGAACTTGCTATAAGTGTGGAGGAGAAGGGCATTGTTCTTTCGAGTGTAAGAAGACATAGAATACTAGAAGAGCAGTAGTGGTGGAAGAAAACCCCACCGGATCAGATAATAAACCTGACGATGGAGAATTGTTGATGATGAGGAGAGCTTTGTGTCATGTCGAGAGAGATGAAGAACCCTTGTAGAGGAAGAACTTGTTCAAGACTACATGTAAGGTATCTAGTAAGTATTGTAAAGTTTTTATTGATAGTGGTAGTTCAGATAATCTTGTTTCGGAAGAGATGGTGAATAAGTTGAATTTGGAGAGATTGAAACACCCTAAGCCTTATCAGATAGCATGGATTCAGGATGAACATAAGTTGTTAATAAGTGAGCAATGTTTGGTGAAACTAAAAATTGGGAATTATCATGATGAAGTCTTGTGTAATATTATGCCTATGGATATTTGTCATCTTTTGTTGCGTAGACCTTGGCAACTTGATAGATAGGAAATACAAGATGGGAGGAAGAATACATACACTATTGTGGCCAATGGGATGAACCAAACCTTGTTGCCATTGGAGGAACCTTTACAGAGTGAAGTTTGTACGAATGTTAGAATCTGTTTGGTAGATGGAAGGAAATTCTTGGATGGATTGAGACATGAGAATGTGTGTTTTGTCTTAATTCATAAAAACACTGAGAATCTGGAGCATGAAGAGGAACAACCGGAAGAGATAAAATATTTGCTGACAGAATATGAAGACATCATTTCAAATAATGTACCTGATGGATTGCCACCTGTGAGAAGTATCAGTCATTCCATGGACCTAGTTCCCGGAGCTAGTTTGCCTAACAAAGTTGCACACCAGATGACACCGGCAGAGAATGAAGAACTGAATAGACAAGTGCAGGAGTTGTTGAAGAAAGGTTTGACTAGGGAAAGTCTGAGCCCTTGTGCAGTGCCAGTAGTATTAGCACCTAAGAAGAATGGAGAGTGGAGAATGTGTACCGATTCCATAGCAATAAACAAAATCACAGTGAAACATCGGTTTCCTTTGCCTAGGATGGATGACATAATGGACTGTTTGAGTGCAGCCAAATACTTTACAAAGATAGATTTAAAGACTGGATATCATCAGATCAAGATTAGAGAAGGAGATGCGTGGAAGACAACATTCATGACAAATGAAGGACTGTATGAATGGTTTGTGATGCCTTTTGGGTTAACTAATGCAAGGAGTACTTTCATGAGGCTAATGATTGAGGTATTGAAGAAATTATTGGGTAAGTTTGTTATTGTATATTTGAATGACATTCTAACTTTCAATAAGACAAAAGAAGAGCATTTGTTGCATTTGAGACAAGTTTTGCAGAGGTTGAGAGAACAAAAGTTGTTGATAAATATTAAGAAGTGTACTTTCATGAAGGATGAGTTAGTCTATTTGGGATTTGTGATATCTGAGGATGGTTTGAAGATGGACCCTGAGAAAGTAAAAGCAATTGTTGAGTGGCCTACACCGGAATGCATTGGAGAGGTAAGATCATTTCATGGATTGGCTAGTTTCTACCGGAAATTCATCTGAAATTTCAGTTCAGTTTGTAACCCTATGACTGAGACCATGAGAGAAGATCGAAAGGAATTCAAGTGGACCACCAGAGCAAACAAAAGTTTTGAACTATTGAAGCAGAAAGTGACTAAGCAGCCTGTGTTAGCTTTACCATATTTCAATAAAGTATTTCAAGTGAATTGTGATGCAAGTGGAATAGAAATAGGAGTAGTAGCTTATTTCAGTGAGAAATTGAATGATGCCCGGAGGAGATATTCAATGTATGATAGAGAGTTTTATGCCATAGTTCAAGCCTTGAAGAAGTGGAGACATTACTCGTTGCTTAAGAAGTTTGTGTTGTATATAGATCATCAAGCTTTGCAATATTTGAATAGTCTGAGTAAGTTGAATCAAAGACATATGAGATAGGTAAAAAATTTGTAGAGTTACGCCTTTGTGTTGAAGCATAGAAATGGGAAATCTAACAAAGTTGTTGATTCATTGAGTAGGAGAAGGAATTTGCTGACAGAGATGAGAGTGACAGTATTAGGATTTGAGAAATTGAAGACTTTGTATGATGATGACCTGGATTTTGCAGAACCTTGGGGAGCATGCAGAGAACCGGTTATGGTAGATAGAAGCAAGTGGTTGGATTACTTCATTCAGGTTGGGATGTTATTGAGAGGAGTTCAGTTGTGCATACCTAAGAGTTCTATATGGAAGAATTTGATAAAGGAGAAACACAGTGGAGGATTAGTCGAACATTTTTGTATTGACAAAACAATAGCATTGGTGAGTGAGCAGTACTTTTCGCCCCAGATTCATAAGGATGTTAATAAATATGTGCATAGTTGTAGAATTGGTCAAGTTGCAAAGGGTAGTAGTCAAAATGTGGGATTATATAAACCTTTGACAGTACCAGTAAGACCTTTGGTGGATATAAGCATGGATTTCATACTTGGATTGCCTAAAACACCGAGAGGAAATGATTCTATATTTGTGGTAGTGGATAGATTCTCGAAGATGGCTCATTTCATACCTTGTAATAAGACATCAGATGCATTACATGTAGAAGACCTATTTTTCAAGGAAGTAGTGAGATTGCATGGATTATCTAAGAGCATAGTTTCAGACACAAACACTAAGTTTGATGGCTATTTTTGGAGAATACTTTGGAAGTAGATGAAAACAGATTTGAAGTTCAGTTCTACTTTTCATCCATAGACTAATGGACAGACAGAAGTAGTTAACCAGAGCTTGGGAAATTTGTTGAGATGTTTAGTTGGAGATAAAACCGGAAGTTGGGATTTGATTCTTGCACAAACAAAATTTGCCTACAATAATTCGGTAAATAGAAGTACCGGAAGCACACCTTTTGAGATTGTTACCAGAGTGCATCCTACAGGTATATCAGAATTAAGAGATATTAGCAGTGAAGACCAGAGAAGTTCAGAAGCAGAAGACTTTGCAAATCACATGGCACCCTTGCATATTCTGGTTAAGCAGCAATTGGAGGACATGAACAACAAGTATAAGAAGAAGGCAGATGAGAAGAGGAGACATAACGAATTTGAAGTTGGAAATGAAGTGATGGTATATCTAATAAGAAAAGAAAGGTTCCCAGTTGGAACTTATAACAAATTGCAGATGAAAAAGTTTGGTCCTTGCAGGATTTTGAGGAAGTTCAGTTTTGGGAATGCATATGAAGTGGATTTACTAGATAGTCTGAGTATTTCGCCTGTGTTTAACATAGCAGATCTTCATGAGTATCATGAACCAAAATTCGGTGAGGACAATATTGCACACTTGGAGAAACAATTACCCTGGAAGGAACCGAATCAGATTGAAAACATTTTGGATAGTATGATTGGACATAGTACTCGGAGCAGATAGTATAAGGAGAATCTTGTGAAATGGAAAGACAGACTAGTTGAAGATTCATCTTGGATTTCTCAGGCAGAGGTAGACCGCCTTGGTTTTCCTCTGACCCCAGCAAAGTGAGAGACCCACTTTTTCAATATCATCGAATGTCTGATGCAAGAGCATCCATGGTTCATAGCAATCTTGCATCAACCAAAAAAAAAATTGCTTTTTGTTTGTAGTTTCAACATTTCTTTCTGTGTGTCCTGGATTGGCTCACCAGATCCTGTGGAGTTGGATTTGTTGGCATTGTACTGTCATTGATGTCAACTGGTATGCAGACAGAAGTATTATCTACCAGTAAGCAAGAAAGGGACAACAAAAGGAACATGACCACCGGTATGCAAGGAGGTGTATAGTCAACCGGTAAGGATGACAACCAGTAAGCGAGAAAAAGAGGTAGAGTAAAGAGCTCCTATCAGATGGACATGTGTCTGAGTTTGGTGATAGGGCTAATGTGTCTCAACTGGCAGAACAGTGAAGTGCAGGTATGAAGGTTAACCAGGTAAAGCATCACCGGTAGAATAAGATAACCAGTAGTGTAAGGTTGCATGTTTAGTCGATGATTGAGTCTAAACCGACACAATGGACTGAGCTGAGTTGGATGCTGACTAAGATACCGCGTGGTCTCTGAGTGGCAAGTGAACAATGCATCATCGAAGTAGTCGATGATTGGTAAGACATTTAATGCAATCTGCATAAATCATGGGATGATGATAAAGGTTTGCGGCTCGAAGCAGAATGACAGAATAAGATTGAGATTGGTGATGTAAGGATCGATGCAGGACGTCGAGTAGCAGATCAGATTTGGTGAGGATAACATCCAGAGCATTTATGGTGATTGACAGATGTAGGGTTGGTGATCAGTTTGCAGGTTGTTGAATATAGTAAGCATGTTCTAGAAGGAATGGAAATGGCAGTGAAGCTTGATTTGTTGTAGGTTGTCAATCATGGAGAGGAGATCCGATGTGATTG
Organism: Cryptomeria japonica; assembly: GCF_030272615.1. Lineage (NCBI taxonomy): Eukaryota > Viridiplantae > Streptophyta > Pinopsida > Cupressales > Cupressaceae > Cryptomeria > Cryptomeria japonica. Next base: position 709,501,298 of record NC_081414.1, read on the forward strand.
ATATGGTTCGTGGTAGGTAGAAGAAACCCTAACTGCAGATAGTTTGAACCTCATTCTGGCGGGAAAGCTTATGTATAAATATGCAGATTGAAGATGTGATGGATGATGCCAGTTGCGAGAAGAGAGTGTGCTTGAGAAAGAAGAGAGATAACCAGTCTGAGAATTCATCGCAGAAGATTGAAGTAACTAAGAATTTGAATCAGAACCAGTAGGAGAGAGTTAACCAACAATAAGGACTAAACCGGTAAGAGGCAGAGTGACTGGTGAATTGTTACAGTGTGTAAAAGACAAGTAAACCAGCAGTGATTGAGCTGGTAGGAAGGCATCAAAGAGTAATAGAGTGCAAGGTGAGGATCAGAGGAAGTCAAGAGAAGCAGAGGCTGGCCAGTAAGGGGTCAAAGTGAGTGAATAGTGAACCGGTAGCAAAAGAAGCAGTGAGACGAAATAACCGGTGGAGTCTATTCATTGGAGGTGTTACAAAATCCATTTGTAACAAGGTGTTTTCATTGTAATAAATTATATTTCATTGTATATCACTGCGTTGGTGCTCGGTGTAAGGGTTGGTGCTCTTTTGGGTTGGTTCCCATAAAATTAGAGGTTGGTGCTCCTTGGGTTGGTGCCCTAAATCTTTGTAATATTGTGTTTTATTGTGAGGTTGGATTCAAGCAGTAGACTCCAGCAGCATTTATCACCGAGGTTTTTCCCACGTTGGATTTTCCTCGTATATCAGGTGTTGTTAGATGCATTCTTTGTGTGTTTGATTACTAATGTTTTCATTACTTTACCGGTTGCACACACATAGTTGGAAATTGTTTGAAATCACTGATTCATCCCCCCTCTCAGTGACATTGTGTTATACAATTGGTATCAGAGCATTAGGTTCTCGGTTGGTTAAAGATTTCTCTAGCTTGGGTAGATTATGGTCTAAGAACACAATGGCAAGAAATGAGTCCTCCTCCTCCAAAACTCCCATGTTTGATGGAACCAACTATGCCTTTTAGAGCAGAAGAATGGAAACTTATCTATCCTCCCTAGGCTTTGATGTTTGGATGTCGGTTAAGAATGGGTATGTTGTCCCTAGTGTTACTCCTACAGATCTGGATGCTAAGGAGTATGAAAACAATGCAAAGGCTAAACATGTTATTCTCAGTGGGCTGTCAGATAATAAGTTTGTCAAAGTTATGCGTTGCTCATCCGCCAAGGAGACTTGGGATAAGCTGCAGAGATTATTTGAAGGAGATGTCAAGGTCAAGGAGGCCAAGTTGCAAACACTAAGAGGTCAGCTTGAAGGCTTAAAGATGAAAGATGAAGAAAAGATTGCAGACTACCTTCACAGAGTTGATGAAACTATGAATACCATCAGAGGACTGAGAGAGGAAATAGTTGATGAAGTTATTGTCAAAAGGTGCTTAGATCACTCACATCTAAGTATGATACTAAGGTCTCTTCTATAGCGGAAGCCAAGGATCTGAAAATCTTTTCAATGGATGAGTTATTTGGCTCTCTAACTACTTATGAGATGAGGACAACCGGTGAAAGAAACTCAAAGAAAGAGGTTGCATTCAACTCCATCAAAAAGGGCAAGAAAGAAATTTCTCATGGTGAATCTTGTGAAGACTCGGATATAGAGGTGACAAACTTTGTGAGGAAGCTTAAAAGAGGATCTGGTAAGCATAAAGGAAAACTACCTCTCAATTGTTTTAACTATGGTAAAATAGGACACTTTGCTACAAAATGTCCCTATGGTGAAACTGGTGGAGATGAGCAAAAGAGTTCTGACAGATCTCCCGGTAAGGATAGAAAGAAGAAGGTCTACCGGTAAGAAAGAAGAATCTACCAAAACCAAAACAGTCTATATACCTTTGAAGATGATGCCACAAATGAAGAAAATGCATCAGAAGATGACTGCCATGAGGATGAAAGAGAAGTTAATCTCTTTATGGCACTAGATGAACCAGTTGTTGAAGGTGAGGAAGATGAAGATATTGAAGCGGAAGTAGACCTAGAAGGTTAGATCATAAGCGCTCTTGAGGAGTTGAAGAAAACAAGAAAAGAACTCAAAAAGGTTAAGAATGCTACTGCAAAGGAACAAGAACAATAGGAGGAATCTCTGGAGGAATCCAAGAAAACAATTTCTAATCTACAAATCCAGTTGGAAGAAGCTAAGAGGATATGTTAAGTTACATCCTCCGATTTGATAAAGTAGGAAAAGGAGCAGCAAAATCCAGAAGAAGAAATTGTAAGGCTTAGAAAGGAGCTAGAAAAGAGCAAGGATGAATTGAAGATGAGGAGTAAGTATGAGGGTAGCATTGAAGCTTTAGACAAGATGTTGAGAAAACATAAGCATTCAAAAGATACCGATGGTATAGGATTTGAAGGACAGAGTTCAAACAGGAAAGACACATTTGGTAAGGAGATACAATTCACTTCCTTAAGTTAAAGTAAAGAGAAACAAATATTTACACTCAGCAAAGATACCAGAAAGAAGACCTATGTTGAAGCTACAAGAAGTCAGTCTGTGAACCAGAATGCTCAGTACCGGAAGGGTCACACACTAAACTAGTATGCAAATCATAAAGGCAAACCCAAGGTGTATAGTGAAGGATTGACTAGAATCAACAGCATGAGAGGAAGACATCCGGTGAAACAAAGATTTGTCGGTCCAAAGCAACAAGACTGGTATGTACCCAAATTCCATGGTTACTGCTACCGGTGTAATAAGTTTGGACATAGAGTTGTTGATTGTAGATTGATGAATAAGCCCCATGTTAATTTTGAAAGTAGAAATTCTTTTGCTGCATTCCGCGAGGTGAATGTTGTGTGTTATCAATGCAATGAATTAGGTCATAGGAGTTTTGAATGTAGGAAAAGTCTACCGGTATCCTACAATAGTTTTTCAAACTCGTCATTTAATGTCAATGTAAAGTGTTATAATTGTAAAAGGTTTGGGCACATTGCAAACTCAAAACAACCAAGCAAAAGAAGTCAACACTTGATCAAATACCGGTAACAAAACCGGAACATGAAATTGCAGCAAACAAGAAGAAAGAAGCCAACCCGGTTTGGGTTGAGAAGGACAAGAACAATGCATAATCAAGTCTGATTGTGTAGATTGTCTTGCATGTAGAGAGAAGAAACGTGTGGGTTGTAGATAGTTGATGTTCCAATCACATGATCGGAGATAAAAAGAAATTTATTAAGCTTGAAGATTGGAATGGAGGTTCAGTAAGATTTGGAGACAACTCTTCCATCAAGATAAAGGGAAAAGGTACTTTAAACATAGATGGAAAATTGAAGGCACGTGATGTATATTATGTAGAAGGTTTAAAGCATTACTTACTTAGTGTGAGTCAAATGTGTGACAAAGGATACAAATTCACTTTTGACTCTATCGGTTGCGAGATAAGAAAAGAGAGTACCAGTCAGATTGTAGTAGAAGGAAAAAGGATAGATGGAAATGTGTACAATCTGAAGGAATGCTTTGAGTCCCAATGCATGATGGGACAAGTTGATGAGAGCTAGTTGTGGCACAAGAGATTAGGCCATATATATTTTGATAATTTGGTTAGAGTAAGCAAGAAGGGTTTTGTGAGACATATACCACCTATCATCAAACAGGCAAGCACATTTTGTGATGAATGTGTAAAAGGAAAGCAGGCTAAGATGTCCTTCAAGACTAAAGAACACAATACTTCAAGGAAACTTGAACTTGTGCATACTGATCTATGTGGGCCAACCATAACAAGAGCTCTAGCCGGTGAGATATATTTCTTGCTCTTCATTGATGATTTTTCAAGAATGACATGGGTCACTTTCCTACAGGACAAATCTCAAGCATTTGAAAGATTCAAGATTTTCCGAAAGATGGTTGAGAGGGAAACTGGACACAAGCTGAAATGTCTAAGATCTGGCTGAGGTGGAGAGTTCACATCAAATGTGTTTGGAGATTACTATGAAAGACATGGAATAAGAAGACAATATTCGGCTCCAAGAATACCACAACAAAATTGTGTGGTAGAAAGGAAAAATAGGACAATCAAGGAGATGGCAAGAACCATGCTAAATGAGGCAAACATATCGGATATGTACTAGAAGGAAGCAGTTCACACTATTGTATATACTTTGAACTAGGTTCAACTAAGAACAAATAGCAGAATGACGCCTTATGAACTGTGGTATGACCGGAAGCCATTAGTTAAATACTTCAAAGTGTTTGGAAGTAAATTCTTCATCAAGAGAGATGTGGATGGCTTAGGTAGCTTTGATTCTAGGAGTGATGAAGGTATCTTCTTGGGCTACTCATCTCATAGCAAAGCCTACAAATGCTACAATAAAAGACTAGAAGAGTCACTGAGAGCATGCATGTAAGAGTTGATGAAAATATGCATAAAGGAAGACAAGCACAAGTAAACTGGTATGATGACATCGGTGATGAAGATGAAGTTCAGACTGACAATGAACCAAAAGAAGCATCAAACAAGTCCCCCAACCGGTATGTGCAGAAAAATCACCCAGAATATCAAATCATAGTCAATAAGAATGATGGTGTGCAAACCAAAAGAAGACTTGCCCGTAATGATGAACAAGTCAATTTTTCCCTCATGGCTGAAATGGAACCTAAGACATTCAATGAGGCTAGCAAAAGTGAGAAATGGATGGTTGCAATGGAAGAGGAACTGCAGTAGATTGATAAGAATAAGACTTGGGAATTAGTTCCTAGACCGGCAGACAAGAATATTATTGGCACAAAGTGGGTCTACCAGAACAAGATGAATGAATAAGGAAAGATTGTGAGGCACAAAGCAAGGTTAGTGTGCAAAGGATACTCTCTAGTAGAAGGAATAGACTTTGAAGAAACATTTGCAACGGCTACTAGGCTTGAGGCCATTAGAATGTTTCTAGCCCTTTCAGCATACAAGGGATACAAAGTCTATCAAATGGATGTAAAATCTGCTTTCATGAATGGAAATTTAGAAGAGGAAGTATACATGGAACAACCGGAAGGTTTTCTACTACATGATGATGAAACCTTTGTGTGTTGGTTGAAGAAAGCACTGTATGGTTTGAAGCAGTCTCCAAGAGCATGGTACTCAAGGTTAGACAAATATCTAAAGGAGCAAGGTTTCAGAAAAGGGAGTGTAGATAGTAATTTGTGCATTAAAGCAAATGGAAACCACATGATTATTGTGGTTGTATATGTGGATGACATAATTTTTGGAGGCAACAAGGACACTCTCTACAAAGACTTTGCTGATCAAATGCAGTCAAAATTTGAGATGTCAATGCTTGGAGAGTTGTCATACTTTCTTGGTTTGCAGATTTCACAACAAGATAAAGGGATATTTATCTCTCAAATCAAATATGCCAAAGATATGTTGAAGAAGTTCCAAATGGAAGACAACAAACTTGTAAGTACCCCCATAGTGACCGGATGCAAGTTGAGCAAGGATGATGAATCACCGATAGTGGATCAGACATTGTATAGATCCATGATTGGTAGTTTGTTATATCTTACTGCTTCTAGACCGGATATAGTGCAGGTAGTATGCATGGTGGCAAGATTTCAAGCTACACCCAAACAGTCACATGTGAATGCAGTCAGAGGATATTCAGGTATCTACAAGGGACACTTGATTATGGACTATGGTATCCTAAGCAATGAGATTTTACCTTACAATCCTACACTGATGCTGATTGGGCAGGTTGCATTGATGACCGGAAGAGCACAAGTGGTGGTGCATTATTCCTAGGTAACCAGTTGGTCTCATGGCACGGCAAGAAGCAAGATTCAATCTCCCTATCTATTGTTGAAGCAAAATATATTGATGTTGCCACATGTTGTTCTCAGGTGCTCTGGATGAAGCAAACCCTCAAGGATATTCAAGTAGAAGTGTTTGACTCCATTTCCATCTGTTGTGACAATTCAAGTGCAATTAGCATATCAAAGAACCCGGTTATGCACTCAAGGACAAAGCACATTGCCAACAAATATCATTTTCTCAGGGAGAAGGTGGAAGATCAGGAAGTTAAGGTGGAATATGTCCCTTTAGGTGAGCAAGTGGTTGACATCTTCACCAAACCTTTACTGGTAAGCACATTTGAGTATCTAAGACACAAGTTAGAAGTTGTGTCACACGCTTCATGCACTTAAATGTGTATGAAGATCTATGGTTCAGGGGGATTTCACTGCCATATCTTCAAATTCGTGGACCATATGCTGGACTCAGGGGGCGAATACGCAGTCTTAACCGGGGAGAATGAACCAAATGCAGAAATGATCTGGATGAAGAAATACCCGAGCCCTTTGTCATTGTTGTTAAAGGGGGAGAATGAATCTATTGAAAAAATGCAGTGTGTGTTGACATCAATGCCAAGGGGGGAGATTGTTGGCATTGTATTGTCATTGATGTCAACCAGTATGGTCAACCGGTATGCAGACAAAAGTATTATCTACCAGTAAGCAAGCAAGGGATAACAGAAGGAACATGACCACCGGTATGCAAGAAGGTGTATAGTCAACCGGTAAGGATGACAACCGGTTAACGAGCAAAAGAGACAAAGTAAAGAGCTCCTATCAGATGGACATGTGTCTGAGTTTGGTGACTGGGCTAATGTGTCTCAACCGACAGAATAGTGAAGTGCCGGTATGAAGGTTAACTGGGTAAAGCATCGCCGGTAGGATAAGATAACCAGTAGTGTAAGGTTGCATTTTTAATCGGTGACTGAGTCTAAACCGACACAATGGACTAAGCTGAGTTGGATGCTGACAGAGATACCATGTGGTCTCCAAGTGGCAAGTGAACAATGCATCATCGAAGTAGTCGGTGATTGGTAAGACATTAAATGCAGTCTGCATAAATCACAGGATGATGATAGAGGTTTATAGCTCGAACCAAAATGATAGAATGAGATTGAGATTGTTAATGTAAGGATCGATGCAGGAGATTGAGTAGCAGATCATATTTGGTGAAGATAACATCCAGAACAATTATGGTGATTGACAGATGCAAGGTCGGTGATCAGTTTGCAGGTTGATAAATATAGTAAGTGTGTTCTAGAAGGAATGGAAATGACGATGAAGCTTGATTTGTTGCAGGTTGTCAATCATGGAGAGGAGATCCGATGTGATCTGATACGGTTTGTGGTAGGTAGAAGAAACCCTAACCGCAGATAATTTGAACCTCATTCTGGCGGGAAAGCTTATGTATAAATATGCAGATTGAAGAAATGATGGATTATGCTAGTTGCGAGAAGAGAGTGTGCTTGAGCAAGAAGACAGATAATCAGTCTGATAATTCATCACAGAATATTGAAGTAACTGAGAATTTGAATCAGAACCGGCAGGAGAGAGTTAACCGGCAATAGGGATTAAACCGGTAAGAGGCAAAGTGACCGGTGAATTGTTACAGTGTGTAACAGTCAAGTAAATCGGCAGTGATTGAACCGGTAGGAAGGCATCAGAGAGTAATAGAGTGCAGGGTGAGGATCAGAGGAAGTCAAGAGAGGCAGAGGCCGACTGGTAAGGGGTCAGAGTGAGTGAATAGTGAACCAATAGCAAAAGAAGCAGTGAGACCGAATAACCAGTGGAGTGCATTCATTAGAGGTGTTAGAAAATCCATTTGTAACAAGGTGTTTTCATTGTAATGAGTGTTATTTCATTGTATATCACTGAGTTGGTGCTCGGTGTAGGGGTTGGTGCTCCTTTGGGTTGGTGCCCATAACATTAGGGATTGGTGCTCCTTGGGTTGGTGCCCTAAATCTTTGTAATATTGTGTTTTATTGTGAGGCTAGATTGGAGCAGTAGACTCCAGCAGCATTTCTCACCGAGGTTTTTCCCACATTGGGGTTTCCTCGTATATCCGGTGTTGTGAGATGCATTCATTGTGTATTTGATTACTAGTGTTTTCATTAGTTTACCAGTTGCACACACATAGTTGGAAATTGTTTGAAATCACTAATTCACCCCCCCTCTCAATGACATAATGTGTTCTACAGGATTCTACGTGAAGACTTGATCATCTTCCTTACTCCCAAACCGCAAAGCATTTGGATTTTTTTCCGGCAAGTTATCGCTATATATTTCCATGATAGTTTCTTGTTACCGGTTGCCTGGACCTATTTGCATTAGTGATCTACCTGACACCTTTTATAGCTTGCAGAGCCCTTAGCATTGATTCAGATGTTCCTTGGCGTGTGGCTGACCTTTTCCCGTGATCTACACTTCATCCTTTGGATTTTTCGGAGGAATCTCTTAGCGGAGGCCGACCTTGTTGGTTTTACACGTTAGGTCTTGTTCTTTGAGTTTTGATCCCTTTTTGGGCCAACCAAATCCTCTTGGATCGTATAAATCATTGTAATTGAGCATTATAATATAATCAAGTAGTTATACTAGGCGTAGAAGATAGATCTTAAGATTGAAGGTCCCAGTTGTGACCTATTATGTACTTTGAGCATGTTTTAGCAAGCCTGTGAGCCGGTTTATGTAACCCGGTTGTTGTCGATTGGTTGTAATCAATTTTCATGAAATAAAATGATGCAGGAGCATCCCCGGTTCATAGCAATCTTGCATCAACCAAAAACATTTTCCTTTTTGTTTTGTTTTTTGTTTGCAGTTTCAGTTTTCCTTTCTATGCGTCCTGGTTTTGGCTCACCGGATCTGTTGGAGTTGGATTCTACTTGAAGATTTGATCGTCTTTCTTGCTTCCAGACTACATCGCATTTGGATCATTTTCCGGCAAGATATCGCTACCAATTTCCATGACAGTTTCCTATTACTGCTTGTTCCTTTATTACCGGTTTCTTGGAACTATTCTGGTGATCTACCAGAACCCATCCGAAGCTTGTGGAGCCTTGGGTGTTGATTCTGATGTTCCTTGGCATGTGGCCGACCTTTTCTCGTGATCTACGTTTCATCCTTTGAATTTTCCAAAGGAATCTCTTGGTGGAGGTCGACCTTGTTATTTCACATGTTAGGTTTTGTTCTTCGGGTTTTGATCCCTTTTGGGTCGATTGGATCCTTTGGATTCATATATATATATATATATATATATATATATATATATATATATATATATATATATATATATTTGTAATTACGCATTAGAATGTAGTCAATCGGAGAATCAAGTAGCTAGACTGTGCGTAGAAGATAGATCATAAGATTCAAGGTCTCGATTGTGACCTATTCTACCAAGCATGTGAGTCGGTATGTTGTAACCCAGTTGTTACCGGTTGGATGTAATCAATTTCCATACAATAAAACAATATGTTCTACATTGCCTCCATCATATCTTTGTGTTTTTGTTGTGTTTACTCTTGTTGGTCGGTCCAAATTGATCTCTTTGAGGTCCCTCCTCACCAGTGACTACTTCAAGTGGTATCAGAGCAAAGTTTTGTTCCAAAGGTTATGTGTCCTGAAATTTTGTTGTAGGGTGGCAGATTGCAAATCCAACCTGCAGCTGCAGAGGACTAGCGTGAACGATGGTAGGAATGGTGGAGCATGTGGGAATACAGACCTTGTTGTGATGGAGATGTTGCGAGGAATAGCAACCCGGTTAGAAATCGTGGAGACAGCCCAGAGAAGAGGCCGACATATTAAAGATGTGAGTGAAAATGAAGGAGAAGAAGCCTCGACAAAACAAGCAAACCTATCGACGGTTGATCTAGATGAGGAAAGATTTTTTAGGGTTTTGAATAGGGCAAATACTAAACCTCATTTTACCCCACCGAAATATGATGGGAAGTTAGATTTTGATGAATTGATGGATTGAATCTCGGAGATGGAGAAGTATTTTGATTTTGAAAACACTGTAGAAGAGAGGAAGATGAAATATGCCTATACCCGGTTGAAAGGTCATGCATCTCTTTGGTGGGAGCATTGGGAGCATTTGCAAGTTGACAGACAGAGAAGAGGTAAAGAGAAGATTAAGACATGGGATCGGATGATTGCTAAGCTGAAGTCAAAGTTTGTGTCCGTGAATTATCAAGTGGATTTGTTCCGGAAGTTGCAAAATTTTAAGACAGAAGGAATCTAGTGTGAAGGAGTACACAGAAGCATTTTACAAGTTGAATATCATATCCAAACATGTTGATGATGAACTTGAACAAGTTGCAAGATATTTGAACAGATTGTGGATGTCTATCTAAGATGAATTAAATATGATCAAATTGGAGAGTGTTGAAGACACTTACCAGTATGCTCGAAAGGCAGAAGAGAAGTTAAACAAAAGACATGAACAGAGACAGAGAGGTAGAGGTGGAAAGTTTACCGGAGGAAGATTTCAAGGAGGAAGAGGAACCAGTACAAATCAGAACAAGGACAAGGAAGTGAGCAAAGAAGGTAATTCATACCGGTAGGATGATAGAAATTTCTACCGGAGGAGAGAACCGGATGGTTACCGGAATGAGAATTTTGGAAGACAAGACAAGAGGACATTCAAAGGAACCTACTTTAAGTGTGGAGGACAAGGACATCGTGCATTCGAGTGTAAGAAGACAGAAACTATCGGAACAGAAGCATTAGTGGAAGAAAACCCTACCGGATCAAACAATAAACCGGAAGATGGAGAACTGTTGGCGATGAGGAGAGCTTTGTGTCATACTGGAGCAGATGAAGAGCCTTTGCAGAGCAAGAATTTGTTCAAGACCAAATGTAAGGTATCTGGTAAGTTTTGTAAAGTTGTTATTGATAGTGGTAGTTCAGATAATCTTGTTTTAGAAGAAATGGTGAATAAGTTGAAATTGGAGAGATTGAAACGCCCCAAGCCTTATCGGATAGCATGGATTCAAGATGAACATAAGTTGTTAATAAGTGAACAATGTCTGGTGAAATTAAAAATTGGGAATTATCATGATGAAGTTTTGTGTGATATTATGCCTATGGATATTTGTCATCTTTTGTTGGGTAGACCTTGGCAGTTTGGTAGACAGGCAGTACATGATGGGAGAAAGAATACATACACTATTGTGGCTAATGGGATGAAGCAAACCTTATTGCCTTTGGAGAAACCTTTGAAGAATGAAGTTTGTACGAATGCTAGAATCTGTTTAGTAGATGGAAGGAAATTCTTGGATGGACCAAGACATGAGAATGTGTGCTTTGCCTTAATTCCTAAGAAGACTGAGAGACCGGAACCAGAAGGAGAACACCCGAAAGAGATAAGAGATTTGCTGACAGAATATCAGGACATCATTTCAGATAATGTACCTGATGGATTGCCACCTGTAAGAAGTATTAGACATTGCATGGACTTGGTTCCTGGATCTAGTTTGCCTAACAAAGCTGCACCAGTTGACACCGGCAAAGATTGAAGAACTAAATAGACAATTGCAGGAGTTGTTGAAGAAAGGTTTGATCAGGGAGAGTCAGAGCCCTTGTGCAGTACCAGCAGTATTAGCACCTAAGAAAAATAGAGAGTGGAGAATGTGTACCAATTCCATAGCAATAAAAAGATCACAGTGAAATACCGGCTTCCTTTGCCTAGGATGGATGACATAATGGACTATTTGAGTGGAGCAAAATACTTTACAAAGAGAAATTTGAAGAGTGGATATCATCAAATGAAGATCAGAGAAGGTGATGAGTGGAAGACAACATTTAAGACAAATGAAGGACTGTATGAATGGTTGGTGTGCCTTTTGGATTGACAAATGCATCGAGTACTTTCACGAGGTTGATGAATAAGGTATTGAAGAAATTCGTGGGTAAGTTTGTTATTGTGTATTTGGATGACATTCTGATTTTCAATAAGACAAAAGAGGAGCATTTCTTGTAGTTGAGACAAATTTTGCAGAGGTTGAGAGAAGAGAAGTTGTTGATCAATATCAATAAGTGTACTTTCATGAAGGATGAGTTAGTCTATTTGGGATTTGTGATATTTGTGGATGGTTTGAAGATGGACCCTGAGAAAGTGAAAGCAATTGTTGAATGGCCTACACCGGAAAGCATTGGAGAGGTAAGATCATTTCATGGATTGGCTAGTTTTTACTGAAAGTTTATCAAAAATTTCAACTAAGACCATGAGAGGAGATCAGAAGGAATTCAAGTGGACCACCGAAGCAAACAAAAGTTTTGAATGGTTGAAGCAGAAAGTGACTGAGCAACCTGTGTTAGCTTTACCCGATTTCAATAAAGTATTTCAAGTGGATTGTGATGCAAGTGTAACAGCAATAAGAGCAGTCTTGAGTCAAGAAGAGAGAGCAGTAGCCTATTTCAGTAAGAAATTGAATGATGCCCTGAGGATATATTCAATGTATGATCAGGAGTTTTATGCCATAGTTCAAGCCTTGAAGAAGTGGAGTCATTACCTGTTGCCTAAGGAGTTTGTGTTGTATACAGATCATCAAGCTTTGCAGTATTTGAACAGTCAAAGTAAGTTGAATCAGAGACATATGAGATGGGTAGAATTCTTGCACAGTTACACCTTTGTGTTAAAGCATAGAAGTGGGAAATCTAACAAAGTTGTTGATGCATTGAGTAGGAGAAGGAGTTTGTTGACAGAGATGAGAGTGACAGTATTAGGATTTGAAGATTTGAAGACCTTGTATGATGATGACCCAGATTTTGCAGAACCTTGGAAAGCATGTAGAGAATCGGTTATGGTAGACAAAATAAAATGGTTGGATTCTTTCATTTAGGATGGGATGTTATTGAGAGGAGTTCAGTTGTGCATACCTAAGAGTTCTATGAGAGAGAATCTAATAAAGGAGAAACACAATGGAGGTTTAGACAGACATTTTGGCATTGACAAAACTGTAGCATTGGTGAGTGAGCAGTACTTTTGGCCCCATATTCATAAGGATGTTAAGAGATCTGTGCAGAGTTGTAGAGTTTGTCAAGTTGCAAAAGGTAGTAGTCAGAATGTGGGATTGTATAAACTTTTGACAATACCGGTAAGACCTTGGGAGGATATAACCATGGATTTTGTACTTGGATTACCTAAGACACCGAGAGAGAATGATTCTATATTTGTGGTAATGGATGGATTCTCGAAGATGGCTCATTTCATACCTTGTAAGAAGACATTAGATGCATTACATGTAGCAGACCTATTTTTCAAGGAAGTGGTGAGATTGCATGGGTTACCTAAAAGCATAGTTTCAGATAGAGACACTAAGTCTGTTGGCTATTTTTGGAGAACACTTTGGAAGAAGAGAAGTTCGGTTCTACTTTTCATCCACAGACTGATGGACAGACAGAAGTGGTTAACCGAAGCTAGGGAAATTTGTTGAGATGTCTAGTTGGAGATAAAACCGAAAGATGGGATTTGATTATTGCACAAGAAGAGTTTGCCTACAACAATTTAGTGAATAGAAGTACCGTAAGAACACCTTTTGAGATTGTTACCGGAGTGCATCCTAGAGGTATATCAGAATTGAGAGACATTAGCAGTGAAGACCGGAGGAGTTCAGAAGCTTAAGACTTTGCAGATCACATGGTAGCATTACATATTCAGGTTAAACAGCATTTGGAAGACATGAACAGCAAGTATAAGGAGAAGGTAGATGAGAAGAAGAGACATAAAGAATTTGAATTTGGCGATGAAGTGATGGTATATCTGAGAAAAGAGAGATTCCCGGTTGGAACTTATAACAAGTTGCAGACAAAGAAGTTTGGACCTTGCAGGATTTTGAGGAAGTTCAATTCTGGAAATGCATATGAAGTGGAGTTACTGGATAGTCTAAGTATTTCACCTATATTCAACATTGCAGATCTTCATGAGTACCATGAACCCGAATTCAGTGAGGACAGTATTGTAGACTTGGAGAAATAGTTGTCCCAGAAGGAATCGGATCAGATTGAAGAGATTTTGGACAGTAAGATTGGGCGTAGTACCCAGAGCAATCAATATAAGGAATATCTTGTGAAGTGGAAGGACAGACCAGTTGAAGATTCATCTTGGATTTCTCAACCAGAGGTAGACCGCCTTGGTTTGCTCACTTTTTCAATAACCTCAGATGTCTGATGCATGAGCATCCCCAGTTCATAGCAATTTTGCATCCACCAAAAACATTTTCCTTTCTGTTTTGTTTTTTGTTTACAGTTTCAGTTTTTCTTTTTGTGTGTCCCCATTTTGGCTCACCGGATCCTGTGGAGTTGGATTCTACTTGAAGACTTGATCATCTTTCTTGTTTCCAGACCGCATCGCATTTGGATCATTTTCCAACAAGATATTGCTATTGGTTTCCTTGACAGTTTCCTATTACCAGTTGACAGTTTCTTGTTAACGGTTGATAGTTTCTTGTTAATGGTTGACAGTTTCTTGTTACCAGTTAGCTGAACCTATTTTGGTGATCAACCGGAACCCCTTCCGAAGCTTGCGGAGCCTTGGGCGTTGATTATGATGTTCCTTGGTGTGTGGCCGACCTTTTCCTATGATCTACACTTCATCCTTTGGATTTTTCAGAGGAATCTCTTAGCGGAGGCCGACCTTGTTAGTTTTACACGTTAGGTCTTGTTCTTCAGGTTTTGATCCCTTTTGGGCCGGCCAGATCCTTTGGATCTCATATATAATTGTAATTGTGCATTAGAATGTAATCAATCGAAGAATCAAGTAGCTACACTAAGCGTAGAAGATAGATCTTAAGATTCATGGTCCCGATTGTGACCTTTTTTTTACTTTGAGCATGTTCTAGCAGGCCTGTGAGTCGGTTATGCTGTAACCCGGTTGTTACCAGTTGGTTGTAATCGATTTTCATGAAATAAAACAATATGTTCTTCATTGCCTCCATCATATTTTTGTCTTTCTGTTGTGTTACTCTTGCTGACCGGCCCGGATTGATCTCTTTGAGGTCCCTCCTCACCGGTGACCGCTTCACGTTGGTTGCTTCCCCTTCTTTTTTGGGGGAAGGTTCTCTTGAGGTCGATAAAGTACTTGATTTCATCGGACGACCTAATGGTCTGAAAGACATCGATAGTTTGTATCTTACAATTCTTACATATGATCGGGATGTTATTGAACGAGCATTGGTTACATATATGCGCCAGAACAATTTTGTTCCTAATGATTTTTCTGATTTGCTTCTGGAAGTGCTACTGGAAATTCCGATTAAGCATATGGCTTCAATTGATGATGACAGTAGTGATTCGGATGAACCATTTACAAAGATGAACTGAGCTAACAAGATGACAAAAAAATGCATAAGGGCACATCAAAAATTTTAACTTAATTTGGAGGATTTCTAAAAAGTGATTGATAATCTTGTATGGTAATACCGCTACTGCTTCAGGTGGTCGAATCAGATAGACTTTATTGAGTTTTAGCTTACTGAGTTGGCTTATTCTTTTGATATCTATAATGATGGTAATGGTGTTGTGAGATCAAGGATTCGAGAACTTCACTCACTGTTATCTCTATGATAGAGACGGAGAGATGGATACATGAGACTGTTTTGTGAGATTAAGGATGCAATGGAGTTGTTGATGTCTTCATTTATCAAGTTACTGGCAAATGTTGAAAAGGTTGAACAGAGTGTGCAAAATTCTGATATTTTTGATGTTGCAGTAAATTTGAGTCTTGAGTGTGTGTCAAAGTAGAATTATTTCTACTACTATTTGTTCATAGGAATCTTCTCTTGTGGGCCTTAAGAAACAATTCATTCTATGATGTGGGTCTTAAGTTTGTATTCATTCTGCTCCTTTTTAAAGATCTATGATGTAAGTGTTTATTTTTGTTAGAGAGATTTACATACTTGTATAGTTTCCTGGCGAGTAGAGTTGCCCTTTGTCTTTCAATAACAAAGGGGGGGATTGTTGCACATATGATGCTTTGTTGTCAATGATGTCAAACTTGTTGGTGCTTCTTGATAGTCCATGTTGGTGGTACTTGTTGGTACTTTGGATGTTGGTCCAGAAGTAATATAATGTAGAGATGTATGGAGTATATCATTGATCTAGTTGTTGGATTGATTGGTGGTCTAGATGTTGGTCCAGAAGTCACATGATGCAGATGTGTATGGTCTGACAGTATTCTGGTTGAACGTAGATGTTTACCTATAAGTGATAGGTTGCATAGTTATATGCAAGGTATATGCAATATGATGTAGATATCATGTTTTATATATGGAAACTGGTTGTAACTACTCTAGATGGTATGTTGTGTTTCTAGAGGATTGATGTCTTTTTGCTTGGTCTGAAAACTGTGCAACTATCTCTAGTGGCTATTTTGGTGAACGATATATTGGTCTGAATGTACCGGATATATATCAGATAGATTTGTAAGTTGGAGTAGAATGGATATGGTAGACCAATCTTCTTATATCTCATTTGGCAAATGAATAGATATTTACTATGAGAGCTATTTATGTCTGTATTCAAAGTTTGTACGGTTTCAGGATGTTGCAGAGGAATGTGTTGCATTCCTCATCTTGCTGGTACTCTAAGGATGTTGTTGATCATTGAATTGTGTTCCTAGCACATTGTGCTGCTTTTGTTGTGGTCCACATATCTTATTTTTTAGTTCGGATTAAATGTTTGGGTGAGACGGATTGTATCTTTGGTTCGTGCAATAATTGCAAGGTGTGTTGACTGTAAGTTATGATACTAAATGTAAAGTACTGATGCCAATAGCTAACAAGATGAGAGGGGGGGTGAATCATACAAACTTAATCTTCCATAAAATCAACAGATTCAACCTCGGTAACTTATACTTCAGCAATATAACCAAAAACTGCTAAACATGCAAACTCATAATCACATAATCATCATAACACATATAACACCAGATTTAACGTGGAAACCCAAATAGGGAAAAACCACTGTGGGATTTTGGACCCACTAAGAAATATACTCTTCTAGAGTATGCTTGGTTAAAAACAAATCCTGTTAAAGATTACAAACACATTGCTAGATGTGACCCGGTTAAGGGATTTCCCCCAGATCTGTTAGGATCTTCACTTTGTTAGAAGTGACCTTGTCAAAGGATTCAAACACTCATTTAGAATGTTACCTTGCTAGAGGGTTTACAAATAAGACTGTTAAGTCCACTCGGTTAAGAGATTTTCTGTCACTTACAAAATAACAGTAATAAAAATATATCTGCAACTTCACATCTAAAATGCTAAAACAGATTCTTATTTGCTCAAAACAATCTCGTCATAGGACTTATCTTGTCCCTCTGCTGGGCTCTCTACTCTGTTATTCAAACAGGTCTTCAAGCTTCTGTGCTCAGTAATCACTATGTAGCATCCATGTGCTTACACTTGCTCGCATACATTGTTTATCAACAATTCCTTATTTATAAACAATTTGCTAACCGCTTAATCTCCTTGATCACATTTCCCATGATCAATCATATCCATCAAATCTTCAATCTTGACTAGGTTCAATGCATCCTTCGATTTGAAAATGTTTTACCTCGCCTTGGGACTTGCATTCCTTCCTAGGAACTTGTGCTAGGTTATTCCGGTTCAATCTGCGTTGTAGATCTTCTTGTTGATTTTCTTTTGCCATAGATCATTAACAAACTTCATGCACGGCATACCAATCATTTATACATCTCCAGCTAATAAATGTCCTTCATTAAATAATACTTATATTTATCCAATGTGATCTGTCATAACTCGGTTGCAACTCGTTAAATACTAAACTTTACTCGGTAGACATTCCGCCTTCTTTAACCGATATCGATAACCTTAGGTTTTACCGACTAGGTTCCTTAGGGTTTACCGACTAGGTTCTTTGCTCGGTGACATAGTATAGTATTAACCTTACAATCAACAACATATGTAGGATATCAAAACAATCTAAACATCATGATCTCGTCATTGTCTAACTGGGTAATAGTTGCCCATTGAATATCTTATTTCTCCCCTTATTCATCACATACTTTCTATGTCTTTTACTGACATCTTAATTCTCTTCAAATCAATCTTCTCAAGATATGGCAACATCATACTGAATCAAAAAATCAATTTCTTGACATCAATGACAAAATAATGTTATACAGATAGTTATCATCCTCATTCAATTATATCAAATAATCTTCAACAACCTTCTCAATATCCTTAATGAATATCAACAATCTTTCTTTCTACTGAAATGCCAACATTGACATGGTGTGAATCTTCACACATCTCTTTTACCCTCCACATGTAATGTTTTGATTCGATGGTACATATACATGTTACATCTTTAAGCCGACCTAATAGAGGTTATTGATGATCTGGTTGGTATATAAAGGATAGATCAATTGTATTAAGAAGTGTGTGTGATATGTTGAGATAGTATGTGTGTGGTGTGTGAGTATGAAGTGTATGTGAGAAAGTATAGATGGTGTGTGAGACTATGATGCGAGCTCAAGGAGATAAATAGGTTCGAATGTGTTACAGTGCAGAGATGAAATTCGTATGAGATGAGTATTAAGTTGTGAATTGTTATCTATATATTGATATATGCTAATCTCTTTTTGCAATTCAGTCTATTAATCTTATTATATCTGGATGGATGTTTTGTACCTTTCCCTAAAGAAGTGATCTTCAGTTCAGCAAGTCTCTCTTTTGTATCTTGCTCTAAGGTTGTGCACCTTAGTTTGCAAGTTTGAAGCAGTGAGCTCCCTAGCCTATGGCCTAAATCATTAAAGTTGTCGTGCAACTTGAAAATGAAACCCCATTAGAATTAAAAATATATATAATAATAACAATAATAATATATAATATGGGGGGTAATAATAAGATTATTTAAAATATATATTTAAAACAAAAATTAAAATAAACATATATATATATATATATATATATATATATATATATATATATATATATATATATATATATATATATATATATATATATATATATATATATATATATATATATATATACTTTGTTGTTGGATTTCTCCCCTGCATGGTGGCAATTAAAGTTACCCTACATCCTGCAAACGAAACCCAATTAGAATAAAATATATATAGTAATAACAATAATAATCATGTACAACTTGAGGTGGCCTAGTGGTGGAGAACTTGTGCTCTTGAAATAGAGGTCACAAGTTCAAATCCCATAAAGGAGGTAGAGTATGTACACCTTATCGGCTTCAGCCCATTACCTGATGAATAATGATGAACAGTAAGTACTAAACTGATACTGAGAGGGGGGGTGAATCAGTATAGACAAAAACTTCCTAAAACCACTTTGATTGCAAACACTGCACTAATTGGTAAACAGGATCACCGATCTAAATCAGGGCACTACCAGAAAACACAGTGAGACTGTGAAACACATAAACCGGTAACACTTAGATCTTCACAAAACCTAATAACTCGTTTCCACTTCACCCATATGCTTAAACAAGTAATACATCATCAGAAATATAAAGACCATTGGATCAGCATGCTTTACCACTTGACAGAAAATACTAAGACATCACATGAAAGCATCACACATAACACACTGATTTTTCACATGGAAACCCAACTGGGAAAAACCACAGTGGGGATGAATACCCACAAGTTGTTCTTTGAACTCTTCTGAAGTCTGCTCTGTTAGGAGCGTAATCCAGTTAAGGACTTTACAATAGGTTCTACTAGGAACCGATCCTGCTAGGGATCACCCGGTTAAGGGATGGCTAAATACCTAGTTAAAGGTTAGAACCCTGTTAAAGGTTACCTCGCAAGAGGATTTGAAGAACTCATTGATTTGAGTCACCCTGTTAAAGGATTTACACAAACCCTGTTAAAGCTACCCGGTTAAGGGATTTTCCAACTGCTGAAATGGTTAAAAGTCAACCGGTAATACACTGATTAGATAACCGCACTCAATGCCAAGGCAGATCCACTTTAGTTCCTTTGCTTCTGCAATCACACTCTGCAGGTATCAACACACTTCTCCGGTCTGGCAAGAATCAAGTATCTCTTCACTTGGATACACACATAACATTTGCCAACAACTTCACAATGCAAATCATCATCAACCTTATAGACAACAGAAACGTTGGTGGCATAAACCCTAAACCCTAAACATTTAGGTTATCAATACAGTTGGTTCAATCATGATTGTTCAAACACATTGCATTGAATAAAATAGTCTTGAACAGATCTCAAGACGTTCTCCATCGTTCGTTCTTTGCCACTTCTGAAAGCTAATAACCCATCACGCGCTCTCCACAGTTTACTGAGACTTCGCACATTCTCGAGGTAGATAGGATCAATCTTCTTCATGCAAGATCCTCAAGGAAATCTTCACGCGCACAAAGCTGATGTGGCAACAAGATCTGATCTCCATTTCAATGCTAACCCATCACAGGATGTCGTCAGTCAAATCACACAGACTAGAAATGCATCAACCGAAAATCCTGAAGCTGAGACTACCAACCGGTAGTCATATCAAATGAAACCCCGATACAAAACTTTCCATATATTGGTTCACATTCCAACATACTGGTTTACTTGAACAAACATACCGCCTCACTTTTTCACATATACCGGTTCACATCATCATACCAGTTCTCTTGCCAGTTTGCTTACTTTAATATATTGGTTCATACTTCAGCATATTGACATCAATGACAACATACAATATCATCATGTCATCACACTCTGCACATATGCCAACATTACCTATCAAAAAAAAAAAAAAAACAATAATAATCATTAATACAATAAATATACTCATATGAAAATCAAAGATACATTTTAATCCTCCCAATAAAACCTTCCTGGACACAAAATAAAATAATAAGTTTGTAAGGAAACCATTTTTGTTTAACTCGATAGGGATTTTTAGGGCTTCAAAGAAGCCTTAAAATTTTGGAGGAAGATTGAAATAGTCTAAGGGATGAGTTTCAATTCTCATCCCATGGGATTAAAGTGGTGTGTGTGTGTGTGTGTGTGTGTGTGTGTGTGTGTGTGTGTGTGTGTGTGTGTGTGTGTGTGTGTGTGTGTGAATATGTATATGTATATGTACTATATACGAATTGGGGGCTAGTTTAAATAAATAGGTTATTTATTGGGAAAGATTAAGGATTTTAAAATTGTAGGCTCTTTTAGTAAATCTAATAGGAAGGTTATTAGCTTTTGTTTAGATGGGGAATATTGGATTAAAGAACATTAAAATTGAATTCAAGTTTGTGGAAAATTTATAATAGAGTAAATTGAAAGAAATAATGTGCAAAACCTTAGCTTATGTCAATTTAATTATTTGATGAAATTCATAATGTTTGATGTAATACCACATTTAAATATGTAATGAAAATTATTGTTATGGTTTGTAGTAGTGCAAACTATTATTATTTAAATTATTCTTTTTTAATCATTATTAATTTAATTAACCCGTCATCCTTAACCTAAGAAGAGAGTGCTAAATAATTGATCTCCCTAAAGAATAAGTAAATTGTATAAAATTAAATTAAGAAACCATGAAATTTAATAGTATTAGTATATATTGGCCTAATACATTTTATATTATAGGTGCATTACTTTTATTTAGATATTTGTTTTGATCCCATCTTGGAGAACAATTCACCATAGTTATAAAACTTGGGGAAATTTCTTTAATGAATATTACCCTAAAAGGTAATTACACTATTATCTATCCTTAGGATTCCTACTGTTGTTAGGGTATGAGATGGGAAAAACTCATTCTCGAAAGATCAAACTTCCACACCCAGCCTCTAGGGTGCATGCTAATGGTGGTGCAAAGAGTGCATCACTGGGTGTGCAAACTAGTTGTAGGAAATTTTATAATTCTTTCAAACTCAAAATGCATTACTATTGGATTTTATTTGAGGTATTTTATAAATAAATAAAATAAATTAGGTGATTATGGGTTGTGTCCTATTTTTCCATCATGTGAAAGGTGTGTATGGCATTAGGTATTCAAGTCAGGTTTTCAACACTTGGCCATATGTGTCTCACCTTAGAAGGTTGTTTGTTTAATATTTTATTAGTTAATTATTTCACTCTTATTTTATTTTATATAGATGGCACCTTGCACTAGGAGAGGACTTAACCAAGACAACACTTTGGGAGGATGGGGTGGTCAACAAAATAATGGGCCTCAGCAGGTGGAGCAAAACCAACTTTATGGACAATTGGAACTTGGTCCATAGATACTTCAAGCATTGCAAAATCTACCAGGCATCATTAAGCAGAGGTTGCCCCTAGCTGTAGGAGCTCATGAAGAGGCTCATTAAAAGGAACAATGGGAAGTTAATCGGGAAGGGAACCGAGCACCTCCATCGCATAAGGAGGGTGTCTCGACTCATTAGGAGCATAGTAGGAGTCCTCCGCAAGTTGTTTAGGCTCAGCGTGAGGAAGGAGTTGAGGATTCAATGCACCGACAACCACCATGTCCAGACCCAGTGGATTAGTCAATACAAGGAAAAAAGCACCTAAGTGATTTGCTATGGAGCCAATGCGACTTTAGTCGTCAATTTTTTTTGGCACCATGACTGGAGTAGAAGTAGAGGCATGGATTTTGATTTTAGAGAGATGTTTTGGCCTTCACACTTATGACAATAATGTTAAGGCACGTGTAGTTGTTCATTTATTGGGGGATACTTCTTCTACCTGGTGGTGCTATGAGGAGCAAGAGCATAATCTATCTTTGGACACTCTTAATGGTCAACTTTTTTATAGTGATTTAGGGATAGATGTAGAGATATATCTTTAAGCACTTTAGTTGGTCTTATAGTTTCTCATTATGAGAACAAATTTTTGGAATTATTGCAATATGTGAACTACTATCAGGATAATAAACTACTTGTCAATCATCTAGTTAAAGGAAGCATATCAGGTCCAACTTGTATGACGAAACCCGAGAGTCTTAAACTGGCAATGGAGAAGGCCTACATTGCAGAGGAGATTCAAGGGAAATATTAAGAGGCTAGAGAGCAGTTCAAGAATTACAATCAGGGACATCAAGATTAGTCTTTTTGTAGACCCCAGCATCCCTCAAAAGGGAGATTTAGATCATCTAGACCACAACCACAAAATCAAGGGAAGAGGCCTAGGAAGCAACAGGGCTCTTAGAGTAGACCATGGTAGGCACAAGGTCCCCATAGGAATTAGAGATCATAGGGATAAATTTCAGCTCCACCTAGGGTACAATCATTCCATCGTGAAGGATTCAGTGGATCTAGTAGATCGAGTATGTCTCAGACTAGCAAGGCTCCATTAGTCCAGGTTCCATCTAGAGGACCATATTTTGTTTGTGGAGCCACTCTACATTTGGCATGCGATTGTCTACAAGACTTTGGGAGTGTGCAACGTGCGACAATGACAAAGTAAATTGTCGATGATGTGGGCAAGTCCCATCAGGGATTTGCAGTGGATGATAACCACCAAGCCAACCATCAAGCTACCATTATTGAGGTGGTAAGTACGATTAATGGTGTCTCTACTAGTATTTTATTTGATTCAAGAGCATCATATTCTTTTATTTTTGCTTCCTTAGTGGAGCATAGCAGGATTGTGGCAACTAGGCAAGAGGATAGGTGGGAGGTAGAGCTATCCTTTGGGGATAAGATACCAATGGATATGATGGTTAGAGGATGTTGATTTTATTTGGACCTATGTCTACTTCAGTTGATCTTTGAGTAACTCCTTTGGGTTCATATGACATTGTGTTACACATGAACTGGCTTGATGCACATCAGGTCAAGATAGATTGTCGTCATAAGAGAATTGAGTGTTTAGATGACCTTGGTTTCTCATAGAGATTTCAAGAGTTCAGAGATCAATTTCCCTCTTATGATTTTTTATTGTAGCTTAAGAGGTGTATGTGAAAGGGGTGCCAATTATTTGCTATCATGATTAGTGATAAGTCAGTAAAGCCTTTAGAGGATGCAACATAGGTTTTTTTGGATGATCATCATATTCTCTGCGAGTTTGCAAATGTATTTCGTTCAAAGTTGCAAGGCTAATCGCCTAAGAGAGAGAGGTTATTGACTTGGTTCCTAGAGCACAACCAGTTTTAAGAACACCTTACAAGTGACTACACATGAGCTCAATGAGATCAAGATTCAATTGGAGGAGCTTTTGGAGAAGGAGCACATTCGTCCTAGTGTATTCCCTTCAAGTGCACCTATGATATTTGTTAAGAAGGATGGGTCCCTTTATCTTTGTATTGATTACTAATAGATGAACAAATTAACTATTGCATATAACCGTGCATGCATCTAGCTTATGCAAGGTGCCTATATGAACACCCTTAGCAAGCACCATAGAACCTCTAGTCATTTTACATCCTCCTTGTGAGAAAACAACTTGCACACCCACATCAACCAATTTCCTTATAGAGTGTAGATTTTGTACCAAACCCGAGATATGCATTATACCATCGATCCCCTTCACTCTGCCATTAGGGAATATAATCTTAACTCTTCCACGACAAGAAATCTTCAGCTAAGAGTCATCACCAAAGTACACCTTCCCACCATCATATTCTTCATACTTTGAAAACCAACCCCGATGTGAGGTCATGTGAAAAGATGCACATGAATCTATCAGCCACACATCTTATGATGCATGTGTTGTCAAGGCTCTGACAAACACTTCACCATCATCCTAAAAGAATTTGTCTAAATCTAAATCGAAGGGTCTCTTCTTCTTTTTCTCCTCCTTACATTCTTTTTGAAAATGACTGATTTTTCCACAGTTCCAACATTTTGCCTTGGAATTTCCAAGAGACTTAAATCTCCCAAAGGGTTTGGATCTACCTCTTTCATCTTTCTTGTCCTTCTTCTTGCCTTTCTCTTTTGATCTACCATGAACCACAAGAGCCTCCTTATTTGACTCAAAAGTATTCCTCTGCACTTCTTCAAAAAGTAATGATGCTACCATCTCATCTATCTTGAACTTGGTTGTTGTACTCCCAATATCCATAACAAGGTGGTCTCATGAGTCAAGAAAATAACACAACAGAAGCATGCAATGATCCTCCTCCTCGATTTTGTCACCAACAAAACCCAACTAATAAATAATCATGTTAAATGAATTGAGATGATCAACAATGGATCCTCGATCCTCCATCTTCAAAATGTAGAAGTTGATGCTCAACTACATGAGCTAAGATTCATTTGCAAGAAAAACACCTATCACACAAAATAGATCAAGCAAAGATTGTATGCTCTATAACAACCAAAGGATTTTGTATTATTGCACAAAACAATTTTGGAGATACAATTACAATGAATGAATGAAACCCTAGGTGCAAACTCTAATGCCAAAATTAGGAGAACAAACGCAAAGTAAAGTAGGAACTAAATTAAGCTCAACTACATGCTAGAACTAATGCTAGAAAAGAAAACTCTAGATAATAAAAAGCACCTAAGTTTAGCTTAAGTGAAAAACAATTAAAGGACCTAGTTAATAAATAATTAGATAAATGTCTTAATTACTCCAACACAAAGAATACATATTCTTTCTCAAGAAAAGCTTCTCTACCAAGGATTTAGCCTGATAAACATCTCTAAGCTTCTTCAAAAGATCTTTCACAATCTTCTCTTCATGGACATTTGACAAAATGGAGTTTGCTAAATAGAGCCTTATGAGGCCCTTAGCTTTTTAATC
Source organism: Cryptomeria japonica (assembly GCF_030272615.1). NCBI lineage: Eukaryota > Viridiplantae > Streptophyta > Pinopsida > Cupressales > Cupressaceae > Cryptomeria > Cryptomeria japonica. The sequence goes on from NC_081414.1 coordinate 709,526,803, forward strand.
CATTGTATCCCAAACATCATGTGCTATAGTTTGAGGTTTTTCTTCAGATATTGTAGCCCACAAATTTCAATTTACGAGTATATCCTCCATCTTTAACTTCCACATATCGAAGTTACTACCATTAAAATTCTTCATATCAACTTTTGCAAATGTGTTTATCTTCTTCCTACAACAAGATTTTGAAAATACACTACAAAACCTCCCACTCAAACTAAGATCAATATAAAAAACCTACTAGACAACAACGAGACCAAAACTGGCCAAGCTCTGGTACCAACTAAAAGGAAGCTAAGGTGTGCAAAACGCTTCCTAACACTAATCTAGTGGGAGAGATGACGCAAATTTTCTTACAAAATTTAAATTGTTACAGAATAAGAAACACATACAAAAAGAGATATACAACATGCAAATAGATTAACAATACACACAAGATATATTGTGGGAAAAATACTTTTGGGAGAAAAAAGCACTCTAAAATTCGTCCAATATATTATTCATAAATTATCAACGTATACAATATACTTGCAAAAGCAAGCTTCTCACTAGTGATTTGTGAACTTTTGTGTAGATTCTAAATATTAAAAAAATAGAAATAGATTGTAAATCCTTTTTCATAACTTTTAATGACTTGTTTTCTATATTAAACATTTTTTAAAAAGTGGCGTTTATGTTGTAATGCATAACTTTTTTTATAGAAAGGATTAAATTGCAATTTTTAAAAAATAGATTTGTCACACCAATATCTATTGTACACACACATTTATATTTATATCGAAGTCAAATTAATTATAATTTGGACAGAGGTGTATGTCATATCACATAACTTTTTTATATGCATTTGAATTAACTTATTTTATTGTTGAAATAAGAACATCAACCTAGGGAACATTTTTTTGGAATTTTTTTCTCTATTTTTTCATTTTTCCACACGTGAAACAAGGACCTTAATGTTTAAAGAAAGACCTACATTCACAAAAAAATAAAAAATAAATATAATAATCAAATTAAATATATTCAAAATAATACTTTTGGAAAGATTATATTAATGGCCACCTACTTACAAAATATAACTTCTAAATGAATTCATTTTATTCCCCAAAAGGTAAACCAAACATGCTTTTGTGTCAGCATTTTCATAGGTGCAAAGAAGGCTCCATTGTAGATATGATTTAAGACTAGAGGGGTTCCATCCAAGGGGGTTTGATCTAAGGAGGTTGAACTAAAATATTTTAAATGGAACCTCTCAAGGCTTAAATCATTATATATTCTAAAAAAATTGTGATTTCAGGAAAAATAAAAAAATAGTATGTCCTAGAAGCAAGACACAATATTGTGTGATCACTCATCAATGATGATGAAGCAATAGGGTCGGCAATCAAATGGTCGAGAAGGGCTTCATGCCACCAAGTAGAAGACTTTCCACTGTTGACACCAAAAAGGAAATTTCTCATAGTCAAGTGGTTGACCCCACTTCCTTCCACCATTAAAACAACCTCTCCATGAAGAGGCTTGGAGATTTCTAAGTCCACTTATATACGAGCATATGTTGAGTGGCCAATGTTTAATGAGCTAGTGTCCACCTTCAAAAAATGTCCAATAGCATTGCCAATATCTTCAAAGAAAGAACTCTCCCATAATTGGAGGGAAGTAAGGTAGTCAAACCCAAGCAAGCACAATCTTGAGGGATTCAATAAGCAGGTCAAAAGAGGGAAACCCAGTTTGAGAGAGAGTGAATGCTCTCCCCAAAATCACAACTAACCCTCCAACACAACCTCCAAGTCCACAACAGAGATGAAACCAACAATAAAGAAACCTAATAGCATAAGGGTAAAAATCAATAGGCTCCTTTGTGAGAGGCATCCAAGAATCTAAAACCCACTAATGCAAATCAGGGAGCAAAGGTTAAAGCCCATTGAATCTGCACATAAGATTGTGGTGAGAAAAAAAAAATCAGCATCCTTACCACAAACCACAACTAGAGGAGCAAGTGAGCATGGCAACGAGTGAGCCTTCCCACACAAAGGAGAAGAGGGCACAGTTGAACCCACCATGTTAGCAAAGGAGGGACCACCATACGTTGCCACAAGAGGACTGACCACAATGAACTCACCAGATTCACAAATAGATCCAGTGCAACCACCAACACCAGAAACACACCTATAACCAATGACGAGCGGCAAATTGGTGATGAGTGACAAACCATGTTTGTTATTGTTATCACATATGTCTTTCTTATTGTGTCCTTGAGCACATTTGAATCCTCGCATCCCTTCTCTCTCATTCTAATTTTCACTACTAAACTTATATTGCTCTTACCATTCCCATACAAATTTGGGATAAGTGCACCCACAGACCATTTTTCTATCTATCTATCTATTGGTTGTTGTGAAGTGAAATATCAAATTAGAGGTTTGACTGAGACAAACCCCTAAATAGTCCCAATATCTTTCTTAATCTTTACAACTACAAGTTTATTTGTATGGATATATCCAGCTACTTGGGAGATTGGTAATATCATTTTAATTAATCTCTCTCAATATATAACTTTGTTGTATTGTTGTTTTATCATTCTATTACTAGGCTACTTGTCATAATTTCTAATTTTCTCTCTTTGTATATGCAAGTTGTATTCTTTTGAGGTAGAACAACACCTTTAATTTTCTAATCATATGGAATGACAACATATTATGCTAGTGTCTAGTCTAATAGCATCCAAATATTAATGTTAAATTCATCTCTCTATTATATTTGCTACTTTGAAATCAAAATTTATAAATTCATATTCTAGAATTCTATAAATTAACTTCATTCATTTCTCTTATGTTTTGGCATAATTAGAATTTGCATTTTCTAAGTTATAAAGTAGTTTTGGATTTCTAGATTTACTTTGTTGAATGATGATAAAAAAACATATAATTCAAAATTAGTTAATCCCAATGTAAAGTAGTGAAAAATTGTTTGGCTAATATACTTTAGTTAAATTGATATTTTTCCTCTTTTACAACTGTATATGGTGAAAATGGATAACAATAATAACGATATTGAAAGGCTAAATGAATTCAACCACAAAACCCTAGCCTAACAACAACAAAGATCCACCATAACATATGAAGATTACCTAAGACAATGCAAATCAAATGAAATCACAAAGATTATACCATCACATGTCCAATAGGGTTTGAATCTTCATTCTTCCTATCTCCATTGATCTTGCTTGATATATTTGCTCTCAGATTTTATGTGCACAAGAGCTCAACAAAGAACGGAATGTGGTTGCAAGTAGGATCGCATATGTTCAAAAGCGTAGTGTAGTCAATTGATCAAGTAGTTAGCTAGGGTTTGATAATGAAGAAAGCATCTCCTTATATAGAAGACACTATATGAAATGGAAGGATAAGATTGAGAGGTGTAAAAGGAGGTCGGCTATGATTAAAGGGTAGGTAAAAGAAATAATAAAATAATGAAAGGGGTAGGTAGTGTAGAAATTAAGAGATGAATGACATGTGTCATGGGTAGAAAAGGTTAATGAATTAATTAAATAAATAAATATTTATTTAATTAATAGAAGAAGTGGGATAATTAAATAAATAAAATATTTATTTAATATAGGAAAAAGATAATTTAAATAAATAAATGTATTTATTTAAATGAGAAATAAGGCTAGAAGAGGATAAATGAATTAATTAAATAAATAAATATTTATTTAATTAATAGAAGAATTAAGCTTAGATAATTAAATAAATATTAGATAATTAATATTTATTTAATTAGACTGGACAATTTTGGGTGTCTACATTTTGCCCCTCTTTGAGACAATGCGGCTTGTCGCGTTGTTTCAAAGAAGATAAGATGAACTGATACAAAGTTGCCCCAATATGGGAATGATATGCCCCCTCGAGAGATTGGATGAAAATGTGTGAAAAGACCACAGACAATCTCTCGATAAGAAAGAAACGCTAGAATGGACTGACCAGATAAAGTGACAAAGTCATGGGATAACGAAGACTGACTTGGGAAACGAGGGCTAGGGCAGTCTATAAGATAGACCACAAGGGAAATACATCCTCATTGTCATCTACACCTCCAAGAGATTAGAGTGCAGAGAGAGAAAAGAGCAGCAGCAGTCAGCAGTGATGGCTTTGGTTCATAGATTCGACCGCGTTCGCCGATTCCAGAGGCTAGCAGAGGCAGGAGAGTTAGTAAGTACTACAAAACCTCCTTGTACTTTGATGCATTTATTGTTGTCATTAATGCATACTAGGTAATGTAATAAATGCGCGTTTATGTCAGGAAAACCCGTTTGTGTCCAAAAATGTGAATTTGTGTCTTCTAGGTCAAATGAATTCAACCACAAAACCCTAGCCTAACAACAACAAAGATCCACCATAACATATGAAGATTACCTAAGACAATGCAAATCAAATGAAATCACAAAGATTATACCATCACATGTCCAATAGGGTTTGGATCTCCATTCTTCCTATCTCCATTGATCTTGCTTGATATATTTGCTCTCAGATTTTATGTGCACAAGAGCTCAACAAAGAACGGAATGTGGTTGCAAGTAGGATCGCCTATGTTCAAAAGCATAGTGTAGTCAATTGATCAAGTAGTTAGAATGATTGATTAGAATGATTGATTGATTAGAATGATTGATTAGGGTTGATAATGAAGGAAGCATCTCCTTATATAGAAGACACTATATGAAATGGAGGGATAAGATTGAGAGGTGTAAAAGGAGGTCGGCTATGATTAGAGGGTAGGTAAAATAAATAATAAAATAATGAAAGGGGTAGGTAGTGTATGAATTAAGAGATGAATAACATGTGTCATGGGTAGAAAAGGTTAATGAATTAATTAAATAAATAAAGATTTATTTAATTAATAGAAGAAATGGGATCAATTAAATAAATAAAATATTTATTTAATTTAGGAAAAGGATAATTTAAATAAATAAATGTATTTATTTAAATGAGAAATAAGGCTAGAAGAGGATAAATGAATTAATTAAATAAATAAAGATTTATTTAATTAATAGAAGAATTAAGCTTAGATAATTAAATTTATTTAATTAGACTGGACAATTTTGGGTGTCTACAACAACAACATCCACAACTTCAAAAATAAGAAATAGAAGGATAGTTTTTTATTAAAGCAAAAACAAGTTTTGAAGGGACCCGAAACCCTTTACAAACAAATTTTGAATGGATCTGGAACCCTCAACCAGAAAGTTGTCCTAACATAGTGAACATGAAAGCACCTAACAACCATTAGTGAAAAGGGCACTCATAGCCAAATACATGGGTTTTTTTTTTTTAAACTAGGCTCCCACAACTTAAAACAAAGCTGCAAAAAGAACAGCCAACAGCCAACCAAAAACCAGCCCCCAACCAAGAACCATCAAGAATTACATTTAGAGCTACTCTTGTGGGAACGAAGAGTCATGTCAAAAGGAGGCTTAGAGAACTTAGCTTTCTTGCCCTTGACAGAAATCCAGCCCTCTTCCACTTGCGTTGCCTTATCATGCCAATCCAGTGCACCATTATCCTGAGAAAGAATGCCTACAACCACTGTCTAAGAGATAACATCAATATTCCTCCCTGCATCAGGATAGTTAGTTAAGGTAATTTATGGTAGCATTGACCCTTGAGGGACCCTTAACATTGTCTTCTATGAATATCGACTTATTTGCATGCCTCCATCTTTTATTGGTGGGTTATATTTTTGTGACTCAATTAATCTTGCATTAAACTCCTCAAAAAGAAACAAAGAGTTTTGAAAAGTGAAAAGGCTACATTTTATGATTAGGATCATTTACCTACTCATTGTTTAGAAAATATAGGCAAAGATAAGCCAAAACCATTGTAAAAATATTGGGCATGCATGAAAAATGTAGAAAGGTCGCATACTTCAAAATGTTGGAAATCATAAAATAACAACCAAGAATGAAGAAAAATGGTTCAAATAGGTACATGGACAAATGGAAGGTTGTTTTGGGTCTATAAAATCACTAAAAATCCATGGAGTGTAAGGAGAAACATTTTTGTTACTAATTTCTCTCATAGAGGGATGACCCAAGCATGAAAATTAGGTTAATTGGGAAAGAGATAGAGTGAATCAAATATATGGTTCTTGTTTGAGTATCATGCAGAATGCGTAGAGGTCCAATTGAGAGAAATTTGTTCATCTTGGGCATTGATTAGACCATTGCCATTATTTTGTATCTTTGCATGTAATACTTTAGGCTTATTTTTAGGTTGGTGTGTGCCTTAAAAGTAGTGTTATTTTAATTAGTGAAAGTTACCATGTTATGAATTCTACAAGACATGTTTTGTATTTTTATGTGAGTAGTTACTAGGTAGAATTGCCTTTCATTTGACCCATTACTAAGATTGCACCAATTTCCTTTGTTTTACAGATCTTGACTATAGATATTAGAATGTAAGTATTATCTTGTTTTTATTTAAATTAGTGTAACTTGTTATTTTTGTTCCTAGGGAGATTTAGTTATTGCTAGTTCTTTATTAAATCTAGTAGTGTGAGTGTATGGCACCCATGGGGTCAACTTTTGAGCTCAAACTTAGATTAAGAGAGTGGTTTAGGAGTGTAACAATAGCAAGAAAAGATGATGGTGAATCTTAAGATCTAGAAACAAGAAGATGCTACTCAAATTTTCAATGTTGAGAAGAGAATGGGTATAATAGATAAGGTTAGTCCCAATCTCCAAAATGAGAATCTTAAAGAAGATCACAAAAGAAAAAACCAAAAGAAGTAGAGATGGAGCCACATAAGCCTTCTTAGCAAAGGTAATCCAAACAAAAAAGGTAAAGGTAAACATACAAACTTATTATGGTGGGATTAAAGCCAAGAAGTTGGACCAATGGGTGTCCCAAATGGAGGTATAATTTAGTTTTTATCAATTATCTCCAAATCAAAGATTTATTTTGCAGGGTTAAATCTTCTCAAGCATGTTCTTACTTGTTGGTATGAGAGCTATGCACAATCGTTGGAACTTAGGCAAGTGCCACCTATTTTGAAGTGGAAAGACTTGTAACTACTTCAAAAATAATTTTACTTTGTTTGCCATGAAGAGGAGTGAGTGATGCAATGGCATTACTAGAGAAAAAAGAGAGGGCAAATCATGCAAACCTATACAAGTGAGTTCAAAACAAATGCAATCCAAATGGGCAAAAGTATTATGAATCAAGAAGTGCTTAGAAAATATGTTGGAGAATGTTCACTCACTTCTAGAGGCATGTTCTCATAATTAAACCCCGAGATATAGACAAGGAATGTGTTCGTGCACACTATCTTGAGCTAGACAAAAAGAGGCACACTTTCAACAAGAGCAAGCAATGAGATGAGAAACAATATGGCAATGGTAACAGGAAGATTAGGGTGAAGGAAAGAGTAAGAAAAATGCTACTTCTACTACTAACACAAAGAGTTGTGGTAAAGGCAAGTACCATTTCTCTCATAGTGACAAAGATGCCCATTCAAAGGAGAGATGTTGCTAGCTACACCCTAAGTTGGCTCCTTCCAATGAGAATGGTAAATATAAGAGTGTCATTCACATGGAAAATAGCATAAAAAATAATTTTAACTTTAATGAAAATGAGCATCTATTTTGTGCCACACTCACAAGGGAGTTTCAAAAAATGGTGACAACTTTCATGGAGAGGAAGAGCTCACCCAATTGTTTCATTCTAAGATGCAAGTGAATGGTAAAAAGATAAATCCATTGTTTTGACTCATTTTCACAATCTAATCTTGTTTCTTTCAAGATGGTTAGTGAGATGCAATTGGAGGTTGTGAGTTTAACACATCCATACACTTTGGGATGGTCACAACATGGAGTAGACACAAATGTCTCACAGCAGTGCAAGTTAGCATTTAGTCTACATCTAGAGTACAACAATGAGATAATGTTTGATGTTGTTCCATTAGATGTAAGTGGCATAATTTTTTATGTGATTGGCTATTTGTATATAAGGGGTATTATTTACTTTAGGCAAAAGAATTAGTACAAACTTTAGTTGAACGATGAGAATTTTTTTGTGAGTTCTTATGTTAATAGATCAAATATTGTAGTTGCTAGTACCTCAAAAAGTAAAAGACAAATTAATGCTATTATAAAGTTAGATTCTGTAAAGAGAGAGATTTTGTGCATGGAGCATGAAGAGGTTGTTCATGTGACTATTGTTAAGTTGTGGGTGAAAACGGAATGGCACGCATATGAAACAAAAGGTAGGGTTGTGAAACGATAGCGCGAGTGTAAATTTTACGGGAGAGATGTACGTAAAAGATGGAGCAAGGAGTTAAGTTTCTGCTTTGTTGGTGTGTTGCATGGATTATTCAAAGGACGGGGTGTCATGGTTGGTATATTATTGTTCAGATGATTGAGTGGACTTTGTTGTTGCTAAGCCATGCTAAGAAAGACTCCATGTGGAATTGAGAATTGTTCTACTTATTCTCAATTTTGATTCCATGTGGAATTGAGAGTTGTTCTACTTATTCTCAATTTTGAAAGCTTTTGGTCTACCTAGTTGGGGACATATGATTCAAAAAATCAGCTCTTAAGATAGCTAGACCATTAAGGTTATAGCATTTTGCATTCATAGAGTGTCAATGAGAAGCTAGAAGAGTGAATCCATCATGTACCAGCGAGGAGTAGTAAAAATGGTTGAGGATGATCAGGGATGGAATGCAACACCTCTAGAAAGACTTTGAAGAAAGTTGCAAACCTCATAATGGCCCAAAATATTTAATTTAGTTAGTTATCTACTTGCAGTAAACCGGCAAACGTGCTATTTGATGTGGCAAACTCATTAACAACTAACAAAATTGTAATGGTGAAATCAACAATATGCAAACAATTCAAATACAAAAGAGTTTAAGGATTCGATCTTCCATCTTGTCAATTGGTTATATGTTGCTTTCCCACAGTAGAGAAATGGTTGGCTCTCCTTGTATGGTGGTTTTCAAGGTCGATTCAAGTGTGCATGCAAGTCTAAGTGAGGTGAGAATATGCTGCAGGTGTCGTAGAAGCTCCAAAATTATTGTGTGTGAGCTCATTGATGTTGTGTAAGCAATCGTTCATCTATAATAAACCTTTGTGGTAGTGGAACAAAAGGCAGTTGCTCTTTTTTCACCCTATGTTGAGTTTTCCCCAGGGCAAACTCTCTGTAAGTTTGTTAAATTCCAATTTATTAATTTTATCGCATGTGTTGAGAAGATCTTTGTGTTTCTTTGATTTGTACTTGTCATTAACAGTTGTGACATCCATTGTTGTGTATTTTCGAGTGCAAATTAAGGGGTTTGTTGAGTTCTTTTCATTGTAAAGTTAAAACATGTTTGTTAATAGCAAAGATGAATCTGCTCCTTTTTTATAAATATAATATATATGGTACCCCAAGGTTTTGATCTCATTCACAAGGTTGGGAGTCCGGAGTACAGCATACCTTACCAATAATCACAGTTTTCCCAACATTAGACGATACATTGCAATCAAGGTGAAGCGCACGAATGTAAAGTTAGCCTTCCTATATAGTTATCATGTCATAATCCGTTTTCGAATAACAGTTTGTGATAAGTTATAAGAGGAATCTCATCACTTTTATTCTTACGCTCTTTGATTAATAAATTAAGATGGCTGTAATTTATAAGAAATGGCCTATAATACACATGCTCTGCAGAATAAACACAATGAACATAATTTGTAGAATGCACCATAGTTAAAGTTTAATGCAGATCCTTGTCCAGTTTTTATAGCACCATTGTTTATCTAAGAATTCAATTGGTAAGTGTTTCGTATCCTCCAGTCATTTCACTTTGTTAAGCAGATTCTATACAATATCTTATTGGTAAAACTAAATATATACAATGAAATATAATACAACAGTTTTAGCAGTTATTTAATTTTGAAATTAGTGGTTAATATTATAATTTTTTTTGGTCACCCAGTTATCCCCGTGACCCAGACCAGCATCCATTTGGGGCAAGCTGAGGTGAGACTAGTCCCTGGAGCTGTACCAAGCCGCCTGCAAGTCAGGTGCATTGGGTGATACCAGGCCTCAGAGTCGAACCCGAGACCTATGGAGAGCAAACCCACAGCCCAAGCCAACTCCGCTACCCGTGCGGACTTAATGGTTCATATTATTAATAATATATCAGCTTGTGGATTAAATTTATGTTTTGCCTATTTCCTTAGGTGAACCATTTTTGGCAACCTGGTACTATATAATAGACAAGCTACTTCCACAGTTCTATCCTATCTTTTCACATCCTAATGATCAATCACTGTGTGATCCCAAACAGTGATGCAAAATCTTCTAAACAGTTTCTTCCACAGGTCTATGACTTTATATAATCAACTTATCTAGTGTGAAAACCTTACAATCTTAACAGTTTTAGCACAACATTTCCGCACATTTTACACCAAATGGGTCACTATAAAAATTCATCAAGGCAAAAACTAAGCCATTACATGAAAGGTTGATTACCAAAATAAGGCTGTCAAAAGCAAATGTTCTGGAAGAGCTAGCTATCAAGTGAACATTTAAGACAAGCGGGTTGCAAGCTAAGTGGGTTTAATCTTGGAGTGAACTCCATTATTAAGCGCACTTGAGTTGGAGTAGTACTGGGATGGGTGACCTCCTGGGAAATCCCAATGCTTCACCCCTGTGAGCATCACCTAGATGCAATGAGTGCTAAGTGGACCATTCATTCTCATGAGAGATGGGTTCTTGTGAACCACTACTCATGAAACATGGGTCAATGAGTTTGACTCAAAAACTACACAATTGAACCTTGATAGGAATATCATAGTTTGACTTGTTGTGGAAAATACCTCCTACTTATCAATTGATGAGCTAAAGGGGCTCTATAATGAAAGGTTCATAAGGCACAACACTTGCTGAAGGTTTTGCAAATGGGGTTGCAAGTTAAGTGGATTTAACCTTGGAGGGAACTCCGTGGTTAAGCACGCTTGAGTTGGAGTAGTACTGAGATGGGTGACCTCCCGGGAAGTTCCAATGCTTCACCCCTGTGAGCATCACCTAGATGCAATGAGTGCTAAGTGGACTATTCATTCTCATGAGAGATGGGTTCTTGTGAACCACTACTCATGAAACATGGGTCAATCAGTTTGACTCAAAAACTACGCAGTTGAACCCTGATAGGAATATCATAGTTTGACTTGTTGTGGAAAATACGTCCTACTTATCAATTGATATGAACTAGTTAAGTCAAAAGTAAAAAGGACATGAAACAATGGGCCATTATAGAAAGAATAATAATTGCACAAGCAAAAAAGCAGTTTGGGTACACAGATCAATCAAATGTATTTTTTATAGGTTAAAGATCTTGCAATCCTGTGGTATTTTTCCAATTGGGTAAATCAAAGTGATAACTAGATGACAAGGAAGACTTAAAATTATTGGAGCTTTACAGCTAGAGTAATCACAACTATAAGACGAGATGTTACAGTGAGTCACACTTTTGTTGATCCTTCCCACCCTATTTATGTTTGTGCAAAAGAGTTAGACTCCACTGCTGAGTTTGCACCTAAAATTTGGGTGCATTTTGCTCTCATCACGTTGCTCATTTGTAAATTCTAATAGGCGGGACGATAGTTTCTAATCATATTGGTATCTATGCTATTGACCTCTAATTAAGGAGTCTGAAGAACTGAAATGATTCGATTGACTTTGTCTCTGTGTAATGTCCCCAATTTAAGACATTTAGATATACAAGATTTAATTAGAGATTATAAACTTATTATTAAGAAGATAGACGATCAAAGTTAATATGATAAGAATGATAGATATTGACAGTGAATGATATTAGATAATACAACGATCATAACTGATATGGATATGAAGGAACAATGATTATGATATGATAATGACTAAGTCACGGGAGAAGACAATTAAGTAAGATATCTACAAAACCAAGGAGTGGTATTACCGTCATACTAATCAATGCATATTTGATTAGTTGAGAATATTACTATCAGCATCAATTAAGGAGAATGTTATAATATCTGACAAGGTACATTTAGACAGCGGTTTACTATCTTCAGTAACAGCGATATACAAGGAGAACTAAACGATGAGGATTAGGAATGGATTGGTAATCATTATGAATGAGTGTGATTATGATTAGACAAGATCGGTTGAGAGTACAAGCTTCATCAATAACTCAAGAGGTGCGATTAGTATTTGTTATGAAGGGTGCTATGTATGAAGAGGCATGAGATAGGTCCTTTCCAATGTGACTTATCAACTCAACAACAAGATATAAGAAGGCATTCTACCTCATTCAATTCATCATGGGGAAATGGTTCTGTTTATTACAGTATCTTATTTGGATCTGCTCACCCGAATACTATTGCCTTTGGTATAGTGGTTGCATATTTAAAGTCAACATCTGAGATAGCACCATGACATTGGAAATTTCTCAAGTATAAATCAGAGACGGCAATTCATAGGTGAAAGGGAAAGTTTATCAACATTATTCCATTGTTAGAACAGACACATCTCAAATAGCATTATTGCAGCAGTCTAAGGAAGAAGATTAGAAGCGTACATTATACGTAACACTTCAGAAAGAGCAGCATTCTCTCTTAGTTCTATAGATTGGATCTCTCATAGCATATTCTTTCAAGTTAGATCAGGGTCAGCAGCATTTAATCAGATTATAAGTTGTAGAAAAGGATTATATATCTATCAAGACCACCTTACGTACATTTGATTACCCTATCAGAGATAGCAATGACAATTATACATATATACCTATATGTCATATAATATATGAATGCAAGTGGTATCAATTATATTTTATAAGGATTATCATTCATATATACCTATACCTGATATTTTATACCTTTATAATCATTTTTTAAACATTATTTGAGACTTTTGAGGTCCCCTATTTCCATAAGTCATTAGAGAAGGGAGTTGAGAAGGGGACATTACACTCTGGAGGTAAATATAGATGAGGCTTAAATTTCTTCTCAAGAAGGATTCCGATTAATAGAAATTTACAAGCTTTCCTAGCAAGCGGAAGTCATACCCCTCAGGGGTGCATCAAAGACGAAAGGTACTCTAAGATTAGAAACTTCCCATCATCTACCTAAAAAGAAAGAAAACATATCTTACAAGCTTGTAAAAGCAAGTCCATGTTTCATGACTTATGTAATGCCTTCCCGATTGAGTCCAGTGGATTGTGGTGTAATGGTGATTGGGTATAGTCTAAAGAGAATGATGCAGGTTCAAATCCCCCTCATCAAAATAAGGAGGCCAATAATTCTCACGGACATGTGGGGAATGAATCTGTAATGATTCTGGATTGTGATCAAGCTGCATTTTGTTGAAGGCGGCATGTAACCTCCCCTTAGATCTGCTAAGCAAATATATATCTTCAAGATTGCACTCCATCGAAAGTCCTGAAGAGTGATCTTGACACTTTGGTAGCAATAAAACAACCCCTCAAAGCACATAGATACTCAGTAAAACCATAAAATTCCCGAATAAGCTAGATGTTGTATTGCTCAAGGCCTAGAATGAAATAAAGGTTTGGTCACTTGTTTATCCATCAGAAACCCCCCATCACAATAAACCTTTCTTAGAGATAGACAATTTACCCATAGACCAATTTCCAATGACTTGGAAACATGATACAAACACTGCCAACAAGGATGAAAAAATCGGGAAAAATCGTGTAAATCGCGATTTCTCTCAAGTCAAAACTGCAAACGATTTAATTGCAGAAAAAATCGTGAAAGATTTTTTTGGAAAAAATCGCACCAATTTTAACCAAAAAAATCGTTGAAAATCGTGATTTAAACGAAAGTAAATCGACAGCTTAAATTTTTTTGAAGTGAGAAAAAAAATCTTAAATTTTATCTCTAAAACCCTTTGACCATCAACGAACCTATAAAAAACTGTTAAAGTTCGTCGAAATTTGCCTTGAAATTCTTAGGAATGCAGGCAATTTTTTCTTTTTAAATATGCTTAAAAGAATTTTGCTGTTGGGTGAGCAGTCAATAGCAGCCGTCGGGAGGATGCTGCGTTTTTTTTTCAATAGAGTTTGGGCTCGCTAAAAAAATTATTCATATGTTACTCTAAAAAAATATCTACACGATATTAAATACATTATATATTTCATATAATATAATTGTAATTAACTGTTTTACTTTTATTTTTGTGCTATAAACATTTAATATATCTAAATTTAAATATTTAAGAATATTTAATTTAGATTTTTTATATATAAAATTAAATATTTAAATTAAATTAAACAAATGTAATTTTGCCGAGAGGCAATTTACAATGGGATTCAAGTTGTCCGTAAACAAAAATGCTTTTTAAAAAAAATTTGACATGCTGACTTGGCAGTATAGTGACGCTGGCGGAAGAATGGGTAGAAACGTTACACATAAGATATCAGAACAACCGCAACCACATGGTAGTGGAAGAATTCCATTTACCATCTTGAAGCTAAATATAACCAGTGCAGAAGGAAAAATAAATCGACTATGCCTGTCTACCAAAAATAAATCGATTATGCCTATCTACCAATAAAGTAGAGGTGATAGTAGTATAGAAACAATAAATGAAAAACGCAAGGTGAGTAATGCATGCGGTGAGTAAGGCATAAGGTGAGTTGGCAGAGTACAATGGCACCGGTGAAAGAGGGGAATAAAATCTGTCAGAATAGTTATAGAAGAGTGCACATTAATATGCCAGAAGAGCGGACGCCAAGGAAAGAGTCGTGGTATTGCATCTTTAAAAGCTTACAACATTTCTGTAAAAAAATTCTATTCGGCATCCTTGAAAGCAAGGCACCGCTGTGCAAAATCTTCAGGTATGTAAACTGATTTTCTCAGTCTTTTCTTTTACAGTAGATTTTGAAGTTTCCATAGCAATTTCAACATATCTGTTTTATGTATATCCCTGCGACCATAATATTTTGTGTGAGAGAGATTTTCTTTGAGGCACTTGATCGAATACTGTATGCGCACTGTCTATCCTTCTGCAGGCTTTCCTTCAGCTTCTCTACACTCTCCACTTAAGTCTTCTACATTTTCATTGCATGCATTAATCCGTCTACAATAATGGATTCTATCTTTCCCTCCTCTGTGAAAGAATGCATTGCATGCAGTTTGTTCTGAACCTGAAAAAGAGATTCTTTGGACACTATCCAGAACCTGAGCAGATATTACAGAATGCTCTGATGAGTTTAAGAGTACTCTCTCCTTCAATGGGTCCATATTAGCTCTAATAGCCATCATTGCTAAAATTATCATCAAGTTTTCAACTTTGTGCATGGCATAATCAAAATATTTTCACAATTAAAAAACCAAATCATAAAATAAGCTTATAAAAACTCTTACCAGATTTCGTTGTAGTGCTTGAATCTGATAATAATTTTGACACGATATTTGCACCACTTAAGGCAATGCTTTGAATTTAACTGACGTAAAACTGTATTTAGGCTTTTCAAAATTAAATGTTTTAGGATAAGAGTATTTGTTCCAAGCTAAGCGCCATTTAAAAAAAGTAAGTTGACAGTCAAATTATAGTGTTTGTTCCAAGCGCAGGGAAAATTCATTTCTTGTGTTGCGTGGAAAGGGATTTGGAGGGTAAATGTTTATCTTTTGAAGTGAAAATGAAAGGGAGCTAAATACTTTTCCACACCACACCACATGCACTCGATATTTTAATCTTTCCTGGAAAAAAAGTCTTAATATTTATTCATTAAAATGGATTCAATTTTGATGTGGATGGTATCTAGACATTATATCCAGGGCCCAAGTCTGTTCCAAACATCTTGGAATAAATGTGGTACCGTTCATTTGGATTATCAATTTAATCGATGCTCTTTGGATTTTTATTATTATTTTAATTTATAACATGAAAGTAACACAAGTAGTTGAAAATATAGACAGACAATTTATTGGATTTAGTTGGAGTTGGCCATTAAGATTATTACTACCATCTTTTAAAGCTTACATTTTCTTTGTTGGTGGTGTTAATAACTCATTAAAGTTGTACATATTGTTTTTTATCTTTTGTGTAATATTGATTATACATATATGATATATTTAAAACTACTATACCTATATTTTAAAAAATCTATGTAAAATTAGCCAAGAGATCAAATTTTAAAATATTTAACATTCATAAAAATGAATAAATCATTTTACCTTCTATGTGACAAACGAGAGCTATTCAAGAAAATACTTGCATCAATCAAAAGATTCACTATAAATATGTTATTAGAGGCATTATGCAAGAAGATCAATTGCAACAATTAATAGAATCACTATAAATATATTATTATAGGTATGTTGCAAGAAGATAAGAACAATTCAACACATGCATTATAAATCATCAAATTGATAGAAGAAAACGTATTTACATATAACAATTTTGGTGGAAACCTCGCATAATATCTCACACTAATCCTACCAAAAAAGTATTAATCAATTCAAAAGTAAAAATAAGATAGATTATTGTTATAAATTAGAATTTACAATATATTTTAAAAATTATTCGACAAAATAAAATAAAATAGATTATTGTAAAAAATGGCATACTGACCTAGAAGACAAATTCTCCTCCAAATGTGAAAGTGTTTGATTGGTGAACAAAAGTTTTAATGCCTACACAACATTAAATTAACAAATCTCTATCAATATACAAATAATTATTTTGAATTTTAAATTATTATGTAAATGTGGAAACGAAAATAATGCTAATTATAATTTAAATTGTTTCCCAATTCAAATCAACACGTAACATTTAGTAAGGAGGGGCTAACATAAACTCTAATATAAAATTTAAATTTAAAACACATAATTTCATTGTACATATTAAAAGCATCTAATTTTATGCAATAAAATAAATAAATAAAATAATTTAAAAATTGATAAGTATTTTTTACATGTCAATTATGATATTTATATTAATATAAATATTTTTTTAAATATACTATATTTTATTTTGTTGAATAATTTTTCAAATATATTGCAAATTCTAATTTATAACAATAATCTATCTTATTTTTACTTTTGAGTTGATTAATACATTTTTGGTAGGATTAGTGTGAGATATTATGTGAGGTTTCCATCAAAATTGTTATATGTAAATATGTTTTCTTCTATCAATTTGATGATTTATAATGCATGTGTTGAATTGTTCTTATCTTCTTGCAACATACCTATAATAATATATTTATAGTGATTCTATTAATTGTTGCAATTAATCTTCTTGCATAACGCCTCTAATAACATATTTATAGTGAATCTTTGGATTGATGCAATTATTTTCTTGAATAGCTATCATTTGTCACATAGAAGATAAAATAATTTATTCATTTTTATGAATGTTAAATATTTTCAAATTTGATATCTCTCGGCGAATTTTACATAGATTTTTTAAAATATAGATATACTAGTAATATTTATGTTGAGAATTTTGTGGATATGATAAAATATGATATGTATTTGACTCAAAACTATGATTTATACATGATGGATACCAATAATAATAAATATGTTATTATGTTTTATAAATTTAGTGTATATGTGTGTTTTAAGAATATTTTAAGAAATTATATATTTTCAAATATTCATAAATTTGTTGATTTATTGCCGATTTTTTTTCGATTTTTCATCTTTGATACAAAGTTTATGGACATTTGTTAATGGAGTGCTTGTAAGATAGAAATCACTGTCTAAGATTGTAATCTGTCCATTTCCTAGACATTTGCAATAATGTCTGAAAAGCTTTTTCCTGATCTATATATGCTTTGTATTTTATCTCAAACAAGAAGGAAGGGTGGAAAAGCCATGTGGTCGGTAACTGATTTTGGATCTTGGTAAAACAATTTAAGCTTATTAAATGCTGGGCATAGTGATGTATGATCGTGCTGTAAGGAAATGTAAAGAGAAAGTAATCCATGGCGATATATAGCAGCTGTTTTAGGAACTTAAAGAAATCTACTAAGATGAGTTGTATGTATATGTTAGCCTTTGAAATAACCCCATTCAATCCATAAACTAATCAATCGAAGTATAATATTAAAATAGTCAAGAATAATACTATCGCTGCCCAAGGAAAACGAAAAGTTCAATCACGAAATAATTAATTCATTAAATGATGTTGCTAGTAAACAAGGAAGAAGTCCAATTAGAGACATAACTAATTGAGTGTTGGAAGATACATGGCTATTGTGAGATACAACTCCTCACATCACGTCCCTTCGATAGCTATTAGAGGAGAATCGTGGCTCACCAAAGAGGCATCAAAGACTTGTTATTCTTAATTGTTCTAACTCGGATACAAAGCGCTCAAAGAGCCTACGATCTGCCCAGTATTTAAAGGGTTCATTACCACCAATTACATGGCTTTGGACGCATGAACAAAGAGCCAATCAAGCAGAAACAGTGTCAAGGAAATCGCATGGTTAGAAACTTAGAAGGCAATAATTCTGGAAGATCGATCAGTTTCAAGACACTATTCTTTCATACACGATTCAGATCCATTCATTTGCATGATCATAAAGAAGTGATTCAGAAAAAGCGATCTGACCATTGCAAGGATCGAGTCCTCTATTTCTTCATATAATTAGCAAGATCTACAACCATCTCATTGTGTAATTATTCTACAGATCTGAACTCAGACATATTAATATTAATCAGAGTTAGAGCATTTATATATCCTTAGCAGATTTATACTTTGATAAATATTATATTACAGTTAGTACCCTTCTATGTATTTTAGAAGTTATTGATTCATACATTCTAGAAGGATCATTGCTAGATAGAAATTGTATGACTTGTTCTTACTCATATCGTTCCAATCAAGGTCTTAGCACAATAATCACAATTACCCCCTTTTGCAAGCAAATTGATAGCACAACTTAACCAATAATAGACAAAAAAATTATTACAGAGACTATCAAGGGTCATTACAGCCTTTAAAACATAATTCATATAAAAACACAACTCAACCTTGTATTCGGTAACCAGATAATATAAAGAAGACAACTCTGTAGCAAGTAACTCACAACTAGTACCAATCCACAAAACAGATTGCACAAAAAGTCGGAACAATGTTCTGATTCTCACCCTTAATATTGCTCCAAAATATATTTTGCAAAATAACTTATAATTGTAATACAAGAATGTAATCAAAATATATTGCTCCAAAATAACTTATTTTGTGTATGTAATCAAAGTAGCTTCTAATTAATATGTTTATCATCTCTTCAAAGTTCATTTACTGAAGGGTATGCTGTAAAAGCTTTGAATCCTTAAAAATCTCTATCTTTCATGGTTTTTCATTTTTTGCAAGGTCTGAATTTAAGTAAAAAATCAGCTTGCCAAGTCCAAGTCTTGTAACTATGATCTAACCTCTATGATGATGTGACAAGTGCAAGATACCATCTATCCTGGTCCACCAGGTGGTAAATTCTCATCAATTTACCAGCCTGCCGGACACAACACAGCCCATTCAATAATCAAATGCTTTCTAACTACATATTCCACCTTATTAAGTAAAAAATCCTATTAAGCATGTACAGGATTCTTCTGTTCACAAAAAATGCTTTATATGTTATAAATATACCATAGAAATACATATGCGTTGCCAAAACCAAGAAAACTTCTTTCAAACTTCACAGGTGAGGCAGGAATATAAAATCAACAGAAGACAACTTTACATTTTACCCAAAAAAAAATAGTAGAATTCTCATAAACACTACTAGCATCAAAAGTCCGTTATGTAAACTGCTTGGGAAAGTAACCAATCAATTACCTGAAAAAGCTAGAGGTTCGCCTTTGAAAATTCTACTTAGATGTGCTGTAAATAAAGTACTCAACATCGTCAGATTACCCCAATACACATTCTAACTTCATCTTTTTATAAATTATACACCACATAAATTCATGGGGTTGGTGTCATCTGTTAACCAGAACTATAGGAAATTATTACAGATCAATCTGCAGTAAAAATACATACACAAACTTACCCTAAATCTCATCATATTTACAGATGTATCATAACTCTAGTTTGCATCTCCAGTCAAAGAACTGTTTCTGTGAATCAGTCCTGCTCTTCCTCATAAAAAAGTCCATCCACTAATTGATCAATAACAGTGTCCACAAATTCATTACATCTTGCAGAAAAAATGTTTGCCACCTGCGATTTAGCACGGGATGCCCATGCAAGTCCAGCAGCGCAGAAAATGGAAGCCAAGCACACTCCCCCAAATTCACAGATCTTCTGCACATCCATCTTTTGAAATAGTGAATTCCCTGTCAACAGCTCCACATTGATGGCTGCAGCAAAAACAATCTGCAAAACAATCAACTTCATGAGCATCTGCATAAATTTCTGTCAATTGACACAAAAAAAATAAAAATCCAAAAAAAGAGCAGAAGCTAAATAAGCTTTCGTCAGATAAGGGCAAAAACTAAAAAGAGAAAACAGAAAAAAGAGGAAACTTTGAATAGAACAAAAAAATAAGTACCCAATAAATTCATGCCAGTTGACTGAAAACAGAAAGAAAAGGAAAGAGCACTAACTTTATATATTATTGTCAAATCACCAAAAACTGAGTCTGAATATATTGTCAATTCACCAAAAACTGAATCTAAATATATATGTCAATTGTTCATTGACGCAAGAACCAACAGCAAAAACCAAGAATCTAAATGAATATCTGTCAGTTGACAGAGAGAACCAAAATAAGGAAAAAAGAAGAATCTGAATAAATTACTGACAAATGATAGAAAAGACAACGAATAGAACAAAAGACTAAGTAAATTTCTGTCAATTGATGTAGAAAAGCACAGAAAAAATCCCCAGTAAAGAGGTAGGAAAAAGTCAAGGAAAAGAAGGAAGACTAAGCTTGGCTGCTCCCTCAATTAGCACCTTAAAATTAAACTTAAACAGTTCTTCTAAGGCAACCTAAGTTGTGCAAAACCAGGCAGTAATGCAGTCCTGATCTTCTACGTGAAAACTCTATGGAGTGGCTCGCTACGAGGAAAAGAGAAAGGCTGATCAAGAATTTTGATAAAAGGAGACTCTATTGATGATTAATGGAGTCGGTTAAGTGGAATGTCACCATTGGCAGTTGCAGAAATTTGTCTGTGTGTAATCGATTGGAAAAGGGAAGTCTCTGCCCTCTCCTTCAACCATATCAGAAGAGAAGAGAACAAAGTGGCAGAAAATTTGGCAAATTTTGAGGGATAGAGCCAAATAGGCCCATAGACCTTTGTTTATCACACCCCTTCCCTCTCCCCTCCCTAGACGATCTTTTACTCATAAACATGCCTTCTGATTCCCCTCTTTACAATCTCTTAACATTGCGAAATATGGAAAGTCGCCTTCTTTATGTGTTTTATTGAAAATTGATGTTTGGAGGATAGTTGGAACTCCCTCTACTATGTGGAAGACATGATTGCCCACCACCCTCTCTTTACCTATCATTCCTTCATCAACAACATGAGAGCTGGAAAGTGGCCACACAAGTCAGTTTGCTCACAAAATGTATCCCCCACATCTTTCCAATTTGTTTCTACTCTGTTTCTCACTTCCCTTACTCGCTACAAATTAATCACCCTTTATTTCCTTCAGTCTGGTCTGTGGTTGAGGAGTTGGTATGTTGTATGTCATTCATTCTATAATTATCTTTCATGATTTCTGTTCTTTGAATTGAGTTGAGAATAGATGATAATGTTTTCTGTGGGCTATATATTTGTTGTATTAAAGTTTAAGGCCCATTTTTTATATGTTTGGAAAGCTTCCCTTTTTCCTCACGGCCTGAGGTGTATCAGAATGTGCTTAGGACGGGAGTGTGGGATTTCCTTTGGACTGCCCATTCATTTGCCCTTTTTATTACCCATTATATATCTGACTGATTCCTCTTAGGCCCCTGCTGTTTGATGTAGTAAAGTGAGATGGTCCTTTCATTGGTAACTAAATGTATGCTCTTGAAGGACTAATTGGGATGGTTATGAATACATTTTCTAGGGATGGCTTTGTTAGGGATGGCTACAACATGTTCTATTTCCCAAAAAATGTTTAAAATTGTGTTGCTACCCTCTCTTCAAGATTTCTATCCCGGTGAAATTCTCAAGGAATTCAGCGGATTTGTTTGTCCTGTAGCTGTCTATTGTGTAATATTCATGTTCCTTCTTCTGCCTTATAAATTTATCTTTATAGCCAGACCTGTTTCATGCCTCTTGGAATGGTAGAAAGGATCATTATCTAACCTAGTAATTATATTCTTTCTTTCTAGCTCTGATTTCTTCATAGGATGGCGTCCCCAATGGAATTTGAAGAGAAAGGCTCTGTTAATGTGGGCGAGGGATCAAAATCTAGAAGGACCCCTAGACTACCAAATGGAAAGAATTCCTCTTAAGTTCAAAAACATATTCAAGAATAGGAACAGGAACTACCATACATACTCTTGATGATGTTCGTCTTTCATGGAACTTATTAAGACCTGAAATTAAAACAGTTGTTGAATGAAAGTTTCTTAGTAAATGAAAGAATCATAATAAACGCAAATCAGGCATTGGAGTTCTGGAAAGATCTCTTATTGAGAATTTGAAGGATGATAAGCAGCTTAAAACAGGCATGCACAAATCTATTCAGAGCCAAACTCCCAGCTAGGCTCGGGAAGGTGCTTCTATTGATTGTGTTTTGCAGGATATGAAGGATTCCTGGCAGGCAACTCCCTGGCTAAATACAATCTAAATTGCTGACATGATTGGAATGCACATAATTTTGTTTAGTGCTAGTAATACTCTGACCATACATGAACACATGAGCCACATGGAAATTAGAGTAATGGTTGCTTTCCATGAGAATTAGAAATTGAAAAAAGCAAAGGCTGGGGAGAAGATAATACAGAGCAAGAGGATTGATGCTATCCATGACAGATTCTCGATTGACTTCAAAAAACACAAACAATTGAAAGGCGACAGAAATCAACCTGGCCAAGATGCTGACTTAAATAATACCAGATGAAGAAAACCCAGCCCAAGGTTTGTACAAATAAACCATATCAATCCCCGACTCCAATAAGGAGTAATTGCGTATATCTAAGCCTGTTACTCTATGGATGCTGCAGTTTTTATGATCAACGCCCCTTATTAGAAAAATTTCCACCATCAAATGCAACAGTTTTGGCACAATGTGAGCATTTATGTTACTGGGGAATAAGGATAGAAAAGTTGAATACAGCATCAACAAGAAGCATGAAGGAAACTCTTCTATATAACATTTCTTTTTTTGGGAATGTCTAAAGGCAGTTGTGAGGGTAAATAGAGAATTCAAGAAAATGATCTATCCTGAGAGTGCAATAAGACTTGTAATGGTAAGGATCATGTAAGACTTTAGCATTATTTCTATTTTGTAATTACCTCTTTGAAATAGCAGCATGGTTTCTGATGCTTCTACTGAGCCAAAGTTGTATAAGCTTAAGATCTAAAAAGATGTATGGACTCAACTTTCCAAAACATATAAATATAATTTGAACAAATCCTGTGACTCTATATTGAGATCTTCAAATGAATGATTTTCCTAAATGTTCTAGATCCCAACAAGTTCGCGGGTTAACACAATTTTTTTATATAGAAAAAAATTAAAAAACAATGATAGAAAAGTTAGCAACCACATTTTGGCTCCTGTCCCTGCTTGAAGTTTTGCAGCTAGTGCAAATGAATACAGCTGCCAGCATCAAGAAGTACAAAGGAAACTCTCTCTATGGCATATTTTGGGGGCTGTAGCTAATCTAGTTCTAAAAATGCCACGATTTCCACATAACACGAGGGTAAGTCGAAAAATACAGATCTTGGCCATGCTCGACAGAACTAGCTGCGTCTTTTATTTTTGAACCATGTGTATAACACAAAGGTTAGTCAACCATTTTGGAGCCAGATTAGCCGTGTCCTTTTTGGGGGAATATCTAAAGGCAGTTGCGAGGGTAAATAGAGAATTCAAGAAAATGATCTGTCCTGAGATTGCTATAAGACTTGAAATGGTAATGATTGTGCAAGGCTTTAGCATTATTTCTATTTTGTAATTACCTATTTGAAATAGCAGCATGGCTTTTGACGCTTCTACTGAGCCAAAACTATATAAGCCTAAGATCTAAAAAGATTTATGGACTCAACTTTCCAAAATATATAAATATTCTTTAAACAAATCCTAAATATTGAGATCTTCAAATGAATGATTTTCCTAAATGTGATCCCAGCAAGTTCGCAGGCTTATTTTATATAGAAAAAAATAAAAAATAATAAACCAAAAAAAAAGGAAAACTTGAATGAATGTCGGTAAATTAATACAAACAACCAAAGGAAAAGAAGGAAAACTTGAATGAATCTCGGTAAATTGACACTTGGAACCAAAAGCAAAGAAGGAAAATCTGATAAATTTCTGCCAAGTAACGGCAAAAACTAAAAGGAAAAAAAGACAATTTACTGACCATAGCCATGCGACCTGAAAGAATCTCCCAGTCTTTGATTTTGTTGGAATGGTCGATGCTGGCGGCAAGAGATGTGAAAAAGCTGGACATTCTGTCGGGCTCTGCCTTCACCATGCCGTCGGCGCTCTTACCAAAAGCTCTGAGAGTGCACAGACGAGGCGGCAACATAATTTTCGCATCCTTATTATTATCATTGCTGACTGAAACCCTAGAAACCCTAGAACCGCCGCCAGGGTAATACAGCAGCCTTCCACTATTTTCTGCAGCTAAACCATCGGGGGATTTGATCTGGGGAGCGCCCAGCTCAGATCTTACAGGGACTGACCCAGATGGAATTCGGGGGGCCAAACAATAAGATTTAAGGTTTCTGGTAACAAGAGGCTGAGATTTCAATAACCCCGCCATTGCAAGACAAAACCAGAAATAAGCTGTCTGTATGCAAAGCTTTGCTTGCTACGTTCAAGTCCAAACTTAATATACTCCTATTTAACTGGAGATTCCGCAGGCCACGTCTTTGACTAAAATATGTCCTCCTGTTTGGTGGGAGGACTAGAAGATTTGAGCATGGATGAACACAACACCACACATTTTTCTCGTTTGGTTTTGTGATTTTCGAGGTTGATGCTTGGCCACCTTGCTTTGACTAGAATCTTGGAAATTATTTTGTTAGATTCAGAACTTAAAAAAATTTAATTATTAAATTATTTTAATTAGGATCTTGGAAATAAAATTAAATTATTTTGTTAGATTTAGAATTTAAGGAACTTTCACTACTAAATTATTTTTAACTAGAATCTTGGAAGTAAAATAAAATTATTTTGCTAGATTTAGAGATACTTCAACTATTAATCTATTTGAATTGGAATCTTAGAAATAAAATACAATTATCTTGTGAGATTTAGAATTTAAGAAAC
Organism: Cryptomeria japonica; assembly: GCF_030272615.1. Lineage (NCBI taxonomy): Eukaryota > Viridiplantae > Streptophyta > Pinopsida > Cupressales > Cupressaceae > Cryptomeria > Cryptomeria japonica. The sequence continues at coordinate 709,552,227 of NC_081414.1, forward strand.
TTCAACTATCAAACTATTTTTAAATCTATATAATTTTGAATTAAGTCTCTAATATAATTTTATTATTTTTTGAGCCTTTCAACTACCTAACTAATATTGTTTTATCTAGAAATGATAATGATAATAGAGAGTGTTGTTATTACATTATTAATTGTTTTTGTTTTAGATGTTTATTAGGTTTTAGTGGAGGAGAATATTAATGTATCAATTTTATGTAATTTATTTTATTTATTTATTTAATTATCATATATAATTAAAAATTATGAGTAATAAGTATATATTATAATTTATTTTCACTTTAATAATTTTGAAATGTCATTATCTATTGTCTATTTTTTTATTGGTTCATGTTGGGATTAGTGAATTCATAAATAAAAATTTTATTTAACTTTTATTACATTTTTCAATGCATTAGATTATTGTGATAAAATTTCAACTATATCAATAATGTAAGTCTTATTCAAATTTTAACTCCAATAATGTTTTGTTATTGCTTGTGATATTGAACTTTGTAATAGACATCATAATAGTCCTTATCTATTGTAAGGTGTGAGGGTAATTTAATATGGAAATTAACTATGCCTTCAATAGAATCTTCTTCTATAAAATTGCATTGTAGGCTTTTGAATAATTGTTTTTTTCAAAAAGAAGACTTGGACTAAATATAGATATACTTAATTATATGTTTGCAAAATTTGATTCGCACTTATTGAAATAGTGAGCTATTATCTAATGTCTTTTTATTACTTTGATGCAAAAAATGACTAATAATACTTTAAGTCATCCATGATTATGACTTACAGATACTATATTAGTGTAGTATTCATGCAATCTAATAGCCATTGTGATACTAAGCTTATGCTTAAGACATTCATGAAAAAAAAATAGATAAACAATTTTTCACATTTAAAACATGACATTAACATGTCACTTTGCACACCATCACACACACAAAGCATCATGACAAACACAACAACACACAAGGTGACAAGACCATTGTTTTAAGCAAAGGAATTCACTAATCATGTTACAAAGTTACTAGAATATGATCATACAACATGATAGAACTTCATCCATAATGACCATCAAACACAAGTCCACAATCTTCTTCTCATGTGAACACATAAAGTAGGATGACAATGATAGCTACCTCCAATCCATTTTGCAATAGCTCAAATCACACTCAACCATAAGGGGAAAATCTACACAAGAGGTTGTTCAACTAAGAGGTATAAGCCCTCATCCAATTGAAATGAAAATCAATAAATTTCCTACAAAGGCATGCTTCCTCTAGGATAAAAAATGGAGTAGCTTCTAAATTAGGACACCATCAATGAAGTTTATGTTAGGCCCAATATGGAAAGCTAGTTTATTGAGAGGGGAGGGGTGAATCAGTACTCCAAAACTTTTCTTGAATAATATCTTTACTGTTATGCATAAACTGAATAGTGCAGTAACATAAAATAAAGCTAAAACAAATAGATAACAATCATACATGATTCACTCCATAACACATATATTTTGGTTACACGGAAACTCTTGGTTACGCAGAAAAACTGCGGTGGGGATGGCACCCACAACTTCACTATTGCAATAATAAAGAGTGCTCAGTTAGAGCTACATGTTTAGTTATTTCTGATAGCTTACCCTGTTAGGAGTAACAAGATCTGTTAGATCTACCTTGCTAAAGGATTTTACAACACTTAATCTAAATGTTGCACCTGGTTAGAGGCTTTACAATTTATAGACTTGATTAGAGTCTTTTACCCTGTTAAAGGTTTCTCTTTCAACTTCACAATATTACAATAAAATCATTACAAATATCTACAACTTTACATCTGAAATGTTATAGCAGATTCTATGTGCTCAAAATAGATTACCTTGCTTATAGCATACCTCGGTAACCCATATAGTAACTCGGTAAACCCTTCTATTTACCCTGTTCTTCGACTGTTCTCTGAAAACCTTCTCGGTGACCTCTGTGTCTCTGTAACAGTCTTATTACACTCATACATACACCCTTAACTCATGCTGTATAAATAGATCTCTTAAGACGGTGATCCAATTCATTGCTTCGATCTTACAAACACGATTTATAACCATGTAAAATATTTCATTGGTTAGATGACCTTGAAATCATACACAATCTTTTAGTGCAATTTCCAATGTGATAACGGTTAGATGTGCCTCGATCTTGTAACACGTTTTCATATGCATGTCCAGGTTCAATGAATCTGGTAACACGTTTCACTTGGTGTATATCAACTCGGCGTGTCATCTTTGTTGCTCGGTAGACATGAAAAGATACTCGGTAAACAGCTCGGTGTATACTGCGTTCTGTGACTGCTTTCTTCTGTAACCGACTAGACTGTGCATACTGACTGAATATTTCGGTAATAGTAACCGACTAGAGTATATAGTATAACTTTGACATAAAACTAATGGCAATCTAATAAGTAGTAACAGTTTCAACATGGGAAGACTCGACAAACCAAGAGGAACAACTTTTGTATAGAAATTTTCCTTGAGAAATACTAAGAAATGTTTATGTACAATACTCTGTAGATGTATGAGGTTGACAAAAGATGACATGATTGTTTCTCCAAGTAAGGTGTCACAAGAAGAGTAATTCACTAATTATGTGAAAAAATTACCATGATGATCATTCGAGTGGATGAAATGTTCTCTCATGAAAATATGGAGTAGGGTAAGTGGTGCAGTCACTGGTTAGGAGAGACCTCAAAGAGATCAATTCAGACCGATCAAGAAGAGTAAACACAATGGAGAAACAAGGACATGATGGAGGCAATGCAAAACAGATTGAATTATATCATGAAAACTAATTACAACCAACTAGTAACAATGGGTTACAGTAACCGGCTCACAGGCCTGCTAAAACATGCTCAAAATACAGAACAAGTCACAACCGGGACCTCAAATCTTAGGATCTATCTTCTATGTTTTGTCTAACTTATTCGATACATTATAATGCTCTATTACAATGATTTATACGGTCCAAGAGGATCCGGTCGTCCCAAAAGGGAACAAGATCTAACGTGTAAAACCAACAAGGTCGGCCTCCGCCAAAGAAATTCCTTCAGAAAATCCAAAGGATGAAGTGTAGATCACGAGGAAAGGTCATCCTCACGCTAAGGAACATCAAAATCAACGCTCAGGGCTCTGCAAGCTATGGAAAGAATCTGGTAGATCACCAAATAAAATAGGTCCAGGCAACCAGTGATAGAAAACTGTCTCGAAAAGCGGTAGCGATAACTTGTTGAAAAATGATCCAAATGCTCCATGGTTTAGAATAAGGTAGATGATCAAGTCTTCAAGCAAAATCCAACTCCACGGGTTCTAGTGAGCCAAATCCGGAAAACATAGAAAGAAATGTTGAAACTGCAAACAGAAAGGAAATATTTTTGGTTGATATAAGATTGCCATGAACTGCAGATGCTCCTGCATCAAACATCTGGGGTTGTTGAAAAAGCAAGACTCTGACTTTGTTGGGGTCAGAGGAAAACCAAGGCGATCTACCTTTTCCTGAGAAATCCAAGATGAATCTTCAACTGGTATGTCCTTCCACTTCACAAGATACTCCTTATATTGACTGCTATGGGTACTACGCCCAATCCTATTATGCAAAATGTCTTCAATCTGATCTGATTCCTTCCAGGACAACTGTTTCTTCAAGTTTGCAATATTGTCCTCAATGAATTTTGGTTCATGATACTGATGAAGATCTGCAATGTTGAACATAGGTGAAATACTCAAACTATCCGGTAACTCCACTTCATATGCATTTCCAGAACTGAACTTTCTCAAAATCTTGCAAGGTCCAAACTTTCTCATCTACAAATTGTTATAAGTTCCAACCGGGAATCTTTCTTTTCTCAAATACACCATCACTGTTGGTGTTGGAAATAAGCTACACCTAGACCGATGATGGACTAGTCCAAGAGGGGCTAGTAGCTCAATGGTAGAGCACTCCAGCAGCGTATGGAAGGTCCTAGGTTCGAGTCCTAGCTGGTCCATGTCTCAACATGGTATCAGAGCCAGGTCCAGGCTAGGAGCCCCAAGCACACGAGAGGTGTGGCTTAAGGGGGGGTGTTGGTGTTGGAAATAAGCCACACTTGGACCGACGATGGACTTTTCCAAGAGGGGCCAGTAGCTCAGTGGTAGAGCACTCAAGCAGTGTATGGAAGGTCCTAGGTTCGAGTCCTAGTTGGTCCATGTCTCAACAATCACTTCATCACCAACTTCAAATTCCTTATGTCTCCTCTTATCATATGCTTTCTCCTTATAATTGTTGTTTATATCCTCCAAATGTTTCTTAACTTGAATATGTAAGTCCTTCATGTGATTTGCAAATTATTTTGCTTCTAAACTTCTCTAGTCTTCACTGCTAATATCTCTTAATTTTGATATACCTCTAGGGTGTGCTCTGGTAACAATCTCAAAAGGTGTCCTTCTGGTACTCATGTTAATTGAATTATTTTATGCAAACTCTACTTGTGCAAGAATAAAATCCCAACTTCCGCTTTTGTCTCCAACTAAACATCTTAACAAATTTCCCAGGCTTCGGTTAACTACTTATGTCTGTCCATCAGTCTGTGGGTGAAAAGTAGAACTGGAATTCAAATCTGTCTTCATCTTTTTCCAAAGTGTTCTCCAAAAATAACCAACAAACTTAGTATCTCTGTCTGAAACTATGCTCTTAGGTAATCCATGCAATCTCACTACTTCCTTGAAAAATAGGTCTACTTCATGTAATGCATCTGATGTCTTCTTACAAGATATGAAATGAGCCATCTTTGAGAATCTATCCACTACCACAAATATAGAAGCATTCCTCTTTGCATTTTAGGCAATCCAAGTATGAAATCCATGCTTATATCCTCCCAAGGTCTTACCGGTACTGTCAAAGGTTTATACAATCCCACATTCTGACTACTACCTTTTGCAACTTGACAAACTCTACAACTTTGAATATATTTCCTAACATCTTGATGAATCTGGGGCCAAAAGTAATGCTCACTCACCAATGCTATTATTTTTTCAACACCAAAGTGCTCGTCTAATCCTCCACTATGTTTCTCCTTTATCAGATTCTCCCTCATAGAATTCTTAGGTATGCACAAGTGAACTCCTATGAATAACATCCCATCCTGAATGAAGTAATCCAACCACTTGCTTCTATCTACCATAACCGGTTCTCTACATGCTCTCCAAGGTTCTGTAAAATCCAAGTCATCATCATACAAGGTCTTCAATTCCTCAGATCCTAATACTATTACTCTCATCTATGTCAACAAATTCCTTCTCCTACTCAATGCATCAACAACTTTGTTAGATTTCCCACTTCTATGCTTCAACACAAAGGTGTAACTCTCCAAAAATTCTACCCATCTCATATGTCTCTGATTTAACTTACTCTGACTATTCAAATACTGCAAAGCTTGATGATCCGTATACAACACAAACTCCTTAGGCAATAGGTAATGTCTCCACTTCTTCAAGGCTTGAACTATGGCATAAAATTCTTGATCATACCCTATATATCTCCTCCGGACATCATTCAATTTCTCACTAAAATAAGCTACTGCTCTCCCTTCTTGACTCAAGACTGCTCCTATTATTGTTCCACTTGCATCACAATCCACATAAAATACTTTATTGAAATCCAGTAAAGCTAACACGGGCTGCTCAATCACTTTCCACTTCAATAGTTTAAAACTTTTGTTTGGTTCGGTGGTCCACTTGAACTCCTTTCTATCTCCCCTAATTGTCTCAGTCATAGGGTTACAAACAGAACTAAAATTTCTGATGAACTTCTGATAGAAGCTAGCTAATCCATGAAATGTTCTCACCTCTCCAATGCTTTCCGGTGTAGGCCACTCAACAATTGCTTTTACTTTCTCAAGGTCCATCTTCAAACTATCCTTGGATATCACAAACCCCAAATAGACTAACTCATCTTTCATGAAAGTACACTTCTTAAGATTTATCAGCAACTTTTCTTCTCTCAACCTCTACAAAACTTGTCTCAAATGCAACAAATTCTCCTCTTTCGTCTTACTAAAAATCAGAATGACATCCAAATATATGATAACAAACTTACCCAAGAATTTCTTCAATACCTCATTCATCAACCTCGTAAAGGTACTCAGTGCATTAGTTAACCCAAAAGGCATTACCAACCATTCATACAGTCCTTCATTTGTCTTTAATATTGTCTTCCACTCATCTCCTTCTTTGATCTTGATCTGATGATATCCACTCTTCAAGTCTATCTTTGTAAAGTACTTGGCTCTGCTCAAAACAGTCCATTATGTCATCCATCCTAGGCAAAGGAAACTGGTATTTTACTTTGATCTTGTTTATTTCTCTCGAATTGGTACACATCCTCCATTCTCCATTCTTCTTAGGTGCTAATACTGTTGGTACTGCATAAGGGCTCAAACTTTCTTTGATCAAACTTTTCTGCAACAACTCCTGCACTTGTTGATTCAACTCTTCATTCTTTGTCTGTGTCATCTGGTGTCCAATTTTGTTAGTCAAACTAGCTCCGGGAACCAGGTCCATGCAATGATTGATACTTCTTACAGGTGGTAATCCATCAGGCACATTATCTAAAATGATGTCTTCATATTCTGTCGGCAAAAATTTTATCTCTTCTAGTTGTTCTTCTTCATGCTTTGGATTCTTAGTCTTCTTAGGAAATAAGGCAAAAAATGCATTATCATGTCTCAATGCATCCAGGAATTTCCTTCCATCCACCAAATAGATTCTATCATTTGTACAGACTTCACTCTTCAAAGGTTCCTCCAAGGGCAACAAGGTTTGCTTCATCCCATTGGCCACAATAGTGTATGTATTCTTCCTCCCATCATGTATTGCATGTCTATCAAACTGTCAAGGTCTACCCAACAAAAGGTGACAAATATCCATAGGCATAATATCACACAAGACTTCATCATGATAATTCCCAATTTTCAATTTTACCAAACATTGCTTACTTACTAACAACTTATGTTCATTATAAATCCATGCTATCTGATAAGGCTTAGGGTGTTTCAATCTTTCCAAGTTCAACTTATTTATCATCTCTTCTGAAACAAGATTATCTGAACTACCACTATCAATGACAACTTTATAGCACCTATCGGATACCTTACATCTGGTCTTGAACAAATTCTTTCTCTGCAAGGGCTCTTCATCTCTCCCGATATGACACAAATCTCTCCTCATCATCAACAGTTCTCCATCTTCTAGTTTATTGGTTGATCTAGTGGAGTTTTCTTCCACCACTATTGTTCTTCTGGTATTCTCTGTCTTCTTACATTCTAAAGCATGATGTCCTTCTCCTCCACACTTATAGAAAGTTAATCTAAACACTTTCTTGTCTTGTCTTCTGTCATCTTTACCAAAATTCTCATTCTGGTAACCATCTGGTCTCTCTCCTCCGGTAGAAATTTCTATCATGTTTCTGGTATGAATTACCCTCTTTGCTCACTTCCTTTTCCTTGTTTCAATCCATATAGGTTCCTCTACCTCCGATATATCCTCTTCCTCCTTGAAATCTTCCTCCAGAAAACCTTCCGCCTCTACCTCTGCTCATGTCTTTTGTTTAGATTCTCTTCTACTTTCAGGGCATACTGGCAAGCTTCTTCAACACTCTGCAATTTGATCAAACTGAGTTCATATTATATAGACACCCGCAATCCATTCAAATATCTTGCAACTTGTTCAACTTCATCATCAACATGTTTGGATATGATATTCAACTTGTAAAATGCTTTGGTGTACTCCTTCATTCTAGATTCCTTCTATCTCAAATTATGCAACTTCTGGAACAGATTCATTTGATAATCAACTGGCATAAATTTTGATTTCAACTTAGCAACCATCCGATCACATGACTTGATCTTCTCTTTACCTCTTCTCTTTCTATCAACCTGCAAATGCTCCCATCAAAGAGATGCATGACCTTTCAAGCATATTTCACCTTCCTTTCTTCTATAGTGTTTTCAAAATTAAAATATTTCTCCATCTCCGAGATCCAATCCGCAATTCATCTAAATTCAACCTTCCATCATATTTTGGTGGGGTAAAATGAGGTTTAGTATTCGCCCTACTCAAAAGCCTCAAAAACCTTTCTTCATCTGGGTCAACCACCGGTGGGTTTACTTATTTTGTCAGGGCTCCTTCTTCATCATCTTGACTTACATCTTCAATATGTCGGCCTCTTCTCTGGGTTGTCTCAACAACTTCCAACCGAGATGTTATTCCTCGCAATATTTCTATCACAATAGGGTCTGCATTCCCACACACTCCACCATTCCTATTTCCTCTTCGCACCATCTTTACGCCAGTCCTCTGTAGTTGTAGGTCGAATCCACATCCTGCCACCCTACAACAAAATTCTCAGGACAATGCAATCTAAAGAATGAAATCTCTCTCTAATACCACTTGGTGTAGTCACCGGTTAGAAGGGACCTCAAAAAGAGCATTCCAAACCAGTCAACAAGAGTAAACACAATGGATGCACGAGGACATGATGGAGGCAATGAAAAACAGATCAAATTACATCATGAAAACTAATTACAACCAACCAGTAACAACCGGGTTACAGTAACCGGCTCACGGGCCTGCTAAAACATGCTCAAAATATAAAACAGGTCACAACCGGGAACTCAAATCTTAGGATCTATCTTTTATGTTATGTCTAACTTCTTCGATACATTTTAATTCTCTATTACAATGATTTATATGATCCAAGGGGATCCAGTCGGCCTTTGCCAAAGAAATTCCTCCAGAAAATCCAAAGGATGAAATGTAGATCACAGGGAAAGGTCGGCCTCATGCCAAGGAACATCAGAATCAACACTCAGGGATTTGCAAGCTATAGAAAGGATCTGTTAGATCACCAATGCAAATAGGTCCAGGAAACTAGTAACAAAAAACTGTCTCGAAAAACGGTAGCGATAACTTGCTAGAAAATGGTCCAAATGCTCCACGATTTGGGAATATGGTAGATACTCAAGTCTTCAAGCAAAATCCAACTCCACAGGTTTCGGTGAGCCAAATCTGGGAAATACAAAAAGAAATGTTGAAACTGCAAATAGGAAGCAAAACATAAAGGAAATATTTTTGGTTGATGCAAGATTGCCATGAACCAGGGATGCTCCTACATCAGTAAGGGTGACAACTACCTCCAAACCATTATATGACAACTCAAACAACACCTAAACAAAAGGGAAACTGACACAAGAGGTTACCCACCTAGGCAGTAGAAACCCTCAACCAATTGGAACTACAACTAATCAATTACATATAAAGGCATGCTTCTCAACACAAAAGATGGAGTACATTTTAAATTAAGAGACCTATCAATGAAGTGCAACAAGGAAAGACTTAAAAAACCAAGGGAAATAACTATTTGTATTGAAATAATCTTTAAAAAATATTAGGAAATATTTATTATCTAAGAATCCATGGATGTCTAAATTGTTCAAAGGACCATAGTGGCCAAAGAGTACTCCAATGTGCCAGAGGGACTACAACATGTCCTTTACTGTCCAAAAATGTTGTTAGATTCCAATTTAAGTATTTTCTGTCCACAATATATAATCAAAAAAATATTTAAGGCATCTACTTAGCACTTTGACCATAGGTTCCACAAGGAGTCTATTGATTAGGAAAACCCCTTTAGGCCATCCATGCAATTGTCAAAAGATCAAATAACCTCTAGGAGATGATTCTAAGACCTTCAACTTTTAAATATGTGAACAACATTTAATATCAACACAATATTTAACAAGAGATGATGTTAGAAAGAGGAACATTCTCAAGAAATGATGGAATGCCACAAAAAACTCAGTACACTCTAAGATGTGTGGTCATAGCCATATGTAGAGGAGATGGTGTGAGTTAGGGGTACAATCAATCCTACATAATCATCAACAACCAACTCAATACAATTCAATAAATTGATTGAACATCATTAACCATCTAAACTAAGCACTTAGAAAATTTACAACTGTATAGTCAAATATAATGAAATTGTAATAAAATATTATGTCCAACCAACATCAAGATCAACATTTGCTAAAAAAAATAATCGGATCCTCACCACCTATATGGGTGAAATATGATCCAAAACTAAAACATCTATAAAAAAATATTTAAACATTAAATAGATTGAGGCTAATATAATCAATTGTCATGATTTCAATATTCTAAATACACTAACAACTTCTCAATCTGGAGGGTGAAAAAATATTAGATCATGTCAATTATTTATTATATTTAATATTTATTGTCCTAACTATGCATGGTTCATAACCCACATCAAAAATTAAGAAGAAAAGTTATCATAGTCTTCTTACAATAGTTTCAATGGTCAAATTTACAATGTTTACTATTTACAATAATCAGAAATATAAATGCATAAGCTACCATTGGATTTGCTTGTTTTTCCCCGTTTAATCTCCCTTTGAGTTCTAGGTGTCAATCGGGTCTATAAACTCGATTTACACCATTTTGGGCTCATGGTGCAAATCGGGTTCATAGACTCGATTTACATCTCCTTTGTGTCACCTTTTTTACTAGGTGCAAAGCGGGTTTGTAAACCCGAAATACACCTTGCCAATGACAAGTGCAAATTGGGTTTACAAACCTGACTTGTACTCATTTATGACACTTGTGTGTTATTAATTCTCCTTTTACAAGTTCAAAAAGGAGTCTTATTTCTTCAATTGAATTATATCTTTCCTCTGTATTTTCGTTTTTTCCCATCACGCTAAGGAATCTTTGTGTCATTCATACCCTCCATCTTTGAATTTGTGGATTTCTTCCCCATTATTGGTAAGTGTCATTATGTTTATTTTGATTTAAATGCTTTTCCATTATAAGTTGTTTCCTTGATTCGATTGGGTTTTGCGAGCCCTAGTTCTTTTTCTGTTAATGGGTTTCAATTTCATTTAAACAATTTCCTTTGTTATTTCATCAAGTAAATAGTGTGTTTGGGTTGATCAACCCAAACCATGCCATTGAAAGGTGGTATTTGGGTTCATTGACCCGAATATCCACCTTGATCTTCCCTTTCTTTCACAACATTTTTAATTGTGCACCATGTTTTGGTGTTGTTCAGGTTCATCGGCCCAAACAACACCATAGTCGTGGTGTTTCTCAAGTCGATGAACCCAAACAACATCCTTTACCATTGTCATTGCATTTTGTATCAACTGAAGGCGGAGTGCAGGTTCATAAACCCAAACTACACCAACCTTTGGTGGAGTTCGGGGTTATGGACCCACACTCCACCTTTCTCCCTTGTTAATTGCATGTGTGGTGTATGGCGGGTCTACGAGCCCAATCTACACCTTACACCATCACAGTGTGATGCTTGGTGTAGGGTGAGTTTATGAACCCCCTTACACCATGAATCTTATACATAGTGTATGGCATATCCATAAACCCACCTTGCACCAGTTTGAAATCCCAACATTTATAAGTGTATGGTGGACCTATGGGCTTGCCTTACACTATTTTTTCCCTCTCTAGTGTACGGTGGACCCATCGGTCCAACCTACACCAATCTTGCCTTATACACATTACAAGCTTTTCCCAAGGTGTAATTCGCGTCCATAGGTATGAACTACACCTAGCCTTTTTAGCAAGTGTAGTTCAGGCCTATGAACTTGAACTACAACTTTGAACCACACTTTGTCATAAGTGTAATTTGGGCCTACGAACCCAAATTATACTAATTGCACACACATAAATAGAGTTCATAGGCCTGATTTACACTTGAATTACCATGATGCAATGAGGGTTTTTGAAATCCTAATGATACCAAATGCAACTCATTCATGAGCCTACTCAATTCAAGATGATCAAGATAATTGATGTTTGCCCTTCTCCAGTATCTATGATTTATCCATGTTACAATGTTATTACTATACAGATGACGGAGCCATCTCCAAGCAAGAAGCTCATGAATTTGAAAAAGCAAGATCCACATCTGGTCTTCCTACCTTCATCAGTTTCATCAAATATTGGTCATATAAGGGACACTAAGATAGGTCATGTTGACCTAGCAGAATTTCTCAAAAGAGTTGAGTAGCCACGGGATCTTGAATCTATCATGGTCGTTGCAAGTCTTTTTTATCCTATAAGTAGGAGTGTAAAAGACACAAGTGGCAAGAATCTAATCAAACATGATGAGGACTTCTTTGGCACTATCTTCAAGTGTCTTAACATTGAGAAGTACTCTGATATTACCATGCAATCAACGCAAGCCTAATGTGATCAAAATTCAGACAAGTATAGGAAGAACATGAATTACAATTAGTTGAAGACCCCAAGGCCTACAATTGCCAGGTGGCCAAAAGACCTTTCCTAGAAGTGATCTTATTGAAGACATCAATTATTTTGTTACTCTCTTAAGTAGGGTGAAAGGACTTCCTACTTCTAACACCTTTTATGAATGGATTTCTCAGTATATCCATGTCATCAGATAGAACAAGGAGAAGATATTCTGGGGTAAGCAAATAAGGGATGCCATATGTGAACAACTCACCCAGGTGTCGACTACTCTCAAGTTCTACATGACTTCTTATTTAGCATATGCAGAAACTTATATGAGGTGTTTATTAGGACTGTATACATCAGGAGATAGGAATGATGAGGAGGCAATAGATTGGAAGGATAACCTTGAACCAACCAACCTCTAAGGCTCACAAACTCAACCAAATCCCTACTACCAAAGGGTCCTTACACAACACCAATTAAAAAAATGGTTAAAAAGACACTAAACAACACCTTGGAAGACTCAAAGTCTCCAATATGTCCACTTACAAACAACTAACACTCTCAAGTGTTGTGTGACTACACATACCCTTGCAAACATGAGTGGGCTACTACTTAGCTTTAGGGGTTTGAAAGGACCACTTGACCAATTCAATACAACAACCCTTTGAGGGGTGTTCTCACAACACCTTAACACAAATAAAATAGGATTTCATGGTTTAGACCCACCGAAACACCAATTTTGACTCACTTGCCCACAAACAAACCTAGTTGCAATTAGGCCTCCATTTGAAGGAATCGGGTGATAACTTTTGACACCTTGAGGATCTAGGCAAACAAATTATATTTTCAAACACCCTTTTGGGAGTTCTCAACAATATCACACTTTTCGGTACCAAACCAACTTGCAGATATCCCAACCTATACTGCACTAACAGACCTAATAGGGCTATTAGGCCTATTTGACTGGACACCTTCCACAAAATTGTTTGGTTCTCCTTATTGGAGACCATCAATGACCATGAAATGTTATCTAAACCTCAAAAATACTCTTCTACCACATTAAAAACCCTTTCTAGTGCTCTACCACTCAATTCTCACACACTACACTCATCAAACCGGTATGTCACATACAGATGTCAGACCTATAGTTAGTTCTCCATCCTCTTCGACCTATTGTGTCTTCTTAATGGATTTTGTAATTGACATATGATACAGTGGCCTATCATCTCCTACAATGGCAAAGTTTTCAACTAATTGATAGGCCAAAACCTATTATTACAATCAAACCCTAGGGGTTTTAGGCTACCCGGTAGAGATTTGCTTATAGAATGGGGCAGCAATCACTTCAAGACTTCACACCAAATGTAAAACAAAGGTAAAACAATCTAGTTTCAGGATCTATGCCATGATAATTCTTTCCAATCCACCTCCAGTATGCAAGCAACAAAAATTAGACGGTTTTTCGAGTTTCCAACAGTTTTGATGCTTCAATTTCCTTTCCAAATCAACCAAAATCAACCCAACTTACATATTTAAATGTTTTAAGTCCTTAAAGGTGTCACCCCAAATGAACACAAACTCCTCCAACCATTTTTCAAACTGAATGGACCATTGGAGAATCACAACTTACAAAAAGTGCAAAATTGTCATGACAACAAATTGACAATATGACAATTTTTGCATTATTCAACCAACTTAGACTTCCGACTATCATAGTCCCCCAAAATGATTACATTTGATTCTAAAACATAAAAAAATGACTCAAATAAACCTTTGGCCACTTGATCCCTCAATTTAGACCATTGTGACCCTTATTGACTCAATTTGCTCTACAAGACCCTAGGTGACAATTTGACCCGAACATGGACAAACTTGTCACACTCGTAGCAGTGAAATACAAAAAGGACCCATAGGATCTTATTAAATTCATCTTAGACTAATATAATATCATCTTGATCTTGGTTCATTCCTCCATAGGTAGGTGCTCCTGCACCATACTCCCCGAGTAAAATTTGTCTCAAGTCCTCTTAGAGACCAACTGCTACAAATCACCACCCTGCTTCTTGACATCTTCTTCCAGCATCCATGTAGGTTTTGATTCAATAAGGGATTTCCATTTAACCAAGTACTCATAATAGGTCATGTGCCTTGTTTTCTTGGCTTCCCTGCTATCCAAAATGCACTCCATCTTAGGCGGCTCCTTAGGTGATAAGTGCTTTATCCATTCTTCACTTTCCTAAACAGATTCACCTGCACTATCTCCTGCAGTAGGACTCCTATACAATGTTAGATTAAAAACATTAAATTTAGGTGAAATAGCAATATCATCAGGGAGTTCAATTTTATAAGCATTGGGGCCATATTTCTCCAAAATTTTACAAGGTCTAATCCTTCTCATCATCAACTTGCTATGGCTTCCCTTGGGCAACCTGTCCTTACTAAGATAAACCATGACCATGTCACCCACTTGGTACTGCACATCTCTCCTTCTTTGATCCACTCTTACCTTAATCTTTTGACTGTTCTTGTGTAGGGTATCTTTGACTTCTTAGTGCACTTCTTTCATAGCCTCTGTAAATTCATCAGCATGTCCACTCCTCTTGTCCAACCCCTGAACACCTCTCTATTCAAAAACTCCTCTTAGATGACTACCATACACAATTTCAAAAGGACTCAAACCTGTACTTTTGTTTGTTGAATCATTATGGGCATACTCTGCTTGAGGTATCACAACATCCTGACTAATTCCATTCTCCTTTATAAAGCATCTAAGAAGATTTCCCAATGACCTATTCACAACCTCTGTTTGGCCATCAGTCTGAGGGTGATAGGTTGAGCTAAAAGACAAATTTGTACCCATCCTTTTCCATAAGGCTCTCCAAAAATGCCCTTCAAACTTTTTGTCCCTATGAGATACAATACTCAAAGGCAACCCATTGATTCGAACAATCTCTCTGAAGAACGATCTTGCAATATAGCTAGCATCATTTGTGATTTTACAAGGAATAAAGTGAGCCATCTTACTGAACCTATCTACCACAAAAAACACACTATCATGACCTATCTTTGTCTTGGGTAGTCCCATCACAAATTCCATACTCAAACTTTCCCATGGTCTACTTAGTATAGGCAAAGGTTGGTACAACCCTACATTGGTTGAGACCCCCTTTGCTTTCTAACACACAATACAACTCTCCACAAACTTTCTGATATCAGTCTACATCTTTGACCAAAAGTAAAATCTCCTAACTAGGTCCAAGGTCTTATTTATCCCAAAGTGACCTCCTAAACCACCACTATGTTTCTCCTTCACTATATTATCCCTCATTGAACACCTCGAGATACATAATTGATGCCCCTTGAACTAAAGACCATCCTACAAGGTGTAGTCAGAAAATTCTCCATGAAAAGCATTTGCAAACTCACTGTATACTTTATATACCTCCTTGAAATCTTGGTCCTCTTCATACAATCCTTTGAGTGCTTCAACACCCATTCTCTACACCTGCACTTCTTGTATTGTTAACACCCTCCTACTTAGAGCATCTGCAACCTTATTAGCTACCCCTTTCTTATGCTTGATGATGAAGGTGTATACTTGAAGACTTTCAACCCATTTCATATGCCTATGACTGAGCTTCTCCTATCCATTCAAAAAACTAAGAGCATGATTATCAGTATACACAATAAATTCCTTAGGAAGAAAGTAATGCCTCCACTTTTTCAGAGCTTGTACCATAGCATACAACTCTAAATCATATGAGGAATACTTCCTCTTTGCTTTATTTAGCTTTTCATTGAAAAAGGTCATTGATCTCCCCTCTTAGCTCAATACTGCTCCTATAGCCAACCCACTTGCATCACATTCAAAGGTGAAGACCTTACTGAAATCAAACAATACTAGAACTGGGTACTTGGCAAATTTCTATTTTAAACACTCAAAACTCTTATCTGCTTCTTTGGTCCACACAAACTTCACCTTACCACCACCCTTGATGGTTTCCAACATAGGTGCACAAAGATCACTATAATTCCTAATGAATTTCTTATAAAATTTTGCCAAACCATGAAAACTTCTTGCCTCTCCTACTGTCTTACATGTAGACCAGTTCAAAATAGCCTCTACCTGGGAAGAATACATCTTCAAGTCACCCTTAGAGATGACAAAGCCTAAGTACACCAACTCCTACTTCATGAAGTCACACTTTTCTAAATTATCATCAACTTATGTTCCTACAACCGCTTCAAGACTATCTCCAAGTGTTTCAAGTGCTCCTCCTTTCTCTTACTGAACACCAATATGTCATCAATGTAGACTACCACAAATTTCCCTATAAACTCCTGCAACACTTCATTCATTAGTCTCGTAAAGGTGCTAGGGGCATTTGAGAGACCATAAGGCATCACAAGCCAATCATACAACCCTTCATTGATTTTAAATGCAGTCTTCCATTCATCCCCCTCTCTTATCCTTATCTGATGGTACCCACTCTTGAGGTCAATCTTGGAGAAATAGGTAGCTCCCCCCAAATAATCCATTAGATCCTCTATCCTAGGAAAAGTAAACCTATATCTGATGGTTATCCTATTGATAGCCCTAGAATCCATGCAAATCCTCCATTTCCCATCCTTCTTTGGGGCTAAAACAGTAGGTACTTCACATGGGCCAAGGCTCTTTCTCACCAACCCTTTATCTAGGAGCTCTAGAATTTGCCTAGCTATCTCTTCATTCTGTTGTGGGGTCATTTCATATGCTACCTTGTTAGGGAGTACCACTCCTGGTATGAGGTCATTCTAATGACTAACATCTCTGATAGGTGGCAAGGAATCAGGTATGTCTTCTGCAACCACTCCTTTGTACTTCTCTATCATCTCCCTGACCTCCTTAGGTCCTACCTCACTCACACCCTTCTTCCTTTCTTCCTTGGGCTTCACAATCAAAGCAAAGCCTACCCCACCTTCCTCCTTTAGTGTATCAAGGAATTATTTTTTCCCCACCATCATCACACTAGATCCTACATGGTGCGGGTCCCCTTCTACCACTGACTGTATCCTAAAAGTCACACCATCCTTTTGGAAAGAGTACGCATTCTTTTCTCTATTATGATGAGCCTTTCTGTCAAACTGCCATGGTCTGTCAACCAAAAGAAGGCAAAAATCCATTGGAAGGATGTGACATAAAATTTTATCCTTATACCCCCCAATACTGAACTCTACCCATGCTTGTTCATTGGTGAGTATGTGTTGTCCTTTGTTCAACCAAATGACCCTATATGGACAACTATGGGGTGTCCTCTTCAAGTTCAACTTGCTTACTACTTCCAAAGATACAATGTTGTTAGTAGACCTTGAATCTATGACAACTTTACAAACCTTACCTTGAATCTTGCAGTTGACTCTAAACAAATCCTTTCTTTGGGGTGGCTCAGTCTTCACTGGTTCTTTTAGCAGTGTCCTTTTGATCATCAGGTTCTCTCCCATCTCTGATGTCAAATTCACTTCAGGAGGTGTCACACTCCTTGCATCTTCTTGAGTCAAAGTGGTTCTCCTCTCACCACCCTGAGAAGTTGAGGCCTTCTCTGGACACTTGTAGGTCGGTTACCCCATTTGATTGTAGTTATAGCATCTCATACTGGAGAACTTGGATCCTCTCCCTGATCCATTTGTCCCACCTCTTCTATTAGGTCTTCTCCCATGGTAGCCTCCTCTGCTACTTGAGTCCCCAACTTTCTCTCCTTGGCTAGACTCGCCACTAGACCTTTGGTTAGGACTTCCTCCTCCAAAATTGCCTCTGCCTCTTAAACTTCTCCCTCCTTTACCTCTATTTACCTACTCACTTATTCTTTTTAGTTTCTCTTCTGCCCTTAGGGCCAATTGAAAACACTTATTCACTATCTTCAGTGCCAAGATGTTGATCTCATCTTAGATGTTCATCCTTAGGTCGTTCAAGTACCTGGCCACTTTCTTTGACTCCTCTTATTGTCTCTTTGATTTGAGACTGAGTTTATGAAACTCCTCTGTATATGTATTCACATCAAGGTCTCTCTGTTTGAGGCTCTGCCACTTTTTATACATCTGCACTTCATAGTCAATGGGCATGAATTGTGCCATGACTTTAGCTTTCATCCTTTCCTAGGAGGTTATCATACTCTTTCCCTCCTTAGCTCTCTCCCCCTGTACATAGTTCCACCATGTAAGAGAAAACCCCTTCAACCTTGTTTTTGCCAACTTAACTCTGTTTTCTTCAGGGATTTATTTGTACTCAAAATGATTGGTCAATGCCTCAATCCAGTCTATCACCTCTTATGCTTCCATAGTTCCACTATATATAGGCAACCCATCAATGGTGTCCCTATTGACTAACCTCAAGTCATCTACAAATGCGCTCTGATCTGTAGGTATCTTATCTACTCACTTAGGGGCTTCCCCATCTTCTTTAACCCCTTATTTATCAGCATCACTTCCTTATCCTTACCCTTAGTCTTTTTCAATTCTTCAAGCTTGGACTCAGTGTCTCTTCAATCAACTTCTTCACCGCATCTTGTGACATACTCTTAGGAGGCATTTTGTCAGCCCCTATTTTAATCTCTTCCTCTAACATACACTGAGACCACACCACCCAAGTGATCTTCAAAATCCTGCTCTGATACCAATATGATGAGGAGGTAACAGACTGGAAGGATAATCTTGAACCAACCAACCTCTAAGGCTCACAAACTCAACCAAATCCCTACCACCAAAGGGTCCTTACACAAAACCAATTCAAACAATGGCTCAAAAGATACTAAACAACACCTTGGAAGACTCAAAGACTCCAATATGTACACTTACAAATAACTAACACTCTCAAGTCTTGTGTGACTACACATACCCTTGCATACATGAGTGGGCTACTACTAGGCTTTAGGGGTTTGAAAGGCCCACTTGACCAATTCAACACAACAACCCTTGGAGGGGTGTTCTCACAACACCTTAACACAAATGAAACATGATTTCATGGTTTAGACCCACCGGAACACCAATTTTGACTCACTTGCCCACAAATAGACCTAGTTGCAATTAGGCCTCCATTTGAAGGAATCGGGTGATGATAACTTTTGACACACTGAGGATATAGGAAAACAAATTATATTTTTCGACACCCTTTTGGGAGTTCTCAACAATATCTCACTTTTTGGTACCAGACCAACTTGCAGATATCCCAACCTATACTGCACTAATAGACCTAATAGGGCTATTAGGCCTATTTGACTAGACACCTTCCACAAAATTGTTTGGTTCTCCTAATTGGTGACCATCACTGACCATGAAATTTTATATAAACCTCCAAAGTACTCTTCTACCATATTCAAACCCCTTTCTAGTGCTCTACCACTCAATTCTCACACATTGCACTCATCAAATCGGTTTATCACATAGAGATGCCAAACCTAGGGTTAGTTCTCCATCCTCTTTGCCCTGATGTGTCCTCTTAATGGATTTTTAAATTGACATATGATATAGTGGACTATCATCTCCTATAATTTTAGAGTGTTCAACTTAGGATTGATAGGCCAAAAACCATTATTACAGTCAAACCCTAGGGGTTTGAGGGTTTTAGGCTACCCGATAGAGATTTGCTTGTAGAATGAGACAATGATCACTTCAAGACTTCACACCAAATGTAAAACAAAGTTAAAACAATCTAGTTTTGGGATCTATGCCATGATAATTCTTTCCAATCCACCTACAGTATGCAAGCAACATAAATTAGATGGTTTTCCGAGTTTCCAACAGTTTTGATGCTTCAATTTTCTTTCTAAATCAACCAAAATCAACCCAACTTACATATTTCGGTGTTTGGGGTCCTTAAAGGTGTCACCCCAAATGAACACAAACTCCTCTAACTATTTTTCAAACTAAACAGACCGTTGGAGAATCACAACTTACAAAAAGTGCAAAATTGTCATGACAACAAATTAACAATATGACAATTTTTGCATTATTCAACCAACTTAGACTCCTGACTATCACAGTTCCCCAAAATGATTACATTTGATTCTAAAACATAAAAATGACTCAAATAAACCTTTCACCACTTGATCCCTCAATTTAGACCATTGTGACCCTTGTTGACTCAATTTGCTCTACAACACCCTAGGTGAAAATTTAGCCCGAACATGGACAAACTTGTCACACTCCTAGGACAATGAAATACAAAAAGGACCCATAGGTTCTTATTACATTCATCTTATACTAATAGAATACCATATTTTTCTTGGTTCATTCCTCCATAGGTAGGTGCTCCTACACCAAAGAAGCACATTGTTGTATATGAATACTACTCCCAGTTGGTACTAAAGAACAGTTTCAATCATTTCCGAAGAGTGAATGGTGCATTTTTTGGTTATCACATGTGCATGCTAAATAAAGATTTATAAAACAAGAGAGTGTCAAATCATGCATGGGAAGTAGTGAGCGAATACAAATATATGTTCCTACAATTCCCTACTTTCATCTATCTCAGGGTAGGGTACTTCAATGGTGAACCCTTCATACTCCCAAGATATCAATTAGATAAAATTGTTTTGATGGAATTAGCTTGCCAGATGGTAGCATTACATGAAGCACAATCAGGCTCACACAAGGTTGGTTTTAAATTCTCTTTGACTATTGGTAGGTACTCTATCAATTCAATCTTCAAAGTCGGGGCAATGGAGGAAGAGATGAGAAGACTAACCATGAGATTCTTCAAGGAAAGAAAATATTTTGACTATAGGGTAATGAGGAACAAATTGAAGAAGGAATATTCATGTTCATCGCATTGAAGACATTTGGATTGATTGTAGGATGAAACATGATATCAGGAAACTTGATTATTGTCAGCTCACAGTTAATCAAATTTGAGCATTTTATCTTGATAATATCCTAAATGACCTTGAAGAAGATGGTAATGTTCTATACCTTACCCATGTTGAAAATAAAGTGTCATCAACTTCCTTGCCTCTCATTTAAAGATCACAGAAGGAGTCAACTTCTATCAAAGACATATTCCAAAGTATCTTTGCAAATACTAATGTTTGGCTTTCCAGCAAGGGAATTCAGTTGAAACCTTTTTGTATTGGTTCTGATGATGATACAGTTGGACCCGTTGGAAAGATGTTGGAGATTAGAAAAAAGAATAAATAGGATCCTACTACTCCTTAGATGGTTCTAAAGTTAAAATTTACAATTGGGGCAAACAAAGGAAAAGCCCAAGGAGAACCATCCACTTCAAATGTTCAAGAGACAAAAGATTTTAAAGTACAAGATGAGTATTTGGATGATGAACATCTTGATCCGAAGCACATTGGTGTTGATCAACTCGAGGATGACCAAGAGGATAATGAAGAGCATGAAGAATATAATAAAGAAGAACTACCATAACTGGATAATTCTCATGAATCCTTACCCCAAGTATCTCTTTCTTCTTCTATCATGGTGCATGCTCCCATTTCTACTTCAAAGTCATAACCTTTTGGATCTACTATCACATGTGTCACTCCTAGCACAATTATACATGTTTCTTCCACTAGTGCTAGTGAGTCTGCCTTGGATACCCCACATGACAATATTGAGAATATTTTCTCTACTTTCTAAAATTTGTTTGAAGTGTTGGCTACCATGCTGGATGACTTTGATAAGTTTATGACAGAGATGGGTCCTAGACCCATTGAGTCATCTTTATAAAATAATCCTATTGTTGTTACCACAATATTACCTATTGTGACTACTACTCAAGAGCAAATAGATCCCTCTCAAGCCCTAGTCACAGGTGTTGATGATGCTTTCTCCTTACCATCATGGTTATTCTCAAATGCCTCTAAGAGGAAGAAACAAGTTGTTTCCCGGGATGAATTTGATTTCAGTCAACTCATCTTCACCAAGCCTAAGACCACTAAGAGAGCCAAGACCATATCAAGGGTGAAGGTGAATAAAGATAGAAACAAATATGCAAAATATGTCATTCCTACTCTGGACAAAGACATTAATCAGATTCAAGAATCAGATTATATCATCAATGGGGTTGAATTGGGCAAAAAAACTCATGAATTTGTTGTAGGAAATATTCAATCAGCTTTGGATGCTCTTGTTTCTAGGTATGATGAAGATAAAATAAAGAAGGATAAGCTTGAGGCATAGGTTGAAAATATCACCACTATGCTAATCAAGGTAGCTAAGTCTCTAGAGGCCATTAAAAAAATGACCTCATCACTGGATGAACAAGTTATGAAGAGAGCTAAGCAAGCAGCTTCACGGAGCAGAACAGTGGGCAAACATATGGATAGGATGCTTAGCCAAGGCACACAACTCATGAGTTTAGCGATTACCTTAGGCAACAATCTTGATGTCGTGAAAACTAAGGTGGATAAAACCATAGAACTCTTCTCCCAAGAATTGGAAGCATAAGAAAAGGATTTTGATGCATGGTTGAAACTCAAAGATTTTAATTTAGATGATCTTGTGTAAAATAGTGTCATTCATTCTTGAGCTATATATGCTGAGAAATGAGAGGCACTAGAGCATAAAATGAATATTTTAGAATGACTTATCAAGGATATGAGGAAAGCTCAAAAGGAATGCATAAACAAAAAGAAGGAGATTGTTGACTAAGATATCAAAAATTCGTTGTACTTTCCTTGATGAAAATTAGAAAGTAGTAGATGTTGATGTGCTTATCAAGGAATTTAGTTTATTGTTAACTATTGAGATTGAGAGAGAGGACTTATCTTTGTCCTCTATTGATAAATTGGTTGATCTATAGTTCATTCTAGATTTTTTGGATTCACTTCTAAAGAAACATAAGAAATGTTTTGTTGATTTAGAAGATTCTATCACACAAGTCAAGGTCATCACCAGTCACATCGAAGGACTCAATGAAGCCTAGATGAAGATTGGTCTATAAAAATTTGAAGAAACCTAGAAACATGATCAATGTGAAGAAAATAACACTTAGTCATTTTTATGATTTTCTAGTGGCATTTTTTAATGTCAATCGACACCTTAATTGTCATTTTGTATATGCTCTAGTACACATGTAGGACTCCACATGTTCTAAGTCAAATAGGTCTCTACTTTTTGACTTAGTCACAATTAGTTGTAACTTTTCCTATTTTTGTGTATCATCCCTCTTTCATAGATATGAGGGATTTCATTGTAATAAGGATCTTTTTCCATCATTATTTTATGCAACAAAACTTTGTCGAAGTGAAACGCAAAGTGAGAGTTTGTGTTCATATTATGAATTTGCAAACTTAATCAAAGAGAAGATGAGTTTGGCTTTCAGACTTTGTGTTGGAATCAATCTTGTGTATGATATAGATGTTCTTATGTCATTTATGTTGTATATTCTTGAAAATATTTAAGTTGAGCATTGTTATTTGTGCAAAATATTGAAGAGTAATTTAAGTTCATACAAGTAGACTTTGTGTTACTTTGAGAATTCAATGAAAGGAAATTGGTGTGGATAATAGTTTGAAGACTTTGAGTGTTTTCTTATTATCTATATTATTTGTTGTTAAGTTGTATGCAAATAGCGACCTGAAGACTTTGTGCTTTAGACGTTATTCTAGAGAAACCTTTTAAAAATAAGTTATTTATAAAAGGTCGATAGGATAGTGATTATAAGGAGACTTTGTCCTTCATTGTCACTTTCTTGTCCCAAAAGCTATTTTCAGAAAAAGGAAGCAACGAGAGTGATAGGGAGGCTACCTAGTTTGCCATCAATTAGATTTCTTGACGGTTTACTTCTATCCCTTCTCGGGTTCCAAGTCTACCCCTCTAGACTTCTAAGTGCTTCCCTACCAGTATTTTCTTAACACACTTGATACAAGCTCATAAAGAAGCTTGTTCTCCATGCTCCTAGATTCTATCACTATGAGTTGTAGAGGTGTAGAAATACCCTTGCTTACTTGCAGTCTGTAAAGTCATCATCATGTCTGATTTTGCAATCACACTTCTACACCAGTCCTCCCCTGCACTCACTCCTTTATGGTCACTGAAACCTAGTCAGACTTCTTCCAAGCTCGCCTAGGCTCAGTATGCAGAAATGGTGATTGCCATTTCCTGGTTTCCTCCTACTACTACTCTACTCTTATTGTCCATTTTTGGCTCTTCCTGAAGAACTCCAATGGCCGTGTGGATTCCACGGTGGAGGTTCAAGACAAAGCCATATTTACACTGTGAATTCAAAACAAAGAAACGAACAACAAAAAGGAAACTTTAATTACAAAACTGTAATGAAAAACTTAACAAAAACAAGATAGTACAACACTCAATGATAGAAAACCAGAAAATAGACTTGTATGTATTTCTCTTGTGTTTTTTTGTAATATCCAACCAATCCAATGCCTTACAATTAGACTTTTATAGCTCATCCATTCGTCATGAAACACAAATGGTTACAAACTGGAGAAAACAATTTCATAATGAGTCATTGGCGCAGCCTCTAAACCTGGCTTCTGATCCCTGTTGGTGACTTGCAAAGTTCATACTTTTCCATCGGGTGATCAGGGTAACCAAAACACACCTTTGTCGATGAGCGATAACCATGTCCACCATTTCCACTTTTCCACCGAGTGTTTCCATTGGGTCATCGAGAAGACAACCAAACAGCTATCCCGATCATCTGATCTTGCTCAATCTCTCTTTTTGCACTCCGCCACGTGGCACCCCCTGATTGGATCTAGGGTCCCTACCCTACCACCTTAGCACAGCCTCACTAACCACCCAGAATGAAACTCTTCTTTGTCATTGGATCCCACCATGGTCACCAAGTCGCGGGGAATAAACTTTGTGCATCTCGCCATAGTGGTATAGCGACAATCATCTGATCATCCCGGACTTACTCACTCGTTAACTTGCCTGAGTTTCTCTCTTGTTGGGTTCCACCACTTGGTCACCAAGTCACGGGGAATAACTTTCGTGCATCTCTCCATTGTGGTATAGTGACTGTCATTGATCCACCTTCAACCTACATAGTCGTTAACTCACCTCTTTTTTTGCATGTGCTTTGTCGCCAAGTCGTGAGGATTATCTGGAGATCATCTTCCCATCACGGTATGGCGATAATCGTAGGATCATCCGCGATCACCGTTTGAGTATAGGTCAAGTTAATCATCGGGGAAACTTGAAACTACTCCTTCCGATACTCCAAGCACTGACGACTTATTGGGTCATCGGGGTAAGTGTGAACCACTCCAAACTCTAGCGAACTCATTGGGGTAAGACTTGCCGATCGGGGTAGGTCTTTCTGATAAGAGACATTTTAACAACTGCAACTAAACAACCATACAAATGGACTAGAGCCAGTCCTTATGTATTTGCATGACCACTGGAAGGTCTCACAAGCCAAAATTGGTTAAGGGCATTTCAACCCTTAGGTGCTCCTGCACTAGAGAGACTTTGTACTCTTATGGAAACTTTGCTTCCAAGTTAGTATGGATTTTATATTACTGCAAATAAGAAGTGTTTTTAGCTTTAGGAAAGTAAATCCATTCTAAATAGAGAATTGTGTAAATACTTACTCTAAAAAGAGAGTAAAGTAATTGTGTCATTCAAGATTAGTGTAAAGTTAGCAGGTGGGATAATATTAGATATAGTTTGCAGTACAAAGGGGGAGTCTTCCCTTACAGCTAGGAGGGATCATACCTTGCCTTCTGAGAGGTATTATCTCACATACTATTGTGAAACTTACATTTTGTAAACCCTCCCAAGTTTTCAAAATTTTCACACAACAAGGAGGAACAACAAGAAATCTCTTATGAGTGGTTTAAATGCATACTAGATATAATTAAAAAGATAGTCATGGATAAGGAATATTAAGGATAGGACAAGGAGTGTCAACACAATGACCTGATATCCATGTATACATTGACCACCACCCTTACATTGCAAGAGAAGGGATTCCCAATGAAATTCACCAATTGCTCGATGGTTGTGACATATCCAATATAATTATAATCTCACCTTTGTGCATATGAATCATGTCATAGAATCTCTTACTTCATCATGTTTAGTACCCCATTAAATCTAGTGATCACTTCAATTAAAAACTCTCCACCCACTTATGTACAAGATCTTTTTTGTACCCCAATAAAAGTTGAGAGCCACTCCTTTCTTATATTATGTCCAATCCTAAATTGTCTCAACGTGTTAAATTTTTAATTTTGATGTTGCACAAAAATAATATAATAAAATAATATTTACCTTTTTTACAACATTGATGTAGAATCTTAAAACATTAAGGATACTAATCATCCTAAAAAATATTCATCTCGTTATATAACATTACTTAGTTTCATCCACAAGCCTTCTCCTTCAATGGGTTTTCATCCACTGAAGAAGCTATCTGCAAATTTATAAATATGAGACAAGAGATAATAATCAACATCCTTACTAGTGATCAAAATAGTAATATTTATGGTCAGTCTACAAGAGTTGAGCACCCAGAATGATTGTTGACCATTCAGTTTCCCCTCAAACCCTTTCTTTTGAACAATCATTGCTTTCTTGAACTTATCATTACAAAACTCTAAGGACACATTTTCCAATGTCCCATTTGGCCTCATGAAAATATTATTTTATATTTAATTATCCTTTTATTAATGGAATTGAATGGACAATGATAAATATTAGATAAATCACCATTTTGTTTACTTGATTAACCCATAAAAGAAAATTGGGTTAATATATGTCAAATTTTAATTTTAAGCAAAAGGAGACATGACATTATATGATCTTGGCCACCACATAGGATGCAAAACCTTTGTGAGAACATAAACAACATGTATAAGTGAATGCAAAAAATGTGAAACAATATTAAACCGTTAATGGGTCTCTGAGGGTTAATCCCCCTTTAGAAAAAGAAGAGGTTAAATGGGAACTGCCAACTAAGGAGTGGATAAAAATAAACTTTGATGGGGCATCTAGGGGAAAGCCAGGAACCTCAGGAGTGGGAGTAGTCGCAAGAAATGATAAAGGGGTCATCCTTTTCAAGGGTACAAGACGATTGCAGGATGGAACAAATAACGAAGTAGAGGCACAGGCGGCACTAATGGCCACTGAATTGGCTATAAACATGAAAATCCCAAAGTTGCACCTAGAAGGAGACTCCCAAGTGATTATCAATGCAATAGCGAAGGGTAACACCCCATCATAGAAATTATCCCATTGGGTGGAGATAATTCGAGAAAAACTCAATTCCTTTGAGGAGTTTCGATTCTCCCATGTCAGGCGAGGTGCCAATGCAGTGGCGGACCTCCTCTCCAACATCGGATGTGACATGACAAGCCAAATGGCCAAGTGGTGGAAGGGAGATGGCAGAGTGTGGAAGTGGAATTAATGCAGACCTAGAAGCATGAAAAAATTAATAAGCATGCAAGATAGCCTGTAAGGACAAGTACGCCCTTTCAAAGGCACTGCAATTAATGAGGCAGTTTCCGAGCGCAGAGTATCTGTTCGGGACACTGGCGGAGGACAACAAATCTATCGTGAAATCTTTTTCCATTTATATCATTGATTATACATTTATGACCCATCGCAAACGACGGTGGAGGAATTACTAATTTGGTTTATGAGCAATGTATCATCAAAGAATCGGATTAATGAGAGTTTTTATGTCTTTTGTAGTGTAGTGTTTGGAGTTAACAATTTTTTAGCAAGTTCAATGGAGGCAAATTTTACTCTAAGAACCGAGAAGAAATTGGTTCCTTTTCTAGGAATGGTGTCGGATAAAAGAATGCAAGGACTCTTCAAATACAAGGAAGAGAAACTATGGAGTGCAGTGCATCTAATGCTAGGGGAGGAGTTGGTGCACATTCACTTCAGGTATAGGACAAATATGGAGGTTTATTCCTTGATTATGGCCTAGGCATGCGAATTTGAACCAGAGGTGGAAAAAATTAAGCTCACAATGACAAAGTTGATTGACGGGGACTATTTGATCAACCTTGACTCCATTTTGGAGTGGGTGATCCCTCAGACTAGAATCTGTATTCGGGAAGGAGATGTCGAGGAGGAGATATTACCCTTTGTTCGAGGGTCGGAGAATCGAATAAAGGAGCAATGCAGAGAGCGAGATCGCATAGGCTAGAAAGCCATGAAGTTCTGCATCAAACTAATAAGAACAGATGAGGTATTGAAAGCCCTCAAGGTGGTGGCGTGCATGGAGGTGGGGAGAGAACTACGAGACCAGTTTGAGGAAGGGCGGGCGGTCCAATTTTTAGCAAGTCTAGAAGGAGACCCAGATTTTGGGAATTTGGATTACATCCCGAAGATGAAGACCAAAGCAGCCAAAGGAAAAGCTCTGGCAGACATTGTAGATGAGGAGGAGAAGCAGACGAACTAGAATGATACCAACTGAGTGGCTATGGTGCTAAAAATTTATTTTGCTTTCTGCTATTTGCTGGGTTTTTTTTTAAAAAAAAAAAAATTTTATGGATGACTGTAATATCTAGTGCAGAAAAGCATAGTACTGGTTTTATTTCCGTTTTAGCTTGAACGCTCTCCATAGTAGGCTAGGACTGTTAGTTTTTTGGGCCAATGTTGAAATCTGTATGGCCTTGGATTATTGTAGCTCTTTTTTGGAAATCAATATAACACAAAAATTACCGATAAAAAAAAAAAAGTGAAACAATATTGATTAACAAGAAAGCATAGGGATTAAATCACTACAAGAGTTACATGCCACACTATATATTCATTACAGGCAAATTTAAATTGAAATTAATATTAATATTTACTTATAAAATCTACTTAATCGAGAAAAATAACTTATTACATCTATCAACCAAAAAGAGTACTATACATAAAAAAGGATTGAAATATGTGACAATTAGATGGCAGTTGCATGACCATCGAATGAAAGGAGTATATTGCTTCATATTAGTTCTTGAATGGGAACAAGAACAAGAATAAACATACATTTTAAAATTTATTACTACTTTGTTCATGTCATGTAAGAGTCAAATTGCCAAGCTAGTTTTGTAAGAAATGTTAGTATTGCACAAAATTTTATGGTATTATTATTGAGGATTGTAATTTGAACTTAGATAAATTAACAAATATTATGTTTTTATCATTACTAACTAATAGTATTTAAAATTTATCATTATGCATCGCTATAATGACCATGTACTAGGTAGTGTAGGTTGTAGTGAGCATTAATATGACGAACCCAATTCTAAAATTATGGAATGTTGGGAGAAGAATAATGATTGTTGATATGTCCTGAATATCATCACTCGTGTTCATTTATTATAGTTGAAGTTTAGTTAATAAATATTTTTATTCATAGCTTATACATAGCACAAAATAAAATTGACATTCATATCACAATAAATTTCTCTCCTGAAAAACCAACCATATAGAAGTCAAATTAAGCTATTCAAATTTTACCTATGTAAACTATGATTCAAGCATAAATATAAAGAAATATAAAGTGTCTTGGTTATAAAAAATTATAAGGTTATAAAATAAAAAGGGACCAACAGGATTGGATTAATTTAGCTACCTTGCATATGTAATGATTTGCACAACTTCTAAAAATCCCATGGTAACAATGTTGAAGAACATATCTATGTATACTTCAACTAGGGTCGAAATATGTATCTCATGACTTCATGATAAATATTTCATAAAGCATAACCATCAAGACATATATGCTATGGAAATTTATGCATGACAGCTATTAAATGTGGTTATAATAATTCTTTTTTTTTTAAATTTGAAGTAAAGTCTTGAAATTTCTTGAATGGCCAAAATACCCTACTTTTTTGCTTTATGATGACTAAAATCATAGCATCAAAATCCTTTTGAACAAGATAATCTAGTGGCAAGAGTTGGAGATAAAGTTATTGTCTTTAATTTCCAAAAAATTCAAGATGCTCTGGCTAATTGTTACATGGCTTACATTCCTTATAAGAAAATTCCAACAAAATTTACATCTGATTAGTATTAAAATAAAGTTCTTCTAATATAAGCTGCTAAAAATTGTTTCAGATTCTCAAACTTATCAACTTTTTTAACAAAGAAGTTGAACCATTCCCAAGTTGCAACTAAGGGGACAACTATTTCTATAAGTTGTTCTAAAAGAATATAGAAATTTAATATTGAGTGGTAGTTGTGGCTTATGAGATTGAAAAACAATAAGATTAAGAGAAAATAATATCATAATAAGTTATATCTAAGTGTGTCACACGAGGCACAACATATTCTTTTAATCTAGATATGAAAGACATAGTTGAATTTTTTTTTGCTTGATAATATAATTTATTTTATTGAAATCCAAAAAATAAAGTCTTACAAACCATAATAGCATCTACCAAAAAAGTCACAGAAAAATTGACAACAACACCCCCATCACTACTACACGACAATACAAAAAATCCTAACCACAATCGTGATCAACAGTTTCATCCAAAAACTACCTACCCAACAACCCCACTAGACAAACAAACTAACAAGTAACATTGGAGTAGATAACCACTATAGACAAAATCTACCCCCAAAATTGTGAGTACATCAATTCACTATTATCACCTTCAATGCCTGCTCGCAACCACCCCTATATTTCCTTCCTTAGCCACCTTTGGTTTCTTTGGACGCAACACCCTCCTCGCGGTCCCTTCCGCTTCTGACTTGGCAATTGCAATGACTACATTGATCTCTTTAATATCCACCACCAATTTAAGCGCGTCCCAACCACACCTTACCTCCTCTCTACGATGTACCTTGCATATTCCTCTCATCCATCTCAAGAAAAGAAACACTCCTGCATTTTCCTCCACCCGCATCTATCTCCATGCCCTCCCACACCTCAAACCCAACACCCAACTATGCCCATTCTGGGAACGAGTCCAATCCTACCAAGAAGTCCTCATGGACTATCATCTCCATTACCCGCCCCACTATCACTGTGGACTCCCCCAACTCCAAACCCTATGCCATTACAAGTGCATAAATATCCATTTGTGTTTTATACCTGTGTTTTATTAGGTTGATAGCTCCACCCATAACTATTGCCACACTTTGTGTTAGTAATTCCTCCAAGAACCTAAACATTCCCCTTAATATTTTGATGGTGACGTCCCCATAAAAAGGATACAACTGCTTCTTACTCCGCAATGTGAAATTTGCTTCCATTTCAATATCCTTGACCACTTCACCATTCACCTTGCTCTAGACCAAAACACCTCTACAACAAAACCCTCTGCCAAACTCAACTTCCTTCACAATGAAGTTTCAGAGGTAGTGTGGACACTTTAATTGTTAAGGCACTCAACTCAAAAGCCATCATTAAATATGTTTCGAGCTATAAATGACCGTCGCCCTTTTCCATCTCCTCTCTGTCTTTCGTACTTAATGCAAATCCAATGTCATTAATGGTAAAATCCCACCTCTTTAAATAACACTTGTCAAAAGTCTTCCACTCTTAATTCACCAATCATATCAAATGACAATGCCCATTTAGAATAGATATTAGCCTCTACATTCCCTGCACGCCTTATATGACTTCTATGGTAATCGTCAAAAGATTTAAGTTCTTTAATAATATTATAAATCCAGCTTTGCCAATGTCATGCTTCTATCTCCCCCTTCATTATTTCCTGAATAACAATCAGTGAATCTCCCTCAAGATGTATTTGTTAGCTCCCAACTTCTTACATAACCTGACTGCTAACAATATCATTGACGCTTTTACTATATTATTTGTGCCTTCATCAATATTTTGAGCACCTAAAGCAACTATATCACCCTTCCAATCCCTAACAATGACCCCTGTCCCAGAAGGTTTTGGATTGCCTTTAGAAGCACCATCAAAATTTACTTTCCACCATCCCTCTAAAGGTCTCTCCCACACCACATTAGAAGAACAATCATTGCTAGTTTGAACCCAACCAAGCCCCTTAACGGGCCTTAAACGGATACCAGGCCATTGAGATTGCACCCTTCGATCATCTATAGTGAAAGAGACACTCAAATTGAAAAATTGGATGTTGTAGCACCTACCGTTTCTTCTATTACATGATTAATTCTTGATTTTAATCTTTCCAAAGATTTTGTCTTGTCCTGAAAAATGTGTTTATTCCTCTCCTTCCATAACTCCCAAATGACTAAATATGGGCAAACCTTCCATATACAAGAAAAGTGTGACTTCCGCTACCGCAATGGCCAACTATCAAAAACTTGTTTCAAGGTTGCTAGCATTGGACTCTGCCATCCCAATAAACCCCTCAGCATTTCCCAACAAGAAATAGCAATTTTAGAGTTTACTAACAAATGGTCTACAGTTTCTTTAGCTTCACCACACATGACACACTTCGAAGGCCCGCAAACACCCAAACATTTCCTCCTATTACCCGTAAAAATGCAACCTCTATATGCTAGCCACGTAAACATTCCTACTTTCAGTATAACCTATTTGCCCCAAAACAATTCGACTAGCCCATTTTCCTGACCAACACCAATCTCCAAGAGTTGATAACCTGATTTCACTGAATACTTACCATTAACAGCTCCACACTACACCACTTTATCCTCTATTCACCTTCTGAATATTTCTAGAGCTAAAAATACCCTCCATAAGAAATTTCCACTGAACTGGAATCTCAAGATCCTGAACAGACTTCCACTTCCACCTATCACCTAAATGACCACCCTCCAAAGAAAGGTAGTCATAGACCTTATCTCCCCAATTCTATAACAATCATTCCCTAGCTTCTTCATATCCAATATTCTCCCTTAAAACTAGGTGACCGTTCTGTTGGCATTTGCATGAAGATTGCATTAATGATATGATATGTTGTCATTGATGTCAATTGAACTGGTAATGGTATTTATGATATTGCTGATATTGTTGTTATTATTCATATTATCTTGTAACCGGTACGAAGAGCTTTGTGGAAGATGTTGTAAACCGGTATGTTAGTTTGTGAGTGGAACCAGTAAACTGATGTATAAGTTTAAACCCTTTTCTATGCAATTTAACCGATAAACCCTATCGGTTGTTTTTTTTGTTAAACCCTAACTGATCAAGTTTGTTGGTTAAGATCTAATGATGAGTGGTAATGATGGAGACACATGTGATCATTGAATGAGGATAAGTTTAGATTGTTTTGGAATGTTTGTTTGTTTGTTTGATTGTCTATGGAATGAGCAAAGTGGATTGCATCTAATGCATAGTTTGTGATGAGTTACAAAGCCCGATGAAATGGTGATCATGGAGCGGTTGGAATTTTCTTGAAGAATGTGAAAAGATTGTTATGATTTCTAACGGTCAAGATTGAACTGACTTTTTTGTAATCTGTATGAGAGAATTAGGTTTTTGTTGTGTTACTGACCTAATGTATTTGTATTTAAGGTCGATGAAGTTGTTTGTAAGAGTGATGGCAAATTGTTGGCTGAAACCAGTTGAGTGTGTGGTTGCCTAACCGGAGAATGGATCTGCAGTTTGTGTAGAAGCAGATTGAAGCTTAAAAGGATCTGATCAAGCAAATGTAGTGCTATTCAGATAGATCAAGAAAACCTCTTGTTTTCTAACAATTACAGTAGAAGTGAAATCCCCTAACTGGGCTCTAACAAGCTTGGTTACTTATTAAATCCTCTAACAAGGTGGTCCATTAGCTTTGATTCTCAAACCATCTACCGAAGTTACTCCTAATAGGGTATTTGCTTTTTCATCAAGGCATTTTGTAAACCCCTTAATCGGGTGATTCCTAACAGAATCAGTTCTTAACAGGACTTATTGTAAAAACTTTAATAGGCTTGGCTCCTAATAGGGCGAACTTCAGAAGAGTTCAGATAGATATCCTTGTGAGTCTCATCTCACCATGGTTTTTACCTATTTGAGTTTTCCACATATAAACATTTGTGTCAAGTGGTGAATGTTTTATGGTTATGATCTTATTTGTTGATTTGATTGACTACTTAACTATTCTGATAAGGCATGATAACTAGAATCATTGAGAGATTGAATATGTTGAGATATGATTAAGCATTTTGATGTTTACAAGATTGTTGTTTACTGTTAAGTTGTTATAACAGTTAACCAATTGATGTTGAGTATTGATCTTCATAGTGAAAATTTACTTTGTGAGTTTGAATTTGAGATTGGGAAGTTTGTATCAGTTTTTCAATATATTGATTCAAACCCCCTCTCGGTATTCTACCAGATACTTATTCTTTCATCATACCATCATGTTCCATGAGTCAATGCAAAATTTAGCTTTCATTCCTGAATCGACCTGCCAAGTAATATGTTCCACAATAAATTTCCGGCAAGAAATGATAAAATTTCATATTGCAGAACCTTTGGGGGGTTATGAATTGTAAAGATCCTGCAACCATCCATATAATCCAGATATTTTTCTTTTAAAATATTTACCCATAGCTGTGAGGGTTGGGAGTAAATACACCATACCAATTTTGCCCCTAAGGCTTCATTCATTAGATTCCAATCCCTAAGACGCGCTCCCCCCATTTTGATGCAGAGCCCTAACCACACACCTAAGAACAAGTCCAAACAAGGTTAGACTTATGACCCCCCAACTGATCACAAGGGTCTTGCAAGGAAGGACTCCACACCTTGGATGAGTTTACTCACAAGTTCATTAGGCTTGGGCCTACTCAAGCTAAGTAAATGCCTCAATACCTATCCTACACCATCCCATGACACCCTGCTCCTAAGGGCTTAGGAATTGGTTCATTTATGGCCATTAGAAATTGATCCAAGCATTGGTTTTGGGATTAGGCTCCATTTCCTTATACCTCCTTTAGAAAGCTACCCTCTAGGCTTGTAGCCCTATTTGGCGCTAAAATTGGTCTTAACTCCAAAATGTTCCACACACCCATACAAAAAAATTACCATTCTAGAAACCCTTTTGGAAGTTGTACTGGTTCCCAAAATGGTTTGTTCTTACCTGCAATTAGAAGGTCTGAACCCTTTAGAGGCGAAGAGACCTAATAGGGGTAATTAGGCCTATTTTTCGAAGAAGCTACCAATCAATGGACTCAAACTATAAAACCAACTCTATGGGAATGTGGGGGATGGTGATTAACCTCCAATTCCAGGGTTTCACACCTAGAATCCACTACTATGATGTTTTAGGATGACTATCCTAAATCTTGTCCTAGTTAGTCACATAGAGATGCCTACCTAATTTGGCTCCTTTCTCCACACAACCAAGTTTCCCCTGCAAAAACCCATGAAAAATCTAAATTATAGATTCTTATCCTTCATACCTCCAAAGGAAGAGTCTTCTAGTGGACTAGAATGCAAGATAAGGCCATGTTTATCCAAAACCCTCTCCAAACCCTCAATTTCCGGGTTGCAGTCGAAAGAATGGAGGGTTCTCACTAGTCTGGAACAATTAGGACCTTAGACCACCACCAAAAAAAATATATTTCACCCCTCTATATACTCCATGGATTTTGTGATTCAAATCAATCCGTACAGGCACGTGCAACTCCTGCAAACTTAGAATTTATGGGCAAACTGTAGTATTTTAGTGTTTTATTATCTCACAAACTCCAATCACAACAACAACAACCTTGGGAATCATGTCCACAAGGATTTTACAAATCTCCAAAGGTTTCCAACTAAATTTGGAATAGGTTGGAGCCGTTGAAAGGCTTCCCCCAACCGTATTTCAAAAAGTTGCACTTTTGCACTCAAAAGTTGCAATTTTGCAATTTTGCACAAAATGTTGTCACCCTTGCTAAGGTTGGGATCCACACACATGGATCAACCAAAAACTCCTAAAACATTTCTAAAACCTAACAAACACAAGACTAAACCATCTACTACCCCTATGGACCACATTGTCCCAATTGGCTTATCAAATTGCCTAATTGGTGGCATGGGCTTACATGGTTTATTGGACACATGAAACACAAGACACACTAAGACACTATCATGTTCCTAGTCTTCATACTTATTATCATGATTGGAGTGTTGATGAGGTGCCCCTGCACCATACTCCCTGGGAGAAGAGATCTCAAGCCCACTTGAGATCAGAGTTTGTAAATCTGCACCATGGTTGGAAATTTGTTCATCTATCATCCAAACGGCCTCAGAGTTTGGTTTGTCCTACCAAGCCACCAATTACTCAATGTACTCCTTGTTCCTTGTCTTCTTTGTGACTCTAGTGTCTAACACTTTGCTCATCCTAGGTGATTCATGTCTTGGTATGTCATTGTCTGTTGCAACCTGCATTGGTTCCTCCCCTTCATTGTCACTACCTTTGAAAAGTGTAATATCACACACATTAAAAATGGGTGATAATCCAAGATTAGGAGGAAGATGGATTTCATAGGCATTATGTCCACATTTCTTCAATATTTGACATGGTCCAATCTTCCTCTGCACGAGCTTGGTGTATTTTCCTTTTGGGAGTCTCTCCTTCTTCAAATGTACCCAAACCAAATCCTCAACACTAAACTGTACATCTCTCTTTTTCTTATCAGCATAAGCCTTGTACTTCACTGGAGACTATTGGAGATGAGACTTTACTTGGTCATGCACCTCTTTAATGGCTGATGCAAAAGCTTCACCATCTGCACTAATGGGCTCTTCCTTGGGTAATTTTCTTAACTCCAATACTCCCCTTGGGTGGATGTCATATACAATCTAGAAAGGAGACTTCCTTGTGCTCCTATTGATAGTCTCATTGTATGAGAACTCTGCCTGTGCTAGTATACTATCCCATTTTTCTCCATGTTGCCTTGTCAAACACCTTAATAGGTTTCCCAATGACCTATTGACAAATTCAATTTTCCCATCCATTTGAGGATGGTAGGCTAATGAGAAAGCTAGGTTAGTTCCAAACTTCTTCCAAAGGGTCCTCCAAAAGTGACCTATGAACTTCACATCTCTGTCTAAACTAATTTTTAGGGGCAATCCATGTATCCGGACTATTTCTTTGAAGAACAAGTCTGCAACATATGATGCATCACAAGAAGTCTTACATGGCAAGAAATGAGCCATTTTACTAAACATGTCCACCACTACAAAGACACTATCAAATCCCCTCCTTGTCCTAGGCAGAACCAACACAAAGTCCATACTTATGCTCTCCCATGGCCTAGAAGGAATGGGTAAAGGCTGATACAAACCTACATTTGTGGACTTCCCCTTGGTTTTCTGACATATTAGACATGTTGCCACATATTTCTTACATCTGCCTGCAATTTAGGCCAGTAATAATGTCTCTTCACAAGGTCTAGGGTCTTGTCAAGGCCAAAATGACCTTCCATAGCTCCACAATGCTTCTCCCTAATGATATTCAACCTCATGGAACACTTAGGAATACACAACTGCACCTCTTTAAATAACAATCCATCTTGTATCAGAAATTCAGAAAACTCAATATGATACCTCTCACCAAAGGTTTCATATACCTTGTATATCTCTCCAAAGTCTTCATCAGCATCATACATATTCTTCAAGGAATCAATACCAACACTCTCCATCTTGATTTGGTTGACAGTTAATACCCTCCTACTCAAAGCATCTGCAACTTTGTTCTTGACTCCCTTCTTGTGTTTGAGGGTGAAGGTGAAGGCTTGTAGGGTCTCTACCCACTTCATGTGCCAATGGTTTAGCTTCTCTTGGCTATTTATGAAACTGAGTGCCTGATTATCAGTAAAAACTATGAACTCCTTAGGCAATAAATAGTGCCTCCACTTTTTCAAAGACTGTACTAGAGCATACATCTCCAAGTCATAAGAAGAGTATCTTTTCTTGGAATCATTTAGCTTTTCACTGAAAAAAGCAATAGGCCTTCCTTCCTGACTGAGCACTGCCCCAATAACCATGTGGCTTGCATCACACTCCACCTAAAATATTTTGTTGAAGTCTGGTAGGACAAGGACTAGTTGTTCTGCAACCTTCTTCTTCCATGTCTCAAATGAATCATCTGCCTCTTTGGTCCAACTGAACCTGCACTTTTGTCCTCCCTTTATGGTGTCAAGGATGGGTGCACAAACATGACTAAATCCTCTTATGAACTTCCTATAAAAATTTACTAAACCATGGAATCTCTGGACATCATTCATAGTCTTAGGTGTTGGCCAAGATAGTATAGCACTAACCTTCTCTTGGTCCATTTTCAACTCACCTTGTGAGATTACAAAACCCAAGTAGATGATCTCCTCCTGCATGAACAAACACTTATCCAAATTGATCATTAGTTTCTCTTCATGTAACCTCTTGAGGACCATATCTATGTGTTTGAGGTGTTATTCCATTGTGTGACTAAAGATCAAGATATCATCT
Organism: Cryptomeria japonica; assembly: GCF_030272615.1. Lineage (NCBI taxonomy): Eukaryota > Viridiplantae > Streptophyta > Pinopsida > Cupressales > Cupressaceae > Cryptomeria > Cryptomeria japonica. The sequence goes on from NC_081414.1 coordinate 709,590,838, forward strand.
AGGTAGACTATGACAAATTTGCCTATAAATTCCACCAAGACTTCATTCATCAACCTCATAAAGGTACTAGGGGCATTGGATAACCCAAATGGCATGACTTTCCACTCATATAACCCCTCATTGGTTTTAAAAGTTGTTTTCCATTCATCCCCTAGCCTTTGTTCTAATCTAATGGTATCCACTTTTTAGATCCATTTTGGTGAAATACTTAGCACTCCCCAAGCAATCAAGAAAATCCTCTATCTTAGGGATTAGGAACCTATACCTTAGAGTTATCTTGTTGATGGCCCTTGAGTCTGTACAAAGCCTCCAAGTGCCTCCTTTCTTGAGTGCAAGGATAAAAGGTACTACACATGGGCTTAGGCTCTTACCAATTAGGCTTGATTCAAGCAACTCTTGAATCTGCCTTAGCATTTCTACATTCTAGTCTAGAGTGAGTTTGTAGGCTGCTCTGTTTGGGAGAGTAGATCCAGGGATCAGATCTATGCAATGACTGATGTCTCTCACCAGTGGTAGAGATCTTGGCATTCCATCTGAGATGATGCCTTGATGCTTATCAAATAACTGTTTGACTATAGGGTCTATGTGCTTCTATCCTCCTTCTTTCTCTTCTGCAAACTGCTCTTTCCTTGTTACCTTGGGGTTAGGCATGAGGGCATAGAAAACTGCACCTTTCTCTACAATCTCCTTCATAAATTGTTTTCCATCTACCATCAACACTTTGGAATCCTTCCCTTTTGATTCCATCTCTTCCTCTATCAGAGGTAAGAGTTCTATCACCTTACCATCCTTGGTGATTGAATAGACATTTCTCAACCCATCATTACGAGCTTTCAAGTCACACTGCCATGGTCTCCCAAACAAGAGATGGCATGCATCCATCTTGGCTATATCAAATAGTAGTCTATCCTTGTATGATACAATCTTAAACTCCACCCAAGCCTTCTCTTCTACCACTGCTTGCTAACCTTGGGTGAGCCATGAGACCTTCTAGGGGTAAGGATGAGGCAGCTTTCTAAGTTTAAGTTTTTCTACCATTTCAAGTGATACAAAATTCTCAATGGATCTGGAGTCTATCAAGACCTTTCATACCTTCCCTCCTACCTTGCAAGTGGTTTTGAAAAGAGACTTCCTTTGTGTAGGCTCCTTGTCAGGTACCTTCATGGTGGTTACTGTTCTCCTCATCATCAGAGCCTCTCCTCTTTCAGGATAGCCATAGCTATTAGAGCATTAACACTTTGATAAGTGTTTGCACTTGCCACACTTTGACAATTAGTTTCCTGCACCAAATTGCTTCTCCTTTCTCCCATGGAGCTAGAAGCCTTCTCCAGACACCTATTGGCCATGTGCCCTTCTTGGTTGCAGTTATAGAACCTAGGAGGTCCTCTGCCTTGAGATCTTCCTCTAGAGGGTGGTCTTCTACCCCTAAAGTTCCCTCTTGGATTGTAGCCCCCTCCTTGGTTGTAACTGCTCTCTGCTCTATTGCCTTCTTGGTTAGAGTCACCCTGGTATCTAAAACCATTTTCTCTACCTCTTAAAGGGCCTCTCCCCCCTCTTTGTTGTCTCCCTTTACCTCTGCCATTTTGTTCCTTCCTTCTTTTCAACTTCTCCTTCACCTTGAGTGTCAATTGAAAGCACTTTTGAACTATCTCCAGGGTGTGGAGATTCAAATCTTCTTGGATTGTAAATCTTAACCCATTGAGATATCTTGCTACCTTCTCATCTTCACTCTCTTTCACCTTGGTTCTCACACACAACTTCATGAAATCCTTGGGATAGGAACTCACGTCCATCTCCTTTTGCTTCAAATTTTGTCTCCTCCTATGCAATTGGACATTGTAGTCCATTGGGACATAGGCTTCTTTCACCAAAGCCATCATCTTCTTCCATGTAGCTACTCTTCTCTTTCCCTCTTTTACCCTCTCATCTTGGATGAAATTCCACCAAGTTAGTGCAACCCCTTTCATCTTGGATTGGGCCATCTTCACCCTTTGGTGCTCCGGTATGTCTTTACTTTCAAAAAAATTGTCCAAGGAGTCTATCCACTCCATCACTGTATCTGACTCCATATTTCCTGCAAACACTATCAGATCCATCTTTACATCCATTGTTCTTCTTTCCATGGACTTGAGGACACTCATCAGGGGTCTCTGGTCTGCAGGAACCTCAGTTATTCCTGCCTAAGGATCTCCTCTTCATCCCCTTCTTCTCCAGAGTCTCTCTCTCCCCTCTCCACTCTGCCCTTCAACTGGTCCATCTCATTTCTCAAGGACTAATTCTCAGCCTTGACTGCTCTTCTCTCTACCATCTGCTTCTGCACCAGGACATTCAAATCAGCATTGGTCATTTTTGAAGGTACATCTTGGGATCCCTCTTCTTCTGACATCTTGTCTTCTCCTTCTATCCAAAGAACACTCCTATGCTCTGATACAACTTGATGCAGAGCCCTACCCACACACCTAAGGAAAAGTCCAAACAAGGTTAGATTTATGACCCCCCAATTGATCATAAGGGTCCTGTGAGGAAGGACTCCACACCTTGGATGAGTCTACTCACAAGTTCACTAGGCTTGGGCCTACTCAAGATGAGTAAATGCCTCAATACCTATCCTACACCCTGCTCCTAAGGGCTTAGGAATTGGTTCATGTATGGCCATTAGAAACTGGTCCAAGCATTGGTTTTGGGATTAGGCTCTAGTTCCTTACACCTCCTTTAGAAACCTACCCCCTAGGCTTATAGCCCTATTTGAGGATAAAATTGGTCTCAACTCCAAAATGTTCCACACACCCATACAAAATAATTACCATTTCAGAAACCCTTTTGGAAGTTGTACTGGTTCCCAAAATGGTTTGATCCGACCTGCAATTAGAAGGTCTAAACCCTTTAGAGGCCAAGAGACCTAATAGGGGCAATTAGGCCTATTTTTCAAAGCAACTACCAATCAATGGACTCAAAATAGAAAACCAACTCTTTGGGAATGTGGGGGGTGGTGATTAACCTCCAATTCCAGGGTTTCATATCTAGAATCCACCGCTATGATGGTTTAGGATGACTGACCTAAATCTTGTCCTAGGTAGTCACATAGAGATGCCTACCTAATTTGGCTCCTTTCTCCACACAACCAAGTTTCCCTTGTAACAACCCATGAAAAATATAAAGTACAAAGGCTTATCCTACATCCCTCCAAAGGAAGAATCTTCTAGTGGACTGGAATGCAAGATAAGGCCATGTTTATCCAAAACCCACTCCAAACCCTCAATTTTCAGGTTGCAGTCAGAAGAATGGAGGGTTCTCACTACTCCAGAATAATTAGGACCTTAGAACACCACCAAAAAAAATCTATTTAACCCCTCTATCTACTCCATGGATTGTTTGATTCAAATCAATCCGTACAGGCACGTGCAATTCCTACAAACTTAGAATTTATGGGAAAACTGCAGTATTTTAGTGTTTTATTGTCTCACAAACTCCAATCACAATAGCAGAAACCTTGGGAATCATGTCCACAAGGTTTATACAACTCTCCAATGATTTCCAACTAAATTTGGAGTAGGTTGGAGCCATTGAAAGGCTTCCCCCAACCGTATTTCAAAAAGTTGCACTTTTGCACTCAAAAGTTGCATTTTTCAAAAGTTGCAATTTTGCACAAAATGTTGTCACCCTTGCTAAGGTTGGGATTCATAGACATGGATCAACCAAACACTCCTAAATCATTTCTAAAAACTAACAAACACAAGACTAAACCATCTACTGCCCCTATGGACCACATTGTCCCAAATGGCTTATCAAATTGCCTAATTGGTGACATGGGCCTACATGGTGGGGTTTATTGGACACATGAAACACAAGACACACTAAAACACTATCATGTTCCTAGTCTTCATCCTTAGGGTCATGATTGGAGTGTTGGTGAGGTGCCCTTGCACTAGATTTCCTTTGTCAAATAGATTACATCCCATGCCAACAAGTATATTTTGTCTTTCTCATTAGCCCCATTCCAAAAAACCTTTCTCATCTTTTGCCCTATTGCCTTGACCACCTTGCGAGCGATTTTGAGACACATCATAGAGAAGACTGAAATTGTTGGTACTACAAATTTAAGCATTAAGACCCTACCTGTAGAAGTTAACCATTTGCTCTTCCACCCATCCATTCTTCTAATACAAATTTCCACCAAATCCTTCCAAACCACTGATCTACCAGCACCCCCAAATAGTAGTATACCTAAATACTTCCAAGGCAAAGTACCACACTTCATACCCAAGATGGAGCAGATTTCCCTTTGCTTTTGAATACTAGTGTTAAAAAAGAAAATCCATAAACCCTGCTATATCTATCTAGAACACCCTTCATTATCGTTGCCTCCCTGATAGAGGCCTCTCCCATTAATAAAATATCATCCGCAAACTACAAGTGAGATATACTTTCTACACCATCTGCCACCTTCACCCCTCTCCAACTCCTCCCTCTCTTTTTTTTAAAAATCAGTTGGCCAATAACTTCAGCCATAATGATAAACAAGAACGGGGATAAGGGATACACTTGTCTGAAACCTTTCTTAATTTTAAAAAATCCTTGAGGGTTGTCATTAAGTAAGACTAAGAATCGAGGTGTTTTAATACAACTTTCCACCCATTTCACCCAATTTGCACTAAAACCAAATTTTCTGAGAACATCAAGCAGGAAGTCTTTGTTCACTTCATCATAAGCCTTTCTAATATCCAATTTAACCATCATCCTATCCACTCGTGAGGTTTGGATCGAATGGATTGCCTCATGGGCCACAATCACACCTTCATCGATAGAGCGATTTGGAGAGAATTCACTCTATTCAATAAAGATGATAGAATCGAGGATCATTTTCAACCTATTTGTCATGACTTTAGAAATGATCCTATATATTGTGTTACACAGGGATATGGGTCTGAAGTCATTAAAAAATTGTACCTCCTCCTTCTTCGGTATGAGTTAAATTAAAGTATTATTAAAATCTTTTAAATCAAAACCACCCATATGAGACTCTTCCATAACCTCTAAAATGTCATTTGCAAGAACTCTCAAAGAGAGCCGAAAAGCCATCCGGATCCGGAGATTTCTCTGCTCCCATACTGAACAAAGCCACTCTCACCTCTTCCAAAGATACTTTAATTATAAGGTAGGCATTCTGAGCCTCTATAATTATGGATGGGATCACATTCAAAATATCATCCGTCTAAAAATCCTGGGCAGAATTGACAGAGGATTTGGAGAAAAAATGGACCGCTTCAGAACAAATATCCTCCTTTTCAGTGAGTACATCACCATTTGCATTTTGAATGGAGAAAATTTTATTGCTTGCTCTCAGCACCTTAACTAAGCTATGAAATAACTTTCCTCCCTAGCAATCACCTCCGTATATTCTCTATTTAAATCTTTCTCTATGCTGAACTCAACCTCACCCATTCCACCTTCAATCACTTTTTGATGAAGCTCCTCTAATTCTTTCTCTAGTCTAAACTTCTCCAAAAAAATATTCTTGAAAACCTCCTCGTTCCGTTGTTTTAATTTTTCCTTTATGTATTGTAGCTTTTTAAAGAAAATGAAAGCTTTATTACCATACCTTCGTGGAGCTTCCAACCACTAATCAGTCACTTGATCTAGGAATCCATCTTCTCTTAGCCACATCTTTTCAAATTTAAAAGGACATCTTTCCATGACCTCATCTTCATAGATCTGTGCATAAATTTTGGGTAATGATCTTACCCAGTTATAGGGAGAATTTTCGCCTGTAAGATCCATTGAAACCTTTCCCAATCCCCTCCTAGCAAAAATTTGTCTAGACACTTGCAAACATTGGGTCTTCATCAACACTGTGTCCTCTTGTCACGAAAAACAGTCAAACAATCAGATTTGGTCACAACAAAACGACTTCATAGATTGGAAAAAATTGCACAAATTTTACAGAAACGCGTCTGTGTTGGACATAATAGCGTATGTGTTGTATAACCGCAGCTGTGAAGGGTAGAAATGCGTCTGTGTTTACAGAATCAACATTAAACTTTGCAAAAAAATCTCAGAAATGCGTCTGTGTTAAACAGAGCTGCGTCTGCATCAGGAAATCGCGTCTATGAAGTATACAGGCGCGTCTGTGTTCAGAATTGAAAAACTGTTACAGTCCAGCAAACAAACACAGTCAGTTTCGGAATTCTTGAGCTTCTTAGGTCATTTCTCCAGGACTTCATTTAGTAGTCAACCTGTCTTTGGGTCTCACAAAGTCCATCATTGCTTCACACCTTACATTACATTCACATTTGTCTAAACTTGAGTCAAAAGGTCACTTGCTTGTCCTCATCATACTTTGTCAACACACTACATACAACAACACTTTGCTAAGTGGTCCCTCGTCAAGGTTTCTTACCTTTGGGTCTCATTTGGTCTTACTTAGAGTCAAGGTCAACTTACCTCATCAAGAGAAACTATCCTCTCTTTGGAAGTCACACCTACTCTACTACATACATACTTGGTCTTACACTTTGGACATTGCAAGTACACTTCAGATTCATTTACATTCCATCCACCTCTTGGTCTTCCATACTTTTTTCTATTTTTCCTCTAGTCTCACACATCTTGGTCAATACCTAGTTCATGGTTGAAACCCATCTTCAAAAATCTAGGAGAGAAACTAAAGAGGCTCAAGAGTCCACAAACATGAGTTCTTATGAGTATGACAATGATATCTTTTTCAATTCTGATCATACTACATTACCTGACATGGATGCCTATAGAAACATTCCAAATGTTGAGAACATGGACACTACAAACAATAATGCTACACACAATGACAATATGGACAACTTTTCCGTACATTCAGTAGATGTGGAAGAATCCATTATGAATCCCCATTTCAATCGATTGGTTGAGGAAATAATGAGGAGGGATAGACAATACTTCTTACAAATGATGGCACAAAGTGGAGCCAAGATACCTCATGATTTTGACATGTCTCAAATAATGGAAAATCGACCTTTGCAACAACTTCACTCCAACATGGATCAAAGAAGGCCTAATAGTGGAGGAAATAGAGGACCACATATGGTACCTGAATCACCATCAGCTTTGCTTCAAAAACCAGAGGTCCCACATACACATGGTCAAGCATATGATACTCACCTTCGCAGACCATTATGGAAGTCTTATGCAGAGAAATATGCTCAATCACATATCAATGCTAAGGATCAACCACCAAAGCAATTGGATATTCAAAGGCATGCTCAAAATTTGGACACAAGGAAACCCCGTATCAAATTTGGGGGCAACACATTAGAACATGACATGCCTGTAGAGTATGGTATACATGCACAAAATAGATATGGTGTCCCTCAACATGAATCTATACCAAGTGGTCCATATATGCAGCATCACTATAGACCTCCTCCATATGAACATGTGTATGATCAATATCATCCATATATGCAACATGCTCCTCCTCCAATTGGTACCTCAAGCATGGGGTATGGTCCAAGAAGTCGATCTCCACCTACGACCAATTTGGAGAAACAAATCAAGGACTTACAAAAGAAAATGGAGGACATAAATACACCAAAGCCAACATACACAATGAGAGACATATGTCCTTATCCATTTGACAAGAGCATTCCAATGCCTCCTTTTCCTACACACTTTGTGACACCTAAATTTGATAAGTATAGAGGAAAAGGGGATCCTAAGTCACACATAAGACAATTTTTCACAGCTTGCATTGAGGTAGCTTCAGAAGAGACATATTTGATGAGATTATTCCCACAAAGCCTAGGTGATCAAGCTATGGAATGGTTCTCCCAACTCCCACTTGGTATTAAGTCATGGGGCGACTTAGCAGAGGCATTCATCCAACATTTCTCCTACAACATAGAGACAGACATATCAATCACTACTTTGTGCAACACCAAGCAAAAAGAGGGAGAATCTTTTGCATCATTCTTACAAAGATGGAGGAATCTAGCCAGCAGATGCTCTTGTGAAATTCCACAAAAACAAATGGTAGAGATGTTCACCCAGAATGTTTACAAAGACATTGGCTATGATCTAAGGAAAGCTTGTTTGTCCACCTTCAAGGACATTATTGAAAAAGGCTTAGTGACAGAAAAGGTCCTAATTGAACAAGGAGTCATCAAGATATTCAAGGAAAACAAAGATGACTTTAAAGGAAAAGACAAGCCAAGATTTTGGAATAAAAACAAGAACATAGTCAATGATGGTGTTGTTGATGCCAACACAGTGTGACCCAAATTCATTTTTTCGGGATCAAGTTCTACAAACAATCAAGTGAATACTCAAAAAACTTCCAGATCACGAAGGAAGTACACCCCATTGGGAGAACCACTTGAGTCAGTCTTCAAGAAGCTAGTGGCAAACAAGGTAATCACAGTTCCATATTTTCCTCCATATGAACCAAAGGTTAAACCAAATTGGTGGAACGATGATGAGTATTGTGAATTTCATAAGAGCAAGGGTCATAAGACAGGAAATTGTCATCGACTGAAGAACATCATACAGGATCTCATTGATAGAGGTGACATTGAGATTGAGGGACATTCCTCCAATCAAGAACATGAGATGTTTAAGGAACCATTCCCAAAACATGACAAGGGAAAAGCTAAAGCCACATAGGATCAAACCAACTATACCAGAGCATCCTACAACTATGATTCAACTATCAGTTACATTTTGATGGACAATTACGTCTCTACCATTATCATCAAGGACAAAAACCCTGAGAATTCTACTCGGAGACCCAGGATTGTCCTAAAAGGTGTTGGATCTTCTTCTGAACCTACCTCTGAATGTCATGTCACAACTCGCCAAGGTAAAATCACTTTGCAAGGTGCTCCAACTAAAAACACCACTTCTTCATCAACCAAACCTGAGTATGACCTTGTAGAACAATTAGGGAAGACACCCACGCTCATTTCAATCCTTGAGTTATTACGCATATCTCCCGCACATAAAGCCATTCTTGACAAAATCTTGAGAGATACTGTTGTTCCTACTGATCTGAACGTGGACCAGTTTCAAGCCATGGTGGGATACCTTTCCATTCCACATTCCCTTACTTTCACAGAAGCCGATGACGCCTCCGTAAGTCAGCCACATAATGCACCATTACACATTGAAGCCTTCATACACAAACATCGAATAAAAAGAGTCCTGATAGATGGAGGAGCAGGTCTAAACATTTGCACATTGAACACTATTACACAATTGGGATATTCTGATAAAGCTGTGAATTCTACAAACAAAATTACCATTAAGGCATATGATGACGAACAACGTTCATCCAAGGGCACAGTCACCTTACCTCTCAGAGTTGGGCCAGTTACAAAGGATGTGGTTTGTCAAGTCTTGGATCTAGATCTCACTTATAACATATTGCTAGGACATCCTTGGATTCATGAAATGAGGGCAATCCCATCCACATATCACCAATGCATTAAGTTTCCTCATAATGGAGTGGAAGTAACAGTTAACGGTGATCTTAATCCATTCATATACTGCAATAACCTGAAATCAAAGACTAAGACCATCATTCCCAGTAATCGTGAGGCTATTCCTTCATTGGCATACATTGATCCCGAGTCGTTAAAACCTTCGACATCAAAACAAGGTGAGCTTAAAGGCAAGTTTCAAGACAAGGGCATGGGGTAATATACTTTAAATCAGACCATGTACTTACGACAAGTCATGAGTTCCCCAAAAGAATATGGAAGACCACATCCTAACAAGCAAGTATCCATCATGATACTCAAATGGGACCCTACTACCTTTCAAAGATGGGGCGAACTAGAAGAGGAAGATTTATATCAAATGCTTTTCAGAGACAATGAAGATGACACACAGGATCACATTAGTCTACCATGTGAGAAATATGGCAAAGGCTTCAAAATTCTACAAAAATTTGGGTATGATGGAAAAAGCCCTCTGGGGTTACGAAAGGAAGGCATCATTGAACCTTTACAACCTGAATTGACTTTCAAAAAGGAACGCTTGAAAGGACTTGGTTTCTTAACTTCCAAGGTCCACACCCAAAGGACAGAAGAAGCCTTACAAATCAAAGCTGCCAAAATTCAACAAGAGGATCGCTAATCCACAGACTCCAATGAATGGGAATGGGGTTCAAATAAGTCCTCCAGTGACTACGAGCTCGCCGAGACATTCAGAGAGCCAGATGAACCCATAGAAGAAGAGGAATTTTATAACAAGTTCAGAGTTGGTCAAAAAATAACCCATGAGGATTCCACATAGTCCTTGTCTCAAGGTTCTAGGTTGAAATCACATAGGATGAGAACACCTGTCCCAGAATGCGCTACTAGTGATGATAATTTGGATTCGCTCGCGATCGAGACTAATGAGGAGAGTGCCATCGATGACCTCGATAATTACCTTGACATACCCGAATATAACTGCATCTTCACTCTTAGCTCTGCTAACTTCAAAGACATTAACGGCCTTCCCCTTGTTCACCACCAACTCATTGACTGGGATCATGAAGGACCTGCACAGTTTGACACATTCCAAAATGATGAAGCTTTTATTGACTATCTGGGCATACGAGATGATCTTCCTCCTAGAGACCATAAAGCGGGATACACTATAGAACTCAATAGCGTGGCATATTTTGGTGAGGGTGTCGGACCTTCCAGTCGCAAAAATGTGAAAATAAGAACAAATCAAGGGTCTTATGGTGAAAACCACACTGTGGCGTTGTCTGACCCCAAAAAAGTAAAAAGAAAGGACGTATCTGAGGGCGAAAACCTCTCTGAGGCACCCGAAGATGGAAGGCTCGACATTCTCCCAGCATCATATGAGGAAAAGTCATCCATGTTGGTAGAGGAGACTATCAAAACAAACATTGGTACAGAAGAGGTTCCACACAACATATTCCTAGCTCAATCATTGACAGAGTCCGAAAGGTCAAAATTCATAAGTTTCTTCAAAGAACGACAAATCAATTTTGCCTGGTCATACGCTGATATGCCTGGATTGGATTCGGATTTGGTAATGCATCATTTGATAGTTAAACCGGGGGCAAAACCAGTCAAACAGAAATTAAGGAAAATGCATCCCCAAGTGGCATTACTAGTCAAAGCAGAACTCTAGAAGTTATTGGATGTCGGATTTGGATCTCCAACTTAGTACCTGTTAGTAAACCAGATCGCAGCATCAGAATTTGCACAGATTTCAGAGACATCAACAAAGCTTGTCCAAAGGATGACTTCCCATTACCAAATATTGACTTGATTGTTGATCTCACCACAGGTCATGAAATGTTATCATTGATGGATGGATTCTTTGGTTATAATCAAATAAGGATCGTGCCCGAGGATCAACACAAAACATCATTTACCTGTCCGTGGGGAACTTTTTGCTGGAATGTCATGCCTTTCGGACTAAAGAATGTAGGTGCTACATATCAAAGAGCCATGACTACTATTTTTCATGATCTCATGCACGTAACCGTGGAAGATTATGTTGATGACCTCTTGGGCAAATCAATAGACAGAAATACACATTGGGATATACTTTCAGTCGTCTTTGATCGGTTGGAAAAATATAAAGTAAGATTAAACCCCAAGAAATGTGTCTTTGGAGTAACCTCCAGGAAGCTCCTAGGATTCATTGTATCCAAAAGAGGAATTGAAGCTGATCCAGCAAAAGTCAAGGCCATCTTGGAGATGCAACCACCAAGAAATATCAGTCAACTTGGATCCTTACAAGGCAAAGTCTAGTCCATCCGACGATTCATAGCACAACTGGCAGATAAGTGTAATCCTTTTCAACACCTGCTACATAAAAACATCAAATTCAAATGGGATAATAACTGTCAACAGGCTTTCCAAACGCTCAAAGATTATCTTCTAAATCCGCCAATTCTGATGCCACCAGTTCCAGATCAACCACTGTTACTATACATATCAGCTACCCCAACAGCACTGGGGGCACTCTTAGCACAACAAATTGCTGAGGGCAAAGAAAAAGCAGTATACTATATCAGTCGCACATTGGTAGGATATGAGCTAAACTACACACCAATTGAGCGTGCATGTCTCGCCGTGGTCTTTGCTTCACAGAAATTACGACATTACATGCTTACTCATAAGACTAAGTTAGTTGCAAGGATAGACCCATTGAAATACCTTCTCAATAAAGCCACACTTACTGGGCGACTGGCCAAATGGGTAATGATCCTGAGTGAATTCGACATCGAGTATGTGGACAGAAAAGCAATAAAAGGACAAGCCATCGTAGATCAATTAGCAGATGCTCCCATGATAGATGATGTTCCTCTAAGTTCAGAATTTCTAGATGAATCCATTTTGACAATGTCACATGCAAAGCCGTGGCAACTGTACTTCGACGGCTCATACACACAGCATGGGGCAGGAGCTGGCATCCTCTTTATAACTCCTCAAGGGGATTCTATACCAAAATCATACCGCTTATCATTTCCTTGCACTAACAATATAGTGGAATATGAGGCATTAACAATAGGATTACGAATTGCAGTTCAATGGAAGATCTAGGAACTTCATGTTTTTGGGGATTCCCAACTTGTCATCCGTCAAGCAACTGATGATTACCAAACAAAAGATGAAAAATTAATGCCTTATAAACAAATGGTGGATGACCTGAAACAACACTTCACAAAGATAGACTTTGAGCAGATACCAAGAGAGCAGAATCGTGCCACAGATGCCATGGCTACAATTGCTTCCCTGATTGATTTACCTCCAAACGAGACCCGCTATGAGTTCTTGGTGGATAACCTTTTGGTTCCTTCATATGAGATCATGCCTACTGAGACGATATGTGTGGTCTGTCCCGAATCCCAGTTATATGGTTCCATTTTCACATACCTACGTGACAATACTCTACCTCTTGATCTATCAAATAACCAACGTCGTACTTTCATTTGCCAATCCTCTCGATATGTCATTTTGGCTGATATCCTATACCGGCAAGGTCTAGATGGCACTCTTCTTAGATGTTTAGAAGTGACGAAGCTCAGATTGCGTTACATGAAGTGCATGAAGGGATATGTGGTCCACATGCTAGTGGTCCTACCTTGGCCAAGAAACTCATCAGGATTGGATATTATTGGCCCAATATGGAAAAAGACTCATATCAGTTTGTCAAGAAATGTAAGCAATGCCAAATTCATGGAGACCTCATACATGCGTCAGCACAAGAACTTCAACCACTTGCGTCTCCTTGGCCCTTTTGTCAATGGGGACTCGATCTCATAGGCAATATTCACCCTCCTTCTTCCAATGGTCATAAATTCATTATCACTGCCACATAATATTTTACAAAATGGATTGAAGCCGTGCCTCTCACACAAGTCACTGGAAAATAGATTGCTACATTCATCCTCAACTATATCATTTGCCGATACGGCATTCCTGTTTCCATTATCACTGATAACGGGCGTCCCTTCAAAAATCACGATGTTCGTGAACTCTGTGACCGCTTCCATATTTCCCATCGTTTCTCCACACCATATTACCCCCAAGGTAATGGCCAAGCTGAGGCGTCTAATAAAATAATCCTTAAAATCCTAAAGAAGACAGTCGACGATGTTGGTCGTAATTGGCATATCCAACTTAATCCCGCACTTTGGGCCTACCACACAAGTGTCTGCACACCTACAGGAGCTACACCCTATTCACTTGTCTATGGCACTTAAGCCATCTTGCCTATTGAGGTCGAACTACCCTCTTTAAGGGTTTCTTTGCAAAACATCATTAGTGATGAAGACTATAGGGTCTCTCGCTTACAAGAGCTGGAACTATTGGATGAACGAAGACAAATTGCTTTTAATCATCTCAAAGCTTACCAACAACGAATGAGTCGCAACTACAATCACAGGGTCAAGCCTCGCACATTTGAGGTGGGTAACTTAGTTCTCAGAGAAAATCCTAAAAATCAACAAGACAGAGAGAAGAAGGGCAAGTTTGAACCAAACTGGCTTGGTCCCTACATTATTACAGCATCATATGGATCTGGTGCATATCAGCTCTCAACTACAGAAGGTGAACCTTTGGAGGATCCTATCAACAGCATGCACCTTCACAGGTTTTACACATAGCTCTTTAGAGTATCCTAATTCAAAAATACAAAAAAATTATAAAACAAAAAAAATCGTTACTTGGTGAAAACCTGGCAAACAGGCGCCTTGTGACACAAAAACATTGAAAAATCAAAAAATTAAAGAGAAATAATTTCGTCCAATGGTGAAAACCACTTTGGTGGCGCCTTGGGCAAGTACCATGGTGAAAACTGGGTCACCAGCGCCATGTGTAGAGACATTGCTCCTCCCTCCTTCAGGATTCTCTTTCATCCTTTCACTTTGCACACACTCACAACCTATTCGTTCATAATAAACTTACCCATTCCCATCATGGCTTGTTATTGATCTACCCAAGATTGGTTAGCCATTCATAATAAACCTCCCTTTTCACCTCCCTTTCCATCCATAATAAATTAGCTCCTATCTGTGGCTAAGGCAAATCCTACGTCTAGTGATGGGTGTGGAACTGAAAACATCACATGTTTCGAGGAGTACAGTTTCTTCTAGCTTCCTTCAGTCTATCCACGCACAATTTGCAATAAAGCAACATTTGCATCACAGATCCACAATAAAGTTTCATCTTCTCCACAATAAAGTATCAGTTTCATGGATTCAGTTAGTTTCAGATGAGATATAGTAGCAACAATGGGCTTCAACAAATCAAATCTTTCAACAGACTCAGACAACATATGGTTCAGTGCTATCTATCCTTTCTGTGAAAGTAAACATTGTGACCACAATCAAATAAGACTTATACAAGTGACAAGAGACACTAAATTTGGGGACTACAGTGGATGTTGGTGTTGAGTCTTGGTTTTCTTTTGATTTTATCTTTTGGTGACATGTCTTTTAGCTTTTCGAGGATGTCTCTGACTAGAGATTCTATCTCCAGGATGTCTTTGACTAGAAAGGCGAGGATGGAGTATCGTCACCTATTTGTATTTGTTGTCTGTGGATTGTCTCTTAGTAATGCTATGACTTGTCCAAGGATATGAGGACACTGTGAGTCTAGTGTGAACTGGGGCATTCCTTGTTTGTGACTGTCTTATCTCCATGCAAATAGGTACAATGACTTTCTGGGTCGAACATATGCCTCGATTGTCATAACCTACTTGCCATAATAAAGCTCAATGATGATAACGCACAAGAAGCTCTTTCACTTTCATATCTTCTATCTTCCATCCCCTTTCTTGATTGACTTCCATCGTCCTTCTCGAGTCCGTGTAGCTTTCTATCACATGACTGAGTATAATGACACACCAAAAACATTTGCATTTCATGTAGTCGCACCTGCATCACCACATATAAGCATTTCATACATACATATAGATATCACAACTGCATCACATCCTGCACATAACACCTGTTAGCACAATTTACATTTGCATTATCATATTCATTTGCATTACATACATTCACATTTGCATTGGCATAACATATAAAACATAAAAGAACAAAAATATGGCATTTCCTCATATACATATTTGCATCCATATCATAAGCATACATCATAAGAACATCTCATCACATAGGTACACATGCATATAGCTGCCGCAAAGATGAATCATCTCATATATATATAATCATAAAGTGTCATGATACAATGATGTCAAAATCATATGGCTACAAAAGCACCCGCAGGTGTCTACATCATCATGCAAAAATGGTACAATACTGATACATAGGGAGCCCTCTATGGCTATGATGAACTCCCTCCCTCGGAGCCGCCTGGCCTCGATGGAATCTGAGCCCTTGAAGGACCCACCCTAGGATCATCCCTCCTGTCTCCTCTATCTAGTGGTGGTGGAGGACCCATAACCCACCACTCGATGCCTGTCTCCTCCGGCTCCCTCCCGTAGCTGTCGCTGTATGCGATGGTCTATGGAAGCTCCTCGCCTGCTGATCCGCTGGTACTGCACCATAATAGAGATCCCGCCAGTAGGCAATCTCCTCCCCTGCCCGCAAGACATAAGCATATCCTGCCCCTGTGTCCTCCGCTGCCTGTCTCCCCACCCTCAGCGCTGTCTCAGCCTCTGTATAATGCTGAATAGCCTGATCCCGCTCCCGCTCAGTATCTCTGAGCCTCCTCCTGAGTCGATCCCTCTCCCTCTCCAACTCCTGGATCTCATCTGCCTGGCCCTGACAGATCTCCCTCAGCTCTATCAGCTCATCCTCCTCTGCGTCAGCCCCCTCCGCCTTTGCCTGTGGCTCCCCCTGTATGGGTGCCTGCCCCTGTGCCTGTACCTGTACTGGTACCTGTCCCTATATCTGTCCCTGTCCCTGTGCCTATACCTGTCTGGGACCCTGTGCTGCTGGCACCTGTAGCAGCAATCCACCGCGACCCCTCACCACCCGAGCCTGTCTCTCCTCTCCACCCTCCCTCCGAGGTGCAACCCTCCTCTCTCCAACTGCTCCCCGCCTCCTCTGTCAGCCTCTACCCCCATCACCTCCACCATCATCATCATCCCCACCCCCATCTCCATCCAATGGCTCTCCCGGATCCGTCAAGCGTGGGAAGGGATGCTCCGCCCAGTATGCTATGTACTCGACATCCATGCCGACATCCTCAATCTCTGGCCACATGTCCCAAGGTAGTGGCATCATCTCTACCAGCTGTGTAACTACCTGATCATATGACAATAGGGGCCCAAACTGTGCCTGATCTCTGACAGTCCATGCATACATGCCTGAGCCCCGTGGCATCCTCTGGATCCTGCCAAACTGTCGGCCAACCCTGTCCACTAGCTGCCTCTCTAGCACATAGGGCATCCGCCCAATCAAATACCTACTCCGGAAGGTGTAAGGAAGCTCAACTGCATCGTCCTCCCACTGCTCGCATCCTAGATATGGCCTCCATATGACCACATCAATATCATCTATCACTCGCCGCCAGTGCTCCAACCTGCCAATCCGTGGCTGCGACGTGATCATATCATACAAGTGCACAAAACTGCATCCATGACCCCTGCCTCTGAAGTGTATCGGCCTCGTCACTGGCAGATGCTCATAAGCCCACACCTGCAATAATGTCACCTCGCAGCCCAATCCCATTGATCCATGATATACGAACTGATGCAACTCATAGTAGAGGTGTGCCAGCACACACAGTCCCCAAGCATATCTGGTGTGTTGCGTCAACAGTGTTTGCAGTGCTCCTCCCCAACCCACAGCCAACCCCTGTGTCGCCCTATCCAGACACAGGAACCCACTGATCGCTCCTCCCACCACTGCTGGCAGCGCTAGCCCTATGGCTATCATAGTGTCCCACGCCACATGTCCTGCCCTCATCTCCAGTCCTAGGTCCTGGAATACTCATCTCAGGGCCTCCCTATCTCCATCTCGATCGTATGGGATCATCTCCCCATTGATCGGTATCCTCAGTATCCTATATACATCCTCAAGGGTGACTGCCATCTCACCCATCGGCAAATGAAATGTACAAGTCTCGGAGTGTCATCTCTCCGCCAACGCAGTCAACAATCCCATGTTCGCCTGAAACTCAAGCACATATAGAACATGTCTCAATCCCATCTCCTCAATAGCAACTCGCTCCTCAGCTGTCAGCTCAGGTCGCAACCTCTGCGTAGACGGGAATCTCTCCCGTGACTCCAACATCGGCAAATACTCCTGTAGTCAAGCAAATCACTCATGTCAGTCATAGTGGCATTCCATGTTTATCACAAAATGATACTTTTTATCTACATGCATATGGCTATCTATCCTAGTGACACTCACTGTTCATCACAAAGTGTTGCTTCTATCCTAGTGGTACTCCCTATTCATCACAAAGTACTACGTGTGTGACACTCACTGTTCATCACAAAGTGTTACTCACATTTGCACTCACTATTCATCACAAAGTGTTGCTCATATTCTAGTACTCCCTGTTCATCACAAAGTACTCTATCTTGGTACTCACTATTCATCACAAAGTGCCTTGATCTGTTCTAGTCTTCCCTAGAGGACCTGCTTGAGTGTATCCTCTCAGCAGCTTATCCAATCGACAGCGTATGTTCATCACAGAACTGCCGATTTGACCTAGAAGACGCAATTTCACACTTTTTAAAACACAAACACGCTTAAAGACTGCACAGACGCGCCTGAAAAATGCAGACGCGCCTGGCACAAACACAGACGCGCTTAAACGTTTTTGACATTTTTGGGACGCTATTCTAAGCGCATTTATTGCTCTATCTACCATGCATTAATGACAAAATTAAATGCGTCAAAGTACGAGGAGGTTTGGTGGTACTTACCGGCTCTCCTGCCTCTGCTGGCCTCTGGAATCAGCGAACGCGGTCGAATCTATGAATGAAGGCCATCACTGGTGACTGTTGCTGTTCTTTTTTCGCTCTGCAATCTGCTCTCATGGATGTGTAAATGACAATGAGGATGTATTTTCCCCCCGTGGTCTATCTTATAGCCTACCCTAGCCCTAGCCCTCGTCTCTCGAGTCAGTCTTCTTTATCCCGTGACTCTGTCACTTTATCCGGTCAGTCCATTCTAGCCTTTCTTTCTTATCGAGAGATTGTCTGCGATCTTTTCAGACATTTTTTCATCCAATCTCTCGAGGGGGCATATCATTCCCATCTTGGGGCAACTCTGTATCAGTTCACATTATCTTCTTTGAAACAACACGACAAGTCGCATTGTCTCAAAGAGGGGCAAAATGTAGACACCCAAAATTGTCATGTCTAATTAAATAAATATTTTATTTATTTAATTATCTAAGCTTAATTCTTGTATTAAATAAATAAATCTTTATTTATTTAATTAATTCATTTATCCTCTTCTAGCCTTATTTCTCATTTAAATAAATACATTTATTTATTTAAATTATCCTTTTCCTAAATTAAATAAATATCTTATTTATTTAATTGATCCCACTTCTTCTATTAATTAAATAAATATTTATTTAATTAATTAATTCATTAACCTTTTCTACCTATGACACATGTCATTCATCTCTTAATTCATACACTACCTACCCCTTTCATTATTTTATTATTTCTTCTACCTACCCTCTAATCATAGCCGACCTCCTTTTACACCTCTCAATCTTATCCCTCCATTTCATATAGTGTCTTCTATATAAGGAGATGCTTCCCTCATTATCAAACCCAAATGATTCATCCTAATCAATCATCCTAATGAATGATCTTAAGGACTTGACTACACTACGATCCTACTTGCAACCACATTCCGTTCTTTGTTGAGCTCTTGTGCACATAAAATCCGAGAGCAAATATATCAAGCAAGATCAATGGAGATAGGAAGAATGGAGATTCAAACCCTATTGGACATGTGATGGTATAATCTTTGTGATTTCATTTGATTTGCATTGTCTTAGGTAATCTTCATATGTTATGGTGGATCTTTGTTGTTGTTAGGCTAGGGTTTTGTGGTTGAATTCATTTAGCCTTTCAATATTATTATTATTGGTATCCATTTTCACCATATACACCTATTATTCCAAGTGAACTCTCCCTTTTTGAAAGGAACATCCACCAAACCATTGTTACAAACAAATTCACTAAAGTTCTTCTATTTCTGATTATTCCAACCTGTACGTCCATTTTTATCTGAGGGTCACAAAATTGCATTGAAATTGTCTACTAAAAGGAAAAGATTGTCCTCATGACCAGTCGAAAGCTCCAATAAAGCCTCCTAGACCATCTTCAACTTTGAAATATTATTAGGCCCATAAACTTTTATCAACTGGAAACTGAAATGTAGTTATTTTGACCACACTTCAACCCACTTCCAATACTTCTTAGCTCTGACCAATTGTATGTCCACCACTGCATCCCTCCACAATACACCTAAACCACCCGAAGCTCCAACCGACTCAAAAATCAAGCATTTCCAACTTTTAAAAATTCTAGTAAATCTCTCGACACTATCTCCATCTAGCTTCATCTCATGCAAGATGACAATTTCAGTTCTCGTTTGATAAAAACATCTCTTGATCAAATGAATCTTTTCAGGGGCATTGTAGACCCTGACATTCCACTATAGGACCCTCATGGCTCCCGAAAAAACGTATAGTCTCTTTCCGATCTCATTTTTTTCTAACCTGCAACACTCCCTACCATTTCCAACTTGACTCTAACAGACTTTCTTCCCCTCTTCTTCCTTTCCCCTATTGATGGCTTCAAGGCATAGTTGAATTTTAGCATGATGTTGATGGTATGATGAATCAATAAGGATCCAGACAATTACTGAGAGGGGGGGGTGAATCAGTAAATAGAAAAATGACTAAACTTTCACCAACCTCTATAACAATCTCACAAGCCAATCTCAGAACTAACTGGTTCAAACACTGAACTACAAACTTCAATAGCATTGACAGTTTACCGGTTTGACTAGCATATCAAAATAATAGTATAACAACTTTGAAACTCCCAAACCATTTATCCGAAACATCAAAATAATTTACTAACAATAGTAAAAGCACATTTCAAATTACTGTCAGTCATATAATCATATCTAAGTGGATTTAACAGTTAAGAAAATTAACCATATCAAACATAACCACAAAAACCATTCACCACTTGACACAATGATTTTTGACGTGGAAACCCAAATGGGAAAAACCACGGTGGGGATGAATACCCACAAGTATTCTGAACTCTTCTAAAGTTTTCCCTGTTAGGAGCCAAGCCTGTTAAAGCTTTACAAAAAGTCCTCTTAGGAACAGATCCTGTTAGGGACTACTCGGTTAAGGGATTGACTATAATGCCATGTTACAAGTAATGCCATGTTAGGAGTAACCTCGATAGAGGATTTGAAATCCAAGCTAATGGATCACCAGGTTAGAGGATTTAGATATCACTAAGCATGTTAAAGCTTACCCGGTTAAGGGATTTGACTGTTGTAATTGTTAGAGAACAATAGGGGTTTGTTGATATGGTAAATAACACTACTCTACTTGATCAGATCCTTTCATGCTCCTATTTGACTTTACACATACTGAAGATACACCTTCTGGTTTGGCAATCAATCACACTAACACTTAACCAAAATTGCCAACACTACAACAAAACAACTCATCGACCTTATAAGCACAACAATAGGTCGGTAACACATCACAAACCTAAGATCTCATAGAGATTACAAACAAATCGGTTCAAGTATGACCGTTAGATTACATAGCAATCATTGTACATTGTTCAAGACAATCTCGACCGCTCCTTGATCACCGCTTCATCGAATCCTATAACTCATCACACGGTTTCCTCTTCATGCAATGTACTCGCTCATTCCCAAGATAAAACCATTATCTCTATGCGCCAAAAACCATTTGAAACTCTTCACATACAACATGCATGTGTGGCATAATCATTACCGTTCATTATTTGATCATAAACCAATACAACCGATTCACCAAGCTCCATCGGTTAGGGTTTGGCAAATCAACAGGTAGGGTTACCGGTTGATCTCACTGCTTCTTAAGTAATACTGATTTCCTTCACTAGGTCACCTACCGGTTGCAAAACATTATAACAACATCATTACCGGTTACAATTGACATCAATGACAACATAATAGTTCATCAATGCAATCTTCATGCAAATGCCAACAAATGTGCATGCTTGAAATGGAGAAACACTTTTAGAAGAAGCATTAGTGATAGGTATCAACATAAATGGCTCCATTGAGGTAGATATTCCATGTCCCAAACCATATAGATGGTGATTAGTTTTCTAATAGGTTCTATCATGCTAAGGAATAGAATAATAGATTAAACTTGTGTTTTCAATCAAGACATGGAAAGCCAAGTAAGTACTACAAGAAGTTTGGCATTGCAATTGTTCAACATTTGAGAAAATAGGATGGCCTTTATGCTTTGATTGATGTCCACACCCTATTTTTAGACATTCATGTTAAACAAATTCCCAACATATGTTACCAAATAATCACAAATGACAACCAACTACATAATGCATGCCTTGCCTATAACAAAGTATTTAAAATATTAGGAAAATAGTTTAATATTTGTTTAACCATATCTCATATTGATTAGGATTTTTCTAAATTTTAAGAAATATAAAATTATTTTCTTAATGAGAAAAAAAATCACAATCCAATCACAAATTAAGTTTTAATATTTTCCACAAACAAAAAATCTAATAAGAAATACCTTAGATATTAGATTTTTTTTCTATTAACACAAACAACTACAACATAGAAAAAAACCTAAAAAATCCTTACCAAACACAAGGAATATTAATTAATTCCAATAATTTCAAGGAGTAGAAGTTCCAAAGTGACTTTTAAGAGAGTGGTGTGAAAAAAATTGTTTTTAATACTTTCTAAAGATAATGATAATATAGTCATGTCGAGTTGAATTAGACCTCAAAGGATATGAAATAAAAATCCATGAGAATAGGTAGTTTTTGGGACTCAAGATTGGAAACAATGCAATGACCATTAAAAGAACTAATCCCAACCCTACTTTTGATTGCCCCTTAATTATTTGTCGATCATGGTTCTTCTGCTATGGATTTGGATCTAGAAATTAGTTCCATCTTTGGAATTTGGTCCTCAAACAAAAAAGTTGTAGATTAAACATTTAGAATATTAATATAGTTGGTCCAAACGTCTTCATATGCTAAACATTCCATGATGTAATGTCATTCTATTTCCATCAAACCTAATTTGCAAAAATGACAAACCCTAACAAACCATTTCTCTTTGAGTGTTTTCTACCTCATTGTTTCACACCTAAGATGGTGCAAGCTAGTTCTTGATAGGGCTATTAGCATTTTAGCTTTTCATTTTATATTTTCCTCTATAAACTATTTTTTATCACGGTCACATGTAGGTTTGAATTGTTTAACATGATATTCCCTTTTTTCGCTTGAATTATTTTGTTCACATACTACTTTGACTTTATCTCTTACCTATCTTATGATTTTTGCAGTTAAATTTAAACATTTTTACATATTAATTCCTCGTTATGCTAAGAGATGTTCTATTGTGACATCAAAGACCTAGGTAACAAAAGAAACCTTGAGCATGAAATTTGACAATGTCATTCGCATCTCCTAAGACCTGAGTTGGTAGAGTAGTGGGAGGATAGTGGTGTTGAACTTGAAACATCTCCATTATTTGTGCTTGAAGTTGAAATGCAATTCACATGACTATTTAAAAAATAAAATATATATGCAACACTTGTTGTCAATACAACTACAGACATAACAAATTCATTGGAAAATAGCTAATATAGTGATTATATTAATATTTATTGCCTTTATAGTAGTGTCACATGATATTTTTCCAAAGAGTTTCAACAAATCCATATTAAGCTACGAAGACTAACTTTTCTTTGTTGAGGGTTGCAGACTGCAAAATATTGCCAAATACTTGAATAGATGTGCTCTTCGAAAAAGAATACTAGAAGATTTGAACACTATTTAGGTATATTTTGCTCAATAATTTTGGTATTTTCCCAATAATTTTATACAATTTTATATTTATTGTGATTACGAATGAATTTGTCACTATGTGTATTCTTGTAAGGTACATAACCATTAACTATATCATAAAATTAAATAAATAACTCAAATTTACATTAACAATGAAATGAAATAAAACATCATCAATATATGACTGCATATTCATCATCACATGAAGTAATGTCAAATCGACAATATAGAGTACAATCACGTAGTGTATAAAGGATGGAGATCTAGGCTATCATGCCCATATTGATCATAATACAATAAGAATACAATCACTGAAGTCTCTAGCCACCACTAACCCAACAATCACCTATAAATCCATGAGACAAAAACATGGCTTCTAGACACCATTTTCCCAACCACGAAGCTTAAACCTACCATAATTCTTCATACTCAAAGAATGTACGTAACCCTATATGAGAAGCTTGGCAACCTGAAACAACAAGCAAGATGGAATCTAGTGCAATCTAATATATTTACATGCATTTCTAATATGAACATGTAATGTCTTACTATCAAAACATGGCTAAGTTAATAATATAATAAGCAATCATTCATCTATTTCAATGAAACACATGGCTTTGTCCAAAGCACTTAAACCCATATATGGGTATGTAGAACTTGAAAAAGAAGATCTAGTCTCTGATAACCGATATTCAACAACCATCCTAGAAGGTAAACCCAAAACACATAGAAAAGAAAAACTATTTTCCTTATCAAGATAGTTGAAGCATACATGCATGTGACAAATCATAAAAATATATATTATTCTTTTCATGCAAAATGATAAACATCTATAAGATATCTTATGCATTTCAATTTCTACTGTGATTTTGTACAATATTTAATGTAAAAGAATATACTATTAAAATTTCAAGTTATCTAACAATTTTATTTCATGTTTTTATTGCTCAACACTATAGAGAATGGTAGCCAAATTGCCCAAATGATGTTCCAAAAGACCACCCCAAAATCGTAGTGAAACGTGCCCAATTAGTGCCCAAATTTTCTCATAAGTCTATTAAGTGTTGAACCCAGGGAATATTTGAGAGGGGGGGTGTATTAGTGTTGAACAAAAATCAATGCAACACATAAACAATTAATCAACAACACAAACACAACACATCAACACCAAGATTTTCTACGTGGAAAACCTAAACAGGGAAAAACCATGGTGAGCACTTGCCCATAAAATATATCCACTATGTATATCAGATTACAATGAATGAGCTCACTACTCCGGACTTGCAAACCAAGGCTAGCTAGTCTTGGGGAAAGATACAAAAAGAGGACTTGCAAACCTGAAGCTAACTAAAATAGGGAAAGATACAAAAATAATTTAAAAAGAAGGATCTCCTAATCATGAAGTTGTCATTGAACTCTACATCAAGCGACCAACATAAACACACACAACTTAGACCTCAACTCTCAACACTTTGTCTCATACCTCTGCCACAGTCTCAAAACAACTTTCATATCATTTGAACACAACTCTTCTTCTATTCTCTTTATTGAATTTTGTTGATTATCTTCACATCAAATACTTCCTCTCTCTTCCACACACAACATTCTTTATATACAAGATAGATCATCAAAGCTTGAATGAAATTGGCCTAAACCAAAATACACCTTCCAGACCAAAAACATACATGCTAATCCACTCTAGGAGAAAAAGGGGACCAAAACTTATTCCAAAGATCAATCCACCACTTTGCAATCACCGAAACATAACTAACAACATACCAACACGCAACATGTCCATATAAACCATGTTAATGCTCAAAACAAACTCTGGAATGCAAATAACTCTAATCCAAATCTTGACATGCTTCGGTGAGAACCATAACACATAAAATAACCTTCCACAAATCATATCTAGACCCAAAGATAGGTTTAAGATAAAATATCACAACCTGCTATGAAATATACCACAACTTCCAGATAACACAAAGATATTTTTGGACCACAAAAATATCACATCCATGATACCAAAAACATAACCAAAGAAGATAAAAATGTCAAACAACATCAATAACACATTCTAGACTAGAACACTTTTGGAACAACCAATAGAACAATTGTAACACTAACACAACAAGATATCTCTGCACCATAGACTTTCTAGACCAACAACTATCTGGAACAATAAGTTTTACATCAATGACAACCAAAACAATACATACTTCCAACATTAAGGAGTTGTGTGCGTATGCACAAATGCAACATATGGAAGCAAGAAGGTTGTCTCTTCTTTTTAGTCTCCCAAAAATGCTATTTCCTTGCCCTATTTTTGGCTATTTGTGTTTGCTTTCCCAATCAACTAGCAAGTCGAGGAAATTTGGTAGCTTTTTTCTCACAAAATTGAAACAAAACCCCATTTTCACATTAATCAACCCTTCATGGGCGCCCAAAATAGTTCACTAGGAGTTTGAAATATATTTAACATATTTTTTATTTTTTAAAACTTCACTTCATCTTGATTTTTCCATACACACACATACATGTAAGTTCATGTATAATAATAATGATCAATATTATAGGTTAACATGAACCAATATGAGTGCATTTATGACAAAAGACTAAACAATACTGGTTCATCTTGGTGAGATGGCTTATGATAACTATAAGAGCATCTGTAAGTGGCTATTTTGAGCTACATGGATGATTCCAAGATGGTGGGTTGTATGGATTTTTGACATTATATTTGTATTGGTGTAAATTATGTCTCATAATTACACTTTACATAAGTTGACTTAGGATAATGCATGCATTGTAGTTTGCATATGAGACACTAAGGGAATTGTGCATCTAGGGAAGATGGTTGTAGGAGAAATTCCACCTTTTGTGGTGTTATCTTGTTATCACATTCCACATTTGGTGGGTGATCCACCTTTAGTAGAATACTTTATTATTTCTCCTACCTACCCTTGTATCTCGTTGGGCCACATGATTGTGTGCTCTCATTTCCCTATGGCCTTTCCTTTATAACAAGGCTCATGTTCATTATATAGTTGATTATTTTTTGCATCTTGATGAGAATACAGTGTGTTCTTGTTTATCTTTGTCTCTCTTGTGTTGTGCTATTCATCGACCTCTAGATCTTGGTTATTATTGGAAAATTCTTATATGGTATCAGAGCCATTGGAGCGCCATTGCATAGTCCTTTTGGAGAGATCTTGGTACATTTATGGATTCTCATATTTTCATATTTGAGGAGCAACAAATTTTGAGAGTGTCCTACACCAAATTCAATCCCACTAGTGTGTATGGGAGGCTGTTTCCATAAATTTTGACTCAGTAAGTTAATGACTATAAATTTGCATATATTGGGCAAAAGTCATTTTCTATTTTTGTGATATATTTTTTAAAATAAATATATATACAAATCATAGTTTTTTTTATTTGAAAAGTTTTTCAAAAATAAAAAAAATGTATTAATGGGGGGTCTATTGACTCCCCCCACCATACCATGTTCTTATCCTTTTGTAGGCTTGAGTACTTTGTTGGCGATCCCACCAATTTTTGTCACTTTCGGGCTGCCACCTATCCACGATCTTAGGTCCTTGTCTCTCCGGCATCACTACACACCGTCACATCCTTTTTTGTTTTGCCTCCTATCTTTAGCGACCTTTCTCCGATCTCCATCACTACCCTCGACTTCCTCTGTATGGGCTCTGCTTGTGGCCCTTCCATGCAACTTGCCACTCAGCCTCAACTCCTCTAAGCCTCTAAGCGCCACCACAATAAACTCCTTAACCATTGGCACAACGACGACCACCACTAACCGACAACTTTGTGCCACATGGAACACTCCCACTAGTCTACACAATGCAAGTCAGTACACACAACACCACACAATGCCGACTCAACAACCATGTTGCACACCAACTTAGCACATCGTACCAACCATATTGCCAACTCAAAAACCACCTCAAGCAGTTCATACTGCCATGTGGCAGTCCAATCAACAAGCCACGTTAGATTTCATACTTGGATAGTCAACTTTTCGTACAACCACATCACCTGTCAACTTAACATCCATAAAATGACATGTCATTGATCATATTGTGTCATGTTAGATTTTGTATGCCCATTCAACCACCATGTGTCAGACGACCATAGTGCCACGTCAATAGTTAGTATAGTACAGACTGGCACACAAGCAGGGCATTTTTGGTGCAACAACCATACAACTGTCAAATTTAATGCAATGAGTTACTGACATCAACACTTTTTGAAAAAAATTGACCCCTCACCATTGAGATTTTTTATTTTGCAGTCCAACTTTGAAGGCTTGTATTTTGGTCATTTTAAAGTCTTTTTCAATGCAATTTTTTTATTTGGGCTATTTTTTTATGCTCTCCATAGTGATGTGGTTAGTTTCTAATTTTAGTGGACAATTTTTTTATAATTTTTAATTTTTCACAATTGAACTTGTCCAATCCTCAATTCTGCAACTTCTCGAGCTCCATTCAGGCTCATACGACCTCCTTTTCAAGTGCCATTTTTTTTAAAGTGCATAATTTTTCATCTACTTTTGTGTGGTGCTATCAAATTTTCACCATTTTGAGTAGAAATTTCACTTTTTGAAGTTGGTCTTTTTTTACCTATTTGGCACACGTACTTGCTTGGATCTCAGTTTAGGTCTTCTGCATTATTGGTTTTAATCTACTATATCCTATTTAAGGCAGTTGTAATCTTGAAATCAAAAGTCCACTTTTCCCTTGTTGCAAGTGGCCCATTGTACACGCACTAAGTATAAAGTGCCAAATCATCATTTTTTTTTATTTTTTTATTTTTTTTGGGGGGGGGTTCTTTGATTGAGTGAATTTGGAGGATTGTCTTGTATGATTGTACCTCTCTTCTACCTTTATCTCTTTCATCTTGTTGCTATGGGCTCTCCTAAATTTCCACTTTTAACTCCACATAACTTTGCTTCTTGGAAAATTGATGCTTGGAGTAAGTTAATTGAAAAAAAGAGTATCTCATTATATTGATGGAACTATTATGACACAAACTAATCCTAAAGTTGATCCTAATGCTCAGATGGAATGACTCACAAAAAATATTATGGCTCTTGGAAGTTTGAGGAAATATGTATCAAAGGATCTCATCTTTCACATTGAAAAGTGTAAAATAGTTAAAGATGCTTGGGATATCTTGGGTAAATTGTATGGCTAAATTGATGAGATTAGGGGTTATCAACTTGACAAGGATCTGACAATGTTGGATCGAAAGAATTTTGATACAATTTAAGACTATGTCACTAAAGCAAATGAGCTAAGAGCACAACTCAAGGATTGTGGCATTGATAAGAAGGATGCATAATTGGTCTACATTTTGTTGGAAAAACTTCCATCAGAATATGCAACATTTGTTTCTATCTTCCAAACCCATCTCTTGACAGTGGGTAGTTATTTCACTATGCCATCATTATATGCATTCACAAAATTTTTGATGCTAGAGCAATCAAAGCTGATGAGCATGGGGATTCTAGAGTCTTCAAAATCCAAAGATTTGGTGGCTAATTGAGGGAATCAAGGAAAGGGTTCCAACACGAAGCGGAAGTAGTTCAAGCCAAAGACACAATAGGATAAAGCATAATCATCCTCTCCACAACAAGGCAATTCTTTATCCTCTTTTAAGAAGGGGAATAAACCTAAGAAGGAGAAGCCAACTTGTTCATATTGCAAGAAATTTGGTCATGATGAGCATCATTGCCACTCAAAATAAATTGATGAGTTGGCAAGCATCATTAAGAAAAACATCAATTTGCCATCCACCTACAAGAAGAAGGATTCATCTCCTTCCACTTCCTCACAGTCAAAAGGAAAAGGGCAAGCATTTGTGGCTAAAATGGGTTCTTCATAGCAGTGGATACCTGACTCGAGTGCCTCTCATCACATGGGTTTTATAAGGGAGCAGTTTTCCTCATGGGAGCCATCTAAGGTACCTCACATTTTCATTGGTGGTGATACACAAGTGGAAGTTGAAGGGAAGGGTTCAGTTGCCATAGATCATGGACCATTTGAGAAAGTTCTTTATGTTCCTAACATGAGCACTAACCCTCTTTCTATCTACCAAATCACCCACTATGGAAAATGGAAAGAAAGTTGAGTTTACACTGGATTTAGTTGTGGTAAAAGAACTTGAGAATGATGCCTTGGTAGCAGTGGGACAAGCCAATCACAACTCATAATTTTATTCATTATCCCACTTTGTGCCTCAATCTCCTTCTATTACCTTCCTCACTCATTCCAATTCAGAAAGTAAGCTATGGCATGAGTGGTTTGGACACCTCAACTACCACTATCTTCAATAGATAAGCTCCAAGGAAGGTGTATGTTCAAGGTATTCCATGGGCAAACATCTTGAAGAGAAGTTTTATAAGGGGAATTCTTGGAGAGATTTGGAAGTTCTTCAATTGGTTCACAACAATGTAGTAGGCCCATTTCCAGTGCCATCATTTAGCAAGGCTCGCTATGTCCTCACTTTCATTGATGACTACTCCCACTTCACTTAGGTCTACTTTCTTGTTCACGAGAGTAAAGTGTTAACAAATTTCTAGCCTTCAAGGTTCATGTTGAGAAGAAATCAAGAAAGTTAGTCAAGATTCTTCACACATACAATGGAAGGGAATATGTGAACAATAGACTTGAGGAATTTTGTACTCTTGAGGGGATTGATCTTCAACACTTAGTTGCCTACACTCCACAATAGAATGGTGTTACAAAAAGGAAGAATAGAACCCTTAAGGAGATGGCTAGCTACATGATTCATGCTTGTTTTCTTAGTGCATCTTTTTGGGTAGAAGTTATCAGTTGTGCCACACACATCCAAAATCGGGTTCCCCAAAAGTCTTTGAAGGGTATTACTCCTTTTGAGGCTTGGTGTGGTATAAAATTGATTGTGAGACATTTTAGAGTCTTTGGGTGTCTAGCATGGGCTCACATTCCTCCACAAAAATGCAAGGCATTGGAACCTTAAAGCAGGCCTTGCATATTTTTTGGATATCCTGATGGTGTTAGGGCATATCGACTTATGGATCCAGAGACACGTGAGGTATTCATTGAGAGGAGTGTTCACTTTGAGGAAATATCTCCTAGCTTAGCCTCTCATTCTCCTCATCCTTCCTCCATTGTGGATAGTGATGATAGTGACTCATATGATGATTCTCCCTCAACTCTAACTTGCAGGATGACACCTACATAGGATCCAATTGTAGTTGAGTAAGCTCGTCCTTCATCTCCTCCAAGACCTCATTGGGATTGACAGACTCTTGAGTCAGTGGGTTCTCTTGTCGGGGATCCTTAAAACACTTGAAAAACTCAGTCACAACATCAGGAGCTTCCATGTGCTTATATTTCTATATCTTCTAATCCACAATCCTTTCAGGAAGCATCAAGAGTTCTCAAGTGGGACTTAAACATGGAGGAAGAGTATAGTTCCTTGATGAGGAACAAAACTTGGGAGTTAGTCCCTCTCCCTAAGGGGAGGAAGATGGTTCAATGTAAATGGATCTATCAGACTAAGTTTGCAGTGAATGGTAGTGTGGATAAGTACAAGGCTTAGCTTGTTGCGGAAGGTTTCTCTCAGGTTCATGGTGGTGATTATAATGAGACCTTTTCCCCTGTTGGTAAGATGAACTCCATTTTTTTGACACTTACTATTATCACAGATCATGGTTGGGATGTACATCATATGGATGTGAAGAGTGCATTTTTCATGGGGATCTCAAAGAGGAGATTTATATGGAGAAACCGTAGGGATTCATTCAGGATTCTTCTTTGGTTTGTAGATTGATGAAGTTTATCTATGGTCTCAAGCAGGGCCCTGGGGCTTGGTATGCTAAGATGAATTCCTTTTTTCTCTCCATAAGATTCACCAGGTATCATTTAGATTTAAATCTATACATTATGTGATAGGTTAACTCTCATTTGATACTTGTGCTCTATGTTGATGACTTGATCTCATTGGAAGTGTCAAATCTGCTTTGCATGAGAGATTTCTTATGATTGATTTGGGCCTTTTGCACTACTTTCTTAGGATTGAGATATCTCAGTCATCTTTGGGGTTACACTTGTGAAACCTAAGTATGCTCTTGATCTTCTATCATGATTCCACATGGTTGATTGTAAGCCTGTGTTGATTCCTTCTTTTAGGAGTCAAGCTTGAGGCTAAGTGTTCCACTCCACTTTTTTATTGCACATTATATCATTAGCTTGTTGGGAGTCTCATCTACTTGACTCACACACACCCTTATATTTCCTTTGTAGTTGGCATAGTTTCATGATTTATGCAAGAACCACATGAGCTTCATTGGAAAGCCGCCAAATGCATCTTGCACTACATACAGGTTACACATCACTTTGGGATTCATTGTGCAACAAGCATAGGAATTGCCTTGGTTGGTTACACAGACTTTGATTGTGTTAGCGATCTTGATGATCGTAAGTCCACTTCAGGATACAACTTTCATCTTGTTTCAGGCCCCATTTGTTGGCAGAGCAAGAACTATCATGTTATTACTCTTTCTTTGACTGAGGTTGAGTATTGTAGAGTTGTTAATGTAGCTACTAAGGCTATTTGGCTTTAGAATATTCTTGTAGAGTTTGGTTTCACCACTCCATGGCCTACAGTCATTCATTGTGACAATCAGAGTGTCATACAGATCTTGAAGAACCTAGTTCACAATCAATGGATCAAGCACATTGGGATCCACAAGCACTACATCGGGAAGATGATTTAGGAGCAGGTCATTGATTTGTAGTATTGTCCTACAACAAAGAAGGTTGTAGACATCTTCACCAAACCCTTCACTAAGAGTAACTTTCATCAGTTGCAATCTCTCTTGGGGGTGTGGGACATTTCATCATGAATTGTCAGTTGACTTCTCCATCCTCTCTTATGGGGGGGGATTTTTCCTCTCTCGAGGTTTTGTCCTTCTTCTTTGAGAGTTATTTGTGTGTTCATCTCTATTTATTTATTTATTTTTTTGGGGGGGGAGTTTTTTCTCACTAGGTTTTCTCCCTTCCTCCATCTGTGAGAGATTGTATTGCATTTATTCATGGGTACCTAACGTGGCCTAGTAGCCGAGACCCATCTTGAATTGTTAGATTGCGTCTTCATTCCCTTAATTTGCACTTAAGGGGGGTGTTGGTGTAAATTATATCTCGTAATTACACTTTACTTAAGTTAACTTAGGATAATGCATTCATTGTAGTTTGCATTTGATACACTTAGGGAATTGTGCATCTAGGGAAGATGGTTGTAGGAGAAATTCCACCTCTTGTGGTGTTATCTTGTTATCACATTCCACCTTCAGTGGGTGATCCAACTTTAGTGAAATAATATATTATTTCTCCTACCTATCCCTACCTATCCTTGTATCTCATTGGGCCACATGTCATGATTTTGTGCTCTCATTTCCCTATGGCCTGCCTTTATAAGCAGGCTCATGTTCATGTATAGTTGATCAATTTTTACATCTTGACGAGAATACAATTTGTTATTGTCTATATTTATCTCTCTTGTGTTGTGCTATTCATTGGCCTCTATATCTTGGTTATTATTGATAAATTCTTCCAATTTTGGAACCTTGTTTTGACCTATGGTAATGTTCTATAGTGTTATTTTGGGTCTCCACACATCTATATATTGAGGGATTGAGATGGATACATTATGGGAGTGTATTTGTGTACATGTTTTTTGTTGGATTGAAGGTTGAAGAGGAGAAGGAAGGAAATTTTATATGTAAACTCTATTTCATGAAGATAATTTACAAGCATTGACCTTTCTTCTTGGTGGAATTTTTCCTCGAAAGGGTTTCTCCATGTAAATCCTATGTTGTGAGATGTTCTTGTAGTGTTTTTGATTTATAATTACTTATTGTTTTTATCTTATAGAGAAGCAATGCTCATTTCCTTGATGTTTTATGTTAAACTAAGATAGGTTTATTAAGCATGTTAAAGTGGTGGTTTTTGGCATAACAAAGAAGATGAATATCTCAATGGTTTTCCGTATTAAGTCAACTTAATTTTTTATATTGCATATAGTCACAAATTTTCATTGGGTATAGTTTAAGTATTGAATCTCATCAATATTTTATTGGATTAAATATTTCTAACAATTTCTAACAATTTACCAACATAAAATTAGGAATCGTTGTGATAAAAACTAAGGGGCAAAATAGATTTTTCATGGTAGAATGTTTGTCATACTGGTAAAATGGAAAATTTTAAACAATGACCCTTTCATTATGGGTATGAAATTGATCTATATGAAGAATTAGGAACCAAATTTTGATCCTTGGAAGAAAAAAATAGAGGAGATCCTAGATTAGATCAAGCTTTACAATCTTCCCTTTGAATACTGGGAGGAGAAGTTTTTGAAGGAAAATAGGTAGAAAAAAGGATCCTTCATTAAAGAAGATGAGAAGATGATGGATATATGTTTTCGGATGTATGATAGAATTTATGTTAGCACTCTACCTTTACCTCCCACTCTCGATGGAAGCATAAATGATAACCAATAAAAACATTTGAAGGTATAAGATTGAAAGGGAGGACAACTTAGTATTGTGTTGTACATGTCGATCTAGAGGACATGAGGAAAAGGAGCTCTTGAAAGCTTGGGGAGGTCAAGAAGAGAGGGACATGGCTACAAGTTTGGAGGATCCCCCAAACAATTATAGGAAGATCCAAAGAGTAATGATACAATAGTATTACCAGAGTAGATTATCTAAACAGGAGGAAGAGGGTAAGCAGAAGATAAATCATTGACATAACGTGAAATATAATGATATTAATAACCAAGTAGTAGGTGATTAAGGTGATAGGATGATAGTTTAAAAGGTAGTGGTGTCATTTTTAGGAGACACGAGGGCATCTTTTAAAAAATAAATAATAGTGGTTGACCCTAGTAAGACATCATTGAAGGACCAAATTTTGGGTTAAGGGGGGGGGGGGGGGTAGAGATGGTTAAATAAGTGACTCTAACTCAAGAAAATATTTGTGAAATAGATCCTCTAGTAGTGGAAGGAGAAACAAAGTCCAATCAAAAGGAAAGAGAAAGTAGAGATATTGAGTTGGATGAACTCTTGAAGAAAGGATTCAAGCTTATGAGTGATAACTTGAAAAATTATGTGTAGGATAATATTGATTAGTGCTTTGAATAAAAAGAGGAGAGTGATTATGAATGAGAGGAAGGTGAGATACTAGAAGAGAGAACAATATTGCAATCACAATCCAAAATAAATAAATAAAATGAATACAAGTCAGAAGGGTAAGAGGGATTGAAAAAGTAATAAAAAAAAGTTATAAATAGTAGGAAATTACAAAGGTAAAAGGAAACTAAGGTCTGGGAAGGAGATTGTCCTATTCGAGAGAAATGAATGTCTTAACATGGAATGGTAGGGGCATTTAAGCCTCTAACTAATGCCACATAATAAAATGCCAAATTGACAAAGATAAATAGATGTTGTGCTATTATAAGAGACACAATGGAGTAAATAAGAAAATGGGAAGACGTTGAATAATTGGAGACAATAGGAAGGAGTTTTTGTGGATGCCTATGGAACTTTGAGAGGTTTAGTTTTTCTTTGGAATCCAAGAAAATTGGATACATAATTAGTGAAAGCAAATATGAATTGGTAGCTGGTTAAGTTAAAAGTATTGCAAATGAAAGAAATATATTAGGAGGTCAATGTGTATGGAACCATCTTGACTATGAGCAAAAGGGGAGTGTGGCAACAAATAACTACAAATTTATAAAATCTACAAGGAGAAAAGATTTTAATAGTATGAGACTTTAATTCCACCTCAAACAACACTAAAAAGTAGGGAGCATCTCCCATTTATCTCAAGTTCAAGTAGATTTTAAAAAATTTGTCAAATAGATTCTTTTGAGAGATATTCAACTAAAAAATAACATTTTTCAGTTGGAACAATTGGAGAAATGGTTTCACTCTAGTATTGTGGAGAGGATGTATAGATTCCTAATTGTAGGAGAGTGGGAAAATCTACAACTTGACCCTAACATACCCTTAGAGCAATGCCCTTTTAGGTTTGTAAACATGTGGTTGAGATCAGAAGGATTGTAGGAGTTGGTTACTCAATGGTTGAGTTGAGTGATGGTGGGTCATAACTCCTAGTTATTTCTATTAGCTAAAAAATTAAACCATGTAAAAAATAAATTGAAGAAATGGAATAAAGTTCATTATAAAAACATCTATGAGGAGAATGAGAGAGGTGAAAAAACATTGGTTGATTTGAATGAAATGGTTATTGAGAGAGGTATGAGTGCTGATGATTTTGAATTAAAAAAGACTTTAAAGCAAGAATATGTAGAAATCCTAGCTAGGGAGGAAACCTTTTGGAGGCAAAAATCTAGAAAGGTGTGGCTTAAGGAAGGGGTTAGGAACACCAAGTTTTTCCATAAGACATCAGTAACCAATAGGAGAAGAAATAGGATTACTAAAATTAAAAAGTTGATGACAATTTAATAACACAACCTGTAGAAGAAATTAACAAAGAAGTAGTGAGTATCTTTGAGAATTTACTAAACAAAATTACTCTAATGAATGGAGAAGAGAAGGAGAAAGTGTTTAGCATTATCCCAACAAAAAAATAGGCCTGATCAGAATGAGAAATTATTCATGGAGGTAAATTTGGAAAAAGTTAATAAATTCACCTTCCATCTTAACCCAAACAAAGCACCTGGGCTAGATTACTTTTCAGCAAGTGTCAAAAGTTTTGAAATATCATAGGTATAGACCTCTTTAAAGCTATAGAAAAATCTTGGAAGAAGACAAACATGTTGGGATTATTAAATCATACATTTATGGCTTTTATCCCAAAGAAGAAAGAAGCCAAATTGGTGAATGATTACAGACATATAACACTTTGTAATACAATTTACAATATTATCACAAAATTCATGGCTAATAGTTTGAAAAGTGTTCTATTTTTAGAAGAACAAAGTGGATTATCTCTATGTGGGATCTATTGTGGAGGGTATCATAGTATCACATAAAGAAATCCACATGATTAGAAATTTTATAGCAACAAGAATTATCATTAAATTAGATATCTTGAAAGATTACAATCAGGTTGATTGACAATTCTTAGTAGAAGTCCTAACTAGGAAATGGGTTTTATAAAAGATGGATTTAGTGGATCAATAGTTGCATCTCAGATCCTAAGTTCTTGATATTGGTCAATGAGTCCCCCTCAAGGTTTCTTTTCATCTAGCAGGGGTTAAGGCAAGAAGATCCAATCCCCCCTTTCCTTTTTTATCATAATGGCTAAAGTCACGAGGAGAAGCATCAATGTAGAAAGGGGATCAAGTAAGTGGTTAGGGATGGAGGTGGTACCAAGGGTTGAGGTAGTGATACACCATCAGTTTATAGATGACATAATGTTGTTCAGAAGGCATGCAAGTGAGAAGATAGAGTGATAAGATCTCTATTAGATTCTTATTGTTGTGTGTCCCGATAGACCATCAATTGGAAAAAATAAGAGGTATTATTTCTCAACACCTAACCAGGTATTAAAAGAGACATGAAGAGGATTATAGACCTTTAATTTGCCACTTTTAGAGGAATATTTTTGGATATTCCCTTATTTATCGGGATAGTAAGAAATGCTATTGGGAGCCTTTGATAAATTTATGTAGAAGTAGGAAAGAAAATTGGAAAGGGAAATGGCTTGTTGGCAATTGACACTCATCCAATGAATTCTAATGCATGGATAATGGATTAGGGTTGTCATTGATGAAAATTCTCCTTGGAAATCCTATCCAATAGTCTTGGTTTTTGATATCTGGAAGAAGAAGTGATCTGGTAATCTTTCTTCGGTATCCCAGGATAAGCAAAGCACTTTTGGTCCAGAAACATTGCGGTGATTGCAGTGGTTAGATCCGTACATGGGATGATAAGGACGACATATAAAATCATTTGGATGCTATTTGGTTGATCCGCATATGTTTTGGTGATCCGGTTTGATCCGACACCCTATTACACGTTACATTGCATATTGTGCTTGGCCAACTTAATGAATGTTTATTTTGTGGTTCTGGATATATATAACTAATGTAGAAGATCTTT
Organism: Cryptomeria japonica; assembly: GCF_030272615.1. Lineage (NCBI taxonomy): Eukaryota > Viridiplantae > Streptophyta > Pinopsida > Cupressales > Cupressaceae > Cryptomeria > Cryptomeria japonica. The sequence goes on from NC_081414.1 coordinate 709,628,516, forward strand.
TTGGGTGGTGATATGAGTGAGTTGTGATCGAGAAACCTTTTTGGTGCAGTTTAACGTGTGAATTCTTGATTCAGTAGCTGACTGAGAAGCAGATGAGAGTAGAGCTGCAGAGGTGTTATAGTCAGACTTCTTGCACTTAACCGAAACTCATCCAGGTATTGTTTGATGCTATTTTGGAGTTCAAACATTATAGTTATCATTGTAATTGATTTGTAAGTCAGTGATAATTCCATCTTGTAATTGAACCTTTGGTTCTAGGCAGTGTGCTTGAATGCAAGTGCATTCCCCTTATGTAATATTTATGTATTCCGGATCACAATATATGAATATTGTGGGCTCCAATTTTATCATGGTTTTTCCCTTTCCAGGTTTCCACGTGTGTTCCCCCATTTGTTTCCAATGGTTTGAGAATAAGTTTGAAAGTTTATTTACTAGTAGAACACTAATTCACCCCCCCTCTCAGTGTTCCTTGATTCCAACATGGCTAACTGTAAAGCGGAAAATCGCGATCGAACCCTAGTTGCTCTCCCCTCTTCCAACTCCAAGGAGAGAGAAGGGAGATTCACTAGGGTTGATGGTTTTCACTTAGGGGAGAGACTTTACATTCAAAAGAGGGGTTGAAACCCACAAGATCCAATCCCACACAATGCAAGATTGGATGCTAAATGTGTTTCAAGGGTTAAGAAAGCAAGGCTACCCTCTTTTGTAAAGAATGTTGATAGAAGAATTAAGCTAGGAATGCATAGAAAGTGACAAATATTCTCTTATAAACTGAGATAGGGATATAGGATGAAGCTGCGGACCTGGAATTAGCAGTAAAATGTTGATACGGCGCTGTCCTGCAAATTTGAGCAAAAGTTGTCGGGACGATGGCGCCCGAGCGCCACGGTCCTTCGAAAAATCCGCGAAACGAAGGGGGATCTGTTCGTCTCTGCACAAGGATTCCAGATCTTCAATTTCAGCCGCGTACCTGCAACCTACACACAGAAAAGCGAAGACGATTGGGGGGTTAGGGATTAGGGGTTTGCCTTTAGGTCAAACCCCGGTTTTGGAATTAACCAAGAAATGAGCAATGCTGTAAATGTAAATGTCTGTAATGTAAAACAAGTACTAATACCTTGTTGTAAGGATGTTTGTATCCTTATGTGCGAAGGTATAGATGTTGTATGTTGTATGTTGTAGTAGTATGTTGTAAGTGATCTCCTCTTCAATGGTTGAATCCTTGTCTTGAATGCAACACTTAGCCTTGAATGGAGACTTGAAATGATCAATTGCTTAAAGGAATGCTTGAATGCTTGAATGCTTGAGTGTAATTTCCACCCTTTTTCCATCATGTCGAATGAAAGAGGAAAATGTAGTTTATATACTTGTCATTTAGGGCTGATAGACTGATTTTCCCGACCTTAGGCCAACCAGGAAAGACAATTTTCCAATTTGCAAACATAAAGACCCGAAGTCCAAAAGAGACCAGGCCCAAAATAGGACCCAGGGACCAGGGCGTTGGGCGCTCTGGTCCCACCTCCCGGGACAACAGGGTGCAAAGGAGGTTCAGGCCAGGGTGCAAGAAAATGCAGTTTTTGGTGTCATGAGCAAGTTTCGGGGTCTCCATTCAGGTTCCGTGTTGCGTCGCCATCGTGAAGACCGAAATGCAGTCGAAATTGCAAGTGTCGCAATTTTAGGATGCTACATTTAGCCCCCACTTTAGCGGGAGTATGTATGCTCATACTTCCGGTAAAGTACAAGGAAACAATATTGAAAGACTTTCACCACGTCAAGGAGGCAAGACACACCAAGCCCCCAGTGGACTAAGGATCTTACGACTTCAATTGACAAAGTAAAAGGGAAGATCACGAGGGAGAACCATGACTGTCAGTAGTAAGGTTCCCTCACTATGAGTCATGCAAGAAAGATATCAAAAATTTTCAAGGCAAAGCTAAATTTGTCAAGAAATTTTCAAGTATCTTGAAAAGATATGAACGGGATGTATGCCCCCCTACGTTAAAGCGATCGCACACGCCTCACCGGGGGTGATTGCTTTAAGGTAGTGATACATATAAGAAATGAGAAAGGAACACGTTATCACAAGGATTTAGCCCCCAAGTGTGAGATAAGCCCAAGGATAATAGACACAAAACACAAAGCACAAGGTGACTTCGCTTTCCTCGGGGTCAGTATGTTGTATGATAATTCATGTATATATATGTATGTATGCATAATTGTTCTTCATTCCCCAATCAAGGAAGGTCACCTAGAAGAAGGGAACACATGTGTCTTTTGAGTCAACATGAGAGAGACCAAAAGAGATCTCAATGCTTTGCATCATCCTCAAGTAGACAACACTAAGGACAACAAATAGAAGAATGAGAATAACATATAGAAGAAGTAACGAAAGAGAGGAGGAGAGAATCTGCTATGCTAATGAAACTAGTCTAGCACGTCATCTACCCCCCGATCTTGTTGATCAATGTTTCGGGAAGGCAGGGAACACGCTAGAGGAGGAACATTCAACACAGCAGATGGAGCTATCACAAGATCCAAACAAGGGCTATGTTCATATTCCAAGCCACGTTGTTCTTGTCTAGGAGCTAGGATAAGTGCTTTAGAAATTTCATTAGATAAATGGTTGTCAATATCAACAAGTTCATATTCACTATCAGAATGAACATGAGTAACATTTGCATCATGAATAACATTTTCATCTATAGCATCATCAAGATTTATAAAAATAGGGTCTTTAATTCGCACAGGATCAAGACCATCATGCATCTTATGTTTTGGAGATTTTGGAGAAAATGGAATAATGCTTGTTGAAGGTGTTTTTGGAGATTGCAAAGTTTGAGAAGCAGTTGCTTGAGCTCTAAGACGACGCTTTCGTCGGCGTTCACGTGCAGAACGATTTCGTCTAGTCTTAGTAGGAAGTTGAGAAGATTGAGGAGGAGGAATGTTCTCATCCTTATCACTTGGGTGTTTAGGTTGTGGTCTCTTAGGCTGGATAATAGGAGAAGAAGAAGGTCTCTTCTCTCTATAAAAAGAAGGAGGAGGGACTGCTCCATACAAAGGAGGAATATTTGGTTTAGGAAGAAGACCAAGTCCATCATGACGAGGAGGTATAGGTCTACTCTTAGAAGGTTTATTAGGCATAGACATAATCACATCCATGGGAACGGGTTGGGAATCTTCTTGAGGAAAGACATTAGTTTTATCTTTCAAAGGAAGAACTTCCTTCTCAAGAATGATAGGAATGTCAAGTTTGGGTGTTCTAGGTTCACTTAGAGATAGGATCATATCTTTTTTCCACTTTTGATAAGATTTGAAAAGATGATCACTTCGCGGAGGAAGAGATTGGAATTGTTTAGGCCAAAAGTAATCAATAGGAACGCTAGAAGTTCTTTCAGCTGGTTTAAAGAGACTATGATTGACAGTAACAACTTCACCATTATGGGGAAATTTCAAACACTTATGAATAGGAGAAGCAATAGCTTTCATGGAAGATAGCCAAGGATAGCCAAGCTTCACACGAAATTGTTCGGATGAAGGAATAATAGCAAAGTTCACATCAAGGGATTTGTTATGGACCTCAATAGGCAATGTAATAGAACCAATTGCAGGAGAAGAAAATGCATCAAATAGTTTCACAATCACATCTGTTTTGTCATATATCACATGATTCAATTGCAAAGTAAAAAGAAATTCTTCAGTAATAACATTAATCATGCACGAAGGATCAATAAGCACTCCACGGCAAGGTGTATTCTTGACTTTTGCAACTATGTATAAAGGACCATCAGGTGCCCTAATGGTTTCACTGGAATCAAATGTGATGGAAGGTTCTTTAGGGTTTTCTTGCTGCTCTACAAAGTTAATCACATTCGGAGTCATAGACACAAGACCATCAGATGAGAGAGAGGAATCATTAGCCTCAATTGCATTAGAGGTATGAGAAGGTAATGGATCAGTGAAAATCTGAAGATTTTGATTAGGAGGAGCTATAGATGTATTGCCTTTATCATTCACTCCAGAAACAGAAATAGTATTATTATCAATCAAATCTTGAATTTTACCCTTTAAAGAAAAACATTTTTCAGTATCATGCCCAGGCTGACGATGAAATTGACAAAAAGCTTTGTTATCAAAATAAGGTGAAGTAATCTTTGCAGGATCAATTTGTCTTATAGGAGGAAGAGTAAGCACATTTTGTTCCAATAACTTATTCATAATACTATGCAATGATTCATTCAAAGGAGTATACTTTCTTTCTTTCTTGAAAAATTTAGAAATAGGAGGCACACCTGATGCTGCATTCACATTGTTGTTGATGATGTTTTCATTGAATTTGATGGAATCTCTGTTCGGTTTAAACTTCCCAAATGGTTGTTGACTGCTATCACCCTTATCACTCGGAGCCATAGGATGTGATTGTTCCATTTGACTCACAGTCAGTTGATAATTGTGAAGAGTTGCACACAACTGTTGGAAAGAAGTAAACTCAGAAAACAGAAGTTTATCTCGAATATCTTTTTGTAAATTAGAAATAAAGATTCTTTGAATATCATTATCAGGCACTGGAAAAGAAATTTGAGCATACAAATGCTTATATCTACCAATGAAATCAGTCACTTTTTCCTTAACACCTTGTTTACAATGCATTAAATCAATCAAAGTAACTTTAGGACTTATATTGTTTTGAAATTGTTGAATGAAAGCATTTGCAAGTTGTTCGAAAGAAGTAATAGAATAGGAAGGCAACGAGCAATACCATTGTAGGGCTTTGTCTCTTAATGTTCTAGTAAACAATTTTGCAAGCAACCTTTGGTCATAGGCAAAATCAGTACAGATTGTTTGAAAAGTCTTAACATGTGTTAGAGGATCACCTTTACCATTATAAAGCTCCAAATGCGGGATTTCAACATGTTTAGGAGGGATAGCTCGAACAATGTCAAGAGAAAGTGGGCTCACAACATCAAATGTGGGCACACTAAACTTAGATTGATTCATAGAGGCAATTTGTTGCTGTAAAGAAGAGACAGTTTGTGCAAGATTGTTAATGGTCGCTTCAGTCGAAGAGTTCATATTAGACGTGTTGGATTGTGATGGAGGTGTTATGTTATTGAAAGAAGGTAAAGAGTAAGGTGGTGGGACTCTATGATAATTAGTCATAGGAGATGATTGGACAGGAGGAACACTACAAGGAGGAATGGAATGATTGAATGAATTGCCCCCTTGCATCATGTTCATTTGTGGAGATGTAATAGGAACACTCATTGAAGGGACGAATGAAGAAATCGGATTGAATGAAGGAAGAGGGTTAATTGAAGAGGAAGGATTGCCCCCATGACTGGTGATCATAGGAGGAATGTCTTGTGTAGAAGTAGCCATTATGTTTGATGTAAAGGTAGGTATGCTAGCAATAGAAGTCATCAAAGGAATATAATGATTGACTTGAGTAGGAGGTTGTGTATAACCCAAATTTTCAGCACAACTCTTCATAGGCATCACATTCGAATCCACAATGTGTGCAATACCACGCAAAATATCAATTCCATTCTTATCACTTTGAAGCATACGTTTTAGACCCTCAATTAAAGGAAGAGCTTGACTATCAGGGTATTCTTGAGACATCCATTGTCGAAAATCGTCAAATTGGTTATCCAATTTCGAAAGTTGTTCTTCAGAAACCTCATGGAGAGCTTCTTCATCATTAGGAGGATTAGAGGAATTACCCATGTCCTCGTTAAAAAGGTTATTCAAATTAGGTTCCATCTCCTCAGTAGTTAAACCTCGGAAAGACTTAATTCTACGGCTTCGTCTAACGGGAATAGTGTAAGTAGGGCTTATTGTTGTAAAACTCATGCACTAGAGAGAGAGAGAAAGTTTTGAATTTAGAGGTAGCAATTTTCAGTAAAATCAGCCAATCTTCTGGATTTAAGCTGTTAAATACAATCAGGACAATCTCCCGAAATTTCAGAAAAAATGTCGGGACCGTGGCGCTTCGGAGTGCACACGGTCCCAGCAACTTTTTTCGAAATTCGCAGGGATGAAAGTTATGATGATTTTAGAGCTAATCTGAAAAAATTGAGTGGTTTTACGATCTATAGATAGGCCAAATTAAAGTTGCAATCTCGAAATTGAACCCTACCAAGATTGTCGAAAAATGCAAAAATTTGAATTTTGAAAAAGAGAGGGAAACTGAAATTTTGAATTTTATGATTTTAGAGGGAATGTCAAGAGCAATGCAAATTTTGAAATTTAAAAATTGACTCAATTTCACGCAAAATTCAATTTTGAAAGCGGAAATTAAAGTTGTTGTAATTAAGCACTTAATTTCAAAAGTCACAAATTGTAAGAATTTGAATAAAGCACTGAAATTTCGAATGAATGTTAACACACTTTTCAGACTTAGGACTGTAAGAAACACAATTTTGACACCAATTTCAATTTCAACAATTTTTGAATGATTAGAAGCGTTAATCCAAGCAATCACAAGACCAACTTTGACTGTAATTTTGAAAGTGTTAGATTTGATAAAATTAGCCAAAATTCTGGATTTTAGCAGGAAAATACAGTAAGATCTAGCTCCCGAAATTTCGGAAAAAATGTCGGGGACGATGGCGCTCGGAGTGCACACGGTCCTCGCAACTTTTTTCCAAATTTTCAGGGATGAAAGATATTGTGATTTTATTGCGGAATCCAAAGTTACAGCTGATTTGGAGATGTTTTGATCAGTGAAATTGTCGGACAAAGGTTGAATCAAGAGGGTTTCAAAAATTAGGGTTTTGACACTTAACCACTTAATTTTCAAAATTAAAGCACAAATATGAATTGATAATTTGTAATAGAAGGGCAGATCTGAAACAAGCATTAATAATTAAACATTTCACAAGTTTAATTACTTAAAAAGGAAATTTAGGGTTTTTATGCAATTAACCTCTAAAATTTTGCAAAAGATCAAACATGGAAATGTAATCAAGGAATCCAATTTTCAGATCTAACTATGAATAATCAGAAAGGATGTTCACGTCGGGTTCACCAAAATGTAAAGCGGAAAATCGCGATCGAACCCTAGTTGCTCTCCCCTCTTCCAACTCCAAGGAGAGAGAAGGGAGATTCACTAGGGTTGATGGTTTTCACTTAGGGGAGAGACTTTACATTCAAAAGAGGGGTTGAAACCCACAAGATCCAATCCCACACAATGCAAGATTGGATGCTAAATGTGTTTCAAGGATTAAGAAAGCAAGGCTACCCTCTTTTGTAAAGAATGTTGATAGAAGAATTAAGCTAGGAATGCATAGAAAGTGACAAAGATTCACTTATAAACTGAGATAGGGATATAGGATGAAGCTGCGGACCTGGAATTAGCAGTAAAATGTCGATACGACGCTATCCTGCAAATTTGAGAAAAAGTTGTCGGGACGATGGCGCCCGAGCGCCATGGTCCTCCGAAAAATCCGCGAAACGAAGGGGGATCTGTTCGTCTCTGCACAAGGATTCCAGATCTTCAATTTCAGCCGCGTACCTGCAACCTACACACAGAAAAGCGAAGACGATTGGGGGGTTAGGGATTAGGGGTTTGCCTTTAGGTCAAACCCCGGTTTTGGAATTAACCAAGAAATGAGCAATGCTGTAAATGTAAATGTCTGTAATGTAAAACAAGTACTAATACCTTGTTGTAAGGATGTTTGTATCCTTATGTGCGAAGGTATAGATGTTGTATGTTGTATGTTGTAGTAGTATGTTGTAAGTGATCTCCTCTTCAATGGTTGAATCCTTGTCTTGAATGCAACACTTAGCCTTGAATGGAGACTTGAAATGATCAATTGCTTGAAGGAATGCTTGAATGCTTGAATGCTTGAGTATAATTTCCACCCTTTTTCCATCATGTCAAATGAAAGAGGAAAATGTAGTTTATTTACTTGTCATTTAGGGCTGATAGACTGATTTTCCCGACCTTAGGCCGACCAGGAAAGACAATTTTCCAATTTGCAAACATAAAGACCCGAAGTCCAAAAGAGACCAGGCCCAAAATAGGACCCAGGGACCAGGGCGCTGGGCGCTCTGGTCCCACCTCCCGGGACAGCAGGGTGCAAAGGAGGTTCAGGCCAGGGTGCAAGAAAATGCAGTTTTTGGTGTCATGAGCAAGTTTCGGGGTCTCCATTCAAGTTCCGTGTTGCGTCGCCATCGTGAAGACCGAAATGCAGTCGAAATTGCAAGTGTCGCAATTTTAGGACGCTACACTAACCTCATCTAGGAGGATACAATACTAAAATTAGTTTTATCAAATTTTTTGATATACTCAATGTCTTGTATGAAGCGGCCAAGATCAGTGGAAGATATATTAGTAAAAAATATGAGAAGATTTTCTAGAGTGGTCTTGTATAGCAACATAAATTCCTTATCATTTCTTGGGATAAAATTTGTTCCCCAAAGGAGGTGAGAGGGAGGGGGATAAGGCGAATGTTAACTATAAATTTGGTTATGAGAGTCAAATTAGTTTAGAACATGTATTCTAAAGGGGAGTTGAACTGGGTTGGAATCCTTAGACAAAATTTGATCTCCCAATCCAAATTTTCACTATTAGGGACTCTCCTCGAGGATCAATTGTTTGGAAATTCATTTTGGATTGTAGGGACATGATTATTAAATATATAACTTGAGATGTGAAGGATGAGACATGTGCATCCTTTTGGCAGGATTTGTTAGAGGTTTATGAATTGTTGGCCAATAGATAGAACGTGTGAGCTATTAGGACATAAACAATAAGAGTTTGGGCAGTAAGGTAAGGGATTATTTAAATATTTTAAAGATAAATAGAATTACATAGTGGAGTTAGCATTTTTTTTGGGAGATTAATTCTCGATAGGATCAAAAAGAAGAAATTTAAAAGATCTTGCGAGACCGAGTAAGAGTCCCATCAAATGAAGAAGACAAAATTAGATAGTGTAGATCTAAGTTTGGGGACTATATAGTAAAGATAAACTATAAGATTATGAAACTATGATTAATAAGAAAAATTGGCAGGTTCATATGTTTTGGCACCGTGCATGCCTCCCTAAGCCCATAGCATTTTCATGGATGGTTCTCCAAAAGAAGATCCACACAAAAAATGAGTTAAAAAATCAAAATTTAAGGCCCAAAGAGATGTATCTTACGTACAAAAGTCAAGGAATTTGTTGACCACCTTCTCCTTAAACACATGTATGCAAAATATTATTGAAATAATTTATTTCCAAATTGAACAAGCAAAGCTCAATTCCCTAGGCTATCAAAGACTAGCTCCTTACATGACCAATCATAAAGAAGAAGGCTTTATTTGCTAGTTTATGTTCTATTACTCCATCAAGCATTATATGTGAGTGTGTGAGGTAAATCATGCTCAAATTTAAATGATTGAAAGATAAACTAAACAATCTAAGCAACACAATTAACTCCAAACACCTCAAGATTGGGATGCTTAAAAAGAAGGAAATGAGGTAAAGAAGCAATAATCAAGTAAACACAAACCTCATACTCTAACTTTGATTTGATTACCTCCAATTTGGATGTGTTCTCGTGAAGCTAGCTCATGCTCAATTGTGCTTCATGATGTTGATATGTTGATTGGATTAAAGATGCAAATATGGGATGATTGGGTATGAAGGTGGATTTTGGCATTATGAGAGTATGGATGTGCTAATGGTGGATGAACTTCTGCATTATAATGATGTATTGTATGAAAGGTGGATGATTTGAATGAAAACGAGGGGGGATTAAATAGGAGAGGGGAGGAGAGGAAGGGATTGGAAAATACAACACTTGTCCTCAAGGATGACAAGTGGCAATCCTAGAAATGACAAGTGGAATAAGATTCCACACTTGTCACTCAACAAGGGAGGACAAGTGTCCCTTGGAGGGACAAATGTCAAAAAGGGGCTTGACATGTTTCCTTAAGGACACATGTCCAATTTGGGAGGAAGCCACCCAAAAATAGAATCAAATTTCCTAATATTAAGGAAATTAGGGGAATATGTGCGCACACACATGTGAGGGGAGGTTAGGATAAGGTTAGTTTGGGGGGATAGGGTTGGTTAGAACCCATGGGTTAGATTGGAGGTTAGGTTAGAAGAGGGTTAGTTAGGTAGTTAGGAGTTAGGAGACATGTGACATATTTAAATATTATTTAATTATTTAAATGAGGTGACGAAAATTAATTAATTTAGAATTAATTAATTAAAGTGATTGGAGAGGGGCATTAATTAATTAATTCGAGGATTGGAAGGAGGGGAGTTAATTAATTAATTAAATTAATTCAAGGGATTGGAAGGGGGGAATTAATTAATCAGATTAATTAATTCAACGGATGGTCTTAATTAATTAAATGGCTAAAGGAAATAAATTTGACTAAATTGATTAACCAAATTTAAGTGTCTACAATGAGATTTGGAAGGAACATAATATGAGGATTTTCCAAGATAAGGAGATGAGTAGGGCAACTTGGGTTAGGAAAATAGAAATGTTGATTATAGACATTGTTAACAATTTTGTGAGAAATATAAACTTGATTAAAAATATGTTCACAAGGTGGGATGATGAGATGAGAAAAGTATTCACTAATATGACTATCCACTTGTTCATAAGGCTTGGAAGGTTGATCTTCCTTCAAATATAAGGTTAGGAGTTACTTGGATTGCCTCAAAGGTAGGGTGGGTGAAAATAATTTTTATGATGCTTCAAAGGGAAATATTGGGAACAACAAGGTAGGTTGTGTGGCTAGGAACCACAGTGACAAACTGATAAGGAAGAGAAGTGAATTCCTAAGAGTAATGACAAATAACAATGTTGAATTTTGTGCAACTCTCCTAGGACTAAAATGTGGCTTAAAACTAAAAGCAAAGAATTTGCATCTTAAAGGTGACTCTCTTATCATTGTCAATGTGATTCATCAAAAAGAGTCCCCCAATTGAACTCAACAAGTGGTTAAAACCAATTTGGGATTTAATTAGAAAACTCAAGACTTTAAAATAACACATACTTTTTGTGAGGGCAATGAGATGGTCGATGATCTAGCCAAATTGGTGACGAGATAGGAGTTGGGATCTTAGTCATCATGGGAGGGGAGGTGAGTTGGCCTTTCTGTATCATGAGATTGTTGTCATCATACTTCCTTAATAGTGGGTATAAGTGAGGTGATGGGGGTGTATCGGAAATGAGTGACGGTTTATTCTTTTTAAGAGAAAAGCATGTGAATAAATCGGTAATGGTAGATGTGAGTCTTTATTTTGAGATTGGTGGTGAAGATGGTAGACAATGTTTTTTCGAGTGACAACATAACATGGATACCCCTTTGAGGCTTACCTACAAAAGTTACCAAATGACCTTTTTAGGGGAGGTGATTGATAAAAGGATGAAGTACATTTTCAAGTCAAGCCATAACGTTATTATTCATGTGATGAAGGTCATTCTAAGAGACGAATTTATAAAATTTAGGCATAAACAAGGTCAATACGAATGTCTCGACTATGTTTTTTTACCACAATGCTTGATGTTGGAGAATCAAAAGAAATGGTAGGGAAGATGTACAAAAAGTTGATATGGATCCAATTCTTGGGAGAGCTAGAGGATGTCCTAGAGAATGTCATACTTAGTGTGGGGGTGCCTTTTCCAAAAGATTTCTATGTGATCAGATAGAGGGGTTGGGATGTAAACAAATTTCTACCATTTTTCTCTATTGATCTGTCACTCCTTCCTAGAAGGAGAATGGTCATGGAGAGAAATGTGCATTTTCTAAAGTAGGTACTTGATTTGGCTCCAGAAGGAGAGTTGGGTTAGCTACAAAAATACTTAAAGGAAGAGGGTTTGGTTCAAGATGGAATTGATGGGATAGGGCTTGTTTTGGAGAATGTGGAAAAGGGAGCCAAAACTAGCAGTGAAGTAGCTTTAGCAATGGAAGCACCAGATGGGGAAGATCATAGATAGTGCAACCCATGGTGTCTTGTGAAGGCAAGGTAGGAGAAGGCAAAGTGAGTTAAAGTTGGGAGCCGATGTTAATGGTGTGGCATCTACATTCCTTTGGTGTTACACATGGATTGGTAGTATGTCCATTTTTTGATATTATAAGACTATAGCCAGTAGGATCTCCAATTTATTTTTATGGAGGCTAGTCCTTTAGTGCTCTATCACCTGTTAATAGGTTGAATTTTTGTTCTATATTATAAAAATGGGTAGTAGATAAGGGAAGGTGTTTAGGTTAGTTTGTATATAGGCAAGAGCATTGTGTTTAGGTTAGTTTGTATATAGGCAAGAGCATTTTATCTCTCTACTAATGTAATTTCTTTTTCTATCAATATGGGGTGCAAACCCTTAGCTACCATTAACTGATAGAAAAATAATAATATATAATGATAAATATAATATTATATTATATAATATCATAGTATACAATAATAATATTTAATTATGATGTATAATATAAATTATATATATATATTATATTAAAAATAATAATTATAATTATAGCCACATAATAATTATAATTATAGCCACCCACTGACTAAACCTCTCCCCCAACCCACCTTGTGAAGCCCCACAAAAATAATAATTATAATTATAATTAATATATAGTTATCTTATATAATTATTAATATATGAGTTGGGTGTGGGTTTGCTAACTTCCCGAGATCTATTAATATTCACATTCATTGATCATTGACAAAAAATATGTTGAAATATATATTCAAAATGAATGTTTATTATTATGCATTGTATTATATTTTGAAAAGCAAGTTTTTTACAAGAATTGAATATGTTGATATGTTGCAGGTTTGATGGGGAAGAAAATAAGAAAAGAGGTGTGGAAAGAACTACTAGAATAGTTGGTGTTGATGATTTAGCAAAATTGTCTAGTAGACCTTTTTTAAGACCGGGGTGGGTCTATATGAGGCTGAAGGATATGCTATCTTCATCTATTTATCTCAAAACCATATTTATAGATTATTCTATTTTGAGATGTGTATTCTCTTTTCACTTCTCTCCATTTGGGTTCGAGGCCATACAATCGTGGATCATTGAAGATGATGTAGATTTTGATAGGATTCCTTCATTAAAATTTTTAAAGTGTTGTAAGTGCATAAAGGTGGTTTACAATGATATCTACTATTGCTTGAAATGGATAAGAGATGGTCCTTCAATTTTCTACCTATATAATAAATCTAATGCAAGTACTACAACTTGAGTGAAAGTTCCTCATCCTTCACAAATCACAACCACTTTGAGTATCAATTTCTATGAATCACAATATAATATTGCTATGATAGTGTACTACTACACATAGATACTTGAAGTATTGTTGAGCTTTATGACTCAAAATCTAATTTACAGAATCGACTATTTGTTGAACATTCCTATTTTCATTTGGGAAGAGTTTTTTACTTTCAAGGATGATTTTATTACTTAAAAAATCTACAAACAATGGTGGTATTATTGAATTTAATTATGTTGAAAAGAGTTGGATGATAATTCTATCCCCAACAGTTCCTACTGCAAACCACACTTGAGTTGTTGCTTCCACCTCTAAAGAATTACAAACAAAAGTTAATGAAAAATATTATGATGTTATGATTCACTCAAAGAGTTTTACTATGTCCTAGAAATTAGTTGGATGTGATGGTTATATAATTCTTATTGTTAAATAATATCATCAAATGTGGAAGCTAGATGAAGTGGATAAAGGAGGTGCAAAAAGAAATAAATGGTCTCCTTTACACATTAATTTCCCTCTTTTTTTTTACAACAAAGCAGTTTATAACAATGAATGCATATTATTTATGGGAGAGAAAGTATCATTATCGTTCTCCCATGGGGTGGGTAGTTGGATATAGATATGGTAGAAGGCTAACCAATCAACTCTAAAATTCTATAGTAATTAGTAGATTAGTTATTGTTGTGGGTAGAGGTGGTTCATCATTGTTGTACGCCCACCAATTCATTGTGAGATGTTATAATGAAGCAAGAATAACCCAAATACTTGAATTGGTAGAGTTTGAACCATAATTTTTTTTTTTGATCGATAACCAGGATAATATATTGCTTAAAACAGGAAAGATTTACATCCAAAAAGCAGATAGACAGTCTGCCACAACATGGGGTCTCGCCCCTATTACAACAAAGGAACCCGAAAAAGACACCAAACCTACAAGGCCATCAACTACAAAAAACCAACATACATACACATACCCCACAAAAAAAGAACCCGATTGGCTCAGAAGACCTATCTACCGAAACCATCCCAAGGCCTCCTCCCTTGAGAAGTTAGGAATACCTCGGCTGGGCCCTGCATCATGCATCTCACTCCCTCCACCTGGCACTGTTCCCGGCCTGCCACCACATAGCGAACTGCGCTCCACCACCTTCGCCTGCTTCTGTGGAATCTGATGGCGAACCATAGGCATCCCATCCTCATCCAGAGGAGCCTCAAACCAAATTGGGGTCACCTTCCTATGAATATTCACTCGCTCAGTCGGCCCCAACTCACGCACATACTGCACAATATCTCTCCATCCCTTCCTTGCGTTCTCCACCTACAAATCAACCGGTCGAGAAGCCGACTAAATTACGAACTACTGCAGCTCCCCCACTTCAACGCCAATCCTCTGCCACGGTCCTTCCATCGACTTCAGCCCTTTGCCAACAACAACTCGAGCCACCACTTCCTTCAAACCACTTGCCCATTTGGGTCTCAGCACCAAAGATGCAACCCGTTGCACTTCCTCCATCAAATTTCCCACCAGCAAGGCCAGGGCAACAAACAACGATGAGATATCAATGTTAGTTCTAGGCCGACAGTCAGACACTAGAAATTCCTCCCCAAAAATAAACCTCACTGCCCTCCAAAATTCCTCTCCATCCACCCTGAAGACATTCATCAACCTGTTGCTCAATATCAGGCCACGAAAAGAAGACATTTGCCCGTCCGTCGTCAAGAAAATTTTTTCCTCCATCCTAACACGCCTCTGCACCAAAACCTGCACACACAACCAACATCAAAAACCAGCCACTACAAAATGACAGGGAGCCAAAATCAAAGGCCTTAAAAAGCCACCACCATCACATGACATGATTGCTCCACACGAATCGCAAAAAAAACCATGCATCATCACCAAGCCTTCACATCGATTGCCTCCATCATCACCCAACACCGCTAGGCCACTTGCAACATCATCGTAGATTACAATCCATGAGGACCATAACTTCCCACAAGTCTAGGGACACAAATAGTCATTTTAAAAACAAACTCGGGTTCACTTTCCTAAGACTAAGCAATGCAACCAAAATCATGAGAACTACCATTTCGAAAGTCCTCGAACAATCTAAAGTTATTTTCCAAAGAACCATTCACTCCCACATTTGAAAGCTTGTCCACTTCCATATTTTCTTCCCTGAGAACGTGGGTCACCTTAAAATCTTCAAACCCACACAAAAGAAGTTTCATTCTTCGAACATGCTTGTCTAAGTACCACGCCTCCATTCGACCTCTAGCTATCCCATTCACTACAATCTGAGAGTCTCCCTCCAAATTGAGTTTCTTCACTCCCAGGTTCTTAGCCATGAGATGGCTTCTAATGTTGCTTGACACTCAGCAGCGTTGTTCGATCCATCCACCAATCTTTTAGCTCCTATGGCTAGAATATTGCCACAATCATCTCGGGCTATCACCCCAACTCCAGAGACCCCTGGATTACCCCTCGAAGCGCCATCAAAATTAACCTTATTCCAACCTTTATCTGGTGGGGCCCACTCTTGTCTTGATTCACCCTTCCTCAGAGGATTAGCCCTCAGAAGCCCATTAGCAGGCCTTGAACCACAACTTCTTATACAAACCAAGAAATATGAAAATTATATACCATTGTTTAGTATGCTAGTAGATTGTACCATTTTACGGTGGCCATAATAAGTTATTTTGAATATTTATCATAAATTATAGTATCTATTATTTTGAGAAATTTTATGTTTTGAGGCTTGAAACTTTAACTATATTTTAATAAACTTTAAATAATTTTAAATCTATTTCTAGTTTTGTATTTTTGTAAATAGTTTAATAAATTATGCTTGTCTTACTTTTAAACTTTTTAGAGAAATATTTTCTAAATATTGATTTATAATAATACTTATTCAATAAGATGAGTTTATGTTTTAGGTAAATTTCTAAATTCCATTTATTTTTCTATATATAAAACTAGCCATAAGTTATGATGACAAAAAATTGTGGTGTTTCTTGAAAAATTGATAATAGAGGTTGTATTAGTCTAGTTATGAACTTAAATAATCAAACTTAAATTATATAAAATTTTAAATTTAATCAATCTTTGCACATTAATTAAATTTACTCTAGCATATAACAATAATAATAATAATAATGATGATGATGGTGATGATGATGATGTCTGTTAAGGGACTTAGCTGAGTTCAAACTAGGAATGTATGTTTGTCTAGTTAGGAGTGGGGGAGACCCAGTGAGGGATGGTGGAAATTTAATTTTGATGGTACCTCTAAGG
Organism: Cryptomeria japonica; assembly: GCF_030272615.1. Taxonomy (NCBI): domain Eukaryota; kingdom Viridiplantae; phylum Streptophyta; class Pinopsida; order Cupressales; family Cupressaceae; genus Cryptomeria; species Cryptomeria japonica. Next base: position 709,645,039 of record NC_081414.1, read on the forward strand.
AAAATACTGGACCATCGGGGGCAGGGGTTATTGTCCAGGATTGGAAGGGTGAGGTGATAGCCTAAAGGGCTCAAAATCTTGATGAAGACACAAATAATATAGCAGAAGCATCAGCAACATTGTTAGCAGTTACAATGGGTAAGATGTTGGGCGTCAAGAAATTACAACTAGAGGGGGATTCCTTGATTGTCATTCAAGCCATTATGAAGGGTAGTATAGAGGTGTGACACTTGCAGAATTAGATTAATAATATAACTAAAGAACTTAGAAGTTTTGATGATTACCAAACCAATCATGTAAGGTGAACAGGGAATGTGGAAGCGGAAATTCACTCTAAATGGGCGCTCTCCTTTAGTGAGAAAGGAAATTTAAAAATTGAAGACTTTCGGCAGGCTTTTCTTGAAGAGGAGTAAGAACTCTACATTTAATGATGGTGCATGCAGGTTAAGTATGGAGAGCAAGTTGTGGTTTTCAATGGCTAGAGGCAACTAAATCGTGGAGATGCATTTATTTCGGTTGTCAAGAGTTTAAAGTATGTCATTAATTAATTGTCCCATCATTATTTGAGGCTTGAGGGTGAAGATTGTCGTGACTTTCTCAGAGGGTTTCAGTAGTATAGTTTGAAAAAAATTGAGTGCGGTGGTGGAGTGGTGTAGGGTGGCTAATGGAAGCTAATTTCACCACGAAGAGTAGGAAACAACTCTGTCCTTTCTATGGGAACTTAACAATTAGAAGGCTTAGTGGAATGTTTAAGTTTTCAGAGGGATTGTTGCCACAATGTATGGCCATCATTGTTGGAGATGCATTCAACCTGGTTTAGCATAGGTATAAAACCCAAATGGATATTTACTCAGTAATAATGGCGTGGGGAAAAATGCAAGAATGATGAGGTGGGTTATGCATATGATTATCCATGATGATTTCTTAGTTGGGATGGAAACATTTTTAGAGTTGGCAGTGTCGGGTGTGAGTTTTGATGTGCGTGAAGGATTGATGGAGGAGGAGCGTGGTCGAGAGACTAGTTTAATTCCATTTCTAAGGTGGTCGAGAGGTTTGTGTAAGGTGCATCACAGTCTAGAGGTGAGGTGAGGATGGGATGCTTTAAAGCTGGTGGTAGAAATCAAAGAACTGGATGCTCTGATTGCAATTGCCAAAGCCGAATCAGAGGGGTCTTCTAGGAGAGTTCTTCATCCATGGAAGTGTAGGCAAACAAAAGAGAGGAAATTTGAGGAGGATCTTGGCATGAAATGAAGACGAAGATAGTGAGTTGGTTACACTGTAGTTAATTTGGGGTGTTTTGTCTGTAGTAAAATGTCTTTTTTTGTTATATGTCTAGACTAGCAGATTATAGAGGGTTTCAAGTAGCTATTTTTTGTATTGCTAGTGTAGCGAAGTTTTGGAAGTTTTTGTAGCGATTATTTTTGAGCTGGGGGTTGTCTTTTGGGGACTATTTGTGTATTTGAATTGGAAGACTTTATATTGTTACTGTATGACTTTTATGAAGTATCAATAAAATATAAATTATTATTGAGAAACTAATAATAATAATAATAAAACTATGGAGGCCCGATGGTCTCTGCAACAACAACCATGTAATAGAAATGAAACTTCTCAGTTACCTATACATAGAAGATGGGGTTGCAAGCTAGATTATGCTAATTATCAAGGAAATGGAGTAGCTATAGGAGTAAATAGGATTTCGATTGGAGACAAAAGGCTAAGTGATTTTTGAAATCAATCGGTGACAAACCCTAAGTGGAGGTATGGCAGTACTCAGAATGGAGGGAAGTTGAAGGATCATAGGAGGGTATTTAGGAATACAACATGGGCATGAGAGAATTTGAAAAGTTTAATTTTGGATAAGCCTTGAAAAGGGACATGGAAATGGAAAAATAAAACATCAGGAGGAGGAGGTCCATGGGAGAATCGATTCATAGAAGGAAAGAAGCAGAAATTGGATCATCACTATGTCAAGAGAATTGGTAGTAAGTTGGTTGTTCTACCTCCAAACCATTTGACGTCAATGATAGATCGATTGAAGGATAGAGCCCTGTTCCTCAAATGGAGTAGAATAGGAGGGTTGTAGGAGGAAATCATGGAGTGGTGGAAAGCATCCTTTCCAGGAAAGTTGAATATTCATCCTTTGCAAAATGACTTCTTCTTAATACAATGTATAGATTTAAATATAAATATGGAGCTTCTCTATGGACTTCCAGTTTTTTACGAAGGATCTAGTTTCTATAGATTAAATTGGAACCCTAGCTTTGACCCCTTTAAACACATTTTTAGCAAAAAATAAATTTGGATTAGTTTGGTTGGTCTCCCGACAAAGTTTTGGAATGAAGAATCTCTAGTTAGAATTGGAGATGCTATAGGTGCATTTTTTGGGGTAGAAGAGGACTTTCTAAATGGAAATTTAGGAGATATAGCTAACATGTATGTAGAGATATATTTAGATAGGGGGATTTACAAAGAAAAAAAATTGTTTGAGTTTGGAAAATGGAGGCAAAGAGTTGAGGTGTTGAATAATAGAACTTCTGCGAAACGTCTATAGATGGAAGTCATGAAAGTAGGGAGTTCTTCTAACATTCATGGGATAGGTGATCCGACAATCTTGAAAGAGGATAAGAGGATTGGCATGGAAAGAGTAGTTAAGGGTAAGGGTATTGGAGTCTTACAAGGAGAAAGAACACAAATACCAAATAATTTGACTGGGGTTGATTCTTAAGTTGTCATAGAGGCTAGGGTGAATGAGACTGGTATTCATACCAATCAGAGGAGATAATGGCTCAATTCTCTCTTGGAGCTAGTTCAAAGGTACTAAAGGATAATATTTTAGAGGTCAATAGTAAAGAAAGATCTCTGGAGGCCTCAAGATAAAGTATGAGACAAGATTTGGAGAGGAATCAAGATGCTTCTTTAGGGTTTGATCAGAATGACATAAGGGTAACAACTTTAGAACAACTTAATAAATTAAAGAAGGCTAGTGAGGCACTTAATGGAGAAATCAATTTACAAGTGTCTCTCCTCAATGAGAGAGGGAGGACGAGATTTGTAAACCATGAGAATCTGATGTCTTTAAAGGATCCACAAAATGAGCTGGGTGGGAGTCATAAGTCAAGAGAGACATTAGAAGATCTCCAAACGGAGAATGTAGATAAAGAATGAGAATTTAGAAAAATTATAGAGGAATAAGGATTTGAAAAAAAACCTATAGAGTTAGAAGGAGTTTGTGACATGGACTAACTGCCTCTTGTGGATTCTATAAGTTTAGTGGTTGTATCGGGCATTAACAGACCGATCTTTTGGTGCAATGACAACCACACTTGTAACACGTGGTATCAGAGCTTGGTCACAAGTTCAAACCCCTCGCTTGCACTGGGGGGATTGTTGCAAGGTGTGCACCCTTGGTCTCATTGTGTTTTGCAACACAACACTCGGGTTTGTGACATGGCTTAATTGCCCCACGTGGATTCTAGAAGTCTAGTGGTTGTATCGGGCATTAACAGGTCGATCTTTTGGTGCAACAACAACCACACTTGTAACATGTTGAATACAGGGAAGGGGAAGAACCTTCCCAAGGAATCATGAAGTTGCTAACATGGAATATTAGGGGCCTTAATACCCTTAACAAGAGGCACTTAATAAAGCATGATGCTAAAAGGATCCAAGTAGAGGTGGTTTTATTACAGGAAACTAAACTAAACAAGGAGAAGATGGATGGATTTAGGAAGGGTTTAGGGCTTTGGGAGATTAAGGTAGTTCAAGCATATGGATTTTAAGGGGGAATCACTATTCTTTGGAATCCAAGGAAGGTGGATTTTGAAATGTTGCTAGAGAGGAGTAATTGGATGAAAGGATATATGAAGAACGTCAATAGTGGTGTTAGATTTAGATTGATAAATGTCTATGGACCCACTTGGATAGATAAAAAGAGGGAACTAAGGAGTGAACTTGTTGAGTATGTCAAAAATAATGATTTCCCACATACAATTGTAGGAGGAGACTTTAATGCCATTTTGCATCTTTCAGAGAAGAAGGGTGGGGTTCAGAGGGAGTTGCAGCCCCAAATAGACTTTAGAGACTAGGTGAATAAGAATAGCCTCTTGGAAGTTAGGTGTGAGATTGAAATTTATACATGGAACGACTACCAGAAAGGTTTTAATTATATTGCAGATATGTTGGACAAGTTTTTCTTTAGATGAGATCTAGTATCCTTTCTGGGAGAATTGAGCTCCTCAATAATGGCATAGGTAGGCTCTAACCATTATCTAGTTCTATTGACCATTGTTGAAGAACATAGTCCCACTAACAATCCCTTCAAATTTGAGAATATGTGGATGAATAGCGAGTTTTTTGACCTAATTGAAAAAATGGTGAAAGGAGGAAAGCTTTGAAGGGTCGAAACTCTTTTGTTTTGTCTCCAAGATTAAGACTAAAATAAAAACTATTGAAGTGGAATAGATAACATTTCAAAAATATTTTTGCAAAGAAAAAGGAGATTGAGGATGAATTGATGTCAAGTAGTAAATGAAAAAGTTATCAAGATAGGAATGGATTCAAATCATTATGAGAAAGAAAGGACATGCTTTCTGAATATAAAGATTTGTTAGCCAAAGAAGAAATCTTTTGGAAATAGAAGTCTAGAGAAACCTAGTTGGAAGAGGAAGACAAAAATTCAAAAAATTTCCATGCCAACATCAAAGTGAGGAGGGGAATAAACAGAATCCTTAGTATCAGAAAAGAGGATGGTTCAGTTGTAGATAAGCTAGAGGAGCTAGATAAAGAAGGGGTTTATTAATTCAAAGAAATCTTTAATAAATGGGACGCATCCGACATGGAAGATCAAATACAATTGTTGGCTAGTATCCCCAATAAGATCTCAAAGGCTAGAATCGTAAGCTAGCAAAAAAGTTTGCAGAGTCAGAGGTTCACACAACCTTATTTCAATTACATCTAGACAAAGCCCTTGGGCCAGATGGATTCCCTGTTGGTTTCTACGAAAAATGTTGGCATATCTTAGGGAAAGAAATGGTGGAAGCTCTTGAGGTGGCTAGAAATGTGGGGAGATTTTGTAGGAAATTAATAATATATTTTTAGTGTTGATCCCCAAAAAGAGATCACAAGAGTACTAGAGGATTACAAATCGATTTCCTTATGCAATACAATATACAAGGTTTTGGTGAAAGCATTGGTGAACCGTCTTAAAATAATATTGCCACATATTATTTCTGAAGAGCAACCAATATTTGTGACAGGTAGATCTATTCTAGATGGAGTTATTGTAGCTTAGGAGGCCATTCATTCTATTCAAAGTAATAGGCAATCGAGTATGCTGATCAAACTAGACATTAAAAAAGCTTATGATAAAGTAGACTAGAGGTTCTTATGTAAGTGTCCAGAAGCTTTTGGATTCAACAAAAAGTGGATAGATTTGGTTTTTTTACTGTATATCTACTCAAAAATATTCAGTCATTATTAATGGCTCTCTAAAGGGTTTTTTTGAGGTATCTAGGGGATTAAGACAAGGAGACCCTTTATCCCCTTTATTTTTCATTATCATGAAGAAGGCCTTGGGTCGAAACATTTAAAAAGCCCAAACGGTTGGAAACATCAAAGGCATCAATATATCCAGCAATATGCTTGCAGTCTCTCATCAACAATTTGTTAATGACACAATGCTACTAGGAGATGGGTCTTTGTAGGAGGCCACAAGCTTCAAACACACATTGGAAAAGTATACTAATGCATTAGGGTAACATATCAGTGTTGAAAAATCAAAAGTCTTCTTTTTTTTTTTCTCCAACCTTGGATGGAAATTGAGATTTTAAGAATATTGAGATTCTGAAGGGGCTCCCTCCCTTGCAGATACTTAGGTCTACCTCTTGAAAGAGGAATTAGGTCTAAAAAGATATGGGATCCTTTAGAGGAGAAGATGGATAATAAAATGTCAGCATGGAAAGGCAGATGGTTAGCATGGGCAGGTAGAGTCATACTGCTTAAAGCAGTCTTATTAGCCTTACCAATTTATCTCATGTCCTGCTTAGCATTGCCAATGAGGGCTAAAGAGAAGATAATTAAGAAAAAGAGATCTTTCTTTTGGCAAGGGGTTGTTGAGAAGAAAAAGATGGCGCTAGTAGCATGGGATACCATTTGCAAACCCAAAGAGAATGGGAGGTAGGACTGAGGAACCAAATATGGCAAAACAGGGCTTTAGGCGCTAAATTGGTTTGGAAAATGTATGAGCATACACATCTCAAGTGGGTTAGTATCTTGAAAAAAAAATATTTAATAGGGGATAAACCTGAGGCAATATTAAAAATGGTTAACCCACCTAGAGGTTCAAGGGTTTGGAATTTCATTTTAATGTGTAGAGGACTTATTATATAAAAACTAACTTGGGAAGTAGCAGATGGTTCCAAGGCTTTGTTTTGGAATGAATCTTGGGGAGGGTACTCCCCAATTGGCTCCTCTATGGATACAGTCAAATTAAGAGCAATATTGGAGAGGAGTTAGGGCATTCATGTGTAAGATTATGTGAGATTTAATGTAAAAGGGAAAGCCTTGGGGTGGGAATGGAAATCTTAAATTAGGATCTCTCGCTACAAAGGGATGATATTTTACAACTAAATGACATTATTCAAGTTAGATCCATGGTTTTAAAAAATTCTAGAGACAAATTGGTGTGGCAAGGGCTGAAACAAGGTCCTACAATGCTAAAGATGGACATAGGGACCTCATTAAGAAAAAAAACTATAGATAGTCATGTGCCCTTACAATTATGTTGGAGAAAATGATGTTTTCCTAAAGCATGGATATTTACTTAGGCAATATTAAAAGGTAGGATTCTCTCAGCGGAGTGGTTTTAGCAAATTGGCTTCGATGGTCCATCAGATGTGTCTTATGTGAGTAGGATGAAGAGGCAATTAATCATCTTTTTTTACATCAACCTTACTCCTTAAGATGTTTTCAATGGTTGTGTGTAAAATTTGGATGGTCCACTATATTGCCTTCAGACATTTTCAATCTTTTCCTGAGTTGGTCATTGCTTAACAAGACAGGGTTGTATGCTAGTTTGTGGATAGCTAGTCCCTCAATCATGGTATGGGAAATCTGGAAGGAAAGAAACAAAAGGATCTTCAAAGGGGAAAATATGCATGGAGAAGGTATCATTAAAAAAATAGAAACAACCATAGTTGAAGTGGTTAATAGCAGAAATGAAAAACACTCACACAAGCATTCTAAATTTACTCATTGGGATAGCATAACAAGAGGCATATCGAATGTACTCAAACTCCCACAATTCTTTGGTAAGGGGGGGGAAGAGAGTAATCAAGCAAGAATGGATTGCATCTGGTTACCTCCCTATGAAGGGTGACATAAATTGAATTTTGATCGAGCGACTAGAGGAAATCCTGGAATTTTTGGAGCAAGACACATCATTCATCTATGGGATGGAGTTAATATTGTTAGGATGGCTAGACCTCTAGATCAGGGCACCGAGCATTACTAATAGGATTGTTGAAATGTAATAGTCTAGGTATCCAAAGGTTGAAAATTGAGAGAGATTCTGCTATAGTGATCAATGCTTTGAGAAGAGAGTCGACATCGATTGGAAATTAAATGCTCTATTAGGTAGAGCAATGGACATTCTCGGATCCTTCAAAGCAGTAACACTCAATCATATCTATAGGGAAGGAAATAGAGTGGTGGATGAGCTAGCCAATAAGGGTGCAAATGGAGAATGGATAAAGGATTCTTGAGCTTAATATCTTGGCATGAGTTGGAATTTAGATGTTTATCGTAGGGAAGTCTTGTCAATTTTTCCAGGCTAAAATGTTAATTAACATTTAATTTGGAACTTAATACCTTGGAATCCAATTACTTGGCGGTTAGAGGGAATTCAAATTTGCATCCAAGTGGATGAATGGGGCCCAATGAGCTACTAGGTGGCTGATGTGGAGCGATAGCTCATATGCCACATAAGTCCTTTGTCATCCTTGCATGATGCATTTGCATTGATGTGACAGGTCATCATGACATGTTGGTATTTGGATTGCATTCATTCAATCATTCTCTCTTCCCAAGGCATCGACGAGAGAGAGTTGGCATCACCACCTCAACAATGGATGATTTTGCATGGTCGCATTTTTTTGGGCTCATAGTTAAGATTGAAGTAGTTTTGAAGTGATGAGAGTTGATTTAGAATTTATTTTTCATAATGGAAACTTGTCTGGGAAATTGAGTGAAGGAGTTAATAAATAGATTGGTTGTTAGCTTTTCGGTTCATTCCTAGCTTCTAATTATCGCATTTCTTCAAAGGACTGGTCATCAATGGATTCAAACATTTAGCTTGTGGCTAGTAAAAGGCAAATGGCCTTTTTGGGTGCCATCACTAACAAAATATTGAGAGAAGTCACAATTATTTTGCATGACTTGTTTCTTCATTCTCTGTGAAAAATTATTGGGGTCAAGTTTCTATTTTCAAACCAAAGATATTGGGTTAATCCAGATATCCTGACCTTCTTAGACAGGGTGCTTAACATGGAGGAGACAAAGGTTGCGGCTCAAGTTTTATGCATCAGGGTGTTCAAACATGACTTCCTTGGATACCTAGAGAGGTTAATTTAGTAAATTGATCATAATTTAACCATCCCTCATGCATCCAACTTTGGAATGCCAAGGAGAGATGGGATTCTGGTTCCTTGGCTTCCCATATTATACATTGCCAACTAGGCCCTGTGGGAGGTTAGGAAGCCAATTATCAGAATGAGTCTGGATTTCTTAAAGTATTTGATGGGATTTTTCGAGGATGCTCTGTCATGGCGATGATTGGTGATGGAATGGATGTCCAATCTCCATGGGTTTGGAACTATAAAATTTTGATGGGTTTGCGAGATGATGACGGTGAAGTTTCTTCTGGTAGTGATAACTTGGATAAGGAGATGATGGAGGTTGTTGTGGATGTTTCACTTGCTCCAGAGTGATAAGTGGTTTTTCTGCCAAATATGTTTGGGTTTTGTAAGTAATTTTGTTTCATATCTCTATATCTTTTCATTTCCCAAGGGAAGATAGTATAGGGTTAGTAGGTTAGTCTATGTATAGCCAAGATATATGGCTTGGTGGTTGTCTGTTTATCCCTCTTTTGTAGTTGTTCTCTATGGTATAATGATTTGGTTTGGTAGTTTGGCCATGGATCTAAGGGTCATTTTGATCCTTTCTTTGGTCTCTCTGGTCAGGTTCTAGTTTGGCTTGGCCCAATTTTGTTCTTAGACAAATGAATGTAATAGCCTTTCATAATATTAATAAAATCTTGACTACGACCTATTATTGAACAAAAAAACAAAACAAAAACAAAACTAGTAATAGTGATAGTGATAGTGATAGTGATAGTGAGAGTGATAGTGAGAGTGATAGTGATAGTGACAGTGACAGTGATAGTGATAGTGATAGTGACAGTGACAATGATAGTGATAGTGATAGTGATAGTGATAGTGATAATGATAGTGATAGTGATAGGGATAGGGATAGGGATAGTGATAGGGACAATGATAGTGATAGTGATAGTGATAGTGATAGTGATAGTGATAGTGATAGTGATAGTGATAGTGATAGTGATAGTGATAGTGATAGTGATAGTGATAGTGATAGTGATAGTGATAGTGATAGCGATAGCGATAGCGATAGGGATAGTGATAGTGATAGGGATAGTGATAGTGATAGTGATAGTGATAGTGATAGTGATAGTGATAGTGATAGTGATAGTGATAGTGATAGTGATAGTGATAGTGATAGTGACAGTGACAATGATAGTGATAGTGATAGTGACAGTGACAGTGACAATGATAGTGATAGTGATAGTGATAGTGATAGTGATAGTGATAGTGATAGTGATAGTGATAGTGATAGCGATAGTGATAGCGATAGGGATAGTGATAGCGATAGTGATAGCGATAGTGATAGTGATAGTGATAGTGATAGTGATAGTGATAGTGATAGTGATAGTGATACTACTACTACTACTACTACTACTACTACTACTACTACTACTACTACTACTACTACTACTACTACTACTACTACTACTACTACTACTACTACTACTACTACTACTACTACTACTACTACTACTACTACTACTACTAATAATAATAATAATAATAATAATAATAATAATAATACATCAAGAGATATCCTTCTCAAGATGTATAAAATTCATACAAGTATAATTTTAAAGACATAAAAATTTCATATCAAACTTAGGATATATACACCATGATATTTTGAACTAACATTGTTGACATTCCATTCTTAAATAATTAAAAAATAATTCTCTAATATTCAAATAAGATAGAAGCATGCACAATCTTTACATATATTATTGTTAAGTTCAAATGATCTAACTTAAAAAATGCAAACATTATTAAAACATTCATTTCGATTATTTACTTGCTTACGGTTGGGGTTAGGTTTAATTACAACTCTAAGGTTAGGATTACAATCAATCAGAGTTCAATTAGATTAGGGTTAAGGTTTTATTAGGAGCAGGGTTCAATTAGGGTTGGAGTTAGGGATAGGATTCAATTACTATTAGGGTTCAATTAGAGTTATATAAGAGAAATCCTTGAGTTAGGGTTAAATTATGATTATAGTTCAAACATGGTTAGGGTTAAAGTTTAATTAAGATTATGGTAAAGGTTAGGTTAGGGTTCAATCAGGGGAAATTATAGAATTAGGGTTAGATTAGAGTTCAATTAGGGTTAGGTTTAAGGTTAATTTTCAATTTGGGTTAGGGTTTAGTAAGGGATAAAATCTTGGAGGTTAATTAAATTTAGGATTAAGGTTCAATTAGGGTTAGAGATAGAATTTAATTAGGGTTAGAGATATAATTTAATTAGGGTTTAATTAGGGTTAGGATTCAATTAGAGTTATAGTTACTATAAAAACAAGGATTATGAATAGGATTATAATTATGGTTAGAGTTAAAATTAGAACTAGGTTTAGGATTAGAATTAGAATTAGAGATAGGTTTAGGATTGGGTTTAAATTATAATTAAGGTTAGTTATGGCTAGGGTTCAATGATGCTTACAAGAAAAATATTTTATTTAGGATTAGGGTTAATATGTGATTAGGGTTTAAATCAAGTTAGAGTTACAATAGAATTAGGGTTAGGGTTATATTTCAATTAAGGTTATAATTTGAATACGATTAGCATTGGGGCTACAATTAGGTTAGGGTTAACATAAAGTTAGCATTGAATTAAGGTTTAATTAGGATTAGTCTTACAATTAGGTTAAGATTAGGGTTATGGTTAAACGTAGAATCAAGGTTAGGGTTAGGGTTATGAGTAGAATTAGAGTTAAGGTTAAAAATAAAATTAGAGTTAGGGTTAGGATTAGCATTAAATTGGGGTTAGGTTTCAATCAAAGTTAAAATCCAACTAAATTGAAGATTAACCTTGAATTAGGGTTAGGATTTAATTATGGTTAGGGTTTAATTAAGGTTAAAGTTTAATTAGAGTTGTATAGTTAGAATTAAAGTTAAATTAGGGTTAAATTTAGAGTTAAGATTAGGGTTTAAGTAGATTAGAGTTAGGAAAAGGGTTAAGGTTGGGATTCAATTATAGTTAGGATTTTACTAGTGTTAGGGTTCAATTAAGGTTAGAGTTAGGCATAGGGTTAGGGTTATGGTTAGTGATAGGGTTCAATTAGAGTTACACTAAGGGTTAGAGCTATGATTATTTCATCTTTAACACTAACCATACATCTATGTTCACTATTCTAACATTAAAACTGATTCTATCTCTAACCCTAATTATAACCCTAACCCTAAATCTAAACCTAATCGTAATGCTAACCCAAACCGTAGTCATAATTCTATCTCTAACCTTGGTCCTTAACCCTTAACCTAATATCCCTAATCCTAACCATAATGCTAACTCTAACTATAACCCTACCTCTATCCCAAATCTTATCATTGATCCTAAAACCCTAATTGTAACCCTAAATATAACCTAACACTAATCCTAATTTTATCTCTAACTCTAACCCTAACACTAACTCTAATTCTATCTTTGACCCTAACCTTGTTCCTATTCCTAGTTTTTGCCCTTGTCTTGACCCTCACCCTAATCCTACCCTTAATCCTAATTCTACTTCTAGCCCCAACCCCAAACTTAATTACAATGCTAACCTTACCCTAACCTTAATTAATTTATTATAACCCTAACCTTAACCCTAAACATAATCCTAATCCTAACCATAACCCTAACCCTAACCCAAATTCATTAATGTCTTTATCCTAATCTTATCTCTAACTATAACCCTAATCATAATCAAATCTCCAACTCTAACCCTAACCTTAATACTAAACTCAACCTTAACCAAAAACCCTACTTAGATCATTTTTCTATCTCTAACCCTAATTCTAACCCTAAACTTAACTATAATAATAATAATATTAAATATAATATTATACTATAATTTTATTATATATCTTTCATGTTGCGTCATGAATACTACTAGCATACATACATATATACATACGCCAAGAGATATGTATCTTAAGGCATTTATTTTTTAATTGATTTCTCATATTAAAGTGTAATAGGCACCTCAAGAAAGATATCTCTTGGCATTTTTTAAATATATATACTATTTTATTGATCCACTTGATATTTTATTTAATCCATGTGTTTTTTCTTTTATTTAGCTTTTCTTTTGTCACAATTTTGGATCAACAATGAACTTCCATGTTCCATATTCTCTTCAGAATATTCCACACACATATCACATACTTCAACTGAAAAGGTTTCAAACTAAGATGATCTCTTATAAGACCATGACTTTAATTTTGAAATTACTTGTGATTGAATATCTCTCTTCCCGTTTGCCACCATGTAATGTCCCCTTCTTAGCTCTAGATTTGTTAGATGGATCTTTAGCCTATTCTAGAAACCCGTAGGCTAATTAGAGACTAAATTAGGGTTTCCATCTTCTGGGTAGATTTCAGAAGGGTGTTTGCAAGAGTTTTCAAGTTTGCCTCCTGGGTTTTTCTAGATTTCTTAAGAGCTTCAGAGTGGTATGCCATGCATTTCCATTGGAGGAAATTTATTTTCAGGTGGATTTTAGAGGGGTGTTTGCAGGAGTTTTGAAGTTTGCCTTTTGGGTTTTTTTTTGGTTTCTCGAGAGCTTTAGAGTGGTATGACATGCATTTCCACTAGAGGAGATTTCTGAGCTTACTATTTTTAATAAATTTTGATGGCTACTCAGATTGTGCTTAAAAGGTGTTACAATACAACACTTGGTTTCTATTTCTGGCAGTCCAGTTTGAGGGGTGGCTCATTCGGTTCTCTTGGAGTCCATTTTTGGAAGGTAATATCTAAAATCATTTTAAAATTCCAAGTTTTTTTTTGACCCCCATGCCCAGGTTCAATGACTTTAAGTTGTTTTTAAAAGATGTTAGCATGTGGTTCTCCAAGTTGGGAATTATTAATATTTTTTATTAAATTATTGGTGCACATGAAAAGGGAAATAAAATAAAGTAAAACTTTTAATCCCACATGACTTGGAGAAGAGGGTTGATTCTTGAGAAAAAGCTATACAAGCAGTTTGAGAGGATCATTTGGGTATACTATTATTTTGATAACGAAGTGTTGCTGAAATATTTTTAGAGACTCTTGCTTCGGGGTTGTGTGCCTCCTAGCTTCTTCTAGTTTTGAGTTTGAAAGATAACTCCTAGCTGATTGTGGTGCGGTTTCATTCAGAGGTTGCCAGGGTATTCCAATAGAGATTTCAGTTTTGAGTGGATTTGATGTTATCTAGTTGGTGTGTGAGTGGTGTTTGTTTTTTGAGTGTAAAAACCCTAGTTGCTAATTCAAGTTTGTACTCATACCATTTGGAGGTTTGGTCTGATTTTTGTGGGTACTGGCTCATTCTTTTCCAAAGATCTGGATGCTCCTATGACCAAGGTTTCATGATTTTTTATGAGGACATTGATTTTTGCTACTGGTCATACCTTTTGTTGGTCGTACCATCTTGCCTAGGTTGCATTGGGATTCATGTCATCTCCATAGTTGTTGGTTGGAACTTGGGATTGGATGGATGTTGGGTGCCTAGCCTTTATGGTGTCTTTGCTCTTAGTTTGAGCTATTTCGGAAAAGAATCAAGGGAGATATGATCATTTGAAGCTTTCTTGGTTTGCTGGTTGAAAAAATCAGTTTGCAGCTATTGCATATCAGATTGGGTATCATTTTTCTAAACTCCTGTTTATCATCATAATTTATCAACATTGAGTTTGGATTTGTTTCTCTAACTTTGTGAATCATAGTGGCAAGATTTTCTCATAATGCTTCAATGTTAGCCTTATTGTAATTTGTTGATTTAGTAGTACTTAACAACATTCTTTAATTTTTAGATTTTGAAGCTAATATTGTTAGCCACTAGAAACAAGTGGAAGTGGTTGGTTCACTGCCAATTTCTTCTTTCATTACTTTCCAGCATTTGTTATTAGCACTCCCATTGAATAAGTGGTTGAGTTTAGTTTTTGTTTTACTTGCTGAGAAGCGGAAGTGGCTGGTTACACCATCAAGTCTTGCTTTCAATAAGCCTTTAGTTAATCTTTGTAATCCCTACCGAATAAGTGGAAGTGGTTGGTCATACCGCCAAATGTAGTCCTCTTTCCATGTTATATCTTATCCTCCCATTGCACAAATGGTCGAGATGATATACTTTTCTTATTTCTAATGCTAATGGGTGCTAGTGTTGTGTTCAAAAATGGAAAAAATTAAGGGGGTTATTTCACACCATCTTGATAGGTTATAAATAAACAAGGAATAAAACCAATTACGTCGAATGCATTTCTTTATATGAAACTAATCGACTGATTGAGAGCATCTATGATGTAGACTGTTCAAGACAGAGTGCAAGACGATTCAAATCATCCTGGTGATCTTAAATTTTGATTGTTTTTCATTGGTCCAGTTGATGTCAAATGCACTACAAACTCCCTAGAATGAATTTGTAGTCGATGTCTGGGACTTTGAACTCCTTTAGTGAATGTCAAATCAATATTTACTCTTTGCACTCACAAGTTAAACAATAGCAATGTTCAGACAATCATGCTTTTATGGTAGGAAGATTAGTTGATATGGTAACTATGGAGATTTCTACAGTTACCTCAATGTCACTTGTCGACAAACTTGGTATCATTGAAACTAAAGTTTGGATGTCAATTATTCATTTAAATATAGCAATTGCACCATAAATAGTAATGGGTGGGTCAATAATGAGTTATTAATTTTAAAAGTATTTTAATTTTTATGAAGAAGACAATTTCAAATTTATGATGATGTTTTTAGGTTCATATTTGTACAATGTTAAATAATAAAATATTAATAATTTTTTTATATTCTAGATTTATCGTTTTGTAATAAGATATTTTGTTACTATAGTATTTTAGTGTTCATAAGAAGGAATACATCTAACTCTAAATCTTAAATGGTGAAAACTATGAAAACTTCAATATTTTTGCGCTAATGTTTTTTAGGATTTAGATACATTACATGTTATACGTCTGCTGAAATCTTCATGGATGTTAAATTTAGATTAATATTGAATGAATATTTTGAATTTGAACAATTTGCATGATCAAACATATTATTGTAGAATAAACTGTTGAGATGATTTGTAATTTCAAGCCCAATATATTTGTTCCCTAGTAGCCAATACTCTAAAAATAAAATCGATTGATGGTACATAAATTCACCATTTATATGTAATTGCATCATAAATACTAGATAGATTTTGTGAGATCCAATTGTATAGAGGTACATATTGTGAGACCTAATTTACTTTTGCCACATATATGCAGATCATTTGTTTATCATCAAGTTTCAAATGTATAGCCTTGTAAGACTCAATGCAAAGATTTATTGTATATACATCACAAGAGGTAAAATAATAGCTCAAATAAATAAATACATTACAAACACCCAAAAATAGGAAAGGCCTTAGAATGGAAGGCACAATTAATAACACTTTAAAATGATGAATGTTTTGCCTTGCCTTAACATTTAGGTTGAGCATACACATTTTCAAAGAGATGTCAAATCCACTAACATCTTATTGGATGCGAACATGCAAGAAAAGTGGCTAAATTTGGGCTATCAAGGGTGGTGTCTCTAAATTCAACATATATTTCCATTGTTTCCAAAGGTATACCTAGTTATGTAAGCAAAACACACATTTCTCATATGTTTGTTTCTTGGAGATGGTTGTTTTGACAATATTTTTCAACTATGTATTAGGGGATAAATAGGTCGTGCTTGTGCATGTTGTCTTAAGTGCTTATCAATGATTCAAATGCACCATTTTCATTGATAGTCATTGTTGTGGCTATTATTTTATTGCATTGAGATGCATGTTTAGCAATGTGCCAAGTTCCTTACGATGAATACTAAACTTATTTAGTTGGAAATTTGATATACATAATTATATTGTAAAAAATGGTCATATGTGATTTGTTAGTATGTAAAAAAATTAAGAGTAATTAGATGAATGACTTGGAATTTGTATTATTTTAGGTCATTTTTTAAATTCATAGGATCAATCATACACTTACAGATCTAACCCACACATACAGATCTAACCCACACAAGTGCAAGTTTGATATGGATGCATAGATCCCATCTTTGTAAATTCTTAACTATTTGCATTCAACTCATCTTGAATGCCTACATATCTATTTCTTGCATGAAAAATTTGATTGTGTGGTCCAAATTTTGCTAATGGACAAGAATATGTTTCTCTTTGGTCAAACCCTTAAGAATATCATGTTAATAAATTTTAAAAATGATTGAAAATTTTCATGACCCGATTTAGATGAATAATTTTTTAGATAAATTAGGGATTGATATTTCTTGACAATATGGTGACTGATGATATTATTTTAACATTATGACACTTGGTGACATTATTATGCTTGATGACATTTTTCTAATATGATGCTCGTTAATATTATTGATGATATTTGATGGTATTATTTTGATGATGAATGATGTTAATTGATACTTGATACTTAGTGATGTGATGTTAATGTAATTTAAAATTATTAATGGAAATTTTAGCTTAATGTTTATATTATTATGGAGATTTCATCATTTAATCTGACAACTTTGTCGAGTGCAAGGTAGATGTAGGGTCGACCGTCGAAGGCGGACAAATAATCGAGGAGGGGTCTCCTAGCTTGTCGGCAGTAACCTAGGGAATGCAACTTGTGCATTTACACACACACATGTAATAATTAAACAAATTAATTAAATAATAAAATCGATAATAAACAACATTTAGAAATAATTGAAACATAAAATATTAAATTTAAATGTTAAATAAGAGATTTCCAACAATGAATTTAAAATCTTAATTTAATGAGAATATTAAGTTTTAAAATAAAACATATGATTTTTTGGAGAGTAGAGTCGAATTAATAGTTTCTTTCTGTCAACTCTCTAACTTGCTGTCATCACTCAAATTTCTCTTACTGATTGGCTAATCAAACCAGTCCAACTCTTGATCAATCTTCTTAACTGCATAATCTAAATCCACTTCTCCACTTCTCCACTTCTAACTCTCCTTCCACTCTTGTTCCGATTCCATCCAGATCCATGAATCATGGATCGAACCTTTTCCTGTGCAAGTTATATAAACTCAGGAAAATATCGAACTAGACATCTCTCTTTGCCATTGTATCGACTTGATGTTTTATTTTATTTTTCCTTTGCTATTTCCTTGGGTCAACGAATGCGTAATTCATTAGAGAAGAGAGATTGGTGGAATCGAATTTTGCAAAGACCATACCTTTCACCACATCACCCCCTTCATCATAGTTGCCAGGGTATACCTTTTACGGTTTGCTAGGAATCGATTTGGAGGTGCAAATTTTTTGTAGGAGAGTACGTGGAGGGTTCGATCTGCTTAGAGGAGCTATGCT
Organism: Cryptomeria japonica; assembly: GCF_030272615.1. Lineage (NCBI taxonomy): Eukaryota > Viridiplantae > Streptophyta > Pinopsida > Cupressales > Cupressaceae > Cryptomeria > Cryptomeria japonica. The sequence goes on from NC_081414.1 coordinate 709,663,028, forward strand.
TAGATAGATAATGCTTCCTCTTCTCCCTGCCCTTACTGTCAAATCTGCAAGTTGTTGACCTGCAGAAAGCATTGGATCGATCTATTTGATTCAAGGCTGGAAATTTACAGAGGTAGAACCCATGCCCCCCTTATCTCCACGCCAAGTCTGCAAGGTAAATTTGGATAACTTTGCTTCTTATTCCCTCTTTTCTCAAAGTCGCTTTGTTTTGGTATGCTGGCTAGTCAATTTTGTCATTACTTGATGGCTTTTATAGTGTTTGCAGAGGAGTCGATTTTGGCAGAGCCAAAATTACATGCTAGATAAAAGAGACTTTGTCGCCCTTATGCAAGTCTAATGCCCCATCTTTCCTTCATTTCTTTTTTTTTTGGTATGGTTGAATCAGTTTGTTTAACCATGCCATCTCCTCAATTTGCAAAATTTACTTGAATTGATTTGTTGTTTTCTGATTTTCATAGCTTATAGATTGGTCTGCAGGTTAAAGCCGATTTCTAGTAGGGTAATTTTAGAATCTTTTCTTTGTAGTTCTTTTTATGGATTGATCTGCACTAACAATAGGTTTTCAATTATTAAACACTGACATATTTGCTTACTTTTTATGGATTGATCTGCACTAACAATAGGTTTTCAATTATTAAACACTTACATATTTGCTTAGTCGATTCCATTCTCTTGAAGTTTTAATGATAGGTTTGTGCAGGAGATTGAACTTATTCATTCTCTTATTTTGTGATAATTGATAGGGGTTGATTTGTTATGGTTACCTTGCTGACTTGCACACTACTATTGATAATCCTCCTGTCACCATTTTGATTATTTTAGAGTCAATACCACTAATTTCTAGCACTAATAAATTGTTCCAGATACTCTATATATTTTTATAGAAATATGTAGGTGGTGGTTATAAAATTTCCTTATTTCATTATTATATTCTAAGGTGTAGCATTAATTGGATCCATATACATAAGATGTGTTTTCAATTGCATGGAATCTAAATGGGTATAATTATAAGAGAAATAACAAACATGATTCAATAAAACAATTATAAATATAAAGAAAAATATACACGCGAGGGGTAATTTTTATCTTTGTCTATGAGGGATGTATAACAGATAGGGTGCTTGATTATGGGTTAAACAAGGAAGGGTGTTTTTCACCTACCCAAAAGGGTTTTAATTGGCCAATAATTTATTAAATTTTATCCCTGCCATATCACATGTACATAAGTTCAACAGGTTGTTGTTAGATGATACATGCATGCATAGGTCCATTCCCAAAAGTTGATGCCGACTTGCTAGGACACTTCGTCGCGAGGGATGAGAGCTTGTCATGAGCACCGGGAAGTGAAAGCTTCAATTGGTTGGGCAGATACAACACCTGAGTTATTTGTTCGTCTTCTAGATCGCAGATGGAGGTGAGTCCGATGGCGAGGAAGACACAACATTCAGAGATAGAGACTTTTTGTATATTAAATTGTAAAATCTTATGTATTATTGTATGATTAATGATTCCTTGTAATAGACCAATGTGGTCTAATAACCAAGCTAAGTAAGCTATGTATGATCACGTTGTGTAAGATATGTAAAAGGGGTCTATAAGGCCTACTGTAAAAAATGCGACAGGAAGTCGCCAAAAAAGATGTAACTAACAAAAGTAAGGAAAAACTACTAACCACTAACCACTAACATGTGTCCTACTTGTGTATGATTTGTGGTATTCATGTTTTCATGCTTAATCTTCTTTCATTTCTTGAATGTTGTTTAAGTTTGATGCATACTTTAAGTTCACATTTATTACATATGAACCTTTATGTAAGCATTTCTCTTGATGAGTTTCTTCGTAAGTGTGACGCATGGATTAGATGTTTGTTGTATTTCATAGTTTTCATATACATTAGCATGAGGTTATTTTAACTTGTTCGTATTTATCTAAGTTGTCTTACTTTATAACATTCTTTTCAATGAATGCACTCATATTAATGGTATAGTTATTCATTTGATTAAACATATTGCAATTATGTAAATGGAAATTTACTTAGATTCAATTAGGAATCAATTGTGTTCATTTTTCTAAGGTTAGGACTAGTGGGTCCTTACAAAAATAATGTGTAGGAATGCACAATATACCTTATATATTAATAAAAAATAGGTAATGTAGTAATGGTTTCTATAATTAATGCTCAAATAATCATAACTATGGAACTCCCGTATGAATTCTAACTATTGAATGTTAAAAAAAAACTAGGGTTAGTCCTTAAATACAACTCCAAAGGATACAAATAAAATGTTTCATGATTTGAATTGACACATAATGAGTAGATGGAAAGGGTTACGTTAGCTACCAATTTAAACTTGAAAACTAAAGGTTCATGGGTCATTTCTACATATATTACAATTGACCTAATGCAATTTCATAGATCACGTATTTGACCTTCATCGATTACTTGTGAAGTTACATAATTCAATACCATGGGATTATTAATTTAGAATTGTACTACAAGCTCTAGACTAGAATCTTTTCTATATATTTTGTGGGAGAGTATTTTAAGACCCTCTCCTCAAATAGAATATCTTTCAACTCCATTAACATAGAAGCCTTGGGTACACAAGGACACAACAAAGGCATACCATCCTTGAGATGAGGACACAAATCCTTGGAAAGAGAAGTAGCTTAAATTTGTACCTCACACATCCAAACATCTACATGTTGAGGGAAGGGCCCCCTTTCCACCAAGTAGCATTAGTATTAAGCTTTTTGGAGGGTTTATTAGAAACAAATTTGTGCATTCTTGGACAACAACAAGAAAAATGTCCTAATTCAAAACATCAATGGCACTTGAATGAAACATTAACATAACCTAGAGTTTGAGATCATAAGTGCCTGTCATATTTTTATGAACATATTTTGACTAATCTTTTGAGAAATCTATTGCAATGTATATTTGTGCAAATGTATGCAAGCATAACTCTCAATGCTAAGAGAAGAATTTGGAAATTTGCCATTGGAGTTTCCATTGAAAATTGTAGTTTTGACTCACATCATAATATATTGGAAGGTATGGTAACTGCACTTGAATAGGACTAGAAGGGAAGGATTCACAAAGATGATGATTATGGCTTAAGGCATTGTAATTATAGATTAATTCAATATTATTTTGTAATTAGAGAAATAATCTTTATTTTAGTTAAAGTGATCAAATTATGTGGAAGCAAACTGTTTGGTAGAATTCCATCAAGATATGTTGTCATGGCTTTCTATGGTCCTATAATATATAAACAAAATGGTTTTTTAAAAATGTATTGGAAACTTTCAAGTATAAAGTCAGTCTAAAAAAACTTTACTTATATTCTCCTTAATTGTGCCAAACGTGAGCTCTATAATAGGGTATGGCATCTACCATAACATCATGGAAGGGGATTTTGTTGGATGTTATAGATGTAATTTTAACTATTATTCTCATACCTCTTGGTCTCGCTATCTCTCTATCTCTCTCCCTCTCTCTCTATACATGTTTGTGTATCTCTCTATCTCCCTCTTCCCTCTTTGTATATCCCTCTCTTTCTTAGGTCCTCTCTTTTTGTTCTTTATATTTCACTCTATTTTTTAATCTATCTCCTTACCCCTGCTCTCTCTCTTTGTTTATTGCAAACATAACATGAGCCTATTGGTAATAGAGTGTGATTATCTTACTCTTTCAAAGGTTTTGTTTCAATCATATTTTGATCGCTATAAAAGAATGTATAGTTGATTTGAAGCTATCATTTTTCTATTGAGACCTTTGTTACACCAACATCCTTAGCTAAATAGCCTACAAATTGACTTCAAATATTTACATGCAAGAAACAAACCAATTTTTTCCAAATTTACCTACCAAAACTAATAAAAATCTTAGGCCTTAAAATAACGCCACACAGAATTGAAATGTAGAGCTTACAGCTAGTGGGTCCTCTTTGTACATTTGTTCGCTGGATTCAAATACTTAAGACTCAATTTGATTGCTCCACATTAAAGATAAATATTTATATTACAATGACAAAAATGGTGGATAATAAAATGTTATAAATTTTAGTTCCCAATTAGGCTGGTTTTTCCAAAGCAGTTTACAGACATATACAATTCCAGACGTTCTTACACTCGTTGGGTTCGGAAGATTACTCTTCCTGACTGACTGCTCTGCCTCTGTTAATCCTTCCTTTACTATACTCGTGGGAAGAATTATTGCAATTTTACATAACATAGTTTTTCATAATTCCAATTTATTTATTTTTGCCCTCAATTTGACCATAGCCTGCACAAAAATGGAAAATTCTACCTTCGACAGGATACTGCAGATTATACGAAATTCAAGCACACAGCTCACTATCCGGGTATCGAGGCTAATCGCTCTCCTTTCCTTAAATAAGGTACGTGTTTTTCTTTGCTCCCCAATCCTTTCCCCGTTAGTATAATTGGGTGGGTTATTTGCGACTGTCGTTGTTTTAGCCATGTGCTTAATGGGCTGGGTTAATTTTCTCAAAATATACCGCAGCTTCATTCCACTAGGCCTCTTGCAAACAATGCATCTGCATTATTGGGTTATAACATCTCTGTAAATTATGCAAGAGAATGCAATTTCTTTGAAGGAAAATCTTGCTAGATATGAAATGGCTCTTTTAGAGGTACAAAACAATTTAATTGCCAAAATAAAATTCTGTTAGAGCTGAACCCATTACATATGGCTTTAGAATTAGGGTGTACTTATGTTCGAAAAGTAAATATTTCTGAGAGAGAACCTTTCGATGGTTCTTTATGAGTTGGACAAGTTAAGGATAAATCTGCTAACACGATGGCCTTTTTGGGCATAGTAAAATCATAAACAATGCTTGACAGGAACCTTTGAAATAGTGAAAATTTGTAGATGGTATACCACATTCAGAACCTATGAAACAATTGGTGTCAAAACAACAAAAAGGACAAACCCTCGATTAAACGATTCAAGGCGACCTTGAATTTGTTGTTAACGCATATTAGAAAAGTATGAAATCTTTATTGAATAAAACTCGATAGAGTTGTTGTATTGTCACCACATACTCTACATCAGAAGATTAGGACCAGTCTTAAGTTTTATACAATTTTGCACCGTAAAAGATAGTTTGCATCTGCCTGAACCTATTTGTTTGCAAAAGTGAGTTACCCTTACCTTAAAGGCATCACAAGGTTTGCAAGAATGGCATTTGCAGGCCATCCTCACCCCAAAATATAGACACGCGAAGCTAAAACAACACCTAACAACCTGAGAATCCAGAAAACTCTACCATCTTACAAGCCCAAGCCAACAAACTAAAGAAACTACAAGCGCACCACAACACATCTCCAAAAATAGTAAAATTCCCATTTTGAGGCACATGATCACGTTAGAGGACAAGAAGATAAAATTTCCATCTAGTGCTTGAAACTACCATCAAAATCATGCGATAATAATGCTATTAGGAAAGCTTGCTCCAAGGATAACGTGATACGCTCTAATGAGGGCCAACAAAAACCTTAGAATGGGACATTTGATGGAAGCTCATAAAATCCAATCATCACATGGGAAAAAAGAATGGGTTTGCTTCACTCAAAGGAGACCTATGGTGATCTCTTATCAAAGACAATCTTCCCCAACCGCACACAAGAATCCAATCTATTTACTGATGAGAATTAATAACAAAGATTGCTCGATGGCCACATTCACTAAAGAATTTGACACGCCCAAAAGTATCGATTTTATAAAATCATCAAATTGTTTACTTAGATCCAATGCTTCCTCTAATAGGCTTCTTGGCTTCCAATTCAGACATGCCCTCTTTCAGATCCTGAATAAAAAGAGAAGAATCCCCTTCAACTAAAAGCTTCCTACAAACCAAGAAAGAATCCATAGAAAGGCTTGCAATCATGGCTTCTTCCTGCTTCATCATTTAATTTCTGCTCCAGGAAGAAAAATTTCCCATGTACAAAACACCACCTAGCCCTGGCTGAGCCTAGATTTCCTCTAAAAGCACTATGAAAATTTAAATTAAAAAATTCCTCAGGAGTCATCCAAGTTGCATTATGCCTAGCACACTACTTATCCCATAGCCCATAAATGGGGTGAATGTGTACTTGTTACATTTATAGATTATTTGTATATATTGTGCTTAACATTTCTCTTTTCCTCTCCAAGGTGTATAGTTTGCTATGCTACATTCCTATTTGATTGTCATTAGACATTGTATCATGTTGTACACGCCTCTGTTTGTTCTGTTTACATCTTTTCTTATTTTCCATACAAATTGTTCTTCTTGTTCATTTGAAATATACCTAGTTGTGTTTTGTTTTGTATATTTTTAAATCAAACAGAATGCATATTTAATAACTAATACAGTTTTGTTTTTCAGTCTGCCACTTCTATAGGTGCATTTGCAGGGCTTGCTCTTGCTATTGTGTTTACGTGGAGATCCCTGAAAGCTCCAAGGAGGTACCATAGAAGAACAAATAAACGGACAAGTACTAGGGGGATTGATCATACCTCACAAGTAGATAGAGATTCGATTTCTTCTTCAGGTTATTCTGGTGGCAAATCTAGTTTCAAAAGGCAGAATGTGTCTCCTAAACAGGTACGACATACTTATAAGTTAATCTGAAAACATTTACACCAGTATATATGGATGTCATAATATTGGTTTAATCTAGTCCTGATTTTTTGGTTTTGTAGTTGACCATGGTCCAAGTTGTAAGGCAAAAATTGAAGGGTGCAAGGAAGGTACAGACATCCTTTCCAAGTGTGTTATAAATTCTCTGTTCTTGTCTAGGTTTCAAATTTAGACATGATAGTTTCTTTATATGGGAGTTACAACTTCATGATTCAAAATTAGAGAAACCATATAATCTGCAGCCTGGATAGCAGTCCATTGCACGTTGCATCATTTAGATTTTTATATTTAAAGTTAGATCTAGAAATGTAGGCCTGTCTTTCTATTAAGTGTTGAGATCCAAATATTGAACAATTCTGAAACATAATCATTGATCAATGTCTATAACACTACTGACTTATGTTGATCCAATGTGCTGTAATCTCCAAAACATAAAAAAATAGAATTACCCTTAAGGTGGAGTTACTTTTACACTATACAATATTCCTAGAGTAAGGAACTAGTCCAAGAGATCACCAGCTATGAGAGCAAAACTTGCTACAGTTCTTCATCTTTAGTATTTGCAAAGACCCTTGCCAAAATGTGTACAAATTTTTTAAATATTTAAATTAAACTCTCAACCATTTTTCCAATAGTTTATATGGTTTATATGCAATTTCTGATGAGGAGTTTCTGACTAATAATTCTGATTTTAATTGTTTTAGGAAGTATTTGCAACACTTAATCATTTATATCACTCATAAACTTTATTACCATACCTTCAGCAATGGATTTGCATTACATACAACTATACAATTGAATGAATGAATTAACAATACAAGTGTTCGCTGTTTATAATGACTGAAACACAGAGAAGAAAGACCTTCTGACCTTACAAGTAGATATAATCATTAATGATCAATGAAGTCACCATTTACAAAAATTCTGGAACTTACTCATAACCAAGCTGCCTGAAAGTCGCTGTAGCTGCTGGGAGCATCCCATACCCACTAAAATCTCCACCTCCTCTTTAATAACAGCAGCAATCAAACAAAAACTCCAGGAGGTGTATGGCGACTTCCTTCTCTTTGCAGAATACCATGATTTGCTGATGGAAAGTTAAGCGACCATCAATGGATCTCACGCCAACAAATCTAGCCTCTTGCTATATGAATCAATTTCCCTCATCTTGCTGTTGGGTTCACCATAAATTCCACGCCATGCCATGAACAATGGCATCTACACAATCATTTGAAACCATAGCCAATTGCTCAGGAAAGCAACTCCGAGCAGATTTTGACATCGCCCAGCAAATAGAGAAAACCCACGTGCCTTATAATAATAATCTCCTACACGCAGTCTAATGACCTACGCCCAACAACACATAGTTTGCCCAACCCTTAGCGATCCCATGCCAAGATACCAAGGATGTTGGCAGCCAACAAAGAGCGATATCCAGCAAACTTACACTCCCAAGCCCCTACTATTACACCTTAGCATTCTTCATGAAATGGTGTCCATATCTTCTCCTAGAACTTCTGTCAATCCTTATTGGTATTCTGATTCTCACAATTTGTCTTGCCTACAAAACTTCACAAATTGTAAATCTTTAATTGTTAAATTCCTGCATGAAACTTGTGTGATTCCACCTGCAACTAACTAGGGTAGATTTTTCACTATTGAAACTGATTCCCTTAGGGATTTTGTCCTAGGGTTTGTGCCGACGAGAAGCTCAAACTCCACGAGAAAAATAAACAAGCATGAGCAAATGAGCTCTTAATTCTCTTTTTATATTTTCCCATGGAACTTCACTGAAGGGACCTTATAATTCCCCGCTTATCATTAAAGCACCTTGTAAAATGACTTTTAATAATTCCCTTTTAATTTGCTTAAGTCACTTTATAAGATTGATTAAAGTCATCTGTAAAATTTGCTTTATTGGACAACTTTATTTAATTAATTAATTTATTCCTGGATATAGCTATAAATTAGCCTATGGGAATTAAATAGGCTAAATGGGTCATTTTTGGTTACTCTTTGGAAGGGAACATTATAGTCCTCCCTTCTCAAGATTGCCTGTCCTCAAGCAATTGAAGATTCAGATACTACAAAATCTGTCCACCTTCCCAAGTAGCATCCTTTAGAGGCAAGTCCTTACATTTGATAAGATACTCCTTGAGCATTCTATTCCTTAGCCTCTTCTCTCTGACATCCGAGATAACATTAGGAACCAAAACCAATCTTCCCTCATCCAATGGTGGAAACTCTGGTGATGAAGTAATGTGTTGCCCAAGTGCCCTCTTGAGGCAAGAAACATGAAACACAACTCCAGTTCATAAGCTTGTTTAACAACCCTCCATGCAATCCTGTAAGGGCCATAGGAGCGAGGCTTCAACTTCTTATTTGTACGACTGTAGGCACAAGAAGACTAAATCTCCCACCTCAAAACGTCACTCAACTCTGTGCCTATCTGCATAAATCTTCTACTGATTTTGTGCACTCTGAAGATTACCCTCATGTCACTTAAGGATTTTCTGCCTTTTCTGAATCTAATCCTTTGCCTTTGGAACTTTGTTGTTCCTGAATGCCAATTCTACAAAAGACATAGCATCATATTTGTACAATGCTCGAAAGGAAGTCATCTAAATTGACATATGATAGGTGGTATTGTAGCAATGCTCACCCAAATGTAACCACTTGATCCAAGCCTTTTTGCTGCCCCACAATGTAATTGTGCAAGTATCCTTTCACCCATTTATTAACTATCTCTATTTGTCCATATGTTTGGAGGTGGTAATTGGTGGTTGGGGTAAACTTTGTGCCAACCAACTTGAATAGCTTTGTGTCAAAGGACACTGAGAAACTTACTATCCCGTTCACTAACAATATTCTTCAGCAACCCGTGGAGTCTGAATACCTTTCTAAAGAACAACTGTGCAACTTGAGGTGACTTGTATTCAGATGATATGGCAAAGAAGTGCACACATTTGGTCAACCTGTCAACCACCAAATATATAGTCTTTGCCTTGCACTCTAGGAAGACCTGTGATATACTCTACCACTTCGGCTTAGGGTTGGGTAAAGGCTGCAATAGACTTGTTGGGGAAGTATCCTCTGACTTCTTTTGCTAACAAGTCACACCCTTACAAACATGACACAAGACATTATCTTTGAGACCTTTCCATGAGGATTTCTCCTTCCTCTTCCCTTTCACATACACAATGTCAAAGTCATATGCTTGAATTTTGTTGATCCATTGTTGTTGCCGCTCATTCAAGTCCTGCTCCAAGAAGTATTTCAAACTATTGTGGTCCATTCTAACAACAAATTTTTTTTCACCTACAAATACTAACTGAATTTTGCCAATGCCTGCATGATGGCAAGCATCTCCGTACTGCAGATGGAATATAAACTCTCTGCATCAAGAAGTTTCATACTCTTAAAGGCAATGGGGTGCCTGTTTTGCATGAGTATTGCTTCAATTCCCTCAGCTAAAACATCACACTCCAAAACAAAAGGCTGAGAGAAATTAGGTAATGCCAAAACAGGACAAGTGCTCATTAGCTCCTTAAGTTTGTCAATGTTTATTCAGTCTCCTTTGTCCCTTGTTAGTGAGATTTGTAAGAGGTGCACCAAGCTAAGAGAACCCCTTCGCAAACCTCTTGTAGGAATTGCCTAGGCTGAAGAATCCCTTCAACTTTGTTAATGTCTTTGGCAGTGGCTAGTCCTATATGGTCTGAATCGCTAGTCCAATATGGTCCGAATCTTCTCCTGATGGACATTCACTTCCTCTACATTGATCACATGCCCCAAGTACTCTGCATTGATCACATTCCCCAAGTAAAGTATCTTTGTCAATCCAGACTCACAGTTGGAAGCTTTGGCATACAAGGATTGTGCCTCCATGACGCTCAACACCTCGTCAAGGTGCCTAAAATTATCCTCCCAAGTCTTGCTATAAATAAGAATATCATCAAAGAATTGTTGCAGTGTAGTCATTGATGTCAAAGAGTATTTTGTGGCATATTTGATGGAGGTTAGCTTGTGCCAAATTTATGGCACTATGATCAAGATGTCATCGAGGAAGGAGGAGGTAAATTGCATATATAATGTTGTGTTCAAAGTTGCAAAATATTTTTTATTGATGTAGCCGACCTCCCCTCTTAATGCCACCAATTAATGGAAATTAAAAAATGCATTTAAATATTATTTCAAGAGGGATGACCCCCTTGAGAGGTGCACCCAAACTTAAGGGTTGCAAATAAATTGAAATAATTTTTTTGCTTGGGCCAACCTCATGGAGATGAGTGCTCACTTTGGGAGGCAAATAAAAATTAAATAAAATAAAAAAATGTTTGCTGCCATGGCCGAATGGCATGAAGAGAGGTAACCATTGGGTGAAGTGGTGCATTTGCATGTGTAAAAGGCAAGATCGTTTGGAGTTTATTTCATTAAGTATTTATTGAATATTATTCCCATTTAGAGCAGATTTAGAGCAGATCTAAGGTGCACATAATGAGCAGATTTAAGGTGGGATTATTGCAGATACATTAGCAGATTTTAAGGTAGATTATTGCAGACCTATGAGCAGAAATTATTGAAGATTATAAGTGGATTTAAAATAAGCATTTTTGAGCAGATTTGTCGAGGAGAGTTAGGTTTGATTCAAGTAGTAAAGCAAGTACTCATCACATCACTCTTGTGAAGGTTGGTGCCTTGTATTCAAGAAGATTGGTGTCTCTTGCTGAGCTGGTGGTCAGTTGCAGGGATTGGTGTCTCCTGTGGGTTGGTGCCTATTAATCATCTAAAGGGGATTGGTGTCTCCTGTGGGTTGATGCCTATGAAGATTGTAAAAAGTTTCTATATAAGCAATATTTTACCATGGTTGTCTACCTTTCCACCTATGATACTAGCACCAGTGGATAATGAGCTTCATATAATTGATTTGCTGGATAATTTTAGACATGATTGGGAGAGTGGAGGTCTTGAGTTCCAGGCTTCTATATCAGACTTATATTGATGTCAGAATGAAGCATAGACCCCGCACTGGTGATAGAGCATATAACTATGATTTGCAGAAGAAGGTGGGGAAATCGACTCTTCCTTATTACAATGGTTCAAGGAAGATGTCAGCTAGAGCTTGGGTTCAGAAGGTAGACACCTATTTCCAACTCAATCCCATGCCGGAAGAAGATGCCATTAAGTATGCAGCAATACATCTTGATGGCATTGCACAAGTGGCGGTGTCATGGGATGATCACCATGGGACATGATAGGATTACTTATGCAGATTTTATAGAGAGTTTGATTGAGAGATTTGATAAGAAGGATCTACAGTTGCATTTCAAAGAGTTGCCACAGCTGAAGCAATGGGGTTTAGTTGATACATATATTGTAGATTTTCAGAGACTTGCATTGTTAGTCACTGAAATTTCAGAGAGAAGACTCATGGTTCTTTTCATGGATGGGTTGATAGATCCATTGAGAGGTTGGATTAAGGTTTGTAGTCCACCTACCTTAGAGGAGGCCATTAAAAAGGCTAGAAACATGGAGGCTTCAACTTTTAGAAGCAAATTTCAGTCTAAGGGATTCCCTCATAAGAAGGACAGGGGCAAGAAACAATTCCAAAGGGAATCACATCAGCCATAAAATGATTCACATAAGTTGGATAATGAGCAATTGAATGACCTTAGAAGGAGAAAATTGTGCTTCCATTGTAGAGAACCTTGGGACCCCTCAAATAAGTGGAGTCTGAAAGCAAAGGCCAAGCAGTTGGAGTATTTTTTTGCTGAGGAATCTACATCAGAAAAATTAGATCAGCAGTTTGATTCATAGAGTAAGGAAGAGGAAAACACATCAAGTCCAAGGATGATAGGACCATTGCATTGTTGGAGTATTGACTCCACTCCAGGACCTGCAACCTGCAATAAACCTTCACAATGGAGAAAAGATAATTCACCAGAAGAGATGATTGTATTGAAATGATTAAACAATGTACAAGCGCCTTGTTTATAAAGGCAAAGGCAAGAATGTGAGCACCAATGAGGTGTGAGGGTAGGTAGAGTGTAGGTAACATCCAACTACCCAGGTACAAATACCTAAGTGGAACTTAAGCATAGAGTAAATGATAATTTACTCCAACTGTAATGCTCCCATTCGGGATTCACCTTGATTTAGACCTGAAACAACATTTCTAACTTAAAGTGAGAATTGTAATACATTTATAAATATAATTTCATTAATTTTGAAGCCATTTTACTATAATATTTAACTCATAATGATAAGAATAGTTTTTGGAAGAAAGAACTTATCTTGATAAGTTTCCCAACATCCCCTCTAAACCACGTGTTGACTCTTGCTGTTGATCATGTTTTACTGCAGCTTTTATCCGATTGATATCTCACAGTTAGTGGAGAATGGGTTAAGAAAACAATTAATTTTCCCAAACAAAAATCTTCAACCTTCAACATATTGTTGACTCCTCTTAGACCATCATTTGTTGTCGACTCCTTTGTTGTCGACTCCTCTTAGACTATCATTGACCTTTTGGTAATGCTGATTGTTCAAATCACAATCAATAATCTGCAAGGCTTAGGTGAGGCTGAAATAAAAACCACAACCAATGTTCCAAAGTCTTCCTAGTGGGTCCCATTCCCTTTAGTGGAGCTGCTGCTAAAAACACAACAATAATGGTGAAATCACCAAAACCTTTTCTAATTGCTGCAAACACTGTTTAGGATTCTTTTATTATAGAAATCTGAATAATTATTGTGTGGGGCCCACAAAGCACTTTGACAAACTTAATACTAATAAATCTGAATTTCCCATTGAAATCCCCTTACTATAATTTTGATATCTATGTCCGATCAGATTGTATTCCTCCAGCACAAATGATTTTCTTTTATAAACTATTTATACCTTCAAAATTTCTTTGAAGAGACACCATGCATCCCGATTCCCAACACATCGCACCTTAAGAAAATTATAAACTATTTATTTCTTTATCATTAATCCCACCTTTCTAATTCATTGGTTTCATGTCTGTGCCTTGCCTTTGTTAATGCTTTTCTTTAATGAAAACATTGCTTTTATATTAATCACTTGGTTCATAGAATATTATCGCTATTCAGTATTTGTTGTGCCTATCACAGTCTCTTCTTAATCGCTGCACTTGGAACATATTATCATTGCCTTTCTCGATTCTCCTTCTATTCATTCTTCACATCTCTGCAGATATATGCTACGCCTTTATACAGCCAACACTCAACACCCAATGAGGGAATCATTATGACAATTGCCTGACATGACCTGTGAACCAGAACGCTTGCTGCTGAGAGAGATACTAGTCTCGGATTTTACAAAAATCATGGCCAGAGATAGATGCGATACTCTTCTCAATGAAATATTAATCCACCATAATATCTCAAATAAAATTGTCTTGCACCAAACTTTATAAATGATTAACCTCGATGACTATCACCAAGTAAAATATTTGACTCAAGCAATAGTCTTGAATCGATATTATTTATAGGTTTTCATTCCACGCAGACTTATTAACCATATCGGATCCATAATTATTAAGAATGTCTATCTGAATTGTCGGACTCCCTCCTTAAATAATATTCTTTTTTATTATTCCAGATTTGCTGTCTACCTCTTCCTCGTTTCATCATTCAATTTTTTAGTCTTCCTAAGTTCAAACACTTATTGTTTTGACTTGTAAGAAGTATTCGATCCGATCTGATATAATTGTAGTCCTATATGTATCCAAGGAATTATAGTTATCTGCAATATGAATATCGTTGTTTCCGATATGGTTCTATAGGCATGCAACCACTGTTCATGTCCCTTCAATGGAAAGGTTTATTCTTAATGATCACGTCCTTCTAAATGACTTTACTTGTTATCTCTTAATCCGTCTTGCTATTATAATCCATTTTTAACTAATCTGGTCGGCCAGCTTATTCCCTTTGATTGCTTGGCTTGTTTATTGGCAACAGTAGTCACTGCATTACTAATCTTTTTAAGCTCATGTTGCAAGGTCTTACTAGATCGCACTCCTTTTATCGATAGAGACAATGGTCGATGTATAATGTATTCCTTAATACATTGGTCCACATAATGTCTGGTTTGCTTTCTTAACCATTTCCTATACTTTCTTCATTAGCATATACATTTCTAACGGCTTCAGATTCCTCATAAAATTGTCATCAGATCATTTGGATTCAATTGCATCACTTTATTATAAAGATAATACAAGGAGCTTTCTCAATATCAACAATATTTGATGAGGTTGAGTTTGGGGACGTCACACCAACATCCCCCCTTTAAGTGCAACTTAGGGAGAAGATTATTATGCAATTTGAGTAAGATGCAAGATGGGTCCTGGCTACAAAACCATTTTAGGTACCCATGTACAATGCAAATGTAATGCAAATCTCTCACAAAGCGGAGAAAAGGAGAAAACCACATGGGAAAAACTCCTCTACAAAAGAGAGAAAAGAAACAAGATGCATGGATGGAGGACTCAATTACACCCTTGAAGGACTACATGCATCATGTATATACAAGAAAAAATCCCCCCCATAGGAAGGAAAAATAGAGACATAATATCCCTCCCATAACGAAGAAGCTCCAATGCTGATGAAGTATGCTTGGAAACAAAATATAACCTTAATGCCTATAGACAGCACTTCTCCCCTTAGGAAGAAACAAGTCCATCAAACGATGAAGAAGCCATGCCATGTCCAACTGGAAAGAGGAAGTCTCCAAATAGAAGTCTCTGAAAACCGAGTAGGAGTCTCCAAGCACAAACAATCCTCCACATACTCATTATCAAACTCAACCAAGGAATGTTACAAAGCAAGTGAAGGAGAAAACTCATCAATATCAATCTCCAAAGACAATGTAGATGTATCAACAGTCGTGCTCAAACTATCATCAAAGAGGAGAGAAATCCCCTCAAGTATGTCTCCCAAATCCTCAAGATGAGAATCAACAAACAAATCTGAGAACCTACCAAATACTCATATCACATAGCAAAACCTGGAACACTATGATTACCCTGCTGAATGGAAGCAATCTCCAAATCTGAAGAAGCAAGAGGTGGTGGAGAAGAAAGCTCAACACTAGGAACACCAAGGTTGAAATGACCAAACTTCTCACAAACATGAGCTACCCTTGGTGGAAGGGTATGAACATCTTCCAAAGGAACATCATCATCAGGAACAATGTAATGTCCCCACTTTGGAATAGAATTTAATAATAAATAATAATAATAATATCAAAATAGAAAAGAATAAAAATAAAATTAAAATTAAAATATAAAATAATATAATTAAATATAATTAAAATTTAATTAAGTTAATGAATGGTCAAAAGACATGGAAGGAAAAGTTGTGACTCCCTCAAACATGGGATATAAAAGGGAGAAGAGAACCTCATTTTGGGAAGGGGATAATTTGGGAATCAGAAGTGCAAATCTGATTTAAATAAGAAGTGCAGATCTGATTGTGAAAGGTCGTGTCCCTTTCAAAGGGCATAAGTAATGAAGAGCTGCACTCTTTCAAAGGGTGCTAATGGTGAAAGGGTGTGTTCTTGCCAAAGGGCATCCATAATGAAGAGGTGTGACCTCTCCCTCACATTGAGAGATATAAAGGAAAGGAGTCAAAAGCATCCAGTGAGATGATCATCGATCAGATCAGATCAGAACTATTATTAAGTTATAGGAATGGGCAACATCCTAGTAGGGGACATTACAATGGTATTAGAGCAATGATCCTGCCATCTTGCAGGGTAAAGAATCTAAAGATGAATCAATGAATCATCCTAGTTGAGGAAAAAGAATCTAACAATATGTGTATTCACATGTATGCTCCGTGTTTGCTGATATCCATGTGTATGCTTCGTGTTTTCAAGTGTATGCTCCGTGTTTGATTCATATCTAATGTGTTTTTGGCTCCACGAGTGTCTATGATTATTCTAGACATTTATTTAGGAACATTGTATTTGAGGTCATAGATGTGTGCCATGCTTCTAATCATAAGTTCTTAACATTAAGTGATATCTATGATATTGTGCAAACCATTTAAGAAGTGATGCAAGACAAGGATGAGAGAAAACTTGTCTTAAAACTACAAAATTATGAAATGTATATGTAATTCATATTATCATTTGTATGAAGAATGCCCTATGATGCATATGTTGAGCGAACTGCCATGGAAGTAATATAAGGAAGTACAAAGAGGGAGAACGGTGATGAGGTCCTCCTCTAGGTAGCCCACCTCATGGTAGTTGACCGATGGTCCCATGAGGCCAAGGGGGTGTAAGACGGAGTCCACCGCTCTTGGACTTAGAGGGGAAGGACATTCAGGACACCCTATTATATCTTTCCAAACTCTATCATAATTGATTATTAACAAGGGGATAAGGATGGAAGTGATGAAGGGGAACGGTGATAGGATACCTCACTAGGTAGCCCACCTCATGGTAGTTTGACCGATGGTCACATGAGGCCAAGAGGGCTCTGGCTCTCACTCTGCTCTTGGGGCTAGGTAGAGGGTTTGTTGGACACCTCATCATTCCTCTTACTCCTACTTTCTTATGATTGAGCTCCTATAGGGAGTTGGACCAGACCCTGGTTAAGTTAATTTTGCTTAATTATCTTTCTTTAGAGATTTATATTATTAGTTCCAGTGGTTTCCTAACCTATTGCAGGATCTAAATCAGGTACGCATCTTGTTCCATTTGTAGTTTTACAGAAAATGGTGATTTAGGGCAAGAACTAGGGTTTTTACAAAAAAAAGTAGCAGCATGTTTATTCTAGAGTGTTTCGAAAGCCATTTCATATTGGGAATCATTTTGAACATTCCATGATCATTGCTTGAGGACAAGCAATCTTGAGTGGGGCAGACTGTAATGTCCCCACTTTGGAATAGAATTTAATAATAAATAATAATAATAATATCAATTATCAAAATAGAAAAGAATAAAAACAAAATTAAAATTAAAATATAAAATAATATAATTAAATATAATTAAAATTCATTAAGTTAATGAATGTTCAAAAGACATGGAAGGAAAAGTTGTGACTCCCTCAAACATGGGATATAAAAGGGAGATGAGAACCTCATTTTGAGAAGGGGATAATTTGGGAATTAGAAGTGCAAATCTGATTTAAATAAGAAGTGCAGATCTGATTGTGAAAGGTTGTGTCCCTTTCAAAGGGCAGAAGTAATGAAGAGCTGCACTCTTTCAAAGGGTGCTAATGGTAAGAGGCTGTGTTCTTGCCAAAGGCATCCATAATGAAGAGGTGTGACCTCTCCCTCACATTGAGAGATATAAAGGAAAGGAGTCAAAAGCATCCAGTGAGATGATCATCGATCAGATCAGATCAGAACTATTATTAAGTTATAGGAATGGGCAGCATCCTAGTAGGGGACATTACAAACAAAATGAGAGAAAGAATACAATCAAGATGCATGATCAGCCACACTTCTAGCAATGATCTCTCTAGTCTTCATATCTCTAATGTATACATGATCAGGAGCAAACTCCACTATCTTACCTTGTGCACCATGGGTAATTTGATAAACTGATAGGAGATTAGTGGTCAAGGAGGGTACACAGAAAACAACATTAAATGATCCTTTACCCATATCAATAGATCCTTTCCCACAAACCTTCATGTATGTATTGTTACTGATCAAAATGTGAGGTGAAGTATAAGGCTCAAAAGTAGAAAACATATCCATAGAAGATGCCATATGATGTGATGCATCTGAATCAAGAAGCCATCTACCATTCTCAGGAATAGTGGAAGCCAAGAGTGCATTACCTTTCCCAAAATATGAAGTTCCTGACTGTGTGGATGAAGATGGAGCAGCTGCCAATTGTGAAGCTGGAGACACTGATGATGACAGCAGGATATTGTGTTTTTGAAGGTGTTAAAGCTCATAAATCTTCTTAGTGTAATACTTATGCGCATCATGTCCTTGTCTTCTGCAATATGCACATTTGATCTTCTTCTTTTTGGATGATTCCTCTAGAGAAGAGGTCTTGGCAGTAGGTTGTGAAGGATGATCCTTAGCTCTCTCATTAGACTTAGAATCCTTATGTTGTTTCTTGTCCTTGCCACTAGAAGCCTTTGGATTTGGGTCCTTTGCAAGAAGTGCTTGAGATTGTTGAGGCTTTAATGTGCCCATTTGTGCTAACTTTGCTTGTTCCCTTGTGAGCTATGCTGCAAAACCATCAAGAGAAGGCATTTTGTGTGCACTACCTAAAGCATCCATAGTAGGAGCATATGCAACATCTTGAGGAGGTATTGAGCATCTTACAAAGTGAGTCTTTATATGCTTAGGAGTCTAAATGTGACTTCGGGATGACAAGGTTTCTTTATCTTGGACACATCATTAGTGTAGAGTATTAGAATAATATCTTTCTCTTTGTGTTATTAATGGTCATTTAAGTTGTTTCTAATTTCGCCTCTAGTTAATGATTGTTTCTTTTAGAAACATCATCTTTGTAACTCTATTTAAAGGAGCTTTGTCTCCTCGATTAATTGAACAACATCGATTCTTTGAAATCCATATGCTTTTGCATCTGCATTATGGTATCAGAGCCTTGGTTATTTTCGAAATAATTTTTCAATTAAAAATTCGTCATGAATTTTTAACAGTTTTTTTGAAAAATTTATTTGTTTATTCGAAATTGCTATTAGGGTTTTCTCGCTATTTTCTGCCCTCTCCCGCGACCCGTATCTCCTACATTTCATGCAACCACGCGACTTTCCCGCCTGCAGATTTTTTTTTCTACCATTTTTGGATGGAAATCTGCATTTTCGGCTAGGGTTTTGACCCTCCAGATTCAGTCGAAATTTTTTTCTGAGCATAGATTCGTGGTGGGTTTTTCGAGATCTCAATTGTGTTGTCGTTAGAATTTTCTGGGTGCCTCGATTTATGAGCCAACGGATCCAGATTTCGACAGTAGATTCCTTATGGGTTTTTAGCAAGGATTTCTGGGTTGTCTTTAGATTTTTTTGGGTCAGTCGGAATTTTTTTCTTGAAATTCGTGCCCGTCGCACTTCATTTTTTGAAGTATGTACTTGCATCTGCCTCTGTTTCTGCAGTGGGATTCAGATTTTTTGAATTCTGTGCTAGCACCTCTTCTCAGTTTTTTTGTTTTCTGTGCATTGGGAAACGTGCAAGATGGTGTCATTGACCAACTTGTTTTTGGAAGGCAGTCAGGTTTTGTGCACTTAGCATCTTCTCAGTACCTCATTTTTCGTGCCTTGAAAAGCGTGAAGATGGCTTATGGGCATCGATGTTTCTTTCGGTTTTTAATATTTTTTTACCTAAAAAAAATTCTGATGGGTTTTAATATTTTTTCCCTTGAAAAAATCTGTGGGTTTTAATAATTTTGTCCTAAAAAATTATCTGTGGGTTTTTAAATATTTTTTGTCCCTGTAAAAAAATATCATGGGAGGGTTTATGATTTTTTCCTCAAAAATTGTACTTTGCTGCAGTTTGTTTTTACTCGCACTTGGAGTTGTGCGAACATCTGCACTAGTCTCTTGTTTGCAGTCTATTTTTGGGCATCTTGCTCATTTGCAATAGTTTGGAGGGTTTGCTGATTTTTTCCTCAAAATCGTGACAGCTGTTCTTGGTGTCTCTGGTTACAGGGAGGGACAATTCTCCAACATTAGGTTGGACGGTTGGTGTTGTTTTGGGTATCTCTAGAAGTTCTGCAGTTTCTGGGAGGGTTGGTGGTAGGCTCATCTCAAGTGGCAGAGTTAGTGGCAGGTTCTTGTCTTTTGTTGCAACGTATTTTGAGAAGAAGGGGGCAACCTTCTCTGTTATTTCTCTTGGTAGTTAGAACGATGACCATTAAGGGAGGGTATTAGAATAATATCTTTCTCTTGTGTTATTAATGGTCAGTTAAGTTGTTTCTAATTTCGCCTCTAGTTAGTGATTGTTTTTTTTAGAAACATCATCTTTGTAACTCTATTTAAAGGAGCTTTGTCTCCTCGATTAATTGAACAACATTGATTCTTTGAAATCCGTATGCTTTTGCATCTGTATTATAGAGGGAGAGAGAGTTGATCTTGACAAGGCTATGGTTGAATGGTCTACACCTGTGAATCTCACTCAATTTAAGGATTCTTTGGTTTGTGTGGTTTTTACAAGAGGTTTGTTAAGGGCTTTTCACATATTGCAATTCCAATTACAGATCTGACAAAGGGGGCTTTTGAGTCTTCCAATTCAGCATAGAAGTGTTTTGAGCACTTCAAACAGGTGATGTTTGCATGTTCAGTGTTGGCAATACCAGATTTCTTTAAACCATTTGAGTTGGAGTGCAATGCTTCAAAAGAGGGAATCGGTGCAATTTTGATGTAGGAGAAGCTTCCCATAGCAATTTTGATAGGCATAAGAGGCCTCGAGTTGATGGCTTTAGTTTGCTGTTTTTTAATGCCCCCTTATGTTAAAACTTAGGAAGTAGGAACTATCAACTTACAAAGATCAATTGTAATGGACTTCATTCCATAAAATCTCTTAAAATAATGATAAACAATGCTAATCAATGTAATCAATGTTAAGATTATCTCTGCTGTGTCTAATATGTTCACTGATAATTGTGCAAGAATGATCTCTAATCTGTAATGCTGGAGTTTTCTCCGCTATTTCTGATATGACAGTGTAGTCTATGCTGTAAGATACCCTTCAACTGCTCGTAGCCCTTTCTGATATACCAATATTAATATGATGTATATTTTCTTCTTAATCGCTTAGAGTTATTATGACAATTTGTTGTTTCTGATTACGACTGTCCAAGTATGCAATGTTTCTTTGTATCGGTCTAAGGAGACCTTTGATCTATATATGAATGCTTACCTGTTATATACGATTATGTGGCAATTAAATATGATCTTTAGAAATGGATGCTTGCCTGATTTGTCTTGTGGATTATAGCAATTCCAAGGTGCTGTGTCTGAAACACAATGTTAGTAAATATGCGTCCAAAAGACAAAGACTGTTTGTTCAATAAGAGCCAATCCACAAGGGGATGAAATAATTAGTGAAGATGTCTGATTTGCAGATGATATAAGCAGATAATAAATTTGATGTCACTGGAGGGTGTTAGGGTTATAAAGTAAGTTATAAACTTCTATGATCCTCCCTTCTGAAATGGAATTGAGTATCCTTTTATACAATGTGCTTAGGATAAGAAATTACGATACCAAGGGTCATGTCCTACGACCTTTCATTATCAATGCCTTCCTTTGTTAGCATTATTGACTTAATCACATCTTCTTGTTATGCTTAACTGCACCATTCCTTAATGATTTCCAACTGCTGCATATAGACTTAATTAACAATTAGTCTTCTATAATGGCTACACCAAGACATCGCACTCTTTATCATGAGAATCTTCATCATAGTAATCGTCGATAGTGTTGAGATGATTCATGTCTTCTCAAATCTATTCTTTATTCTTATTTATATAATTGATGATACATAGCCATTACTTTATCAACTATTATTGATAACAACCTCCTCCAATATGTAAGTCGATATAATTTCTTACGTTGGACATATTGCTCCTAATCTTCATAGCGTCATTCCTTGCTGTGATATGGGATTAGTGTCACATGCTCGATTGGTGCGTAAATCTTCTAATCTATATGTTTTCTATTATGAATCGATGACCATTTGATAAGTATTAAGAGATTGCTGCATTGTATTTTGATCATTGCTCGATTATAACAATATCTCCTTTATCGTTGTTCTACATTTCCTTCTGTAAATCAATCACTCCATGTTATTAATTGTTGTTTTGTCTTCCATGGTTTAGCGACACCTACGGAACACGATGCTTGGTCTGTATGAACTCTATCGGAAGCATAACTTTGCTTTAGAGTCTTTCACGCCATTAATGTACTTTGTCAATGTGCAGAGTGTTAATGTAGATTAGATTTCTTAGTAGATAGAAATAGAGGTATCTTTTAATTTTATTGTCTCACAAATGATGCTCTCACTAACCTATGAATCTTGCAGGTTGCTGCAAGTATAAGGGGAAGATAGTATGTCCACAAAGTATGTTGATTTGCCAAGTATTGATAATACTTCAAGTGCTGCTGATTATATCACAAATATCGCTGAGTGTTGAGAATGAGATCGATCTTCAAAGGCTTGCACTAATAGATTGCGGTACAACCTTTCATCGATCTATCGTGGATTATATATATGGGTGAGGAGACATATCGATGGATAGACATGTCTCCACACGTGTGGAGACATGTCTCTCCACCGATATGTCCATTTATTAATCATTGCAAACATCATACCATTTCATAATCGGTAGTTTATAATCCATTAACAAAACTGATTCCTAATCGGTAGTTTATAAATCATTAACAAAATCGATTCCCAATCGGTATGTTAGAATGATGAATCATTAAATCGATACACATTATTGATTATAGTAAATCAATGAAAGTAGTCAATACACAATATCGACTGGGTTTAGATCATGCACGATATTCAATGCAGATCGATAAACACAGATTTATACCTGGAAGAACATTAGTAATGGCGATCGATGTGTGATCAACCATCTGATCATTCAATCGAATCGATGCTTATTCATAACATGGTTATTTATTTATTTGACCGAAGCTATCATCATTAACACTCCCTCTTAGCTAGGGAGGATAAAATCTATCCAAGAGTAGAACACAATAGATCCATTAATTGTGAAGGGAGAAAGATACCTTATCGTGATATCACAAGATATGGTATAACCAAGAATATCAAGTCACATGATATTCACCATATCTCGTAAATATCCATATTTATGGTATGTGCACTTGGCATCACATCTCATGATGCCTACCATAATGGATATCAGATCATGGCATATCCACGGATATTGAGACTCATAATATCCACCATGATGATCTCTTGTAGAGTTATTATGGTTTATTTAATGACATCAAGTCTCATGATATCTACCATAATGTCTAAGAGATATTAACTATCATGATATTTACACGGATATAAAGTCACATGATATCCATCATGATAATGAAATTGATCATTGTAAAGTCGTCACCTTACAATATAAATTAGATACAAGTGTTCATTATTGAAAAGTTGTCACCTTTCAACAATGTCCATAGAGGGGCCATGAAGTCATGGAGTCACACACATGATGATAAAAGAGTTTACACATTAAACATCTTTACATATTAGTAGAAATAAAACTAATTAGAGACTCAATCTCAAATTTAATTTACATTTTCAACCATACCATGTTTATCCCGAAAGTGTTCAACCTTTATCTTAGAGAGTGGCTTGGTGAGGATGTCTGCTGTCTGATCACTTGTACTAATATATTCCAACTAGATCACATTCCTTTCTACCATGTTTCTAACATAGTGATAAGGAATCTCAATGTGTTTTGATCTATCATGAAACACTGGATTCACTGAAAGCTTGATGGAACTTTGGTTGTCACAATGGATGACAGTAGGATTCAAGGGCTGTCCAAACAGTCCTACGAGCAATTTCCTAAGACACACTGCTTCTCTTGCTCCCATGGAGGCTGCAATGTACTCAACTTCTATAGAACTCTGTGCAACTGAGGATTGTTTTCTACTGATCCATGAGATCATTGCTGATCCTAAACTGAAGCAACATCCTGATGTGCTCTTTCTATCAACCACGCTTCCAGCCCAATCTGAGTCAGTGTATCCATGTAGATCTAGGTCTACATGTTTGTATCTAAGACCATATCCAATTGAGCCTCGAAGGTATCTCAGAATGTGTTTTGCTACAACAAGATGCATCTCCTTTGGTTCACACATAAACTAGCTAAGTGCATTCATTGCATAACAAATATCAGGTCTAGTGTTGACCAAATACATCAAGGATCCAATTATCTGTCTGTAGAGAGTGGGATTTGCAAATTCCGAGTCTACTGCTGCTTCCTTCAATTTATGCAAATTTGTTTCCATAGGTGTAGACATGGGTCTGCACTCCATCATTCCAAAGCTCTTCAGAATGTCAATAGTATACTTTCCCTGATTCAGAGTGATGCTATTTGCCTGCTGGCAAACTTCTAATCCAAGGAAGTAATGTAGGATACCCAAATCCTTCATATAAAATTCTGAAGCTAAGTCCTTTTTACACTGGGTAATTAGGTGATCTTCTCTTGTGATTAACAGGTCATCAACATATAAAATAAGAATTAACATATCACCATCAATTACCTTAAAGTAGAGGTTTGGATCTGCACCATTCTTGGAAAACCTTAATCCCAAGAGGTAGTGATCAATCCTTTCATACCAAGCTCTAGGGGCTTGTTTGAGTCCATACAAGGCCTTCTTCAATCTACAAACATGTGATTCAGCCTTATGTATAAGAAATCCTTCAGGTTGCTCTAGATAGACTTCCTCCTCAATCGTGCCATTTAGGAATGCAGTTTTCACATCCATTTGATGGATCTTCCATCCCTTTGATCCTGCAATAGCAATTATGGCTCTAATTGAAGTGTATCGGGCAACAGGGGAAAAAGTCTCTTCATAATCAATTCCCTCTTTCTGAGAGAAACCTCTAGCAACAAACCGGGCTTTGTATTTTTCAATGCTACCATCTGCAGCATGTTTGACCTTGAAGAGCCATTTTGATGATACAATAGATTTTTCTTTAGGCCTTGGTATGATGTCCCAGATATCATTTTTTACAATGGACTGATACTCTTCTGACATAGCATCTTTCCACACTTGATGATTGAGAGCTTCTTTAACACATGATGGTTCTGAATTTATGATCTCACTCATCAAGGCAACATAACTAGAGAATCTGTGAGGCCTCTTGCTTTCCTTGAAGGTTCCCTTTGGTGCTGTATAATTCTTGGCCTCCTGAATCATCTTCCTAGCTTGGTGGTCTCTTTCGGTTTACATTACTAGGTTCATTTAAGGGAGCAATTTGACCTTCACTTTCAATTTCTTCAGGAGTCTCCCTCTGAATCTTAGGAGCATAATCCTCTTCCATATTTTTAGGAAGATCTTGATCTTCTATCTCATGAGAGCTTTTGGATCTCCTGAAAGCAATGTCTTCCTCAAAAATGACATCTTTGTTGAGTTAATTAATCTTTGACCAGGTATGTATATCCTATAGGCTTTAGATGTTTCACTATAGCCTACAAATACTCCTTTCCTGCCTGAGGGTTCTAACTTAGACCTCTTTTCTTTAGGTACATGTAAGTAGACAAGACAACCAAAGATTCTTACATGACTTGTATCAGGTTTGATGCTAGTGAATGCTTCTTTAGGTGTTTTGTTGTCTAGAAGTGAATGAGGACATCTATTTTGGATGTAGACAACTATCCTAGAGGCTTTGGCCCAAAACGAAGTTTCTATGTTTTGATCATACATCACAGCTCTAGCAGCTTCTACTATAGTCCTATTCTTTCTTTCGGCCACCCCATTTTGTTGGGGATTATAAAGCACAGTATACTCCCTCCTAATCACAGTATTTACACAAAACTCCTTAAAAATGTCTGAAGTATATTCCCCCCCATTGTTTGTCCTTAATGTTTTGATTTTCTTCCCTTACATGTTTTCTACAAGAGCTTTGAATTCCTTGAACCTCATAAGGATTTCTTTAGACTCTTTACATTTAAGAAAATATATCCAAGTTTTCCTAGAGAAGTCATCTACAAATATTACATAGTACAAGAATCCTCCTATATAGGTTACAGACATGGGTCCACATAAATCAAAATGAATTAGCTCTAATACATTTTTAGATTTGCTATCACTATTGTGGAAATTTCCTTTTGTATTCTTTCCTAGGGCACAACCCTTGCATGTTCCTTCATGATTTTGATTTAGCTTAGGCAAACCAATCACCATTTTCTCTATGGAGGGTAGAGCACGAAAATGGAGATGCCCTAATCTTTTGTGCCAAATCTCGTTTGAATTTGAAGTCTCATGAATTAGGGCTTGAGTGGGCGTAGTGCATAGTTTGTAAAGCCATCCATTTCTAACTCCTATAGTATGAGCCTTATTGATTGTGGAGTTCTTTGGCGATGCTAGAACTTTGCCTTTCATAAAGGTTATCCTATACCCTTTGTCTTCAAGTGCAGAAATGGAGACTATATTTCTCTTTATCCTTGGCACAAATAATACTCCTGTGAGCTGAAGAGATATGCCTGATTTCAGATTTATGGTACAGGTTCCAATTCCTTTGACTGGGTAGTTAAAATCGTCCCCAATGGTTACTTCCTCATCAGAATTCTCCACCTTAGTGTCTAGGTGTTCTCTGAATCCGGTGATATGATGTGAGGCTTCACTATCAATTACCCAGGTGTTGAGGCTGGTTGAGACTTGGCTTGATAAGGCTGAATAGAAGACAAACTTCTTGGGTTCATTCTCCACGCTAGCTTTTTCAACTTCAACAATGGAGGCTTGTTGTTTTGGCCTATTCGGACACTTAATGGCATAATGTCCATACTTATCACATCTGAAACACTGCACTTGAGACATGTCCCTCCTCTTCTTGGAAAAGCCTTTTCTATTGGTGGCCCTGTCCTTCTTCCTCTTGAAGTTCCTCTTCTTCCCTTTCTTGTGAGAGTGAGAGTTCAACACATGAATATCTTCATTGGTGGTATTTTGGTCAATCCCCTTGGTGATCAATTTGGATTCTTCTTGAATGCAATCTGTCTTCAACCGATTGAAATTGGGGAGCTTTGAACGTGCACTTATTCCTTGAATAAATGATTCCCATGATGTTGGGAGTCCATTTAGATCTATCAATGTTAACTCCTTGTTGTCAATTAGATGACCAATTGTAGAAAGTTGGTCCCTCAATTTAGTGATCCTCATAAAATATGATGTGACAGTTTCTCCCTTATTCATCTTCACATGATGGAGTTGTCTTTTCAACGTGAGAGCTTTACTGGTATTGTTTATTTCATACATGTCTTCAAGTGATTTGAACATGCGGTATGCTGTGTCATACTTTGAAATAACTGGAACTATATGGTCTCTAACTGCATCCATGATCACTTTCATAGCTTTTCCATTGTTCTTGTTCCATTGAATTTTCTCAACATCATCGTCTGGTTCAGGTATGTTTCCCTTTATAAATGAATCTAGTTTATTCTCCTTCAAGGTAAGCATGATCCTAAACTTCCATGATACAAAGTTGGACACTCCTTCAAGACGATCTTCGAATTTGACTCCGCTTGCCATTATGAATAAAGGAATATGATTTTTCCTTGAGCAAAATGATAGTCTAGATAATCTACTATCTCAAATCTAATCGGATCTTCCTTGACCTTGCTCTGATACCATGTTAATGTAGATTAGATTTCTTAGTAGATAGAAATAGAGGTATCTTTTAATTTTATTGTCTCACAAATGATGCTCTCACTAACCTATGAATCTTGCAGGTTGCTGCAAGTATAAGGGGAAGATAGTATGTCCACAAAGTATGTTGATATTGATAATACTTCAAGTGCTGCTGATTATATCACAAATATTGCCGAGTGTTGAGAATGAGATCGATCTTCAAAGGCTTGCACTAATAGATTGGGGTACCACCTTTCATCGATCTATCGTGGATTATATATATGGGTGAGGAGACATATCGATGGATAGACATGTCTCCACACGTGTGGAGACATGTCTCTCCACCGATATGTCCATTCATTAATCATTGCAAACATCATACCGTTTCATAATCGGTAGTTTATAATTCATTAACAAAACCGATTCCTAATCAGAGTAACAAAATCGATTCCTAATTGGTAGTGTATAATTCATTAACAAAACTGATTCCCAATCTGTATGTTAGAATGATGAATCATTAAATCATTAAATCGATACACATTATCGATTATAGTAAATCAATGAAAGTAGTCGATACACAATATCGACTGGGTTTAGATCATGCACGATATTCAATGCAGATCGATAAACACAGATTTTTACCTAGAAGAACAATATTAATGATGATCGATGCATGATCAGCCATCTGATCATTCAATCGAATTGATGCTTATTCATAACATGATTATTTATTTATCTGACCGAAGCTATCATCATGAACACGGAGTAGATACCGGCTCAATGTCATCTTCTCTCATATGCTTGTCTTAGTTCATAGGTCCATTGCTTGTAATTATGTTGCTCCATAGATATGTTGTGTTGGACTACGTATTGAATAGCAAAGAGGGGATATATTGTTCGATCAACAATATAGTTGTTGGATTAATATAATGCCAAATTGGCTGGTTCAGTCCTTATATTGATTGTATAAACTCATTCTTTGTAAACAAAAACACCTATCTTCACACATTGATGCAAGTGATGAACTCCCAGCTGCGTAATGGTTACTATGGAAACCTCAGGGGAATTGTGCTTGAATCATGACCACCGAATATAACACATGATGCCTATGGTTATGGTAGCGCACACATAATGAATCAGTTCTTGCTTCTCTTGATCAATAAATATCATTGTCGTGACTTTAATTGTTATCTTTCGATACTCATATGATCTTTCATATAGAATGCCTTCCAAAGAAGGAAACTTGGAGTGCTACGTATGTCTGATTGCTTACTACAAATTGGTATCCGTAAAGGCCATACTTATCAAGAGGCTTCCTTTGTTCATCATATATTTCTATGTTGATAGCTCTTGTTATCTTAAATCTATTGATTATTTCGTTCATCGCAATCGCAATCTAGTTTATCTTATACATTGTTATCTTTATAAAGTTAATACAAGGAGCTTTCTCAAGTTTGGTTCTAGAGATTTAGCTTTTGAATTGGGGACATCACATGTTTTGAATTACCAGCTTGAATTGAGTTCTCTCCTTGGCCATTATTGCTGATGGTTCTAGTTTACAGTCTGCTGAGAAATTTTGTATATTCAACTCAGAATATATATTTGGAATTTTGAGCTCTTTGTATTTTTGAATATTTTCATTTTTTGAGTACATTTTATCTGCATTTTATTTGTAATTTCAATATTATTTCAAAGCAAAAAAAAAGGCAAAACAAGGCAACATACTACACTTAAGGGTAATTCCTTGGTGGAAAATTAGGCATTAAGGGTCTTGAGTTAGCTGATCCAGCCCTAGTTCATTGATCGACAAACCTGTCATTAACTGAAACATCCCAATTTCCATTGTTCTTGTCTTGTCTGTTGTTACCACCGTTGTAACCTCCATTGTTATCGTTATTGTTGCCCAAAATATGTTGTGCCATCATGTTACACATTTGAGCAATGCTTTGCTATAGATAATGGTGTCCTATGTTAATGTTATTATAGCTATGGTCAGATTCCTTCAGGCCGGCATAGCTAGTATAAATGTCTAATTGGCCTATCGGTCTTAGACATTTATAGGTTCGATTTATTTACATTTATGTTAAACATAACTAAGGATTTAACATATGCCAATTAGCATATCCATCTTGCTTTAAATATAATCGGTTATCTTATGAGGCCAACTTGGAAGTCTGCCACCCCCCTTGCCTTGAGACGTTTTGCTTGGGAGAGTGCCGACCCTTGGTGAAGGGGCACTTGTGGTGTATTTAAAGGAGATCAAATCTCCATTCATTGGCATCGAATCATAACACACAATAAGCAGATTGAACACACTTCAGCAGAACAAATTCATCCTTCAGCGTAGTGAATCCATTCTACAGCAGATCGGATCATTTCATCAGCAGATTGCACATCATATGCAAGTCAGATTGAAGAGTTTTAGATCATTCCTTGACAATTTGGATACCTGAGAGCAGTTCGGACTGCATATTCAACCATATATGGTGAATTGATCTATTCATATAGCTTCTAGGAGAGAGCAATTTGTAAAGACATATCTGTATTTGATAAATATATTCAGAGACTTTTGTTGTTGGGTTTTTCACCTTCAAGTTGGAAGGTTTTCCTAGGGTATCTTGGTGTGTTCTTTGTTCACTGTGTTGATTTTCCTAATTGCCATTAATCTGATCATAAAATTTAACATGGTATTAGAGCGGGTTTGAGAAGATCGTGATCAGATTTCCCTATAATAGCAAAGTTCTCTTTCATCTCTCACCTTCAAGAAGGAACATCAAAGCCTCGAAGAAAAAGACTTATCTGAGCCAGAAGATCAAGAGGAGAAACTTCAATTCAAGAAGAATGCCATAAAAGCGAAAAATATATTGATTGACTCCGTGAGGGATCACTTAGTGCCTCTCATTTCCAAAATGACAACTGCAAGAGACATGTTCAAAACCTTGGAAGGCCTATATGAGATCAACAACACAAGTAGGGCTCTTGCATTGAGGCAACAACTTCATCAAGTCAAGATGGCGAAAGGAGAATCAGTCATGTCATTCTTCATGAAGATCTCAAAACTGAGGGATCAACTAAGCACTATTGGAGATCTAGTGCTTTCCTCATTCTTGGGAGCCATTTATTTAAAGAAGAAGATGAAAGATCTCTCCCACATTCAATGCTTTAGACGCGACAAGTTTGGTCACTATGCAAGAGATTGTTTGACAAGGCCTAAGCAACAAGTGGCAAACATTAATGAAGTCTCAACTCAAAAGGAAGCAGAAGACAACTCTAATGGATTCCTCTTCATACCTGCCTTGTCAAGTAATCTTCCCATGGATAGTGACACCTGGCTAATTGATAGTGGAGTTTCTCGATGCATCACAGGTTATTGAGAACATCTTTAGGATTCGGTGGAAAGGGAGTCTAATCTTCAAGTGATCATTGGAGATGATGCACGCTATTCAGTGAAAGGATTTGGTGCTACATCACTCAACCTAGAATCTGGAATTTCTCTTCATCTAAGTGATGTCTTGTTTGTGCCAGGAATCAAGAGAAACCTTGTATCCATTTCAGCCTTGGAGGACAAAGGTTATCAAATAGCATTTTCAGAAGGGAGAGTTCTTGCATGGCCAAAGAACTCTAGCATCAAGACTGCACGTGTGATCGGGAATCAGCATGAGAGTTTGTACAAGCTTTCCACTCATCCAGTTCAAGCTCTTCTACACGACTCTTCCAATTCCAGCAAACTATGGCATAGAAGACTTGGGCATCTACATTTCAAGGCTCTTCCATCATTGAAGAAGATGGTTAAAGGTATTCCTAAACTTGGTCATGTACATGATGGTACTTGTAGTGCTATGGGTAAAAATACAGAAAGTAGGTCAAAAGAAATTTTAGATCTTGAACATTCTGATTTATGTGGTCCAATGTCAATGGCATCCCTAAGTGGATTTTTGTATTATGTAACTTTCATAGATGACTACTCTAGGAAGACTTGGATTTATTTCTTAAGGTCTAAAGAGTCTGATGAAGTCCTAGGTAGATTTAAAGAATTTAAGGCTCAAGTAGAAAACTTGTTTGGAAAGAAAATTAAAGTTTTAAGGTTTGATAATGGAGGTGAATACACCTCTGGAAGCTTTCGTGATTTCTGTATTGAGGTAGGAATCAAGAGGGAGTTTTGTGTGGGGTTGTGTTGTGACCATTTCACACATCGCCCCATTGCAAATGGGGACCCCCTCTTTTTGCTCGTTTTCGCTCGCTTTTCGCTTCGCTTTTAGGATTTTGTTAGTCAGTCAGTTGTCTGGATTTAGGGTTAAGCCTTAGGGTCTTAATTAACGTCTTTTCAAGCCAGAATCCAGTCAGTTTTGAGAACTTTTGAGCTTCCTTTTCTAGGATGCAAATTTTGAATGCAATGATTTCGCCAAATTGGTCTATTTTCAATTGGAATTTTTGAGTGCAGAGCTTAAATTTGTCTAAGTGTTGATGATGAAATGTGAATTTTTGTCCAATTGACTAATTTTGACCAAATTTTGACTTTTTTGATTTTTGATCCCGGGCATTGAGAATGATTTGTTTTCGCCTTGTGAATTGATTAAAACTTGTAAAATCATGATATTTTGGCCTGTAGGAGCAAAATCGCTCCTGTCCCTCAGTGAAGGACGGGAGCTCGTTTTCAAATATCTTACTATTCCTGCAGAGTCAAGATGAATTTCGAGTTGGAAGTGATGAAGAAAGGCGTGATCTTTCCGTTGAATATAAATTGAAGATTTTCATGAACACAGAAATGCCTCCAAGAGCAAAATCGCTCCTATTCCTCAGTGAAGGACCAGAGCTACAAATCAAATTTTGCTTTGTCCTTGCAAGATTTTGACGACTTGACAATTTGAAGATGTCCAAAGGAATATGTTTTATCAAATGAATATAACTTGAAATGCAAACATGAAGGAGAATGACCCAGAATGCTAAAATCGCTCCTGTCCCTCTCCAAGGGACCAGGGCGAAATACATTATAGCTCCCGTCCCTCTCCAAGGGACCAGAGCGATATTCTTCATAGGACAAAATTCAGGCAAAGATCAAGGCAAGTTTGTGTTTGATGGCAAGGAAGACGATGAAATGAACTCATTGAAGACAAATTGAAGATTTTGAAACGTCAGCAAGGACCCAAAATGCCTAGTTCGCTCCTGTCCCTCTCCAAGGGACCAGAGCGATTTTTGTTATGCATGATTTTCTTGTCCAGTTTCAATCGATCCCAAGGCATGGATGAATGGAAGGGCGCATTACGAACCCGTTGAATATAACTTTGAAGGTGATAAAGTGAAATGAAGACCACAAGAGCTAGAATCGCTCCTGTCCCTCTCCAAGGGACCAGGGCGATATGATGGTGATATTGCTTCTTATTCAAGTTTAAAACCGTTCCTCCAAGATCAAGACCTTCCAAGACGAGGAACAAGGTGGCAAGGACGTTTCAAGGCATTTCAATCAAGCACAAGTTACCAAGGTCATCACATTGAAGGAATTTGCATTCTAAGACCCAGTTCGCTCCTGTCCCTCAAGAAGGGACCAGAGCGATATTTCCATAAAGGCATGAATTTCAAAAGACAAGCAAGTGTCAAGCCACCAAGAGAATCGAAGGGACGTCATTTCACGCATTGAAGATATTTGCAAGTTGAAGAAAACAAGAACGAGCTCACAATGTTGAACTTCGCTCCTGTCCCTCAGGAAGGGACCAGAGCGATATTGGGTATATTGATCAATTTATGCAAAAATGACGTTAAGACAAGGCTTCACAAGGTCATACAAGGTTCAAGGCGTCTTTTGAAGGTGATATATCAAAGTTTGGAACGTCCAAATGTTGTCAAACAAGCTAAAAGCTCATATCGCTCCTGTCCTTTGGGCAAGGACCAAAGCGATTTCATCAAAAACATTCATACTCCTTCAAAGTCAAGGCAAGGCGAGGATGGACAAGGTAAAAGACGCTATTTGGAAGGCAATAAACGATGAACAAAGGTTAGATGTTTACGAATCTAAGCCAGGACATGGAGATCGCTCCTGTCCCTCTCCAAGGGACAAGGGCGATGTTAGCCAAAACACATGATATCCTTTGAAAATCACGTTAAGATAAAGACGCACAAGGTTTTAAATGGCATTTGGAAGATGATACAAGGAAAAGTTCATATCAAGATGGAGAATTTCAAGCAAAAACCTTAGGATCGCTCCTGTCCCTCTCCAAGGGACAAGGGCGATGATACATCCAAAGCCACTTATGCACACGTGCAAGGCGATCTAACTTGAAAGACCCGACAAAATGGGTGATTTGAACGTGGAAATGAAGAAGTTGAACGTGGGAGTTACAAGAAATCATGACAAAAATGGTGAATCGCTCCTGTCCCTCTCCAAGGGACCAGGGCGATGAGGTACGTCTACTCCATTTTCAAAATTTGGCGCTCAAATGAACATTTTAAATTTACCTTAAATGCTAAGATCGATGAGTTTTGAAAATCCTATTAAATTAGCATTTAAAAAATTGCGTTTGGCATTTATTAATTATTTTGCCTTGTTTAAAAATCGAAATTTATTAATTAAAAATCAAAGGCATTTAATAATTAATTAATTAATAAAAAAAAATAAAAATCGAATGGAGCGTTTTGACATGGAGGTCAGCCTTTATTATCTAATTAAAATCGTTTGAAAATTGATTTATATCACCAAGTCGGCCTTAATGAATGGAAGAGGTGAGCGCTATAAAAGGAGAGTGAAAACTATCATTTTTACATCATTATTTTATCATTCAAGTGCGAGCTTTCATCCCAATCAAGGTGGTGCGAAATTGTGTTTGAAGAAGTGCGAATATCCTCCAAAGGTGGCGCTAATACTTCCAAGGTGGTGCGATATTTGAAGATCTATATTGAGTGGATTTGCCAAGATTTGAAGGTCACGTTAAAGGCGATATTTGAAGATCACGTCAAGGACAAAGGTGGCGAAATTGATTTCTTGAGGAGATCACGTTGAAGATCATCAGGCTAATTTTGTTCTTTTTGCATTCTAGGGTTAGCTCTCTATTGAGGTATGGCGATTTGATTTTATTGTTTTATTTATTCATCGTCATATTTTAAATTTTGAATTTTGAATTTTGAATCCCTAGCTCAATCGTTTTTCATTTTAGGAAATGATAACTCAAAGACTTATCATGAAGTTTCCTAAAATTTATCCTCTAATCTATGTTATTTATTGCAAAATCTAGCTTCTCATTATGAAATGTTGTGTAGGTATGGCGACCCCGAAGGCGGGAGCATCCACCAGTCGCTCAGCTCTCATGAAAGAAGATCAGAAGACCGAAGAAGTGGAGACCAAGATCGTGTCGAAATGGAGCAACATTGGAGATACAAACTTGGGTAACTTCAGCACGAAGAAGTTTCGAGAGGTCCCTTACATTGGCAAGCCATCACCTGTCGCCCGGAGAATAATCGAGAGTGGCATCATTAAGGCGGCCGGCTTTCCTCCAGCTGTTCAGTGCCATGAGTTGATGATCGAGTGTGCTCGTCACTATGATCCACAGTCCAGGACGATCGTGTCCAAAGAGGGAAACACTTTGGCGTACCTTTCAGAGGAAGCTATAAGTGAAGCTTTCCATCTTCCAGAGCACAGGGACATGATATACAAGAGCATAGAAGGAGCCAGATCAATGTACGAAGATGATCCAGATGCTTGTCTAAGCATTATCAATAAGAACTGGCTACTTAAGAGCCGTCCCCGTCTAAGCAAAGTCCCGAACACACCACACAGGATCGATTTCCAGGAGGAGTACAGAGATTTAATTACCATGCTCAACCGAGTTACAGGAGCCCCTCATGCCTTCTATTTTGAGAAGTGGATGTTTTACTTCATCCAGGTGATTGTTCAAGGGAAAGGTACGATACATTGGGCTAGGATGATTAGCCATTGCTTAGACGTACAGTTGAGGAGACTCAAGGCTACTAAGTCCTTCCACATGAGTTCATATGTCATCTATGCCTTGATCAGGAGTGTTGAGTACGCAGGACTACCTCACAGAGGAGTGATTGGAAGAGGACCCGGCGAGGTCAGAGCTTGTGATTCCTATGCCTACTTGCATCATCCGCCAGGGAGCAACTATAAGTTGGTTAATGATACTTTCACGATGAACATCACAAGGACGTTGCAAGGAGGAATTCACAACAGGTTATCTCAGGATGCCCAAGAATTCATAAAGAGGTACGGTGCTTGGTTCATTCAGTTTCCCAAGTTCACTTATATTAGGGTGCATGGATGTCCTTTACCTCCATACATGTTGCCGAGATATCCGACAGACAGAATTGTGTTACTTGAAGTAACAAGACAGTTGGCAGCATATGTGAAGGCATTCAGACACAGACATCAGAATGGAGTTCCAGTACCTATCATTTTGGGTAATTCAGTTGAGGTATGTCCTAATGCTTTAGCCATGGATGACGCAGAGAAGGAGTTAGCCTTGTATTCTTTTTCATCTTTTGCTTTGAGAGAGAGCTTTGATCCACGTGGACATTTAGAGGAGACAGTCGGCAGGAAGTTTAGACATGAGTACCAGATTGAAGATTTTATGATGAATCTCTTAGATGATCTTGAAGTGAAACGGAAAATGCATTCTAGATTACCTTTGGATTTCATCAGGAAATGCAGGATTTACAGAGTGGCCGACCAAGCTCAGGACAGTGGCAGACATATTCAGTCTTCCTATGATCGAGAAAGCAAAACAATAAGGTTAGATTGGAATGAGCCCGAGGTCGTGGATTTAGATACTTTGATGGCACCAGTCTTGTCTTGTACTCGCAGATGGGTCGACATACAACATCAGAAGTTGAGAGAACAAGGCATAGCCATGACTTTCACTTTGGAAGAGAAACCTGCCGAAGGTGGAGCTAGTGTGAGTGAAGGCAATCCTAATCCTAGAAATTCAGGTGAAGGAAATCTTCGATGTGCCAGTGAGGGCAATCTCCATTCAAGAGGTTCGAAGAGGAAAGAGAGACCTGGAAAGAGAGAGTCTTCCAAGAAGAAACAAGAGGCTAACAGAGATCGATCATCCGGTACTTCTTCTAGACCTGAGAAGAGAACAATTCAAGTTGAAGAATCCATGGAGTCGATGGTACAGAACGATAGGCAGGAGGAAGGACAGGCACGACATGGGTCACCAGATGGATCTCTCCAAGACTATGAGTTAGATGAAGACAAAGAAGACAATGAAATGACATCTCCTCCCAGACAAGAAGAAATAATGCATAAAGAGATTCAAGTTCAAGAAACAAGATCGATTATCCCAGATTGGTTGAAGGAAAGATTAACCAAGGTGATCGTAGTAGAGGACGAGGACAATGCAATTGATTTAGAGAGCCTTGTTGGACGCTCACATGAAGTAACAGAAAAGAAGAAGGCTACCAAGATGTCCAAGATGATTCGAGATGAGACTGGATCCAGGAAATTGCAGATAGCTACACCGGCAGCAGACAAATATGAAGGTGAGATCCTAGCAGAGGAATATGATATACAGACTTTTGAGTTAGGACCCTCTACAGCAGAACAGACTTTAGATGATGCTACCGATTCATTTGAAGCATTGAAAGACAAGCTTAGAGAAGAAATGGAGAAGAATAGAAAGCTTGAGAGAGAGGTCGGTGCATGGAGGACATATTTCAGTCACATCAATGAACCTTTGGGACGTCAGGATCCAGTTAGATCACGAGTGCAAGCATTGCTGCTTCA
The DNA here is from genome assembly GCF_030272615.1 of Cryptomeria japonica. Lineage (NCBI taxonomy): Eukaryota > Viridiplantae > Streptophyta > Pinopsida > Cupressales > Cupressaceae > Cryptomeria > Cryptomeria japonica. The sequence goes on from NC_081414.1 coordinate 709,700,745, forward strand.
ATCAATCAATGAAGCAGAAAGATTCAGGAACATGGTCCAACGTACAAGTAATTGGATGGATAGATCTCATACAGTGGCTATAGAATTTGCAACAAGGATGATGAAGATTATTCATCAAGCTATCTAGGTTCTCGAGATGATCCACAATTTGATGATAACAGTAGCTGCATTCGCCCATACCAAGGACGTTATCATTCCTGTCTTGAAAGTTATTAGACACACATCAAGGAAGATTTTAGCGCAGGAGAAGATCTTGGAGGGAGAATCTCACAGTTTGTTCCATTGGTCAACCTTACTCCATATGAAGAATGTTTTCTTTGAAGACATCAGTACTAGATGCAGCCAAGTTGCGGAGGTGATCAATCCTATCCAGGACAGAGTATTTGAGGTACTTCGTACCATTCTTGGCAGAAGGATCGAGGTCGAGACAGATGTGGATATGCAGGAACTAGAGGATAGAATCAAGATCATCTTTTGTAAGGACGCAAATGTTACAGATGAGCAGTATGATCAGATGTTTGCCACCATGCTCCTGATTGAAAAGACGAAGGAACTTGAACCTTCATGGGACGCAGCTCTTCTAGATGCATTCGATCAGGTCATCCACTTAGAAGAGAGTATGAAGAATCTTCCCGAGATTCCAATTGCAGAAATCGAAGGAATCGTTTCAAGATTCATTGCATATGCTAAGAAAGAGAATTGGAAAGGGAATAAGATTCTAGATGAAAGGTTGTTACAGATGACATGACATCTTATTTCTCATTGGTTTATGTCTCCTAGGTTTTTGTGCCAAAATTTAATATTTGGCTATGCATTTAATATTGTTCAGTAAAAAGGAGGCCATTTGTAACAAACCCTAATTAGGGTTTAGGTGTCATGATCTTGTCCGTTGATCTACTTTCAATCTGGACCTTTCATTGTAATTGGGGATGCTATTTATACCCCCATTTTTCATTTCATTTGGTAATAGTTAATAGTGTAATAGTCAATAGTTGATGTAAGAGAGATTAGAGCTAGAAGCAATTTTATTTTGTAGCAAGATTGAGTTTTGAAGAGAGGAATTCAAGCAATTGTTGTACATGATGATTTGGAAATCAATGAAATATTGAAGTTATGGTGTTTTGTTGCAAATTTCTTAAGTTATCTTCATGGTTGTTTGATTTACTTGAATTGTGCTCAATCAAAGTAGCTTGTTAATTTGAAGGACATTGTGTGAGACTTGATCTTTGGTAGGATTCGTAATCCAAACCACTAGCTTCTTGCTGATTGTAGGAACGCCTTGCGTGGTCGACTGGAGAATACCTTGAATCCCTTAATCTTCAATCATTATTGTATCTTGGATATGTACCTTTGTAGTAGTGTCCATGATCGTTGATGCATTGAATATCATTTTATTACCTTAGAAGATCGCACTAATTTCAATTGAGTTGTTATCTTATGGCAAAATTGAAGTTGGTTGAATCTTGCCAAGTCTTGTCCATACTAAGTCATTCATAGGGTTAGACTAGATTAGACCTCTTTCAAACCCTACTCTTTTGTTATTTTTGAAAAGTTTCTTAGTTTAGTAAAATCTTGAACTTTCGGAATACGTAAGGCCCCTTGGAGGAAACAGCAAATCACATCATACCGCTGGAAGCTTGTCCACACGTAGAGACCCTACTAAAAGAACCTTGGAGTCTACCTAACTGATCCTTTATGCGTATCTTCAGCAGTTAGAGACTATTTTCTCAAGAGAGGATAAGATGCCTATTGGTATTTTATTCTGTGTATGATGGTGTACAAAATACACGTCAACAGGTTGCAGAAAGAAAGAACAAATCCATTGTTGAAGCTGCAAAAGCCATGATCCATGATCAAGGCGTTCAAACCTTTCTTTGGGCTGAAGCTTCTAGAACAACAGTGTGATGCAAGTATTGTCATTGATGTCAAATTAATTGAAAGCAGAAAGCATCTAAAATGACATCACAGAAAGAATGAAGGTATCTAAAATATATTCTAGAGTCGGGTGTTGGTTTGGAAGTTTCCTGACAAATCAGCACGATGAAGCAGAAGATTACAGTCAGCATGGTTCGTATCTATATCATTATCTGAAGGCAAAAATAGAAATCAAATGAAAACTATTAATGGAAAGACTTTATAAATAATCCGATATATTTATTACCCGATATATAATATGGAAAGACTTTATAATTATGGGCAAATATATTAATATAGCGGCAAGTTTATTAAAGCGAAAAAATGTTTTGATGGCGGATATATTAACCAAGTATTTTTTACGACACCTCATGAGTGTTAATATATTGAACAATATTATCGGCGGCACACTTTAAATTAATTAAAGCAGAGATAGATATGGAGCGGCAAAAATTATTAAACTTTGTGTTTTGCGGAACGAACTTAATACCGGCTGGAAGAAAATAATATCGTAAATAAATTGCATACCTTATTTTTACGATACATATTATCGGGCTTCATTAAGTTTGGTGGTTTGTTTATTATGAAAAGTATTGTCTAAGGTATATTGGCATAAGAGTTTATTAATATAAACAAAAGTGTTTGGCAAACAAATACTCCTGTAAAAAGTTTATTAATAGAATTTAACAAAAAGAAGTTATTGAAATAGAATTTAACAAAAAGAAGTTATTGAAATATTGTTCAAACTAAAAGTCGTGTTGGTTTGCAACCGGTGGAACTAGCACATATATAGATGAATTTTTAAAAATGCTTTGAGAAGGAGGTAGATATGCTAGATATATATACTGTGTATAAAATTGTGGATTTTTAAAAGTATACCTCATGTAGGTGAAGTAAGAGGTGTGCAAAGAGAAACATGAACAATCAGTCCTAAAAGAGCATAAGTTTAGAATATAATAGCAGATATATAAACTTAGCACATGCAGATTTGAAATGAAGAGTAAGGCAGATTTATGATCAGCTTACAGCAGATTTAAGAAAGGAATTGTGACATATTTGTATGAAGATGTGTATGCAGATTTAAAGAGTGTCACCATTGTCCATCAGCCATTGTTACAGCAACATGTTCAAGATGGAAAATTAGATTTGTGAAGAGTGAGTTGGTGCTCACAAAACAGAGTTCGGGGGTTGGTGCTCACAAAACAGAGTTCAGGGGTTGGTGCTTCCAGTGGGTTGGTGCTCACAAAATAGAGTTAGGGAGTTGGTGCTTCCAGTGGGTTGGTGCTCACAAAATTGTAAAAGAACATAAATATATAGCATTCATTTTCAGTGGTTTTCTCCCGCATTGGGTTTCCACTTAAATCTTTGTGTTATTGTGTTCATATGCAAAATTATTTTTAGTGATTGATTCTATCATATAAAATATTGAATCGAAAAGTTTCATTATACTGATTCACCCCGCCCTCAGTATAATTGTGTGCTCTTCAATTGGTATCAGAGCCGGTTCCTTCGGAGATAGCCTTACAACTTGAAGGTAGATCCTCAAAAGAGCACAATGGTAGATAACTTTGCAGTTAGAAATCCAATTTTCGATGGGACAAATTATGCATTTTGGAGTATCAAGATGAAAGCCTATCTGAACGCACTTGGTTATGATGTTTGGCAATCCGTGGTAGATGGATACACACCTCCATCAACTCCTCCGACTGATGCAGCAGGAAAGAGGAAAAGTGAGAATAATGCCAAAGCAGAACATGCTCTCCTATGCAGCCTGGCTGATTCTGAATTTACAAAAGTCATGCATTGCAAATCAGCAAAAGAGATATGGAACAAACTGAAAAGTATCTATGAAGGGGATGAAAAGGTAAGAGAGGCCAAGCTTCAATCACTTAGAATGAAATTTGAAAGCCTTAAAATGAAGGAAGATGAAGATATCGCCACCTACTTTTTGCGTGTGGATGAAATCGTAAATGCAATCACAACATTAGGAGAAGAAGTTGAAGACACACCTCTCGTTCGAAAGTTGTTGAGAACATTGACAATGAAATTTGATCCTAAGATATTAGCAATAGAAGAAATGAAGGATTTGAAAACATTAACAAAAGATGAATTGTTTGGAATCCTCACAGCCTATGAAATGAGGAGAGAAGACAAACCATCACAAAAGGAGGTATCTTTCAAAGCATCAAAGAAGGGAAAGAACAAAAATCATACACCAAAAGAGAGTACAAGCAGTGAATCAGATGAGGCTGAAGCTTACTTCATGAGAAAGTTCAAAAAGGGCAAAGGCAAATACAAAGGCAAATTCCCTTTCAAATGTTTCAATTGTGGTAAGGTTGGGCATTATGCTTCAAAGTGTCCTCAAAATGAAAGTGATAGCAGTGAAGAGGAGAAGAAAACTATTCAAAGAAGAAAGGAAAGAAATACTTGAAGAAGAACTACTCAAAACATAAGGAAAGCTGCTACTCTAAGCAAAGTTCCAGTTAATCGGAGGAAAGTTCTGAAGATATGTCCAACAATGATGGAGAAGAGATTCTTTTTATGGCAATGAAAGTTGAAGATGATGAAGATGAGAAGGACAAGAGGCTATATGTGATGAAGAAGATATAGATCTTGAAGAAGAGTTACATTATGCATATAAACAAAATGAAAAGCTAAAAGGAAGGGTCTCAAAATATAAGACAAAATTACAAGAATCAAGCAAGCTCATTGAAGACTTAAAAATACAATTGGAGGAAGCAAAGAAGAATGAGAAGGAAATAAGGGATCAGCTTAAAAGAAAAGAGGAAGGATGCAACAAATTAGAATTAGAAATTGTCTCCTTAAAACAAGACTTGGGGAAACTTAAAAAATTTGAAGACAGCACCAAGAAAATGGATCGACTTCTTAAGGCACAAAGACCTACGTTCATTAAATTAGGTCTAGGACATGAAGAGGATCAAACAACAAATGCTACTAAGTCAAAAACTTTGGATGATTCATGGAAGACAGTAGAAAACAAAAGAAGGAAGAATGATGCTCAAAAATCTCATCCTCCCACAAATATGTTGAAAACATCTCACATAAAGAAATCACATGTAACTAATAATTATTATCCATTCAAAGGACATTGTTTTTCATGCTATAAGTTTGGTCATAAAGCAATTGATTGTAGAAGTCATACTAGAAATATTTCTAACTTCACTCCAAAGAAATATAATTCATTTTCTCCTCTAATGAATTATGATGTAATATGTTATAAGTGTCACAATTTTGGACACATAGCCAGATTTTGCCGAACTATCTTCCCTTGTTTACCAAGAAAGGGAGATGTACCTATCAAAAAGGAGGAAACATCTAGAATGACTTGGAAGAAAAAACAAGAAGAGAAAGAATCTTTATTTGTTCAAATAGCTCTTCATGCAAAGAACAAGAAGGATAGATGGTATGTAGACAGCGGATGCTCAAGGCAAATGACAGGAGACAAAAACAAATTCATCTCTTTTGAACCAGCTGATGAAGGATCAGTAAGGTTTGGTGATAACACAAAAAGAGAAATAAAAGGTAAAGGAACACTTAATTTAGATTATGGAAAGACTAAAACTGAGAATGTGCTATATGTCAAAGGCTTAAAAAAGAATTTATTAAGTGTTAGCCAACTTTGTGATCAAGGACATAGTGTGACATTTTTGTCTAAGGGATGTGAGATTAAAAAGAATGGAAGACTCATTGCAAATGCCCATAGAACTGCAAATAATTTATATATTCTAAATGAAATAAATGAAGAAATGTGTAATTTTGTTCAAGAGGATGAAAACTGGCTATGGCACAAAAGGCTAGGCCACCTTAACTTTGACAATCTTGTCAAGATTAGCAAAACGGAAGCAGTAAGGGATATGCCTAGAATTACAAAACCATCTAATGTCATTTGCAAACAATGCCAATTTGGGAAACAAACTCGAGTAAGTTTTAAATCCAAAGAGTACTCGTCTTTAAAGCCTCTAGAGCTGATACATACAGACTTATGCGGACCAACCAGAACAAAAAGTTTGCAAGGTGAAAGATATTTTATGCTACTCATAGACGATTACTCCAGGATGACTTGGGTCGCCTTTCTAAAAGAAAAATCTGAAACTCTTGCAAAATTTAAAGCCTTCAAAGAGCTAGTTGAAAATGAGATGGATATCAAAATTAAGTGTCTTAGATCAAACCGAGGAGGGGAATTCACTTCAAATGAGTTTGAAGATTTTTGCACAAAACATGGAGTAAGAAGACAACTTTCAGCAGCAAGAACTCCACAACAAAATGGAGTTGTTGAAAGGAAGAATAAGACAGTTCAGGAAATGGCAAGAGCTATGTTGAATGAATCAAAGATTGCAGACACTTTTTGGAAAGAAGCAGTTCACACAGCAGTGTACATATTGAATAGAGCGCAAATAAGGGTAAACAACGACAAGACACCATACGAACTATGGAAAGGAAGGACTACAACTGTTGATTATTTCAGAATTTTTGGCAGCACTTGCTACATTAGAAGAGATGAAGAGGACTTGGGAAAGTTTGATGCTCGGTCAGATGAAGGAATCTTTCTTGGATATTCCACCAAAAGCAAGGCTTATAAATGCTACAATAAAAGACTTCACAAGATAGTTGAAAGTGCTAATGTGAAGATAGATGAAGGAAAGCAATTTGAGAAAGCTATAGAAGATTATCCTAAGGAACAAAGTGATGAAGAAGAATTAAAAGAAGAAAGTGAAAATTAGGAACAAGAAAGTTTTGAAACTCCATCAAAAAAACCATCAAAGACACCTTTAAAAACACCATCAAAAACTCCATCAAAGTTTGTTCAGAAAAATCATCCAGCAAGCTTGGTTATTGGAGAGTTGGATACAAACATTCAGACAAGGAGGAGACTAGCTACCACCACAGAACATGCTCATTTCTGTCTACTTTCTAAGATAGAACCAAAGAATTTTGATGAAGCTAGTGAAGACAAGTATTGGGTAAATGCTATGACTGAGGAGTTGGACTAAACTGAAAGAAATCACACATGGGAGCTTGTTCCAAGACCCTCAAACAAAAATGTCATTGGGACCAAGTGGGTTTTTCGCAATAAAATGAATGAGGATGGCGAAATTACAAGAAATAAGGCAAGGCTTGTGTGTAAGGGTTATGCACAAGTGGAGGGAGTCGATTTTGAAGAAACATTTGCCCCACTTGCCAGATTGGAAGCTATTAGAATGTTTCTAGCTCTTGCAAGTCATAAGGGTTTCAAAGTCTATCAAATGGACGTGAAATCAACCTTTCTAAATGGCGATTTAGAAGAGGAAGTGTATATTGAATAGCCTGAAGGATTTATCCAGTTAGAAGAGGAAGATTATGTATGCAGATTAAAGAAGGCACTCTATGGTCTCAAACAAGCCCCTAGAGCATGGTACTCCAGATTCGACAACTACCTTCAAACACAAGGGTTTAAAAGAGGAGCAGCAGACAGTAATTTGTACTTCAGATGTGAAGGTAATCATTTGTTGATTGTGGTTGTTTATGTAGATGATATCATTTTTTGTGGTAGTAAGAATCAAATGTGTGAAGAATTTGCTTCTAACATGCAAAAATAATTCGAGATGTCTATGCTTGGAGAACTTTCTTTCTTCTTGGGATTGTAGATTTCACAATCAAATGAAGGGATATTTCTCTCATAGACTAAGTATGTTAGGGAGATGTTGAAGAAATTCAGAATGGAGGATTGCCATCCTGTCAGTACTCCTATGGTCACTAGTTGCAAACTTAGTAAAAATGATGAATCCCCTGATGCGAGTCAGACTCAATATAGATCCATGATTGGAAGTCTCTTATATGTAACAGCTACCAGGCCAAATATAATGCAAGCTGTTGGTGTAGTAGCATGGTATCAAGCATCACCAAAGGAAACACCTGTACAGGCAGTTAAAAGAATCTTCAAGTATTTGAAGGGTACGATGAATTTTGGATTGTGGTACCCAAAATGTGATGATTTCACTCTCAAAGCATACACAGATGCTGATTGGGCAGGTGACAAGGATGATAGCAAAAGCACCAGTGGAGGAGCCTTTTTCCCTGGCAACAACCTTGTATCCTGGTTGAGCAAAAAACAGGCTTCAATATCTCTATCTACCACAGAGGCAGAGTACATTGCAGCAGTAGCATGTTGTACACAAGTATTTTGGATGAAACAAACCTTGCAAGATGTTAAGATTGAGTATGATCATCCTATCTCTATCTATTGTGATAATACAAGTGCAATCAGTATGTTAAAGAATCCAGTGATGCACTCCAGGACAAAACACATCCCTATCAAAATTCATTTCTTAAGAGACTAGGTTCTTGAGCAGCAAGTAAAGTTGGAATATGTTCCAACAAAGGAACAGTTAGTAGATATCTTTACAAAGCCTCTTCCAAAAGAGACTTTTGAGTACCTAAGGGATAAATTGGGAGTAATATCACTCTCATCCTCTTAGTAAGCGCTTCGTATGAAGAATACATTAAAAAGGGGCAGGTTACAAACGAAAAAAATTCCCTTGCCATTGATGTCAAAGGGGGAGAAATTCGAGATAGGGGGAGTGTTGGTTTGAGGGGGAGCAATCTAGATTGTAAGGTTGCCATCAATGACAAAGGGGGAGATTGATACAAGTATTGTCATTGATGTCAAATTAATTGAAAGCAGAAAGCATCTAAAATGACATCACAGAAAGAATGAAAGTATCTAAAGTATATTCTAGAGTCGGGTGTTGGTTTGGAAGTTTCCTGGCAAATCAACACGATGAAGCAGAAGATTACAGTCAGCATGGTTTGTATCTATATCATTATCTGAAGGCAAAAATAGAAATCAAATGAAAACTATTAATGGAAAGACTTTATAAATAATCCGATATATTTATTACCTGATATATAATATGGAAAGACTTTATAATTATGGGCAAATATATTAATATAGCGGCAAGTTTATTAAAGCGAAAAAATGTTTTGATGGCGGATATATTAACCAAGTATTTTTTACGGCACCTCATGAGTGTTAATATATTGAACAATATTATCGGCGGCACACTTAAATTAATTAAAGCAGAGATAGATATGGAGCGGCAAAAAATATTAAACTTTGTGTTTTGCGGAACTTACTTAATACCGGCTGGGAGAAAATAATATCGTAAATAAATTGCATACCTTATTTTTACGATACATATTATCGGGCTTCATTAAGTTCGGTGGTTTGTTTATTATGAAAAGTATTGTCTAAGGTATATTGGCATAAGAGTTTATTAATATAAACAAAAGTGTTTGGCAAACAAATACTCCCGTAAAAAGTTTATTAATAGAATTTAACAAAAAGAAGTTATTGAAATAGAATTTAACAAAAAGAAGTTATTGAAATAGAATTTAACAAAAAGAAGTTATTGAAATATTGAAGGATATGACTTTTCAAACTAAAAGTCATGTTGGTTTGCAACCGGTGGAACTTGTAAAGTTATTTCAATTTTAATTAAAGAACAAGTTATGAACTATGAATGCTATATATGGATATGAGGAATTATGTCAATGTCTAATAATTCTGATTTTTATTTACAGGTTTGAAGGAGAGAGATCATTTTATATTTTCTATGTCTTCTCCAAATGAATTCAATTGGCATATATATCAATTAGGCAACCGGTCAATTGGTGTATTGACCGGTCATGCCTTTTAGGCATGACCGATCAATGCACCCATTGATCGGTGCCTTTACAATTATACCATTAACACAATGCTGATTATCGGTTCAAAAACACCCGATAGTATATTGTAATATCATAATATAATGACTGATCAATTTAATGAATCGGTTCATATAAATACCGATGATTCAAAGTGCACGATGAATATAATCCAACCGGTGCATTTGTTAACCAATGTTAATGCCAAATGAAGCGATGTATTCATTAAACCCGATAACAAATATGCTCGATATAATTAAGCCCGATAACAGATGTGAATCGGTGCCAATGTTTGTGCATCCGATAGCAAGTATGTATCGGCAAATTTAACCCGATAACTTATAGCATTTAATATGCTATTGGGGTAATACCCCGATAGCATATTAATGCCAATTAACAATTGACATTAATATGCTATCAGGTTGTTAGCCCGATAGCATAATGATAAGCAATGTTTGTACAATCCGATAATCATATGCAATATAAATCAGACATGAAGCATGTAGATAAATAACAGAACAAGGAAGGTTAGGAAGATCTTATCTTGCATAAGCTACCATGCATTAACACTCCCTCCTAGCTTTGGAAGATAGATAAGGCAACCTGCATCACATTTCCTTTTCATAACTAAGATAATGTCAGTCAGCAAAAATAATTTATACATGAGAAGTACCATCAAGACATATGATACAAAATAGAAGAACATCACTTGAGCATGTGACATAAAGTATTATTTTAACATGTGATAAAAGTAAGAGAATCATCACCTGATCATGTGAGAAATCACCAAAACATGTGATCTGTAAGATTCATCAAGATATCACCTAACACATGATATCAGTATTGCCTAACATGCAATACTTAAGGATAAGTCTATGAGAAAGGTTAGTTTCTCATCATATCCAAGTTGTGATAAGTGCAATAACATTTATAAATGTTTATCACAACATAGTCATGGCACATCCATGACTTATCAGAGATCCAACATGATCAATGGTTGAGATATCACCTACACATGATATCAGTATTGCCTAACACACAATACAAGGATAACCATATGAGAAGTGCTTAAGTTCTCATCATATCCAAGTTGTGATAATGCAATAACATTTGTACAAATGTTGTATCACAACATAGTCATGGCACATCCATGACTTACCAGTGATCCAACATGATTACTGGTTTGACTATCATAAGATCGTCACCTTATGATGTCTACATACAAGTGTTCAGTATCTGAGAGATCGTCACCTCTTAGATATGAACACAGGTGGCAAGAAGCCAAGAGATAGTCCAAACATGACAAAGAAGTTTACACCTTAAACATCTTAAATATATTTAAGTATAGATTACAAAGCAGATTACCTTTCTATCATACCTAAACCCTTTCTGAAGTGATCAACCTTCACTCTGGAAAGAGGTTTGGTCAGAATATCTACAGTCTGATCTCTTGTACACACATATTCTAACTTTATCACATTCCTGTCAACCATATCTCGTACATAGTGATATGGAATCTCAATATGTTTGGACCTGTCATGAAATACTGGATTTACAGAGAGTTTTATACAGCTTTGATTATCACACCGAATGACTGTAGGTTTCATAGGTTCTCCAAATAATCCCACAAGCAATTTCCTTAGCCATACTGCTTCTTGGGCAGCCATTGAAGCTGCAATATATTCAGCCTCTGTGGAACTCTGAGCTACTGAAGATTGTTTTCTGCTGATCCAGGATATCATGGCTGACCCTAAACTGAAGCAGCACCCTGAAGTGCTCTTTCTGTCAGTCACACTGCCAGCCCAATCTGAATCTGTAAATCCATGTAGATCTATGTCAACCTTTTCATATTTAAGACCAAATTTTAGGGTACCTTGTAGATATCTCATTATATGTTTTACTGCAACCAGGTGTATCTCCTTAGGTTCACACATGAACTGACTTAAGGCATTAACAGCATAGCAGATATCTGGCCTTGTATTTACCAGATACATCAGGGACCCAATCATCTGCCTGTATTGAGTGGGGTCAGTAGGTCTTGATTCTGCTGCTGCTTCTTTAAGTTTATGGAAGTTGGTTTCCATAGGAGAGGTCATGGGTCTGCAGTTTAGCATTCCAAATGTTGTCAATATGTCCAAGGTGTACTTCCCTTGGTTCAGTACAATATTATCAGAATTCTGCCATACTTCCAATCCTAGGAAGTAATGAAGAAGCCCCAAGTCTTTCATATCAAATTCTGTGGATAGATCTTTCTTGCATTGATCTATTAGGTGATCATCTCCTGTAATTAATAAGTCATCAACATATAAAATTAATATTAACATATCACCTTTATTTCTTTTGAGGTAGAGATTAGGATCTGCATCATTCTTAGAGAAACCCAACTTTGAGAGATAGGTGTCAATTCTTTCATACCAAACTCTGGGAGCTTGTTTGAGCCCATAAAGAGCTTTCTTGAGTCTACACACATGAGACTTTGCATCATGAATTTCAAACCCTTCAGGTTGCTCTAAGTAGACTTCTTCCACGATCTCGCCATTTAGGAATGCTGTCTTAACATCCATCTGATGTACCTTCCACCCCTTTGCTGCTATAATGGCTAGGACAGGTCTTACTGATGTGTACCTGGCAACAGGTGCAAATGTTTCTTCGTAATCTATTTCTTCCTTCTGTGAGAACCCTCTAGCTACAAATCTGGCCTTGTGTTTTTCAATACTGCCATTTGCAGCATGCTTGATTTTAAACAACCATTTAGAAGACACGACAGACTTCTTGGTTGGCCTAGGAACAATCTCCCAAACATCATTCTTCATAATGGACTGATATTCTTCAGTCATGGCATCTATCCATACTTGATGTTTGAGCGCATCTGAAACATTGTTAGGTTCAGCTTTAGAGAGATCATTCATAAGTGCAACATACTTGATGAATTTATTAGGCCTCTTGCTTTCCCTGAAGGTTCCTGAAGGAGCAGCGAACTTCTGAGCTTTTGCTATAGTTTTGGTGGCCCATAGTGGTCTTTTCTTGCGATTATCTATAGGTGGGTCTTGTGCTTCACTTATAGTTTCCTCAAGATACTCCCTCTGAAGCTCAGGAGTAGGTTCTTCTTCTAGGTTAGGAGTAGGATTATGAATTTCAGGTTCTATTGTATTTTGGGTCCTTTTGAAGGCTAAATCTTCTTCGAAGATTACATCCCTACTGAGTTCAATATTTATCTGCCCTTGTACATAGATTCTGTAGGCTTTAGAAGTTTCACTGTATCCTACAAGTATTCCCCTTTTTCTAGAGGGTTCTAGTTTTATTCTTTTCTCTTTAGGTACATGAATATAGACCGGACACCCAAATATCCTAAGATGGCTGATATCTAGTTTTGTCTTGGTAAAGACTTCCTCAGGAGTTTTATCTTCAAGGTGTGAATGAGGACATCTATTTTGTATGTACACAACAATGTTAGTTGCTTCTGCCCAAAGGTTCAAGTTTAGATTTTGATCTAGTATCATGGCTTTGGCAGTTTCTACTATGGTCCTATTTTTCCTTTTAGCTACTGCATTTTGTTGTGGATTATAAGGTATTGTCAACTCCCTCTTAATCCCAGAATTTTTACAAAAGTTTTTAAATAGTCCTGATGTGTATTCCCCCCCATTGTCAGTTCTTAAGGTTTTAATTTTGTTTTCAGAGAGATTTTCTGTTAATGTTTTAAACTCTTTAAACCTACTTAGGATCTCTTCTGATTCTTTACATTTCAGAAAGTAGATCCACGTCTTCCTAGAGTAGTCATCAACAAAAATTACATAGTACAAAAATCCCCCTAGCGAGGGTACGGACATAGGTCCACATATATCAGAATGAATTAACTCCAAAACTTTGCTAGTTTTCCTAGTACTATTCTGAAATGCATTTTTGGTATTTTTACCTAAGGTACACTCTTTGCATGCCTCTGAATGATATTGCTTCAACTTAGGTAGACCTGTGACAAGGTTTCCCATGGTTGACAAAGCTCTATAATTCAGATGGCCTAATCTCCTGTGCCATACTTCATTTACATTAGTTGCTTCATGGATCAATGCTAGATTGGGCTCTGTACATAGCTCATACAGATAGCCTTGTCTTCGACCAATGACCTTAGCGTCTTTGATGGAGGATCTGTTTGGCCAAGCCAACACCTTGTTTTCTATGAAGGTCACTCTGTATCCTTGATCTTCTAGTGCTGATATGGAGATTAGATTTCTTTTGATGCCTGGAACATATAGTACTTCTTCAAGTCGTAGTGACATGCCTGTCTTCAGTTTGATGGTGCAGGTTCCAATTCCTCTGACTGGATGTGAAGAATCGTCTCCGATGGTTACTTCCTCATCATCTTTCTCTATCATGGAGTCTAGTATTTCTCTAAAGCCAGTGATGTGTCTGGATGAACCACTGTCAATCACCCATGAGTTAGATTTGTTTGAAGCATGGCTTGTAAGTGCTGAGTAGAGGACATAGTTCTCGGAGTCATTTTCTCTTCTAGATTTCCTCACTTTTGCAAATGTGGCTTGCTTCCCTTTCTTCGGACAGTTTGCAACATAGTGTCCGATTTTGTCACACCTATAACATTGAACATGTGATAGGTCTTTCTTAGAAGTGTTCTTGCCTTGTTTAGCTCTTCTTTTCCTGAATTGCTTCTTTTTGTACTTCTTATTGATGTTTGTATTTAGGACTTGCAAGTCTTCATCTATATTCTTCTGTTTTATTCCTACCCGTTGTGACGTTTTCACACATCGCCCCATTGCAAATGGGGACCCATGTTTTTTGCTTTTTAGGGTTTGTTCTTTAGGTTTTTTAGGGTTTTGTTAGCTAGCCTTTGCATTTTGAACGTCGCCCAGGGGATCAATAAGGTAGCAAGTCCGGCTTGAGTGATGTCCTGATCCTGAAATTTGGCTAAGTCTGGAATGTCCTGATCCTGAAATTTGGCTAAGTCTGGAATGTCTTGATCCTGAAATTTGACTAAGTCTGAAACTGAAAAAACCTCCAAAAACTAGATTTTGCAATATAACTCCTGGAGGTCTGAAACCACTCTCAAACATCCTGAAAGTATATATGGAATATAACTTAAAGTATAAGAAATGTCACTTATACTTAAATGTTATATTCCATAAAAATTATCCTGATAGAGAGTGCGAAAAGTCAAATTTCGCTCCTGTCCCTCTCCAAGGGACCAGAGCGAAAATACTTATTTGAGCTATTCCTGACCGTGTTTGGACGAATTGAGACATCAAAGGCATGGTGAAGGATGAAATGAGCATGATAGAGCATCCAGACTTGATCAAAAACAATGAAATGATGAAGTTTTTGCCTAGAGGGTCAAATTCGCTCCTGTCCCTCACTGAAGGACCAGAGCGAAATTCTTCGTAAGGTACGATCTGGGCAAAGATCAAGCAAGTTTTATGTTTGAAGGCAAGAAAGGAGATGAATTGAACCCATTGAAGACAAATTGAAGATTATCAAACGTCAACAAGGGACCCAAATGCCCAAGTTCGCTCCTGTCCCTCTCCAAGGGACCAGAGCGATTTTTGTCTTAGACAAATTTCTTGCCAAGTTACAATGAATTCCAAGGCATGGATGAATGAAAAGGGACATTACGAGACCGTTGAAGATAAATTTGGAAGCTGGCGAAGTGTGATGGAGACTACAAGTACAAATTCACTCCTGTCCCTCTCTAAGGGACCAGGGCGATATCTTAGTTATGTTGCCTTTTCCTCAAATTCAAACCACTCCAAGTCAAGGAGAGAGGTGGCAAGGACATTTCGAAGCATCTCAATCAAGCACAAAGTTACAAGGATCGCCAAAATGAAGGATTTGCACTTAAAAACCTAGGTTCGCTCCTGTCCCTCTCCAAGGGACCAGAGCGAAATCCTCATGAAGCTCTAAATTTTGAAAGTTTATCAAACATCAAGTATCCAAGGGGATCAAAGGGACTTCATTCTACGCGATGAAAGTGATGGCAAGTTGATGGAAGCAAGGACAAGCTCAAAAACTTGAAGTTCGCTCCTGTCCCTCAGGAAGGGACCAGAGCGATATTGATTATATTGGCCAAATCTCTCAAAAATCACGTTAAGTCAAGGTTTTGCGGGGTCATACAAGGTCTAAGATGTCTTTTGAAGATGATATACAAAGGTTTTTGACGTCAAAATGTTATCAATTGAGCCAAGGAGCCTATATCGCTCCTGTCCTTTGGACAAGGACCAAAGCGATTGTTATTAAAACACTTATGTTCCGTCAAAACCAAGACAAGGCAAAGATAGGCATGGTCAAGGATGTCCTTTGGAAGACAATGAACGAAGAACGAAGATCAAAAATTTGCAAATTTGGGCCAGGACACTAGGATCGCTCCTGTCCCTCTCCAAAGGACCAGGGCGATATTTGCCAAAGCACTCATTTTCCTTCGAAGATCATGACAAAACAAACTTGCAAAGGGTTCAAAGCGTTGTTTGAAAGGTAATAAAGGAGAAGTTGATATCAAGAACGGAGAATTTCAAGTAAAAATTGATGGATCGCTCCTGTCCCTTTCCAAGGGACCAGGGCGATATTTGCCAAAACGCTCGTTATCCTTTAAAGATCACGTTAATGTAAAGTTGCACAAGGTTTAAAACATCATTTGGAAGGCGATACAAAGGAGGTGAACGTTAAAATGTTATTAATTCGAGTTTGAAATGGAGAGAACATCAAGATCGCTCCTGTCCCTCAGTCAGGGACCAGGGCGATGAGGTACGTATCTTTCATCTTCAAAATTTGGCGTTCAAACAAGTTTTTGAATTTATTTTAAATGCTAAAACTCGATAAATTAAAAAATTCAATTAATTAGCATTTAAATATTGCGCTTGATATTTATTAATTATTTTTGCCTTTGTAAAAAAATCGAATTTGATAATTTAAATAATAAAGGCATTTAATAATTAATTATTAATTTAATAAAAAAATCAAATGAAGCGCTTGAGTTTATTTTATGAAGGTCGGCCCTTGTTATTTATTCAAAAATCATTTTAATTGCTTTATTTTTAAAAAAGTCGGCCTATATGATAGTGGGTGGTGTAAGCGCCTATAAAGGAGGTGTTTATTTCATTTTTAAATCATTATTCAAGCATCCTCTTTCATATGCGATTTGAAGACAAAGGAGTAGCGTGAATTGTGTGTTAGAGGAGCGAATTTCATTCCAAGCAAGGGAGTATGAACTTGAAGTTT
The DNA here is from genome assembly GCF_030272615.1 of Cryptomeria japonica. Classification (NCBI taxonomy): domain Eukaryota; kingdom Viridiplantae; phylum Streptophyta; class Pinopsida; order Cupressales; family Cupressaceae; genus Cryptomeria; species Cryptomeria japonica. The sequence goes on from NC_081414.1 coordinate 709,717,581, forward strand.
CAAGTTAGGCGAACTTGCCAAGGACATTGAAGAGCACATCAAAGATATCCCCAAGGGTGGCGAATTGACAAAGAGGACGTTCATTATCCTTCAAGATCACGTTGAAGCCATCAAATTTTGATTTTTGCCTAGGCGAATTCCTTTATCTTGGCATTTTAGAGTTAAGCTCTCAAGTAAGGTATGGCAAGATCTCTTGTTTTAATTTCGAATTTTGATCGTCATTGCCTTAAGCTTGAATTTTGAATTTTGAATTGTATTAGCTCAATCGTCATTTAGGAAATGATAATTCAAGGACTAATCATGAAGTTTCCTAAAATTAATTTAATCTATGCTATTCATTGCAAAATCATGTTTCTAATTTTGAAATGTTGTGTAGGCATCAAATGGAGATCTCATCAAGGAAAATCAAGCCGGATCAAGGACGGTCTTCGCCGGGACGATCAAGCAAGGACAGGAGTGACTTCTTTCAATCCAGCGTTCCAAGGCGAGGTACATCATCCTGCACATCAAGGACACAGGGAGTTAGAACAAGGGCTCGTTGAAGAAGTAAATAGTTCCAGATGAATTAATTGAAGCACCGGCTATCCATTGGTCGATTTTTCTAGAGGGGACATGTGTCCAAGCAATACAATTTTATCATTGGTCAAGCATTAAATGTTATGTAATGGTTGTAACAAACCCTAATTAGGGTTTTCATTGTAAAATCTTGGCCATTGATCTCAAATTGATCTAAGCCATCAAATTGTATTGTGGGCACTATATAAGCCCTGACATTTTCATTTTGTAGGGGCTAATTAGCAATAGCTAGAGAGTTAGAAGATAGAAAGTAGTTAGAAATTGATAGAATAGCAATTAGAGTAGAATAGGAGGACAAGGCAAGAAATTGTTGCCATTGATTGTAAACAAACTCCATTTTCATTGAAGTAATGGTGAAGTGTGTCGTTTCTTGCAATTTGCATGGTTTCTTGTTGAGTCTTCAATCTTAGATGGTAGATGATTAGATGAATGGAGGAAATGTGATTGATTGATGGTGGAATTCGTATATCCATACTACTAGCAGTTTGTTGATTGCAGACTTGCCTTGTGTGGTCAACTGGAATCGTTCAGCTTAAGCTCAATTTCAATTTGTTGCCTCTTCATTGATATGCATCAACTTGGATGGTATCTATGCCTGCGGTGATGATTTGAACATCATAAAGCTTCCCTTAGAAGATCGCACTAGCCTTGTGTAGATGTTCCATTGATGTCAAAACAAGACCTAGTTAGAGTTTTGTCAAAGATCAATCATTGCTCCTACATTCTTAGTATTAGGATTAGATCCTCTCTTCGCCCTTATCCTTTTTTCATTTTTCAAATCTAAGTTAGTCAGAGCCTGTGTTCCAGCAAAGCAGATCGGAAGTTCAATCATCAAATGTAAGTCCCCTTGTGATTCCAGCAAATCACATCATACCACGGCGAGCTTATCCACACGTAGAGACCCTACATCAAAGAACCTTGAAGTTTCTCCGATTGATCCTTTTCGCGATATCTTCAGCATTCGGAAACTTTATTCAAGAGAGGATAAGGTACCCTTGGGTATTTTATTTTGTGTATGATTGTGTACAAAATACACGTCAACACTACCTTGTTCAATCTGGATTCTTCTTGTAGAGAGTCATCTCTTAGTCTTTCAAACTTAGGATATTTGGACCTAGCACTGATGCCTTGGACGAATGTGTTCCATCCACTAGGCAATCCATCTAGAGCAATGAGTGTTAACTCTTTGCTTTGGATGTCGTATCCAAGGGAAGCTAGGTCATCTCTTAGGCTTGATATCCTCATGAAGTAGGAGTTAATTGTCTCCCCTTTGTTCATACTGATATGGTTGATCTCTCGTTTTAATGCCAGAGTACGACTTGCATTTGATATCTCAAATGTCCTTTCAAGTGCCTTGAACATTTTATAAGCCGTCTTCTGCTTTCTAATGGTGGGCATTATATTATTTCTTACCCCATCCACTATTATTTTAATAGCCTTATCATTTCCCTCGATCCATGTGGATTTCTCGGTTTCATCTTCTGGTTGTGCACTTTCAGTTTGGACATATGAATCAACTTTGTTTTCTCTTAAAATCATTTTGATTCTAAACTTCCAAGCTGAAAAATCTTCGCTACCTCCGAGTCTATCTTCGAATCTGATAGCGTTGGCCATTATGGAAATGTGATGTAGTTTGTAACTTAGTCCTTGAATTTTATCAAAATTGAATAGCCTTAGGTTTGATTACCTTGGCTCTGATACCATGTAAAGTTATTTCAATTTTAATTAAAGAACAAGTTATGAACTATGAATGCTATATATGGATATGAGGAATAATGTCAATGTCTAATAATTCTGATTTTTATCTGCAGGTCTGAAGGAGAGAGATCATTTTATATTTTCTATGTCTTCTCCAAATGAATTCAATTGGCATATATATCAATTAGGCAACTGGTCAATTGGTGTATTGACCGGTCATGCCTTTTAGGCATGACCGATCAATGCACCCATTGATCGGTGCCTTCACAATTATACCATTAACACAATGCTGATTATCGGTTCAAAAGCTCCCGATAGTATATTGTAATATCATAATATAATGACTGATCAATTTAATGAATCGGTTCATATAAACACCGATGATTCAAAGTGCACGATGAATATAATCCAACTGGTGCATTTGTTAACCAATGTTAATGCCAAATGAAGCGGTGTATTCATTAAACCCGATAACAAATATGCTCGATATAATTAAGCCCGATAACAGATGTGAATCGGTGCCAATGTTTATGCATCCGATAGCAAGTATGTATCGGCGAATTTAACCCGATAACTTATAGCATTTAATATGCTATTGGGTTAATACCCCGATAGCATATTAATGCCAATTAACAATTGACATTAATATGCTATCGGGTTGTTAGCCCGATAGCATAATGATAAGCAATGTTTGTACAATCCGATAATCATATGCAATATAAATCAGACATGAAGCATGTAGATAAATAACAGAACAAGGAAGGTTAGGAAGATCTTATCTTGCATAAGCTACCATGCATTAACAGAACTAGCACATATATAGATGAATTTTTAAAAATGCTTTGAGAAGGAGGTAGATATGTTGGATATATATACTGTGTATAAAACTGTGGATTTTTAAAAGTATACCTCATGCAGGTGAAGTAAGAGGTGTGCAAAGAGAAACATGAACAATCAGTCCAAAAAGAGCATAAGTTTAGAATATAATAGCAGATATATAAACTTAGCACATGCAGATTTGAAATGAAGAGTAAGGCAGATTTATGATCAGCTTACAGCAGATTTAAGAAAGGAATTGTGACATATTTGTATGAAGATGTGTATGCAGATTTAAAGAGTGTTACCATTGTCCATCATCCATTGTTACAGCAACATGTTCAAGGTTGAAAATTAGATTTGTGAAGGGTGAGTTGGTGCTCACAAAACATAGTTCGGGGGTTGGTGCTTCCAGTGGGTTAAAAGAACATAAATATATAGCATTCATTTTCAGTGGTTTTCTCCCTCATTGGGTTTCAGCTTAAATCTTTGTGTTATTGTGTTCATATGCAAAATTATTTTTAGTGTTGATTCTATCATATAAAATATTGAATTGAAAAGTTTCATTATACTGATTCACTCCCCCCCCCCCCCCTCCTCCGAGTATAATTGTGTGCTCTTCACAGTGTATGTTCAAAATAGATGTCCTCATCGGATATTGTTGAATATGACTCCAGAAGAAGCCTTTTGTAGGGATTAAGCCTGATGTTAGTCACTTGAGGATCTTTAGTTGTCCAGTGTATGTCCATGTACCCAAAGACAAAAGAACCAAGTTGGAACCTTTTGGCAAAGAGATGAATATTTATGGGCTACAGTGAAACCTCTAAAGCCTACCGGATTTACATTCCCGATTAGAAATAGATAGAAGTGAGAAGAGATGATACATTTGAGGAAGATGTTGCATTCAAAAAATCTAAAGGTTCATGCATGGAAATAGATGATGAAGTTCAAGAGACTTCTCAAGACATGGACATTGATCATACTCCTAAGATTCAGAGGGAGTCTATAGAACTTGAAGTAAATAATGATCCAGTGGAGCCTTTGGATCCTATTGATGGGCCTAGAGATATTATTGTGAATCGAAAGAGACCTCTTTGGGCAAGGAACACTATGCAGGAGGCAGAAAAGTTTGCAGCTCCTAGAGGCACATTCAGAGAAAGTAGAAGACCTCAAAGATTCTCTAACTATGTTGCATTGATGTGTAATCTTTTTGAGACTGAACCTTCTAGTGTTGAGGAAGCCTCAAATCAGCAAGTATGGAAAGATGCTATGGATGAAGAATATCAATCCATTATTAAGAATGATGTGTGTGATATTGTACCTAGACTTGAAGGAAAGTCAGCTGTATCTTCCAAGTGGCTATTCAAGATTAAGCATGCAGTTGATGGAAGCATTGAGAAGTACAAGGCTAGATTTGTGGCACGTGGTTTCTCTCAGAAAGAAGGAATAGACTATGAAGAAACATTTGCTCCAGTTGCTCGCTACACTTCCATCAGTTACATCATTGCCATTGCAACAACTAAGGGATGGAAGCTAGATCAGATGGATGTGAAGACAACTTTTCTCAATGGTGTAATTGAAGAAGAGGTCTACATTGAGCAATGTGAAGGTTTCATAATTCATCGGAAAGAGTCTCATGTAGACAAATTGAAGAAAGCATTATATGGTCTTAAGCAGGCTCCTCGTGCATGGTATGAAAGGATTGACAAATACTTGGTGAGTTTCGGTTTCTGCAAGAATGATGTTGATCTGAATTTTTACTTCAAGATAGTTGATGGTGAAGTTTTAATCTTGGTTCTATATATTGATGACTTATTTCTTAGTGGGGAAGAACATCTCATCTTTAGATGCAAGAAGGAGTTGACTTTAGAATTTGAGATGGACCTAGGACTCATGCATTTCTTTTTAGGTTTAGAAGTGTGGCAGAGGCCTAATGAGATTATCCTGAGTCAAGGAAAATACACCATTGACATCTTGAAGAGATTTGGGATGTTAGATTGCAAGTCTATGTCTACACCAATGGAAACTAACTTGAAGAAGTTGAGTGAATCTGCAGCTAGTTCAGTTCTTGTGGATCCTATTATGTACAAACAGTTGATTGGATCCTTGATGTATCTAGTTAACACTAGACCGGATATTTGCTATGCAATGAGTGCACTTAGTTAGTTCATGTGTGAACCAAGGCAGATACATCTAGTTGCATCCAAACATATCTTGAGATACTTGCGTGGCACAATTGGATATGGCTTGAAATATTCTTTCAATGTGGACCTGAATCTGCAAGGCTATTCTGATTTTGATTGGGTAGGGAGTGTTACTGATCGGAAGAGCACCTCTGGTTGTTGCTTCAGTTTGGGATTTGTTATGATTTCTTGGTGTAGTAGGAAGTAGTCTTTAGTGGCACTAAACACCACAGAGGCATAATACATTGCAGCATGTGTGGCAACTCGTGAAGCAGTGTGGCTTCGAAAGCTCCTTGCAAGATCGTTTGGACAATCATTGGAGCCTACAGTGATTCATTGTGATAACCAAAGCTGTGTAAAACTTTTTGTCAATCTTGTGTTTTATAATAGAACAAAGCATGTGGAGATCAAATATCACTATATTAGAGATATGGTGCAAAGGAATGCTATTTAGTTAAGGTACATTATCATTGATGATCAGACGAACGACATTCTCACCAAGCCTTTTGCCAGAGTGAAGTTTGTGCATTTTTGAGACAAGCTTGGAGTTATGGAGAACGAAGCTCTAGCTGAGAGGGAGTCTCAGCATCAGTGATTTCTTGAGATGTACTATAATGCATCCTTCTTTGTGAGAGAAGTTTGAGATGCAAGCCCTTGTTAATGCATTCTTCTCTGTGAGAGACTTTTGAGATGAAAGCCCTTGTTCCACCCTCTGGGAGTAGCCATGGTGGATGTCATGTTGAGAGATTCCATGACTTAACACTTGTGTTTATTTACCCTTTAGGAGTAGCCATGGTGAATGTGATGATGAGATGACGACATCACATAGAGTGATTTCGTGATGAGCACTTGTGTTCATTTACATTTCCATTCATGGGAGTAGCCATGATGGACCCACCCTCTGGGAGTAGCCATGGTGGATAGCACTACAAAGATCACGAAGGAATCCTCCCTAGCTAAGAGGGAGTGTTAATGTTATTATAGCTATGGTCAGATTCCTTTAGGCTGACATAGCTAACATAAATTTCTAATTGGCATATTGGCCTTAGACATTTATAGGTTCGATTTATTTACATTTATGTTAAACATAATTAAGGATTTAACATATGCTGATTAGCATATCCGTCTTGCTTTAATCATAATCGGTTATCTTATGAGGCCGACTTGGAAGTCTGCCACCCCCTTGCCTTGAGACGTGTTGCTTGGGAGAGTACCGACCCTTGGTGAAGGGGCACTTGCGGTGTATTTAAAGGAGATTGAATCTCCATTCATTGGCATCGATTCATAACACACAATAAGCAGATCAAACACACTTCAGCAGAGCAAATTCATCCTTCAGCCTAGCGAAGCCATCCTACAGCAGATCAGATCATTTCATCAGCAGATTGCACATCATATGCAAGTCAGATTGAAGAGTTTTAGATCATTCCTTGACAGTTTGAACTTTGGATACCTGAGAGCAGTTCGGACTGCATATTCAGCTGTATAGGGTGAATTGATCTATTCATATAGCTTCTAGGAGAGAAGCAATTTGTAAAGACATATCTGTATTTGATAAATATATTCAGAGACTTTTGTTGCTGGGTTTTTCGCCTTCAAGTTGGAAGGTTTTCCCAGGGTATCTTGGTGTGTTCTTTGTTCACTGTGTTGATTTTTCTAATTGCCATTAATCTGATCATTAAATTTAACATCCTCTAGCCAAATCATTAAGAATATCCCTTGTGCTTGGTTCTGTATGATCTCTGTGTTCTCTGTTACCCATGCTTACTTCACCATATTCAACACCTGCTAAGGGATCAATATTACTTGTACCACTACTTGTGGAAAAATCCTAGTGTAATCCAAGGATGATTGAAATAGTATCTCCCTTTGGAACTTGAGTGGTCTGCCACTGAGTTTTCTTTTGTTCCCTATTGAAATACATCTGTTCTCTTTCACTCATAGGAATCAAAGGCTGGTATGAAAATTCAGCTCTAATATTATTGTCATATGCACCCTACTTTTTCTTATTTGTTTTATTTTTGTTTGTTTTTTTATAAATGCCGGATGTGAGGTTTTTGGAAGATAATACAATGATGCAACAGTAGATATTTTTTGCAATATTGTTGAGGTTAAATAAACAACAAAATACTCAATATTTGAAATACCCATAAGCTGGAAATTTCTTTCATATTTATTACAAAGCTTGAACAGCAAAAAGACAATGAAACTAACAATACCCAGAAGGCTAAATACTTTGAAAATGATAATTACCAACATACCAAAAGCTGCAATGCATTACAGGTTTGAAACAAACTTTGAACCCACAAACTAGGGTTTTAAGAATGGCTCTAAATCTCTTCAAAACTGTAGTTCTGCTCACAACGAATATTTTGCTTGCCTTTGTTATCCCTAGACACTGCCAACCTTGCCAAAAATCAGACCAAACCCTAGGAGTTTGGCTCCTAGATGTTAAAGGTATAGCCTCATTTGGATTGAAGCAAGCAATATATACATAAGCGGTGAATATAAGTGGTGTTAACTAATGGACATAAGCGGTGAACATTGAACGGAGGGTCAGGACCCCATAAGCGGTGAACATAAGTGGTGTTAACTAATGAACATAAGTGGTGAATATTGAATGGAGGGTCATGACTCTACGTGGCATAAGCCACGTAGAAGTCATGCCCCTACGTGGACATGACTCTTCATCCCTTTATTTATGCAAAGGCATCGACACTTGCTGTGAACTGAAACCAATAACAGTGGCAATTTCACGAACCAACAAGCTGGCGATGTTATCATAGAAGGTAAATAAATAGAGTTATATATATATATATATATATATATATATATATATCGGAGGAAAACATATTCATTGCAGTGATCTCATTAAAGTCTATGCTTACTACATATTATCAGACTATTGTCTTCTCTATCTCTTATCTAAATTCCTTAACATGGTATCAGAGCCAAGTTGGTAGAGAAATAATAAAAATAGTGACACCTTTTTTCTAAAAATTCAGACTTGCATTCAGAATCAAAGGAAAAACAATCATGGTGAACAATGTTAGAGTGGAGGATAGACTCGAAGGCGCATCCAACTTTGTCTCATGGAGAGTTCAAATAACAGCAATTCTTCAAGAACTCGAACTAGATGCATACATAGAAGAAGATACTAAGATGCCCGAAGACGAGCTAGAGAAAACAACTTGGAAAAGATACAACAAGAAGTCTAAGAAAATTATGATTGATGTTGTTAAAGATCACATTCTCCCAACCATCTCAAAACTAACTACAACTTATGATATGTTCAAGACCATTCAAAACTCATATGAAATAAATAATGCAAGCAGATTGCTCACTTTAAAACAGCAATTAATGCATATCTACATGAACAAAGGAGAAACAATCACATCTTATTTCATGAGGATTTCAGAGTTGAAAGACCAATTGTCAACTATTGGAAATAATGTAGATGATATGGAGCTATCTCTAATAGCACTTACGAGATTACCATCCAATTGGGAATCCTTTATTCAAGGCATTAGTGCTCGTTCGACACTACCAAAATTCGATCAAATCAAGAATGATTGCACTCAAGAAGAATCTCGACTAATCACAAGAGGATTGGGTCCAAACAAAGAGGGAGAGATTCAAGCACTACATGCTAACACAAGCAACAAAGGGAAGAAAAGGAAGTTCAAACGGAAGAGAGGAAATAATCACAAAAGAAGAGACTTCTCCAAGATTCAACGCTACAAGTGTGATAAATTTGGACACACTCACAGGTTCTGCCCAGAAAGAAAGAAAGCTCAAGCAACCATAGTTGAAGTCAAGGAAGTAGAGAATCCTCTATTTTTCTTAGCCTTATCAAGCTAACTAAACTCAAACAAACATATGTGGATAATCGACAGTGGAGCATCACGACACATAACCGGATTTAGAGATCAATTCAAAACCTTTGAAGGCCACTCAACTGAAGAAGTTACAATAGGAGACAATTCTACCTATCCAGTGAAAGGAATTGGGACTTGCTCAATTCAATTAAGAACAAGAGTTACATTACAATTGAAAGATGTTCTTTTTGTACCGGGTATCAAAAGGAACTTAGTCTCTATTTTAGGACTAGCTGATCAAGGATATCGTGTCACCTTCCATGAAGATAAAGTTCTACTCTGGCCTAAAAATTCTAACATAAAGAATGCTATTCCTATAGGATCTAGAGATGGTAGTTTATACAAATTATGTAATACTAAAAAACAAGCACTAAATCATGGAGTATCAAACTCTAATGAAATTTGGCATAGAAGATTAGGACATCTTCGATTGAGTGCCCTACCTTCTATAGGAAAAATTACCACAGGATTACCCAATCTAAAATCTGATCATGTTGGAACTTGTAAAGGATGTGCTCTAGGGAAGAACTCAAAAGGGTCCTTTCCCTCAAGTGAACACAAATCAAAAGTTGTACTAGAACTTGTCCACACCAATTTGTGTGGTCCAATGCCATTACCATCACTAGGGGGATTCTTGTATTATGTGACATTTGTTGATGATTACTCTAGGAAAACTTGGATCTAATTCATAAAACTCAAAGAATCAAATGAAGTGTGATTGAAATTCAAAGAATTTAAAGCCTTAGTGGAAAACCAAACTAGGAAGAAAATAAAGACTCTAAGATCAGATAATGGGGGTGAATATATCTCTGAAAATTTAAAGAATTCTGCATTTTTGTTGGGATTAAGAGGGAGTGTACTGTACCTTATAATCCTCAACAGAATGGAGTCGCAAAAAGAAAAAATAGAACCATCATCGAAGCCACTAAAGCCATGATGCATGATCAAAACCTACATATCTCATTTTGGGTTGAAGCCTCAAATACAGCTGTGTACATTCTAAACAGATGCCCTCATTCAATCCTAGAGAATATAACACCTGAAGAAGCCTTTACAGGAAATAAACCAGATTTAAGCCATCTAAGAATCTTTGGTTGCCATGTGTATATTCAGGCATATTTGTTGGCTACAGTGAAACCACTAAAGGATACAAAGTCTATATTCCAGGACGAAGATCTATTGAAATCAGTAGAGATGTCAAATTTGAAGATGCTGCTGCTTGTAAACTCTCTCTAAGTGCAAAAGATGATCTAACCACAGAATCAGATGAAAATCTTACAATTGAGAATCAGAGGGAGAATAGAATAGAAAATCATGAACTTCAATCACCTAATTTCGAGAATGCTGAAAATCCTAACAACAAGAAAAGACCACTATGGGCAAGAAAGATGATTGAAGAAAATAATGTGGAACCTTATGAAATCTTCAAAGAGAATAAGAAAACAAGAAGTCAATCATGCTATGTTGCACTCATGACCGAACTTACAAAATCTGAACCATCAAATGTTGAAGAGGCCTTAACATGTCAAGCTTGGAAAGATGCAATGATTGAGGAGTACCAATCTATCTTAAAAATGATGTCTGGGACATTGTACCTAGACCAAAAGACAAATCAGTTGTCTCATCAAAGTGGTTATTCAAAATCAAATATGCACCAGATGGTAGTATTGAAAAACACAAAGCTAGATTCGTTGCCAGGGGGTTCTCTCAAAAGGCTGGAATTGATTACGAAGAGACATTTGCTCCAGTTGCCCGATATACTCCTGTAAGAACCATCATTGCCATTGCAGCTTCCAAAGGGTGGAAGATACACCAAATGGACTTAAAGACCGCATTTTTGAATGGTGTTATTGAGGAAGAAGTAGATATAGAACAACTTGAAGGCTTTGCTACACATGATAGAAATCTCTATGTGTGTAGATTAAAAAAAGCTCTCTACGGCCTTAAGCAATCTCCTAGGGCATGGTATGGAAGGATAGATAGTTATCTCTCCAAACTAGGATATTCCAAAAATGAAGCAGATTCTAACATATACATCAAAATATCGGATGGTAACATGTTAATACTTGTTCTCTATGTTGATGACTTGTTGATAATAGGAGAAGATCACCTCAATGCAAAATGCAAACAAGATCTTGTGGCTGAATTCGATATGAAGGATCTAGGTCTACTGCACTATTTTCTGGGCCTGGAAGTATGGCAAAAAAGAGAATTATATTTTCCTAAATCAAGGAAAATACACCATTGATATCCTGACCAGATTTTGTATGATAGATTGTAAACCTCTATCCATTCCAATGGAAACAAATCTTCATAAGCTCAAAAGTGAAGCAAAAGATTCAGAACCTACTATAGACAAATTATTGGATCTCTTATGTACTTGGTAAACACTCGCCCTGATATTTGTTACACTACCAGTGTGTTAAGTCATTTCATGTGCGAACCTAAGAAGATTCACCTAATGGCTGCTAAGCATATTTTGAGATACTTGCGTGGCACTATTGGACTTGGCCCGAAGTATAAAAATGTTGAGATACAACTCCAAGGGTATTTTGATTCCGACTGGGCAGGAAGTTCCATTGATCGTAAAAGTACACCGGGGTGTTGTTTTAGTCTTGGATCAGCTATGATATCCTGGTTTAGCAGAAAACAATCAGCAGTTGCTCAGAGTTCCACTGAAGCCGAATATATGGCTGCCTCCATGGGAGCACGTGAGGCAGTATATTTAAGGAAATTGCTGGTTGGACTATTTGGGAAGCCCCTAAACCCCACTGTGATAATCAAAGCTGCATTAAACTTTCTGTAAATCTAGTTTTTCATAATCGATCCAAGCATATAGAAATCCCATACCATTACATAAGAGATATGGTAGATAGAGATGTTATCTTATTGACCTACATCAGCACTGAAGAGCAAAGTGCCAACATATTCACCAAACCTCTTGCAAAGTTGAAAGTGGAGTACTTTAGAGGTAAACTTGGTATGACTAAATTATAATGGAAATTTCTGATATTAATCTTAATCATATGTAATTTGATATATTCATGAAGCAATATTGCATGTATGTGTTATGTCATGAAAGGTGACGATAAGGTGATGACTTTCACAATAGCCTGATCTGTTATCAAGATTGACTACATTAAGTTGCTATTTCGGAATGTGCCGGAAATCTTGATACTAAATTTGCTATGATGAGTTATTGAATTGTTATCATTAAATGGTTGTTCCGAAATATGTTGGAAATTATGATAACAATCATATCATGATTGACTACATTAATTTGCTGTCCCGGAATGTGCTGGATATCATGATACTAAAATTATTTCACCTGTGATAATGACAATGTTACAATTGTCACTAGAATCAAGGTTGTAATCTGATAAGACTTCAAGTAGTTGTTGTCCCTGAGTGTTGGATATCAGATAATCCATATCTTAGATATCTCTTTGAGATATGAAGTATTTCACTAGTAAGTGTTACTGAGTGAATGATCATGTCAAATGAATGTGTATATCTAGAATGTTGTTCCTTAAAACTTAATTATGAAATTCAATCCTCTTTTGCTAAGAGAGAGTGTTAAAGATATAGCTTCATTCGGATTGAAGCAAGCAATACATACATAAGCGGTGAACATAAGTGGTGTTAACTAATGAACATAAGCGGTGAACATTGAACGGAGGGTCATGTCCCCGTAGGCTCATGACTCTACGTGGCATAAGCCACGTTTATGCCACGTAGAAGTTATGCCCCTACGTGGACATGACTCTTCATCCCTTTATTAATGCAAAGGCATCGACACTTGCTGTGAATTGAAACCAATAACCGTGGCAATTTCACGAACCAGCAAGCTGTCGATGTTATCATAGAAGGTTAATAAATAGGTATATATATACATCGGAGGAAAACACATTCATTGCAGTGATCTCATTAAAGTCTATCCTTACAACATATTATCAGACTATTATCTTCTCTATCTTTGATCTAAATTCCTTAACACTAGACCTCCAAGGTCCCTCCTCTAGTTGTATGATCAGCCAAGGAATGGTACGGCCAGCAAAAATGAAGGAATAGCTGCAACAAATGTCTTCAAATCTGCTTCTTTGTGCTTAAGAAACTATCTATAAATCCTTTTCTCGAAACAACCCTAAATCCTTTTCTCGAAACAACCCAGAGATACAAGCTAAAAATCTTTGTAATAAAGCTCCTACATAGTCTCTGAATTGGCTGCAAATCCACTAGGAAAAATCTCTCACTTTCAAAATGGATGTTCTCTATGAAGCCTTTCATCCTCACAAAGCCCTTGGAAAAACACTGTTCAACCTGCAATATTTCTTCATAAAATTCTCAAGCATAAATTGCAAATGAGCTCCCAAAAGCTCTTATATTTCCCTTCTGCAATTGCAATGGCCCTCTTGGGAAAATAAAAACACTATTAAATTTTAAATCCTTAAAATATCTCCCACATTAGACATTTTTTTAAAATAAAACATTAATGCACTTTTAATACTCCTGATGTCCCCTTGGTGTCCATTTAAGTTACTCTTACATATTTTATAATATTAAATTTAATTTTTAATTTAACTTCATAGCTTTAACATTATTAAATAAATAATATCCTCTGATTGAAAAAATATCACCAAGTCAATATTAAATCCATCACGGACCATCCCAAGATGAAATCGTTGCCAACTAACCAAGTTGGTGCACAAGCCAACTCTTACTAAATAGTAAAAATAGACGAAGTGCTCGAAAATGCTCCAGAAAGTGTCAATTGGAATCTCTTGACGTAGTGAACTCACTACAACAACCAAAAATGCCAAAGAGGCTAAACAACACGGTCTACAAGATCTGTGGAGTCCCCTAACCAAACCAGATTAGCCTACAAGAACCCAAGGAATAGGCTAACTGTCTCAATGGTCAACCATTTAAGAAGGGGACATTACACTTGCAATACGTTAGGCCTTTGATCAATCTCAGCCAACGGATTTGACTGTTCACACAACCATATTTCTGAATTGTCTTTGTTAGCATAATTTCAAAATCAGCTACCTCTCTATCATTTCCTTTGCCAAATTCTTGTGTTGAAGTTAGGACAGCTCTATGCTCAATCAATGAGTCATCAAATATATTCATACCTTCATTAGATGCTGATTAAGCAAACTCCAAATCAGCATACCCTTCTATCTCAACATTGTCATGAGGACTTGTTGTGACCTAATCACACATCACCCCATTCCAAATGGGGACCCTCTGCATTTTTGGTCCTCTTCGTCTGTTGGTTGTGGTCTTTTGGGTTTTTTAGCAGCAGTCTGTTCAATCTCCCTAGGTGTGCAAGTGTTTTGGTAAATTCTGATCAAGTATGCAAGTGTTTTGAGCAAATTTGGCTAAGTCTAAACCCTGTTTTGTCTATTTTAGGGTTTTTGCTCTTCAGACAGATTTAAGGTCAGTAGCTTAGGGTTTTGGAAAATATGAACAAGCAGTGAAGTCAGGACCCTTCAAGGAAGCTACCAATGAAATTCGAGTGAATTATGAGGACTTACTAGTTTTAGTAAGTTACACTGCTTCTCGGATTGGCCTAATTTTACATTTAAACAAACCTACTATTTTTAGCAGTGTCTATTTTTAGTGTCACCCTGTCCTGGTTTGCCTTAATTTGATGTTTGGAAGTGCTTACTATTTTTAGTAAGTTTATTTTTGGCAGGTCTATTGTGATGTCCCCATCTAAACAATCAAAACATGATGATGCCTCTCTAAAATAGAATTTAATAATAAATAATAATACAATTAAAATCTAAATATATATATAACCAAATATATAAATAGAATGAACTAAATAAAATATTATTAATAATAATAAACAGGATTTAATATAAATTATATATTTATTAAATATTAATATTAATTTCATAGTTATCAAATAATAATATTAATTATTAATTCAATAACCAATAATAATATTAATGACAGATATTAATTATTCCGTTACAAATGTTAATGAATAACTCTTTAATTCTTTTTGGCGTAATTCCTTATTCCCCCTAAAATACAAATTTATGGGGCCCAGTCCTCAATAAAAGACAATAAGTAGTCCTACGTAAGAGACTGACAAGGCAGCAATTTTTACTAAATTGCGATAACCATGATTTCTTATAGAGCAACAATAAATACAAGGACAATATAATAAAATCAAGACAAAGTCTAAGGTTCGGTCTTAAACAGAAAAATCAAAACAAGCACCGATTCATATCTTGTTACGTAACTAAATAAATAATCGTTCGAAAGATAATGATTAATCTGGAGGAGGTGCAAATTAATCAAAGTCAAATACAAATAACATGGCAGCGATTTTTAATAAGAAATAGCAATTAATCCTTGTCTCATCTCAAGGCATAGATTAAACCAAATGAATGTTTTGTTACAAAGATGTGCGATAGTCAAAAGGGTGCATTTGAAGTATATCATGTTTCAGTTTAAAAAGTGAAAGCATTAAAGGAAGACGTAATTATTGCTAGAAGGGTGTGATTTTATTATTAACAAGAATTTGAAATAATGAGGGATGCAATATCTTAAGATAAGTAATTATTAACTAATATGAAGAAGTGTTGTGAATTGGTTGAAAAGCTGTGACTATTTGGTAAAGGAAAATGTCTCTTCAAGATAAGGAGATATAAGAAGAAGATTGATCAGATGTGAGAGAGAGGGAGGGTAATTCAGAGAATATAATTCAGACAAAAAATATCTGGGTGAAGCAGTTTGAGATATATGTGTGGTGTATAGAAGTAATATATATATATATATATATATATATATATATATATTAGTGTGTGGAGTATGCAGATGTGGTATGAATAATAATGTCAAGAATGTGGTATGTGTGGTGTGAATACATTTAAAGCAAATATATCAGAGATCTCACACGGGCAAAGAGATTAGAAAGGAGGTCTGGAAAAGGAGCAGACTGCGAACAACAAGGGAAGAAATAGGAATTGGAAACCACTCCTGTGGGTTACGAACAGGTAAGTAATGAATGAATATTTTAATATATATGTTAATGAATGTAATTAATGCATATTTAATATATATGTTAATGAATATAAGTAATGAATATTTTAATATATATGTTAATGAATGAATATTTTAATATATATGCTAATGAATGTAATTAATGCATATTTAATATATATGTTAATGAATATTTTAATATATATGTTAATGAATGGTTTTTAGATGTTAAGGAATATGTGTAAACATATGTTAATGAATATGTGAAAATATAGGTTAATGAATACATATTAATGAATAGTTAGGAATATACGTTAATAAATAAATGTGAATATATGATAATGGATGTTTTTTGAATATATGTTATGGAATACATGTTAAGTTAGGAACATATAAATATAGATTATGGAATGGAAAATAATAATAAATTGTAAAATGTAATATAAATTGGATTGTATGATGGAAGCTACAGGGAGGAAATTCCCTTAGCCTAATGGAGGGATTATGATAATCCCTGGTAGGCAGTATATACTGAATATCTATATGCATATATGTATGGCTTGGTTGACAAAGTTCATCCAAGAAGAGACGGATCTGGCTGGTCCCCTCTGGTAGACTTGGATGATGAGATGCATCATCCAAGGCAAGGAATTGACATATGGTCTTCCTTGGATGGCTGGGGTGTAAGAAATTACACCCAAGAGAGGAATTGAATTAACCTTCAATTTCTTGGATGGCTTGGGTGTAAGTAGTTACATCCAAGACAAGAATCAAATTAACCATTGATTTCCTGGATGGCTTGGGTGTAAGAAGTTACATCCAAGACATGAATCGAATTCACCTTCGATCTCCTGGATGGCTTGGAACCAAGATGGGTTCCAAGAAGGCGAGCTTCACAGCCGTCTAAGTACATATCTCCGTATGGCATTCGTATCCTTTTTATTAGATAATAATTGTGATTAGTGTTAATTAAGTATTTTAAAGTTGAATTGCAAGTTAGATTAGTTATATATATATATATTTGTTGTATTCTAACAATCTGTTTTGCAGGACAATGATCTCTAACTAGTAGGGACATTACATCTATATCAGGCAATTGGTAGGACACTGATGGTAGAGCACTCTTGAAAATCCAAGTTCCAAATCCGGAAAGTTGAAAAAGCAGGCAGTTGATTGGAAAAATGGATAACTCTGGAATCCTTTCCAAAAGTGGCAAAAAGCATGGAAATCCATTCTAAGGCAGGAAAGTGTTCCTTCAATGAGAAATCCTCCTCAATCCAAAATTGGCATCCAAGTGCAGATAATGAACGTAAAATACATAAGGAAAAGAAGAATTTCCAAACTTAGCAAAATTCCTTCACCATGGTCAAAGTGGCACTCAAAGATATGGAGGGCGTAGAATCAAGATCATGGAGGAAAAGTTCAAAATTCCAAATTCCCTCCTTCATATGAGAAATGTGCTCCAAGCTAGACTTGGGTGCCAAAATGAGGTCAAGGAAGAAAACTCATTTTTTTCCAAAATTCCTCCATCCTAGTTAAATTGTGCCCAAGGATGAGTTAGAGCACTAAATGCACGATGAGGAATTTTCCTCCTAGTGGAAATTCCTCCACTACTCTGGAAATGTGCTCAAGGAAGGGATAGAGCGCCAAAATGAGGTGGAGGATTTTCTTCCTCCAAGCCAAATTCCTTCACACCCTTCTGAATGCACTAAAGGTAGGATATGGCGCCAAAACCAATGCAAGCAAGAATTTTCCTCCCATGCTCAAGTTCCTCCACCAATGTCAAAATGCGCTGCAAGAAGTGATAGGGTGCAAAAAGCTAAACAAGGAGGAATTCTCCTCCAAGTCAATATTCCTTCCCTTCATGGAAATATGCCCAAGGAAGATGGAGAACGTGAAATTTGTCTAAGGCATGAATAAATTCCTCCCTCAGGAGAAGAAAGTTCAAAATTCAAAAAATTCCTTCCTCAAGGTGGAATTGCGCCCAAGGTGAAGAATTTCAAGGTGCGAGAAAAAATTTGGCTAAGTGAGAGGATTTTCTCTCTCTAGAACTCCAAACAAGGTAAAATTCCCCAGACATGGAAAAAATAGCCAGTGGTTAGGAAAATCTACCTTCAGGACAAGATGTGAACAAGAACACAAAATTTTTCTTGTAGGACAAAAATCTCTCTAGAAAGATGTTCTCTCTCCTAGAATTCTAGACATATAGGATTCCTTCAGAAGTAGACAAAATTGATAAAATTCTTCCAAGGAAAGAAAATCTTTCAAAAATATCTTTATGCGCCTGAAATGGAAAGATTTTTCGTAATAAATGAGTTGGCAACATGCAAAGGGAATATTCCATATTTATGACACAACTCGAAAATTAATAGAAGTTTCCATTTTTTTGAACTCAAAATGATGTTAGGGTCCACTTGCATGGCGAGTTGTCGAGGGAAATATGACGCATTTAAATGCAATTGCCAATTTTATCCCCTTGCCAACTTAGCAGCTTAGTGGGAGACTTCTATTTAAACGGTGATTTGGAATTCATTTCTCACAACTGTTATTGGAGAAATAGGAAGCTAGAGAGAAGTGGAGAAAAGTCAGAAGCAAATGTTTTATTATTTTCCAAAAGTTCTCGTCTTTGGAGGAATGGCAAAATCCAGCAAAGCTGCAAACACCTCTAGGCAGGCGCAATTCAAGAGTGAGCATAGAGGATTTCTTCTGTAATCAAAAGATCATTTTGAAGTGGAAAAAAGTTAGCGACACCAACCTGGGAACATTCAGGCTAGGAGAATTCAGGAAAAGAGTTTATGGAACAATTGGATGTGCTCCGTCAGCCATTGCCACAAAGTTTGTCAAGAGTGGTATTGTTGCTACTGTCGGTTTCCCTCCAGCCATCCAGTGACCAGAGCTGATTATGGAGTTTGCAAAACATTACAATGCTGAAAGAAGGGCAATTTTGGGACTAGATGGCAAACTCTTGGCCAACCTCACAGCTGAAGCAATTGGAGAAACATTTGGAATTCCAGCATACCAGTCCATGATGTACAAGAGCAAGGAAAGAGCAACGATGATATATGATGCTAGCTTCGATAGATGTGTTGGAATAATCAACGTATGGATGCAGAGGCTGAAGCCACATATTTCCAAGTTGCCTAAGCAAATCACCGGCATATATTTTAAATAGGAGTGTGCTGACCTTGTGCTGATGATGAGTAGAATAATGGGATGTTCACAGGCCTTCATGTTTGAACCTTGGATGTTTAACTTCTGGTGAAGTAATGGAAGGTGAAAGAATGATAGATTGGGTGAAGATAATCAGCCACAACTTGGACCAGCAGCTGAAGAATTTAAGGCAAACTCAATTTTTCTATATGAGTTCATATGTCATCTACTTGCTGGCTAGAATGGGGAAATTCAATGGATTGCTAGGAAAAGGACCCATGGGATGCAGACCAGGACAATTGAAAGTTCATGAATGCTTTTACAGTTGCATTTATATTATACTACTTTCAAGGAAGCAAGCAACACATTCACAATGCACATCACCGGAACATTGCAAGGAGGACTGCATATGAGGTTGTCGTAGGAGGCTAGAAAGTTAGTGAAGAACTATAGACGGAGCCTGGTATATCCAATTTCTGAAATTCACCTACATCCGGGTCCAAGGATTCTTTGACCAGCCGTATAAGCTTGCGAGGTATCCAACGAACAAGATGGTGTTGTTGGAGGTTACCAGATAGTTGACCACCTATGATAAAGTCTAGAAGAAGAAGAAATTGTCACTTGAGTTTCCAATTGTCATAGGAGATTATGCAGAAATGTGTCCAACATTGACGGCGACAGAAAAGTCTGTAGATGAATTGTTATTCTATCACTTGACATTTCATACTACAAGGACATTCTTTGATCCATACAACAAGATCAGGATGGCTGCTAGAGTAAAACACAAGCACAAAATCCAGTTGGAAGATTACTGGGCCAATGCCAGGAATGACTTTGAAATCAGGTTGAGGATGTTTTCTAGATTGCTTCTCAATTTGATAAGACTTTGTGAAATTATACAAGTGCCGGATCAGGTTGAAGAAGATAAAAATATGGTTCAACCAAAGTATGTAAATCTGAAGGATAGGCCTATTCAAGCTCCAGATTGGTTAGAGCCAAAGATTGATGATTTTAGTGTTCTAAATAGGCCAGTTCTGAAATTCACTAGGCACTGGGTTGAGCGACACATCACAAAGTTAAAGGTGAAGGATGCTCGCCTAACTTACCAGTTGATGGGAGACCTGGACTCTCATAGTGAGGCAATGGAGGGGTCATCAGGAGCCCGGGCTAGGGAAGAGGAAATTCCACAGGAAAGATCAGAGCATATGAAAGAGAAAAACATTCTTGGGAATTCACAAGCGAAGAAGAGAAAGAAAATTCACCGGTAAGAGCCGTAGGCTAGAAGAAGCACAATCACCTACCAGCTCTTCCAGCGTACATGAAGTTAAAATGTTCCCTCAAGAAGTTACAAGAAACCAGTTGCAGGAAGATGATCTTGACACAACGTAGGCACAAGATGTAATGTCCCCATTTTTAGAGAAGAATTGATTAATTAATTTAATTAGTTAAGTTGTCCAAATAATTTTTTATTTTTATGGATAGCCTAATTAAGTATTTTAATTAATAATATTAAGTTAATTATTTATAAAGTTATCAAATAAATTAAAAATTAAAAGATATTTAATTAATTTAATAAAGTGACTAATTAAATATTATTTCATAAAGTCACTTGTAGAAGCTTCTGGATGTTGGGGTTGAAAAGTATTTAAGGAGATCAAGATGAAGCTTCAAGGGAGCATGGATTTTGGATTATGATTTTGATTGGATCTTGAAGAACTGAGAGGTTTTTGCAGACTTTGGTCTTTGGGAACGAAAACTCCCATAGATTGCATAACTGAGGGAGTGGAAGATCTTCCGAGGGGTTGCAGATTAGAGAGGGAGACAAATCAGTCTTCCTAAGTGTGCTTATCAAGTTTGTTATATTTCCATGGCGGATGGGTTCATGCTATTATCAGATTTTCAGATTGAGGGCCCATAAGAATATCGATTATGATTGGAATAGTGAGACGATTCTATTGGAGGACATTTTGAAGAAGATTTGTGAGTTGCTGTTGTAAGTTGCAGGTCTGAAGGCAAATTCATATTTTACCTCCTAACCCTCGATTTGAGTCTGTAAGTTGCAGGTTTGAAGGCAAATTCGTATTTTACCTCCTAACCCTCGATTTGAGTCAGATTTCATCATTTAGACATCAAACCTTCCCACTAAGGCCAGCAATTTGCTTGGAGGAGTTAGGCGATACTGGAGACATTTTTGAAGGTGTTTTGTGGAAGGATTAAGTGTCATATCAGTCTAAAATCAGATTTGTGGCAGGTAGCCCAAAACCCACGATTTTGCTCTTAGTCCATCATTGAAGCTTCATATTGAAGGTTGGAGATCAGCGCTAGCATCAAGAAGGAAAAGTGATTCTTTTGAAGCAATTTTGGAGGGACAAGGAGAAGTAATTAGCAGCCAATCAGGTCTGAAGACAATTTTGTATCAGACCTCCATTCCTTGCAAATTGGTTCATAACTCCCCATCTTGGCATTGGTTTTCACCAAAGAAGGAAGCGCTACATTAGGGGAGATTAGCCGATCATTTTAGGAGACAAGGAGAGAAGTTTAGCACTGGAAATCAATAATGATCAGACTCTAATACCAGTAGCAGGGGCGATTTGGAGAAGAGGTCAATTTGGTTCATCGAAGGCTTCAAAATTCATGGTATTGCTTGCTTCTTCACCAACTAAGGATGGCGATTCATAATCAGGTTCATTAGCTAATATTTCTTGCACTTATCTTTCCTATAGTTGTAATGCCAAGGGCTGCCATGAGTCCTCAGAATCTTCTGAGTACTTAGTGAATAAGAATTGATCATTAGCATTGCATTGTAATGTCCCATTTGATTATCAATTTGAAATAAAGAAAGGAAGGGTTAAGGTGGCATCTTGATACATGATTTTCTGAGGTTGTATGTCATCTGTTCAATTAAATGTCAGCTAGCTGTAGGTGCATGATTTGTGTTTCAAATTTGGTAAAGAACACTATCAATTAATTGTATATGCACTCTTGGAAATCATTCTATCATTAGGAGCTATTTGTAGCTATTCATTAATGGGAAATATGTGGTTGACAACTCCTACACTAGCCTGAAATTTCTGAGACAGCAAACAGCATAACGTGCAAATTTCTTGAAACCGCATAACACACAGTTTGGACAGTCAACATTAGCAAATATTCCTTGCTTTTTCTATCAAACCACTATAGGGGATATTTCACAAGATATTCTTAGCATTAGTGCTTCCCATAGACTTGTTCAACATAGGACTCAAGGACAGGAACTTCTGCCTAATCCAGAACAGCAAGATCAAGATTGTTTCATAGAAACAAATCTTGGAGAATTAGGAACTTTTGAGGAAGTTTCACAGGAACAGGTGCAATTGGAATATCAGGATCAGCCAACAACTGCTCCAGATTGGCTGAAGGAAAGAATAACAAAGGAGCTTGAAGAAGACGATAGATTCTGTGCAGGAATTGGAAGAACTTCTAAACAGGATAGATAGGCCAGCAAAGAAGAAGGCAGCAAGGAAGTTCTCCAAGATTACAAGGGATGAGTCAGGATCTAGGACATTACACCTAGCTGTGCCTAGAGTTGACAAGGATAGGAATGAAATCACACCCGATGAATATGAGATCACAGTGTTTAACTTAGGGCGTGCTTCCAAGGCACAGGTGGTGGAAGACTTTGATGAATCTTCCTTAGCACTGAAGGGGCATATGAAAAGAATGGAAGAAAAGAATAAGAGGTTAAAGAACGAGTACAAAGCCTTGTGCGAATATCTGCGGTGCTTGAACAGTCCACTCAAAGAAGAAGATCCATCCCTCCCTCTTCTCTCCCCAAGGAATCTATTGATGGCATTGAAGAAATAAGGAGAAGAGCTGAGTGCTCTAAGGAGTGGGTAGAGGACGTCTTCACTTCAACTGGTAAAGTTATTGAAGACTTGGTTCATTCCCATTGGAGAATTCTTGCTATCTTGAACAGGCTTGAAGCTGCAGACAATTCATGGGAAAATGCACATATTTATTAGGACTTACAATTCCGCGCCTGAAAGCACTAACGAGAATTCCTAGGTAGACTTTGATTAATGGGAAGGTCGTCCAAGAAAATGAAATATATGACTTCCCTCGCTGGTTTTATGCAGTCTACATTGGGAAGGAATTTTTTGAGAGGTTCTGCAAAGAGTCAACATCATTGAAAGAATTAGTTAGGAAGGTTTAGGATGAAATCCATAATGCAGTTGAAGCATTGTTTGCAAGAGGGTTGATTGATGAAGAGCTGAAAGTTGACTATCTAAAGGACAGGTTGCACAAATTCTTCTTTGTGGAATCCTTCTCGAAGGAACATTTGGAAAATGTTTCCTTGTTTTCTAGCACAATGCGCAAGACTCAAGAAGTGGCGTCAAGTTGGGAGAATTTTTTCTCCAAGTGTGGAGAGGAAATTTCATTGCTGGAATTCAAACTGGAAACTATGCCAAGTGTCTCCGTTAAGGAGTTGGAAGTTGTCATAGCCAGGTTTGTCGCATTCACCATAAATGAACGGGATAATGGTTGCCCCATTTTGGACGAGAATCTATTGATTGCATGAGGGCATGATGGCACATTTATTGTTGGTGGACGTTTGACATAGTGGTGGCTTATTCAATGCATGGCGACTACCATATTCAAGAAGATAGTGGTTCATTTAGTGCATAGTGTGATTTGAGAAGTGATGGGCATTCATGGCATTATGGACGCCATTTTAAGAGCAAAAGGCAATTGATACATAGTGGGCGAGATTCCTCATTAATGGCTCCCCACTACTTGGCATCATATTTGAGAATCTTTGGTCAAACCCTAATTAGGGTTTTGCATGTTTAATCTTAGCCTTTGATTGGATTGTAATCTAGGCCACCCATTTCCTTCTTGGAGGCCTATAAAATGGGTTCACCCCTTCATTTGTAACGGGGGGAGAATTGTATGAGATTGTTGCGATAAGTTTCTAAAGTAATAATAGTGATACATTGGCTTTTGGTGTTCACTTGTGTTGTTTCAAAACTTGCATGGTTTCATCTTCCTCACTTAGAATAGATTTTCTTTGAGTACTTGGATGAATGAAGTAGATTGCATTGTCTTATGGTGAGATCACTTGCTCATACCTTTTGCTGGTAGATGATTTCTATCCATAGTGCAAGGTTGGACTGAGCTATTATATGTGCATTTTCAACTTAGATTGTTGCGTGAACATTGTTCTTTGATGGTTTCATTGATGGTTTAAAATCTTACAAGCACAACCTTTGAAGATTGCACCCTCTTTATGTAGTTGTTTGATAGTGGCGAAGTAAAGTGTGGTCGATCTCGCCTGACTTTGTTGTTTGTTAAGTTCTTAGATTTAGTTTAGCCGTTCTAAAACCCTTTCCCATTTTACTTTCTACATTATCTTATTGAAAAGTCCCCAAAAAAGAGCTATTCATTGACAAATCATTTGCAAAAATTCTCCTTGAAGTTTAAAATTTGTTTTAGTCTTCCACAATGTGCGTAAGTCCCCTTGGATTACCGACAACATCAACCAAACGAGTCTATATCCATCGTAAAGTCGGTAGTACACAGTTGGAACCTTGGAGTCATTGTATGATCTTCCTGCAATCTTAGCATACACATGATTTTGATCAAGAGAGGATAGAGTGACTGTTGGAAACTTTATTCTTTGTTGGTGTGGTCACAAAACACTCGTCAACAGGACCCACGTACTCCTCTTCACTTGTAGATGCCCATGAGAAATTAGCTTCAAGTTTGAGTAGAGATCTCAGTCAAACCCCCTTTTCTAGAACCAAACTTCCTCTCACCAATTTGCAACCTTGTTGAAGACTACCTGCACTCACATCATTCATTTTGCTCACTGAAATCAGATTTGTTGCCAAATCTGAGATTTGCAACACTCTAGATAGAGTTTTTACTCTTCCATCTAAAAACACAAGCTTGACCTATCCATGAACAATAATTTTGTGAAACATATTGTCTCAAGAAGACTTCACCCTTCATGGTTTGTTTCACATACACTAAATCGCTCTTTCTGGGGAGTTATATGAAGAGAAGCTCCATAATCAATAAGCCATATGTCATCATATGCATGATTTATTGAAGATGCTAGGAATGCATCTCTAGATTATTCATTAGAGGTTTTTGAATCTAAGCCATCTTTAGATCCCTTTTTCCTTATCTTTGCAATTTTTTTCGATATGACTAGTTTTTCTACAATTCTAACACTTAACCTTGGATTTGCCAAGAGACTTTGATTGTCCTTTTGACATGGATCTTTTATCTCCTTTATTTCTCCTACCTTTTTCTTGTCCTTTTGACATGGATCTGTTATCTTTTTTATTTTTCCTACCTTTTTCCTTGGATTCACGTTTGACAATAAAAGCATCCTTAATCGATTCTAAGATTTTTCTTCTCATTTCCTTAGACAATAGAGAAACAACCACAAATCAAGTTTTGACTTTTGTAGTGGTTGAAGTGATTGCCATAACTAGGTTATCCCATGGATTGTCTTTTTGACGTGGATCTTTTATCTTCTTTATTTTCCCTACCTTTTTCCTTGGTTTCACGTTTGATGATCAAAGCATCCTTAATGGAGTCTAAGAGTTTCTCCTCATTTCCTGAGACATTAGAGAAACAACCACCAAATCAAGTTTCGACTTTGTGGTGGTTGAAGTGATTGCCATAACTAGGCTATCCCATGGATTTGGCAACAAACACAACAGAGTAATGCATTGGTCTTCCTCATCCATTTTGATGTCCATTGAAGCAAGTTGATTGATAACAATATTAAAGGCATTCAAATATTCAGCTTTAAAATCACCACCTTTCTTCCATAGAGAGTACAACTTCTAGAGAAAAAGTTTGTTAACCAAAGACTTTCTTTGGTACAAGGTCCCCAAATTCGTCCAAAGTTTTCAGGTGGTCTCATCGCTTGAATCATTTATTAGAATTGAATTTGCTAGACAAAGATAAACTAAACTTGTAGCTTTGACTGCAACTCAAAAATTTTTGTCGACTAGAAGATCTTCCATTTTGAGCTTCTAGATCTTAAAATTTTGTCCATTGATTTATCTATTTCTTTCCTCTTAGCCGTGCTTGCCATTTAATTTGTACTTGCAAATATTTTTATACACCTACCACCAAAACTAAAATTTATTACAAAAAGAGTGTCCTTTGTTTCACAATTGAACTTAACCAAGATCTACCAGCTGTAGGAATTTCAGGCATTCTATATTCAAAACTAGATATCAAATGCAAAACCCCTCAGCCATAATAAATTACATAATCAGTGGAAACTTAACATGTAGAATACAAGAGACAACAAATTTTAAGGAGGATTAACATTATAAAGTGTAAACTAAACAAAAGGTAGCATATACACGAAACTTAGAAATTTATCCTTGGAAAATCCTTTGGTTGAAAACATAGTGAGACTTTTACAAGCACCTCATATGTTCTACACCCAGATTTTGAAGGAGTTCCAGCAGCAATATGGCAGCATCTCTGTACCGTTTTTTCCTAAACCTCAACACTCAGTATACAGAGTGGAGAGCTTCAAGATAAAATATCCACTTGTCCACACCCAAGGAGGGGTTTCAAACTTTCAAGTTAATGGTTCTGTAAATCTGAAGAATCATTCGTCTTATATTCCATTTTTGTGATAGACTCTCTTCCATGTGTATTTGTAAATTCCTTCATCATGCTTTTACAAAGTAACTTACAATGTCAAACCCAACAAGCCAGAAGTTAAGTTGTGTCATCCAAGAAACCTTATGGATTCCTCTAAAAGTGATGCTCCAGTCCAGGAGGGCCAAAAATTACAACTATTAAAATATAAAATATTTACAAGGCTTGCAAGGTGTAAACGGCATGGAGGTGAAACAAGCTGGCTCCTGCACCTTCTTATATGCATGAAGAACAAGTTCCCAGCATGCATGGCATTCCATATTATTATTCTTTTGTACCTCTGAGTATTTATAAATGACAAATGTAAAATGAAGAGTTTACACTGTGTTGTTGCGACAATCTCTTCTTTCTTTTATTTTCTTTCTCTTTGATTTCTCTCTATGTGCATGTACACTGCTGCTTTTCTTTAATCATTTACATATCAGTCTTTGCTGTTGTTTATGACATCACAGGGTTCCAAAATAAAAATGAGCAAGTAGACTGGTGGAAAATGCAGATGTCATCACATGCATCGATACATGCTTTTCAGCTGTCCCACCTCTTTGTGAAGCATGAAGCATGCTATGTAGAGGCCCCAGTAACTACCGTATGGGTTCAAAAGGGACTGAAAACATGTTCTATTTGTCTCTCAAAGATTATCTTAGATTTCCTAGTAATGTAGTGACATTCATAAGACCTCATTGCACGAGTGCTGCAATATTCGCATATTTGTGGGAATAAATAGCTAGGTTGCTTTTTTAATTTTAGTACTACAGAGATGGAGGATATAAATTTTACATCTCATTGCACCTAAACCACTAAATTAGATTTTGGACTCACAATAAATGGTGAATTTTGATTTTAATACCAACCATGGACATTAAAAACCTCCATATGAATGGGACAAAATGAATCACTTCCATTTTCATTTGAGGACGTATTCAAAACATACACAAGTATTTAGCAAAAGCTTCAAAATGTTTTTACTTCAATGTTTGCACGATGCACATGTACAATTATGTGTAACTGCCAAAGCCACGATGTTTCAGCCTAAACATATACTTATAGATATACTTTGGTGGGTTGTAAGCAGTATGTTCCTAGTATATATTGAGGCCCTAGTCATAACATAGTAATTTATTGCAGTGGTTTATTTACTCCTTGCTTTTTCACCTTAGTTTAGTTGAACTTGATGAGTTGATTTTTAGCACATGAAGACCTCTGATATGATTTTGATGACATCAGAAAGTAGAGGTCACAGTTATTTTGCTGTTGATAAAAGAGCAACAAACATTTTACTCTTAATGATGTTATTGCCATTTCTGTTTGCAGGTTACTTGCAATATGCTTGGTGTGGTTTTGGAGGAGCTAAGTTCAATAGAC
The DNA here is from genome assembly GCF_030272615.1 of Cryptomeria japonica. Taxonomy (NCBI): domain Eukaryota; kingdom Viridiplantae; phylum Streptophyta; class Pinopsida; order Cupressales; family Cupressaceae; genus Cryptomeria; species Cryptomeria japonica. The sequence goes on from NC_081414.1 coordinate 709,745,923, forward strand.
CTGCAGGTATGCATACATTTATGTGCTACTTCTTATGATGATCAGAAGCTGCAGATCTTATTGATTAAAATTTAATGCAAATTCCACTTTTGACAGGCACATGCAATTGTAAGGCCTTCGGTTGTGGATTTTCTCTTCGAGATTGCCAAAGCCTGTGATCTTTATCTCATTGTCAGGGTTCTTGATGATGAAAGCGAGGTGCATTTAAGCTTGTTTTTTTTCAATAGCTACTATATATTATCACATCTTTCCAATCCCACTAGCTGCTCACATTATTTTACCTATTTGTATTGGCTTATTTTTAAGATGAATTGTCCCATAATTTTGTCTTGAGAGATATGCGTTATATTTGATATTATAATATCATGCATGAGCTGATAGTTTCATTTGTTTTCTTTTTGATCTAGATCATTTTTTGAGTTTTTCTTTGGTATCGAATTTAATATTGTAAGCAGGAAAGGGTTCTTTCAGCTTTGGATTCTGTGGGATTGTTTACAACTGCAGGCTTGAACAGGAACAAGGTTAGTGTATGGGAGAAACCTGTCTGGAAGCAGTTTAGCAATGATGACATGTAACAAGGATGATTAGTTTTGTATCTTCTTGAATTTGTTTGTTATGTTTTTATACTTGTTTCTATGTTTTCAACTAAATATATTTGAATTGTGATAGATATTTCTACTAGCCAATTATACATAAAAATTTTAATTTTTTGTTCCTATTTTTTTCAAACATCCAAGATATTGTTTGTCAAACTTGTAGTGGCATGTTATGCTGTGTGCAGGAGTTGATCGCTAATAGTTAATTAACTCAGCTGTAGATGGTAAAAGGATTCAAGCATGCTGTGATTGGAGACTTGTGGCTATTCACAAGAGATTTCCATGCAATGGGTTCTTGCTTGATACTTGTATTAGTACTCTGAACAGTGATAATAATCTAGGGAGTTTTCTAGTACAATAACTGGGCCTTATACAAAATTGGTGGGAACTGGACCCTCTCTAACTGGTTGGTCTAGATCGGTTGTAGTTTGAATGTATTATACTGAAAGCTTCTTGCATGTAGGATTGCTTTCCTAGACGAGAATTGATAATTTAATGGTTTCCATGAACATCTGGTGTCTTGTTGTGGTCAGTCTAATAGTAGCAGTATACATGGTTTATTTGTTGAAATCCAAAATTAGACCAGAAGAATACAAAGAAAAATCCAAGAAGAAGATGTAAGGAACAAGTAGAGGAAGTTCATATGGGTAAATAAAGTTGTTGATTGGGATAAGAACTTAAAAACAATGTGGTAACTTAAAAGGCATAGAAGTTGAGGATGACATTTGCAGGAAGTAAAAGTAGAGGATGATTGGAACCCTTGGAGACAAAGTATATTGAGGAATATTGTTTTAAGTGTTGAAGTGTGGTTGACAGTGAGGTTGAGAATCCCTGAAAAAGTATGTTCCATGGCACTTTGAGGACAGGGATGGGGGGATGCATTTTGGGGATGGTAGTTCATGGATAATTTTTGGGGGATAGTGAGTGGATGGCAATGTATATGTGTGTGTGTGCATGTGTACACACACACACATATGTACATCTATACAAATATGTGTGTGTACACATAGATCTACTGATATATATGTGTGTGTGTGTGTGTGTGTTTGTGTGCACATTTATGTGTGTTTATTATGTATGAATTGTTAATGTATTAGTAGCTTATGCAAGATACGTCTCTCCTAACCTATCAATCTCTCTTGTTCTGTTTTGATTATGCTTTCCGAACTGAATATGTTTATCTGATTATAATATTGACATTGATAAAGATGGGTTAGATCGACGACTTGCTTAACAAAGTTAAGTGTCGATCTAATGCTATTGGGCTAGTAACCCGATAGCACATTAATGTCGATCCTTAAATGGACCGGCATTAATATGCTATCAGGGTATTAACTCAGTAGCACATATATAATGCTATTAGTTATCGATCTGTTAACATTTGCTTTGACACCGATTCATTCGGGTGTGGTTATATTGATCGGTTAACATTTGCCTTGGCACCGATTCATTCGGGTGTGGTTATATCGATCAGTTAACATTTGCCTTGACACCGATTCATTATCAGGTGTGTTTATCTATTTGTTATCATTTAGTAATGGCACCGATTAAGTTATCATAAACATTGAACGAATTAGTAGACAGTCACGACCAAGTGACATCTTGGTCGGACATGTCTAAAAGACATGTCCGATCAAGGTGCCATAAATCGTGATTGCTTTAATATATATACAACATTCAAAAGAAAAGGAATGACATTGAAATCGATACATGTTCATCCTTCAGACCTTCAGAAAAGAAAAACGATAATATTATTGTCATAATAATAATACCAAAATCAGAAATACACTATCTAGCATATAACTTGCTTATTAAATTGGAAATTGCAATAACTTTTACATGGTATCAGAGCCAAGTTGATCGAACTTGAGGCTATTCAATTTTGTGAATAATTTAAGAACAAGGTTATATACTACATCACATTTCTCCAATGGTCAGCGCTATCAGATTCGAAGACAGACTCGGAGGTGGCGATGATTTTTCAGCCTGGAAGTTCAGAATCCAGATGATCTTAAAAGAGAACAAAATAGATTCATTTGTTCAAACTAAAAATGATCAACCTGAAAATGAACCTGACAAAACCACATGGATTGAAGGAAATGAAAAAGCCATAAAAATAATAGTTGATGGGGTGAGAAACAACATAATGCCCATCATAAGAAAACATCAAACAACCTATAAAATGTTTAAAGCACTTGAAAGCACAATTGAGATATCGAATGCAAGTCGAACTCTGGCATTAAAACAAGAAATAAATCATATCACCATGAACAAGGGGGAAACAATCAACACCTACTTTATGCGGATATCAACTCTAAGAGATGAACTAGCAACTATGGATTACGAGATCAAAAGCAAAGAGTTAACACTCATTGCTCTAGATGGGTTGCCTAGTGGATGGAGTACATTCGTCTAAGGCATCAGTGCAAGGTCCAAATATCCTAAGTTTGAAAGATTAAGGGACAATTGTCTCCAAGAAGAATCAAGATTGAACAAGATGGGAGTAAAACAAACGAACATAGATGAAGACCTTCAAGTCCTAAATACTAACACAAATAAGACAACCAAGAAGAAGCAGTTTAGGAAAAGGAAGAGTCATCAAGGCAAGAACACTTCAAAGAGAGACCTATCACATATTCAATGCTATAGGTGCGATAAGTTCGGGCACTTTGTTGCAAAATGTCCAGAGAGAGCCAAACAAGCCACATTTGCCAGAGCAGGAAAATCTAAAAGAGAAGATAACTCCCAAAACTATGTCCTTGACTCAGCACTTACAAGCCATACATCAAATAAGTCTAACTCCTGGGTGATCGACAGTGGTTCATCCAGGCACTTTACAGGGTTTAGAGAAGTGCTAGACTCCATGACAAAGGATAATGAAGAGGAAGTAACCATCGGAGATGATTCCTCACATCCAGTTAGAGGAATTGGTTCCTGCACCATCAAACTGAAGACAGGTATATCATTGCAACTCGAAGGAGTACTGTATGTCCCCGACATCAAGAGAAATCTAGTCTCCATATCAGCCCTAGAAGATAACGAATACAAAGTGACCTTCATGGAGAACAAGGTGTTGGCTTGGCCGAAAAATTCTTCCATCAAGAAAGCTAAAGTCATTGGTCAAAGACGAGGCTATTTGTATGAGTTGTGCACAGAGCCCAACATAGCCCTGATTCACGAAGCAACAAATGCAAATGAGGTCTGGCATAGAAGACTAGGCCACCTGAATTATAGAGCTTTGTCATCTATGGGAAACCTTGTCACAGGTTTACCTAAGTTGCAGCAATATCATTTAGAGGCATGCAAGGGATGTGCCCTAGGTAAAAATATCAAGGGTGCCTTCCATAATAGTACTAGGAAAACAAGCAAAGTATTAGAGTTAGTTCATTCTGATGTATGTGGACCCATGTCCGCTCCCTCTCTAGGAGGATGTTTGTATTATGTAATTTTTGTTGATGACTACTCTAGGAAAACTTGGATCTACTTTCTGAAGTGTAAAGAATCAGAAGAGATCCTTAGTAGGTTTAAAGAGTTTAAATCACTGACAAAGAACTACACAGGTAACAAAATCAAAACCCTAAGGACTGATAATGGGGGGGAATACACATCAGAATTATTTAGAGATTTTTGTAAAAACTCAGGGATTAAGAGGGAGTTAACATTACCTTATAATCCTCAACAAAATGGGGTAGCTGAGAGGAAAAATAGGACAATTATAGACGCTGCCAAAGCCATGATTCTTGATCAGAATCTAAATATAAATCTTTGGGCAGAAGCAACTAACACTGTTGTGTATATACAAAACAGATGTCCTCATTCTCATCTTGAAGATAAAACTCCTGAGGAAGTATTTACCAAACTAAAACCAGATATTAGCCACCTTAGGATATTTGGGTGTCCTGTCTATATACATATACCTAAAGAGAAAAGACTAAAACTAGAACCCTCTGGAAAAAGGGGAATACTTATAGGATATAGTGAAACATCCAAGGCCTATAGAATATATATACATGGTCAGAAAAATATTGAACTTAGTAGGGATGTAATATTTGAAGAAGACTTAGCCTTCAAAAGAGCCCTAAGTACAATAGAGCCTGAAATTTATATCCCCACTCCTAACATAGAAGAAGACCCCACTCCTGAGCTTCAGAGGGAGAATCTTGAGGAAATCATAAGTGAAACTTCAAACCCACCTAAAGAAAACCTCAAGAAAAGACCTCTATGGGCCACCAAGACTATAGCAGAAGCTTAGAAGTTTGCTACTCCTTCAGGAACCTTCAGGGAAAGCAAAAAACCTAATAAATTCACTAGCTATGTTGCTCTTATGAATAATCTTTCTAAAACTGAACCAAACAATGTATCAGATGTACTTAAACATCAAGTATGGAAGGATGCCATGTCTGAAGAGTATCAATCCATTAGGAAAAATGATGTTTGGGAGATTGTTCCTAGGCCAACCAAGAAATCTGTGGTTTCATCTAAATGGTTATTCAAAATCAAACATGCTACAGACGACAGTATTGAGAAACACAAGGCCAGATTTGTAGCCAGAGGCTTCTCACAAAGGGAGGGAATAGACTATGAAGAAACCTTTGCACCTGTTGCCAGGTATACATCAGTGAGAGCTGTATTAGCCATTGCAGCAACAAAAGGATGGAAGGTACACCAAATGGATGTTAAGACAACATTTCTAAATGGTGAGATCTCAGAAGAAGTCTACCTAGAGCAACCTGAAGGATTTGAAAATTATGATGCAGAGTCTCATGTGTGCAAGCTCAAGAAAGCTCTCTATGGGCTTAAATAGGCCCCCAGGGCTTGGTATGAAAGAATTGACAACTATCTCTCAGGACTAGGCTTCTATAAAAATGATGTATTTTTAATCTCTACTACAAAAGAAATAAAGGTGATATGCTAATGTTGATTTTATATGTTGATGACTTATTAATCACAGGAAATGATTATCTTATAGATCAATGCAAGAATGATCTATCCAAAGAATTTGATATGAAGGACTTAGGACTCCTTCATTACTTCCTAGGATTGGAAGTATGGCAGAATTTTGACAATATTATACTAAACCAAGGAAAGTATACCTAGGACATTTTGAAGAGATTCGAAATGCATAACTACAGACCTATGACATCTCCCATGGAAACAAATTTACATAAACTTAGGGAAGCAACAGTAGAGTCACAATCCACTGATCCTACACTCTACAGACAGATGATTGGGTCCCTGATGTATCTGGTGAATACAAGGCCAGATATCTGTTATGCTGTCAATGCCTCAAGTTAGTTTATGTGTGAGCCTAAGGAAATTCACTTGATTGCAGTGAAACACATTATGCGATACTTACAAGGTACTCTAAACCTTGGTCTCAAATATGAGAAAGTCAATCTAGACCTACACGGATTTACAGATTCAGATTGGGCTGGGAGTGTGACTGACAGGAAAAGCACTTCAGGATGTTGCTTCAGTTTAGGATCAGCCATGATATCTTGGATCAACAGAAAACAGTCTTCTGTAGCTCAGAGTTCCACCGAGGCTGAGTACATTTCAGCTTCCATGGCTGCTTGAGAAGAAGTATGGCTTAGGAAGTTGCTTGTGGGACTACTTGGTGAACCTATGAAACCCACTGTCATCCATTGTGACAACCAGAGCTGCATAAAGCTTTCTATAAATCCAGTATTTCATGACAGATCCAAGCATATTGAGATTCCATACCATTATGTGCGAGACATGGTAGACAAAAATGTGATCAAATTGGAATATGTTAGCACAGGAGATCAGATTTCAGATATTCTGACCAAACCACTTTCCAGAGTGAAGGTTGATAACTTCAGAAAAGGTTTAGGTATGATAGAAAGGTAATCTGCTTTGTAAATAAGATGTTTAATGTGTAAACTTCTTTTGTCATGTTGGGACATTCTGGGTTTCACCCCCTGTGTTCATATCTAAGAGGTGACGATCTCTCAGATTATGAACACTTGTATGTAGACATCGTAAGGTGACGATCTTATGATTCTCTAAACCAGTTATCATGATTGGATTTCTGGTTTGTCATGGATGTGCCATGATGGTGTTGTGATAAAATATTTGTATAAAATGTTTGTGCACATATCACAACCTGGATAAGATGAGAATCTAACCATCCTCATATGTTTATCCTTTGTATTGCATGTTTAGGCAATATTGATATCACGTGTTTAGGTGATATCTTGTCATAATGAAATGATAAATCTTCTATATCACATGATTAGGTGATACTCTATGTCACATGCTTAGAGTGATGTTTTATATTTGTATATTATGTTTTGATGATACTTCATATCATATGTATAGATGATATATATTCTTAGAGACTGACATTATGGAAAAAGAAATGTGATGCAGGTTACTTTATCTATCTTCCAAAGCTAAGAGGGAGTGTTAATGCATTAGTAGCTTATGCAAGATATGTCTCTCCTAACCTATCAATCTCTCTTCTTCTGTTTTGATTATGCTTTCCGAACTGAATATGTTTGTCTGATTATAATATTGACATTGATAAAGATGGGTTAGATCGACGACTTGCTTAACAAAGTTAAGCGTCGATCTAATGCTATTGGGCTAGTAACCCGATAGCACATTAATGTCGATCCATAAATGGATCGGCATTAATATGCTATCAGGGTATTAACCCGGTAGCACATATATAATGCTATTAGTTATCAATCTGTTAACATTTGCTTTGGCACCGATTCATTCGGGTGTGGTTATATCGATCGGTTAACATTTGCCTTGACACCGATTCATTCGGGTGTGGTTATATCGATCAGTTAACATTTGCCTTGACACCGATTCATTATCAGGTGTGTTTATCGATCTGTTATCATTTAGTAATGGCACCGATTAAGTTATCATAAACACTGAATGAATTAGTAGACAGTCACGACCAAGTGACATCTTGGTCGGACATGTCTAAAAGACATGTCCGATCAAGGTGCCACTTGATCGTGATTGCTTTACTATATATACAACATTCAAAAGAAAAGGAATGACATTGAAATCGATACATGTTCATCCTTCAGACCTGCAGAAAAGAAAACAATAATATTATTGTCATAATAATAATACCAAAATCAGAAATACACTATCTAGCATATAACTTGCTTATTAAATTGGAAATTGCAATAACTTTTACATGAATACACACAGATCTACATATGTGTGTGTGTGTACACATTGTGAATTTAGGCGCCTTTTTGCCTTTCAATATTGGGACTTAATGGGGGAATTGTTAATTTTAGATCAGATTGATAGCAATAATCAGAAATAACACAATGAACACACAGAACACAAGAGTACCCTGGGAAAACCTCCCTCTTGGAGGTGAAAAACCCAACAATTAATCTCAGTTTATATTAGGCAATAATCAATATGTGACTTTACAAGTTTACTTCAAAACTTGAAGCAATATGAACATTAGCATATACACAACAGTATGATGAACTTATCTGCAATATACTTGACTGAAGATGATTTGCTGCTACTGATCATAGGACCATTCGCTGATCATGGATGATAATCGCTGCTCCAGAATTAGTTCGCTGTTCTTGGAGACGAATTCGCTGCCATAGGGATATGCTCGCTGATCTTTATGATGCAATTTGCTGTCCTTGTAGTTATATTTGCTGACTGGATAATTTCGCTATAGATCAAGGATGTAATTTGATGTCTTCCATTGTGTGTAATGATGAATGAATGAACCTTGTATATATATGTGATCTTAGCCACCTAATTCATCCTAGGTTGGTTCACAAGGATAATCAATTAATAATAATATGATGACCTAAACTTGGCGCCCAATATAGGGTCAGCCCCATTGCATTTACAAGTTACAATGTTCAATATAGGGTTAACCCTATCCACAAGTTACATTTAATTTTGCACATTTAATGTGACCAAGGCCGATAGGCTACTTAGTCACCCACAAGTTACATTATGGGTCACGCCCAATTTTCATATTTGCAAGTTACATACACACATCAACATCCTTAATGGTTACAAGTTACATAACGCGTTTGGGTCCAGCCCAATATAAGTAATACTTATATTTGATCCAAACTAGCTATTATTTCAACACTCCCTCTTAGCTAGGGAGGATTCTAGCCAAATAACAAATCATCATGGACCTTTCCATGATATCCATCTTGCATTGCTCACAAGGGATGGATCCAAAAACTTTATTATGCACACCTGCAAGAAATGAATATACACAAATATATAAATACACATCATAAACTTCTTTCATGATATCCATCTTGCATTACCCGCAGAGGGTGAGAAGATGTCTGACACCTCAAAACTTCTCTACTGCTGCCACCTTGCATTGCCCGCAGAGGGTGGAGGAGGTCTTTCACCTCAACCTTCTCCCAAAGAAGGATCTAATGTCACCTTGCATTGCCCGCAGAGGGTGACTCCACCTTGCATTGCCCGTCGAGGGTGGAGGAGGTCTTTCACCTCAACCTTCTCCCAGAGAAGGATCCAATCTCACCGTGGCAGAGGGTGACTCCACCTTGCATTGCCCGCAGAGGGTGGAAGATGCAACTTAATGCATCACTAGGACTGAGACTCCCTCTCAGCCAAGGCTGTGTTCTCCACAATTTCCAAGTCTCCTTCTGAAGCACACAAACTTCACTCGAACACAAGGCTTGGTGAGAACAACTACAATCTGCTAATCGGTGTTGACATATTCAGCTGAATGGCACCTTTCTGTACCATATCATGAACATAGTGATAATGAGTTTTCACATGTTTTGGCCTGTCATGAAACACGGGATTAACAAACATCTCAATACAATTCTGATTGTTATAATTAATGACTGAGGGTTCCCAAGGTTGCCCAAACAACCTAGCAAGAAGCTTTGTGAAGCCACACTGCTTCATAATGTACTCAGCTTCAGCAATGCTCAATGCAACTCAGGAGTGATTCCTGTTGACCCAAGAGATTAGAGCAAAACTCAAGTTGAAGCAAATTCTTGAAGTGTTCTAACACTTCCTGCCCAATCAAAATCTGAGTAGCCTTCTAGGGTGATGACATTGTTGATTGGATACTTCAGCCCGTAACCAACTGTTTCTCGCAATTATCTCAGGATATCCTTGGTTGCAACAAGATGAACATGCTTAGGTTTGTTCATGAACTGCCTGAAAGGCACTCACTGCATAACAAATATTATGTCTAGTGTTAACTAGATGCATTGAGGATCCAATCAACTACCTGTACTTTGATGGATTTGCAAAATCAGAGTTAGCTGCAGATAAACTCAATTTCTATAGGAGTAGACATAGGTTTACAATCCATCATATCAATGGCATATTTTTCTTGACTAAGGATAAGATCTTTGCCATACTTCTAGTCCTAGACGGTATTGCATTAGGCCTAGATCCTTCATTCCAAATTCAGTGGCTAATTCTTTCTTACATCCAATGACGAGACTATTTCCAACAGTTAGAAATAAATCATCCACATATATATAAGAAACAAAATTAGCAGTTCACCATTGAATACTTTTAAAGTAAAGGTTAGAATCAACATCATTCTTGCAAGATCCTAAACTAATCAAATACTTGTCAAGCTTCTCATACCAAGCTCAAGAAGCTTGCTTGAGGCCTTAAAGAGCTTTTCTTTAATGAGATTCTCTATTTTGATTCTCATAACCTTCTAGTTATTCAATATAGACAACATTAAGAAACAATCTTTATATCCAACTTCCAGCCCGCAACATTAGCTATAATAGTTCTAATATTAGTATATCTAGCAGCAAGAGCAAACGTTTCCTTCTAACTATGAGCTACACATCTAGCTTCATATTTTTTTCTCAAAAACTTCCATATGGAACTTCCTCTTAATTCTTAATGTAAAATTGTGGTAACCAAGTCTCATGAAGATTGCATAATATAAGAATCAATCAGGGAAGGCAGCCAACATAAGTTATCATAAATCAAAGATGAGAAATGCCAATCTTTTCCTTACTTCACTTTTACGAAATGGACCCATAGCACAATCATTATGCAAGGGAAAGATCCTAACTGAATGAATGATAACATACTAAAGGAAACATAAAAGGAAACATACTAAAAAGAAACTAACTATGAAAGGGAAAGATCCTAACTGAATGACCATTATAGAAACACAACAAAATTACTTTAATACCCTCCCTTAATGGTCATTGTACTAACTACCCTACAAAAAATCTGTAGGTCATTTGGCCATGCATGCATAGAAGGTTGCTCCCTTCTCCTTAGAACACTCTGCGACATGAGCCTGCTATTGAGACCCTCCTTGGTTCTACAAAACTTCTAGATATGACCAAGTTTAACATTATCCCTCTACCACAATTCTTCCAACATGATGTTGTTTAACAAAGCCATCCCTTCCTTTATTCAGAGATGCCGAGATTAGCTTCTCAAAACTCGTGCAAAAAACCCACGTTATTTTCTTTGGAAAAAACCAGAAAACAACAACACCCTTAATGATCTTTTGTGGAAAAAATAAAAAAATCCTCCAACAAAGAAAGAACCTATGATTTTTGTGTGAAAAAGTCGTGCAAAAAATGAACAAAGAAACCACAATTTTTGAAGAGAAAATCGTGCTCAACGCTCCATGATTTTTTGTGGAGAAAATTGTACAAAACTCCCCAATTTGTTCAAAAACTTTACTCGCAGCCATCACGAGTAGTAAACAAAAATAAAAACTCCCTGATTTTTTGGAAAAAATCAAGCAAAAGCCTTCCATGAGTTTTTGTGGAAAAAAATTAGAAAACCTACGAATTTTTTTACTAAAAACATATGCCAAAAAAGAACCTATTAAATGTTGTAATTAATTAAGGAGAGGAATACTCCTTATATAGAAAATTACAAGACGATCTTTCCATAATGGAAATGATCGAGAATAGCAACACGAATGGAACCATACTAAAAATAAACTAACTATGAAAGGGAAAGATCCTAACTGAATGACCATTACAGAAACACCACAAAATTACGTTAATAAGACCAAGAGTCACAACTTAGAATTCAATATTAGATGTCTCTTTGGGATTTGAACTTGGGTCTCCCAATGAGAACTCAATGTTTTATCCGATTAAGCTCAACCCCTTAGTCGCCACCATCTTGTTTTGGTGCAACGTCAATGCTTGAAACTGACTTATCAAGGGTTTTGGTTCAAATGCTGTAACGATTCACACTTTTGGCGTCATAGGAATCCTCAGCTCCTCTTGCCTAAGTGTTCTATACAAAGTTGCCTTCGGTTTCTTTCTCATATGCCTCTGGCCTAAGAGTTTTAGGTTTGCATCCTTCAACCACCAATGTTATTCTCGTAGGTTTTTGATACTAAGTCATTAGACTCTATTTTCCATTCTTCATTTATTTGATTTTTCTAATTGGTCGGAAAGATTGGTCCACGCTTTGTCTAGTAAGGGTAAATGGCTTGCTATCTCTTGCCCCTCACTTGTATGGTTTCTTATGGTGGGAATGTTTTTGTTTTATCAATTGAAGCTCTTTAGTTTACACTCCAATTTTGATTGCGTTCTCTAGAATGGCTTCAACTTGTGTTTTGTATTGCTAGTTTTTTTTTGAAATGCTGGACCCATCATTCTAATAACTAAATTATAGCTTCTTTGACTTGGCATTTGGATGTTGTCTGCACTAGTGTTTGGTGCTTAATAAAAATTATATCCTTGTTAATAATACAACTTAGTCTTTATTAGAAAATGTTTCCTAGTGGATCAATATTGGCTTTTCCAAAATAGGACCAAGAATCCTATGTCCATATAGAGGTATTTGATTATATTGCAGGTTTTACTCTCACCTGGAATTGTAGACAAGCTGGAGTAGAGTAGAAATGTCCTCCCCTCATTCTATTACCATATATGCAGGACTTTATAAATTTATATAGTTGCCACCTCAATTGACTTCAATTGCATGCAAAGACTAAAATGTGTAGGAAACAAGGCCCCATAAAAAGCTTCCATGAGTATCCCAAATTCAATCATTCCCCTTTTTAATTGTTTGTATGATTGTCAAATTTTGATAAACAATTGCTTCAATGACTTTCATGATTAATATACGTTAATTCTTCAAATTCTTTTGATGGACAATTTGACCTATGTGTTCCAAGTCATTCCAAGGTGACTTCCATTAGTAATCAAACACAAATACATGAATGGATCATAATTGGTTTAATCCTACGTTAATAAGAATTGCGAGACAAGGATGTTTTAAAAGAAAGCCATTACATACTCCAAAAGCTTTGCAATGGGAGAACCCACTGAAGGGTGAAAATCCAGAAATGGTGAATTACATTTACCGTTCCCCCTACTAACAAATGCTTAAAGGTGCTTGTGTGTTAAGTGGGATCCCTTGCTTTGTTAGTACCAGTATATACAAGGAAAATGTTGTTAATAACTAATCATGGTGGCTTTCAATGGGATTTTAACTTGTGACCTCTCTTTCAAGAACACAAGTTCTCCACCACTAGGCTAACTCATTGTTCTCTCCTTTTGTTAATTTAACCCATAGTAGTTAATCATTGTATAAGTTGTACTTTATTAATTTTAGGAACCAAAAAATTCTCTTAGCTACCTGAGCGTGCCAATTTTGTATGCAGATAATAGATTTTAAGCTACCTGCACTATAGTTACTTTATTGAATATCTAATACAGCACAGATTTATATATTTTAGCTGTTGTGTGGGTGTTGGCTAGCTTCAGGCTGTATGATTAAGTAGATTGAATGGTAATATTATCATAGTAAGGATTTATTTCTGATTTAGAAGCCCTGTCATCAAACAAATTTTATTTTATAAAGTTCTTTTCCATTCATCTGTATTATTTTCTTTGGAGGTGCTTCTATTTCTAACAGTCTTTCAGTATAGGTTCTTTTCTGCAGCACAGAGGCTGGAAGATCATCTTTTGTGCGACAACTTGAACCTGATTGGCATATTGACACAAATGCTGAGATAATATCTCAATTAGCGGTATGTTTAGACAATTAAAATTATATATTTTTGTTCTGAGATTCTGCTCAATATATTTTGCTCTGAGAATCTGCTCATAGGTTTGTATTTCTTGCCCTTCAACTTTAGTTTCCTTGATTGCAGAGATATATACCATACCAACTTCATATCACATCTGCTCTCTCAGGGCATATTGCCTCTAATGTGTTCAATTCTGATACTTTGGAGCATTACTTTGGGTGCCTTGAACCAAGATGACAGTCTCGTCACATTTTTGTGTTTTAAATGAGGGAAGTTTATAAAATATAGAAGCACTTACGTTAAAGAGTACCAAGAAGTGTACATGACTAGTATCCATGATATTTTTTCATGCAAATTCTGCAGGCTTTGCTATGCAGGTTTTCTTTTCCTAAAGCGAAGGTGTTCTTGCCATTAAGGAGTAAAATTAATAGATGATTGGTACATGTAAACTTTAACATGCGTCTTTTGTAATATAATTAAAAGGAAATGTAATTGCATGTTGCTTGGATTTTGAAGTGACATGATTTTGATTTTCCCATTATGACAGCCATGCTATTGTTTTCTTGAAGCTCATACTTGATGAATATGAATTTGTGCATAGAGTCTTGTGGTGGCTGATTTGGTGGAGACCGAGTGCATGAGTTGAACATGGAGATGATTGATATGTATGATTTTTGGGAACGTTTCTTCATGATTCAACCTTTGTCAGAATGAATAGGTATTTAGAGCTATCAAAATTTATCATAAATACTAGGCCATAGCATTGTGCTATACTATGTAGGTAGCATAAAAGTTTGTGAGCGTTTTAAGTGCACTATTTCACATTAGATAGAAGCTAAAAATCTTTAAACATGAAAATAATTGCACATCAAATAGGATATTTGGGGACAATACCTTGACAACTCCAAGACCACAAATAGAAAGCATATATATCTTAAATACCTCTATCTGATAGATGTTGAGATGAATTAGTGTGGAGGTGCCTATATTGAATTTTTGATAAAGATAAGTGCCTCAAGATTGATCTCTCAATATCTCTTAGATAGATGCATTTATGATATTGTTAGTTTTTTAACTAGTAATGTTTGGTACAATATAAACTGAAAAAGTTTGAGGATAAATCTTTCTTTAAATTGAAAGGGGAAAGGTAATAGAAAATAAAATAAACCCTAAAACATAAGCACACAACCTCTAGCATTTTATAGAATGTATAACTTGGGGTTTTGGATATACAGTGCAAAAATAAACTAATAATAGCCTATCTTTCAATTCTCAAGCAAGGACACAAGGCTTATCAATGCATGGTCAACATGGGAGATTTTTATGTCTTTCATTTAAAGCAAACAACCTATTGTAGCTAATAAATGCTCAGTCTTTCTAGTTAAAAGTAGAGACCAAATAGGATACCTCATAGAACTTTTATACAGAATATACCTGCTGAATTCCATTGAAAATATAAGCACAAATGACACAAGCGTTTACAATGTTTTGTTTGAGAAGTAATAAAAAAACTGACTAAAAACCTCACAACTATCCTAGCACAAAACAAGCTCCTTATTAAATTTTGTCCCTAGATTTCAAACTTTATATCAAGCAATTTTTAAATAGATATTTATCTTCTAAACTTGTTGAGTAATTAGTAGTAGTTTTAAATATAGATTTGTAGAATATGATGATCTTCTAAAAATAGTGAAAATAAAAAATAACAGAAGTTATAAGTAGCCAGGTTGAAAACAAACAATTTGACACAATCCCAATCAATGATTTTGATGCAAATATTTTGGTATTACTATGGCAACATTGAAGAATTCTTGAAACTTTGAAGACCAATCTTCTTGTCATGAATTCAAATTGTTGAATTTTACTTCAAACCCTAGCTGAAATTTACAACCTTGGAACCCTAGAGTGTATGGAAATTGTTGTTTCGGATATGAAAATGATCAAGAAACCACTTAGAATTTATGATTATGATTGTTGTTGCTTTAACTCTTTAGTGAAAATTGTCTCCCCCTTTAATGTTTGAAAACTTAGTAATCGAAGATTAAACATGCTTGAAACTATTGTAGGTGTTGAGACAAAATGTTTGATTCTAAATTTTGTCAATAAACTCAAAACAATCCACTATCAACACTCACTAAATCCACATGGAAATTGTTCAAAACATGCTAAAAGCAAGTTCTCAAAACCATTAGACAAGTTGAAAGCACTTGGGAGAAGAAACATTTGTAGAAAACCCTAGATGCCAAAGCCTTGAAAACAAATTGGAAATTGTTACAAAGCATGGGATTTTATGGTAGTAAATTCTAGCTGCCGTTTATGATGATTCAAACTGTTGGATATTCCATCAGTATCTTTATATTATTAGTTTGGTTGTGCTTGTTAGCATTTGGTTTTAGTTTGTTATTGTTTGTTAGCTTATTTAAGCTATTTGTTGAACACATGAATACACAATTAGTTACTTCTTCCATGTATAAAGATTTCCCATAATGCAAACCAAGTTATTCAATTGCTCTACCAAAACTAATATGGTATCATGGCAAGGGAACGCTCGATTCAGATCTATGCGATGTGACACAAGCACCCACACATTTTTCTATTTGACAGATCCTTGTTGAGCAGTTGGATGACTGAATATGTGAGTCAAATCCTTTGTGAGATCTATAAAGCGACAACATTGCTAAGAAAGCTGTGCAACTGGTTTGTGAAAGGCCACACAAATCAGTTAAGGTTTGTGGTGTGTATCTCACTTGTTTGTAATTTATCATCAAGCGTTAACTTTGAGCCACTTCTAATTGAATAAGGACTTTGGTCAAGTGGCCGACTTTCTTTTCTCATCATGTTGGCAGCCTCATGACTTCTGCAGTGGGCTTAAACTCAATATTATTGGCTGCCATAAAGTCTATGGCTAATTCATACCATAAAGGGTGAAGAAGTCTTTACTTGCACGGGGGCAATTTCCTTGCATTGATTTGATTAACAAATTTTATTTTATGTTATTGATTAGTCATTATAAATTAGATAGAAATCTATCCTAGAGAAGTCAAGTAATTGCTTTTGCTTACAAAGTTGAATTATTCCTGCAATTTATTAGTAAGATCTATTATGCTCAGGGATAATATATTCCATAAGATACATGCCAACTCCAACAATGATGGTAAGATAATTATTGTCACCATCGACCAAAAACAATCTGCAAAAGTATGGTGTTAGTCTTTTCAATCTACAAAAGTATGGTGTTAGTCTTTTCTTCAATTGAGATTGTTTTCAGTGTCATTTCTAATGTATCCATTGATCTCAGTGACGTGAAATAGAATAAGAAGGCATCTTTCTTTGGCTAACACAATGGCAGGAAGTTCTCTGAAGTTTCTTCTTCTAGATTTGCAATTGCTATGTGGGAATAATTATTCCGCCTTGAAGACCAAACTAAAAACTCAACTTGAATTTGAAGAAGTTTGGGATGTGGTGAGTGGTTCCACAACACGCCACAAGACCGATGTTGATGAACACAAGAAATTTGATCAAGCCGATAGAAAGGCAAAATTGATCATTATGTTCAGTGTGTTTAATGAAGTTTAGCCCTTTTTCTGCGACTTGTCCACAACCAAAGATGTATGGGAGAAGCTTAAGATGGTGTATGAGGCGAAGAACCAGAATTGGATATTGAATTTGTAGAGTTAGTTACATGGCCTGAAGATGAAGAAAGGAGAACAATTAAAATCCTTTCTTGAAAGGATTGCTCTGCCAAAACTAATACTTGTTTTTTTCAAGAGTTAAGGGCTTCCCTACAAGCCTTGGGTGAAACCATTGATGATGCAATCTTGGTGCCTATTGTTCTACAGGTGCTACCATCCAAATACAAAGTGTTTGTGACAACTTTGAATGTCACAAAAAAGATGCCCACTTTTGAAAAGCTTGTGAACCTACTTAAGAAAGAAGAATCTCTAAGCCAAGATCATGGTGAAGATGATCATGCTATGACTACACAACACAAATGCAAGAAGCCTATGAAGCAATTTGGTGGACCTCCCAAATTTGGTAATTCATTTAGATCTTAGAAGAAGTGTCCAATTTGTGATAGACATGGACATGATGTGAAAAATTGTTGGTACAATTCCTTGGCTAAAGAATCATCCAACAAATCACATCCAAAGAAGTGATTTCAAAGTGGCAATACACAATGGGAGCATAAGAACAAACATAAACAACAAAGCAATGTTGCGAAAGCAAGAGATTCTCCAGATGAGGAATACATGTTTTCAACCCACACTTCAGAAGATGGTTCCTAATCAACCTCAACATGGTATGTGGACTCAGGTGCTACAAAGCACATGATTGGACAAAAGGAGTGGTTTCTCACATTGAAACCCCATCACGATACAATCATTCTTGGAGATGATACCACTTATGACATCAAAGTTATTGGTGACATCTCTTTGAAGTTTGGCATACATCGTTGTAGGCTCACTTAAGTTTTGTACGTGCTAGAACTTACCAAAAATCTTCTTTCTATTAATCAATTTCTTGATCATAACCTTAGGATTGATTTTTTCACAAATTAGGATAAAAAGGTATGTCTTATCAAAGATATGCCTAAAAATGCAAACATTGCGGCAAGTGCTACTGAGATTGGGAAAATGAATAGGCTTGATACATTTGCTAATAATCAAGCCTTAGTGGCAAAGAATAATGATCTTGCTATGCTTTGGCATCGTCAATTTGGTCATTTGAGCACTAGTTACTTGCTAACACTTAATAAGAAAAGCATGGTAAAAGAGCTTCCCTCACTTGAGAAGTCAAGTGCTATATGTTCCAGATGTATTGTTGGAAAACAACATCGAGCAACCTTCTATCCAAGTGAACGTCGTGCAAGCCAACCATTGGAGCTACTGCATATTGATCTGTGCGGGTCCACGACACCTAGTCATAATGGTTTCAAGTATTTTCAACTTTTTGTTGATGATATACAAGGAAAATGTTGGTATATTGCTTGTAGCATAAAGATGAATCTTTTTCCCAATTCAAAGAGTTTTGCACTCGTGGAGAAAGATACAAATCAATATGCTACAAGCAATATACTCCTATGGAATCAAGATTGCAGTTGGATGTAAATGGATATTCAAAACTAAGTATAAGGTAGATAATAGTATAGATAAATTTAAGGCTAGACTTGTAGCCAAGGGTTATGCCTAGAAAGAAGGGATAGACTATGAGGAGACATTCACTCCCATGACAAAGATAAAAACAATTAAAATGATTTTTTCTTTAGCTGCACAACTTGGATGGAAATTGCATCAAGTGGATGTAAAAGTGCATTTCTCGATGGAGAGCTTAAGGAGGAGGTCTATATGACCCAATTAGAGGGATATATTGCACCTAGTAAAGAGGAAAAGGTATGCGAATTGTTAAGTCCCTCTATGGTCTCAAACAGGGTCCTAGAGATTGGTATATTAAAATCAATGAACATCTACTACAACTTGGTTTCAATAGGCATCCATCTGATCCAAATCTCTACCTCAAGGATCAAGGTGGGGGGGGGAGGGGGGGCGAGATTGTGATAATTAATGTTTATATTGATGATTGACTTATCACAAGAAGCTCAAAAGCAATGGTTGAAACAACCAAAAATAATCTCAAGAAGGCTTTTGATATGATAGATCTTGAGCTACTGCACTATTGTCTAGGCTTAGAGGTATGACAAACAAATCACCATATCTTTGTATCTCAAAGTAATTATGACAAGACACTGCTTGAGAAGTTTAGAATGATGGATTCCAAAACCATGTCTACACCTATGGAATCAAGATTGCAGTTATCTATTTCTGATTCATCTCCTCAAGTGAATGCAACCCTCTATCATCAAATGATTCGGGGTTTGATTTACTTGACATACTCTAGACAACATATCATTTTTGCTGTCAATTATCTTTCACGATTCATGCAAGAACCAAGGATATGTGATTGAAAAACAACAAAACATGTACTAAGGTATATCCAAGGTACAATGAATCATGGTTTGGAATATAAAAGGAGTGATCAATTCTTCTTGTTAGGGTACCCAAATGTAGATTATGTAGGTTCTATTGACGATAGGAAATCTACTTCTGGATTTGTTTTCTTCCTAGGTTTAGGACCTATTTCTTGAGGAAGTAAGAAGAAAGCTACAATTACTGGTTCCTCAACAAAAGTAGAATATCAAGTAGCAAGTGCAACCATTTGTGAGGTAGTTTGGTTACGTTGCATATTAGAAGGATTGGAGGTGCCACAAAACCAACCTACAATCCTCTATTGTGACATTCAAGTTGACTACCACTTCATATGAGAACATGCTCAATAAAACAATATTCAACTTCAATTTTGCTACTCAAGAACAACATGCTAATATCTTCACTAAGCCTCTTGTATGTGCTGATATCTTCATTGCTTCATAGGTTTGATATTTTCCTTCCCTACCATAGTCAAATCTAGAGGAAAAATCCATTAATTGCAATTGTTGGAATTGTGAAACCCATAATGGCAACAAACATTCAAACTTTGCTACTACCCGAGTCACACAAATTGACTTCCACTAACTATAGCGTTTAGAGTCAAAATCCTTACAATTTGTGAGTATAGGAATCTCACAAAAATTTTGCTAAAAAATGAGATGAGACAAGATGCTAATGCTTAAGATTATGGCATGATAACGAAGCCTTGTCGATATTGAAGTCGTTTGTTGAAGATGACTTGATTCCTGAAATTCACAATGAGGAATTTGTTGTAGATTTGTGGATCAAGTTGCATGATAAGTACTAGGCTTTGGAAGCCAGCAAATCATTGTTTTTGAATAATCAACTATACTTCTCTCAATTGTAGGAAGGAGGTTCAGTTTCAAACTATCTCACTCATCTTAAGGATGTGCATGATCAATTAGTGTCTATGAAGAAAGAGATAGATGATGAAGATATGGCCAACATATATACTAAGAGGGTTGCTAGCATCTTACGGAGCTTTTGTTGAATCATTGTACTTGATTGCAGAAAATTAGACACTTGAGTTTGTCAAAGTGTCATCTTTACTTTTGCAAAAGGAAAGAAGACAAATGCAAGTTGAAGATTTTTATTCACAAGACAAAGAAAGTGATTTCTCAAATCAATTCAAGGGACACCAATTCAATAGAAAGCCATCAACCAAAGTCAACACATCAATAGTAAAGGTAGAATCCTCATACAAAGATCATTGTACATGTTACTACTGTAACAAAAAATGGTCATATTGGAATCAATTGTTTTCAAAGTGCTAAAGACTTGTTGAACAAGAAGCTCAAGCCAAAAGAATCGATTGCATTTGAAAACATTGAAGAGTGTGATGTTGATGAAAGTGGTGAAATTGTTCCTCAAACAGTTGATGATAGAATTTGCATTTTAAAATGTTATTGTTGAGTGTGTGTGTTATTACTTGTAAAAGTTGTTTTCAAAATATGTTAGTCAAAGTCTATTTTTAAGTCATTGACTAGTCTTGATGGATAACGTAGGACAAAAGAGGCATTGTACCAAATATCAATCCAAGTAATGCATTGTGGAACAAACCACTAGGAAGGTATAAGGGTGGCAACTGTACTTGTATTATAGCATTATGTTGAGATAGCACGTGTAATTTGATAGATAATTAGTTGTCTTGATTTGATGCAAAGGTTAAGGGAGCCTTGAAAAGTTTGATAGATTTTAGTATGGATCTATTAGAAAGCTCTTTGACACATGATGCAACTTGTGGATTTAAGGATAGGTCCATAAGAAGAGATTACTTGATAAACTGTGTAGATTTCAAGATGGATCTATAGAGGCAAACTATCTATGGGTTCAAGATGGATTCATAAAAGTGAACTATTTGTATGTCCCAGTTTACCAAAGTGACTATGCGTGTGTTCAAAATGATGTAGTGACAAAAACCTATTAGGTTTGTCATTAAAGGGGGTGTTGGTATTTGTGTTCGAAAGTAGTGTTTATGTTGGATATTTGTGTTCGCATTGAATTGTCATTTATGTCAAAACCGTGCATCCATGACAAGATCATGAATTTTAAGATGAAGCAACTTGACAAGACGGTGCAAGGAAGAGAGTCGAATAGAGAAGCAATTGATCGAGTAGACACAAGGATGATTGCTTTCAAGCTAGTAGGACAAACTGAGCATAGATTGAACAAGACATTGGGAAGAAGCTATTCGAACAAAGAACAAAGAGGATGAAGACATTCGGGCTGCACTTTAACACTTTTATTATTTAACTCACATTTGTAGTGTGGTGGCGTTTTTGAGTCCTTTTATAGACTAACACGTATCATTTATGCGAGCAATAGCTCACGGGCCTTTTTGGACATCGTCCTGCACTCCTTATAATGAGCGTGTAAAACGTAGCCGTTGATCTACATCTGCATATGAAATTGGATGGCCGAGATCAAAAAAAGCCCACCGCTTGCCTTAAGTCTTTACCACAACCCTGCAAACTGGAAAACAGTCACCGTCAAGATACCTGCGGGATTGCAGGAGAAGGTTAGTGTTGCCCCGTAAGTTGGAAACTACCCTTGGCCAAGACATTTGCGGTACCGTAGCAAAAGGTACACTGTCGAAAAAGAATTTTCTGCTCGCTAAGACAAGAAAAGGCCTCTCAAATAGTGTCGAGTGACCCCCCTGGCCGTGCTGACGTGTTCGATGACGTGGATGACCCAATGTAGGCAGAGTGTTGACAATGACAGATAGCATGGTAGATGAAGTGGCACGTGGAACCGCCATGGTCGATAGGAATAAAGGTCTGTGCTACTCGATGGGACATCTCTTGCACCTCACCAAGTGTCTGAGTGACAACGTGGCAGATGAAGTGCGAACGCCCGAGGTAATGACTCGCTAATCGCTAAGATATCTTTCTGCGTCTCACCGAGCGTCTGAGTAAGTATGAGAAGGCGATCTCGAAGAGAGGTTAATGTCACACTGACCGCATGAAGACAAAGTGTAAGAAGGGTACGTCGACAAGACATTCATAGGTCTCACCGATTGGTCAATGTAGCCGTGAAGTGCATTCTCGTCAAGTGATATTGTTTGTTGAACAGGGACAGGAGTCTTTTTTTGTTTGCTCAATTAGATAAGGAAGAGTGAGTTAATGCCGACGAGAACTGTTGCATTAGAATACCAAAAATGGCAGTTGGATGTCTGATCGAAACAAAAGAAGGAAAGGGATGCATTTAATGTGTGGGTGGCCAAAAGGTTGCAAAGTAGGTGGAAAGTCAAATCTTTGCATGTCTCGAGAAGAGAAATTAATTCAGGATTGGTGGGAGATTTTTGAGCTAGGGCAAAGACCGTCAAAATATGATTGTCGATGCATTGTTCAGTGTGGAGTGGGAATAAGAGATAGCTGAGAGCCAAAAATAGGGAGAATAAGAACAATGGGCTAAAAAGAATATCAATTGAAGACAAAAGAGGAAAGAGTTGCCGATAGAGAAGCATATTTGAAGGCTAGATAAAGAGTTTGTTGTAAGCAACTGAGGTAGAGATTAGAAGTGCAGAACTACAAAGAGTTACACAACATCATTTGTAACAAGGTACATAACTATTATTGAAATTTCTTTATTGTATATCATCAGAGTTGGTGCTTAGATTAGGGGTTGGTGTTCTTTTGGGTTGGTGCCCATAAAATTGTAAAAATGACATTTCCATTGTGAGGTTGGATTAGAGCAGTAGACTTTAGCAACTTTCTCACTGGGATTTTTCTCACATCGGGTTTTCCTCGTACATTTTGTGTTATGTGTGTGCGCTTGTCTTCTGTATGTGTTGTTAACATCTCTCTGCATTGACAATCTTGATTTCAGTTATTTGTGTCTGGTTGCTTAGAAAGTTAAATTTTTATATCCACTAATTCACCTCCTATTATAAATAAGTGTTATAAAATTAAGTTGTTGAGAAACAATTTATTATTAGTCACTTGGTTTGTTAAGATAATATGTAGGTTGATATCTTGTTAGAACAACTCGTATGTAATTTTAGATGATGGCCTCCACTAATGGACCTCCCACCGAGAGGGATTTGAATCCTCGCGCCACTCCTTGTCGGAATGCTCCATTTGCATCAGGTGCTTCTGTGCTTGATGGTTTGTCTTCCCCCTCTCGTGCTATTGTGGGCGGTGCTGATTGTGGTGAATTTGCTACTGCGGTGGTTAGGTTGGATTAGGTTGCTAATGGCTCTCTCGCTAATGTTTCTCCCACCCCAAGGGGGTTTCCTTGCGTTGCTCCCTGCCAAAATGCTTCGTCCGCTCTAGGCATTTCTATGGTTGATGCTAACTATGGTGAAAATGTCACTGCAGTGGTTGGGTTGAGTGCTCAACCTGTAGGTGATTCTGCTGTGAATTCTATTGCTAGTGTTGCTTCCCTTGCCTCCGCTGCTGCTAATGGCGGCCATGTTGATGGTGCAAAGGTCCCTCCCAGACCCCCTTCCTTTATTGGTAGGCACAAATTTGCCCATGTGACCAGATCTATTGCTCACCCCCCCAAGGGGATTTGTTCTCTTCCCTATGCAAAGACCTCCCCAATGGTGGTTTGTGGACAATGTAGATTTCTACCAACGTTGTGCGTTGGTGTGCAAATGAGCTAGATTGGCCTTCTCTCCCATACCTCCATTGTTGGGTGAGTGATTCCTAAAAGCCTTTGGTTGCTCATAGCATTGAGATTTTTCATTATGCTAAAGGCTTTTTCATTGCTTCTTTAACTTCCTCTCATGACCGTGACTCGGTGTTGGGCAAGTTGTGGGCTTGGGGAGTTCACTCTCTCTATGTCAAGCTCTGGACAACTTCTTTTAACCTTCTTATTGAACCACTTAATGTGCATCCAGTATAGCTTTGCCTTCCCAATCTTCCCCTTCATTTTTGGGAGCATTCTTGTTACGAGGCCATTGACAATTATATTGGCCGATTCTTGATGGTTGATGATGCCACACCATCTATGGGCCATTCTATCTTCGCTAGCCTTTTAATTGATTTGGACATCTCTTTGCCTCTCCTTGGGGAAGTCGTTCTTATGGTTGGGGATAGGCCTTGGACTCAATCATTGGATTATGAGGGCCTTCCTTTTTGCTACCGAAGATGCTTCTCAACGAGTCACTTAGCTTCAGATTGTTCTCTCTCTCATCATAGAGGTGCTACCACTTGGTGAAAATATGCTACTATTGATCATCTGACTATCAATGCTTCAGATTCTGATTTTGGTGGCTCCTCTTGGGAAGATGATGTCTCCTCCTAGGATGAGGTTGTGCCTCTTACTACTACTGATGCCTCTGTCAACCCTCTCATTACTACTGTTGTGGCCTTCTCCATTCTGGAGGCTCCCACACTTGTTGCTCCTATGCTGCAGCTCTGACCTACTCTTGGTGTTTTTGCTCCTGATGTTGTTTTGTAGCAACAATTTGTTGCTATTCTTTTACAACAACCTGCTGTTGTTGCTGATTGAAACTCAGAGGGGTCATCTTCACTTGTTTCTTCTTTTGATGTTCCTAATGACAATATTGCTTGGACTATTGTTTGTCCCGAGCGAAAGGGGAAATATTCCCCTCTCCCCCACACCCCTCTTGGACAAGATTTGGGTGTTTCTCCCTATTCTTGAATTGGCTTTTGGGTTGTTGAAGGTTTGATAGGTTTTTCACAATGTTTGCTATCATTGGCTCATCTAACCTTGTGTTTTTTGGGTTTACACCCCTGTTTTGTTATCTCTATTTTTGTTGCCTAAGGGTTGTTGAATGACTGCTCCCTTGGGTTGTTGTATTAAGGGTCAATACCCTTGTTTTTGTTGAGCTTTGTTAATAAAAACAACTCGTATATGAAAAGAGAATTGTTATGAGAGGTTTCATAGAATATAGGAAATGAAAATCCTATATATGTAATGTACTATTAGTGTATGAAATTGCATAATATATGATTACTATTTGTTCTGTGAATTCTATAATATGGAGATGTTTTGCAAATTTAAACTAGATTTCAACTCTTTAGTAAGGTGGATACCTCTAAACTACATGCCATTTTCAAACATTTGATTTTATTTTCTTTTTTTAGAGTGGCACACGACCTTTCACTAAGAGACACTTTTTGTTTTCGAACTTACATTTTGCACTCCAATACTTAGGACACACTCCTACATTAGTTTGTAAATAATCAAAATTTTAAACACACTTACATTGGTTTGAGAATAATCAAATTTGAACTTTAAGCAATTCTTTGGAGTGACATGTGCTTTTACATTTGCAAACAATTTTCACTTAATGCTTTCTTTCATCCCTTTGGTTAGGTGCATACCTCTTTCGTAGCTTGCACTTTTTTATTTTAAAAACATTTTGTGCATCCTTTTGCATGAAGGGGCATTTTTTAACTTTAAAAATATTCACTTGATGTCAAACGGCTTCTTTTACGATGTTTCTACCGCCCACTCGTTATCTACCACCTTTACTTGAGCATCCTAGGCCTTCATATGTGCCTAAATACATATAGATAGTAAAGGATCTACTAGCTTTGCCTTTGCAAGGTCAACTTCTGGTTCCGAAACTACATAATAGAAAGTTGGAGGATCTAAAATTGGTTTTGCTCAAGCATGCTCCTCCATATCGAGACTTTTTTTTTTTTTGGACATTTTTCAACATTATGCACTCCAATGGACATGCACCCACCTTATAATTAGGAAACATATTGACTTGCATATTTTATTATGCCTACTTGGTCGAGCACACACCCTTTTAGTAGGATGATTTTTTTGAGCCGTGATATCTTATTCATCTTCTCTCCCATAATTGAGCTAGGACCTTTGCTTCATTAGATGCATTGGAAAGCTCCTTTGGATGGCTAGAGACTACAAAAATGTGATTGATGACCATGACAAGGATTTATGTATATCTTACGAGTGAAAAAAAATAAAATTTAAATTTAAAATATGACTAAATATATATTTTCTAGGGGTGCAACAAATATCTATGTATCTATATATTAGATTATTCAAATAAAACCTCAAACAATCACCAACTACAATTGGGTACAATTAAGATTTGCCTTGTAATTATTCGTCAAATTCAGTTAAGGGGATTCTGTTATCCTCTCATTCTATTACAACCTCCATTATTGTTAGTGTAGTTACAACTTGAGATGTAATAAGAGTTGTCAATGTTTTATTATGAATTTAATGGATGTGGTTATGAATACCTACCCAATTAATGTGTGAAGTAAGTTTATTGAATAAGTTTGTACTTGTCAACATGCATACCAACACAATTCCTAAAATGAAGAAATAGAAAACCGCAATAAATGTCATGACCCAATACACATTACATTTACAATTTAATTATTGGTTGTATTTTAAATGAGAGGTGACAAGAATCCTCTCTCTATATATGATCAATTACATATGAGCTCTGCTTTTATAAGTTCTGTCAAACTTATTTTAGCTCCCATACATTTAAATAAACCTTCTCCCATATCAAAGAATCTTGATTCGTAACTTGTGTGAATCTAGGACCGAATTCGAATCTAACCAAAAACTCTATTTTGTGATGGCTCACCATTCCATTTGAAGGGTTTCCTGAAGCTTTTTATCAGTAGTTTCTTGATTAGATTTGTGTTAACCTTTGCCACACAATGAGTAAAGAAGATAGTGTGGGCTATAGATATTGCTTTGTACCTCATTAACATCTGACATCCTTTGTATTAAGCAATACTTCTTCTTCCTTTGATCATTGCAAATTTGGTATCAAAAAGGGGTTTTAGTAATCGAACATGTGCATATCAGAAGGATAGAGTGTTCAAACTTTTATTTCATTGTGAAATGTCGATCTGTGTAGAAGTCTTTCATGATACCTTCACACCAATTGCATGCTTTTCGTAGTTTCATCACTTTCCTGTCACATGGTCTTTAATGGAAATTAGAATAGAAGATATATTATCAAAGTGATAAGATTGCAAATTAGTAGCTTTGCATGAATTTTCTTTAGCATGTCCAACAAGTCTATTTTGTGTAATTTTGAATTGAAGCGATGTTGCAAATGAATCATAGACTTGCTCTTTTTGCAAGTTCTTGAACCCTTACAACAACCCATCATATCCATGGATTTTAGATCAAACATATTCATGTTTATTCTGAAACAACACCCCCATTGGCCATATCGACCATTTTCTAGCATGCTTAGCTTTTGATTGTAATTTAAATTCCAATACTGTAGAGTTTTTGGTAGAACTAATGATTCATTTTAAGCTGCCTTATGGATATTGATTATAATCTTTAATAGACTTATTATGCTCTAAAACTTGATTATAATTCCATTGATAAATATGAAGATATTAGTATGCAAGTTATGAGTGATCTTATTCCTTTATACTTATCAATCTAAATGAACAACTAAATTATAATTATCTCACTTATAAGAATAAGTGGGTATTGTTTTTATTTAGATTTCAATATTAATAAGCTATTCATGATTTTATTGTTAAGCAAAGAAAGGATTATTCCTTAGATAAGAATGAATTTTAAAATAGGATTGTGTAAAATAATATAGAGACTATTATTAGAATAGACCTTCTTAAAGGAATGATTTTATATTTTTAAAGTGTCTGTCTTCATAAAATGATGTTCTTTGGCGAATCATGGTGAAGCTACTATATTTTCTCATTGTTTGAGATGAATTCGTGTTATGATTTATCTTGGAATAAATGTGTTTGAAATGGAATTGAGATCTTGAAATGATTTTAGATAGTTAAGAAAAGATTGCTACTTATGTATTCATATGTATGTTATATGCATCTTGTGTTAGTGTTAGAATGTAGATATATCTTGCTTAAAAAATTCAATTACTCCTGTCAGATTTGGATTGCTAGTCTTCTTCATGTTGGGCTATATATTTTTCTTGTCAAGAATAATTTTGGGGAAATGTAACTACTTTTTAGTAGGCTAGATATGCGCTCTGACAATGTTCTCACCCGTGATGTGCATGGGGGACACAAATGTCGTGAGCTCTTGTCATGGTGGTCTTCATGAATTGTTCTTTATGTATTCATTGTATTTGACCTTGTGGTCCAATGTAAAGGATTATGTTTCCTTATCTTTAAACTTGTTATTAGCTTATCTACACTAACTTTATATCGAAATGTAATTTCATATCTCTAATCTTGTCTATTTGAACACATGACATTAATTTATGTTTGTCTATGTGTATTTTATGAATTATGTTAATTTGATAATATGGTGGTCCTTACATTTGGTATAAAAGCTCTAAGTTCCCCAATAGGACCTTGAGTTCACTATGCTTAGTTGCGACAATTGATTGCATAAACCTCTAGTCAAATAGTGCTTAACACATTTCATAAGTGCTAGTTGTATGATTTAGAAGTTGATTTTGAGTGGATCAACTTGAGTAGTGAGGAAGAGAGTCTCCTAGCTTTTTTATACCTGACAGGAAAGGAAAGGATGTCTCTTGCTTTATATTTTATGGAAGCAAAAATAATCATTCTCTAGGTATTATCTCTTCAATATATGTCTGTGTTGGGACTATATGCATGCGTGTGTTTAATGTGTGACTTCTCAGTTTCCCTTCCTTGATTTTAAGTTGCAAAATATAGAAAGAATTTTGAATTACTTGGTTATGTTTGTGCATTCTATTGATTGATGTGAATGTGTAACCTTTTCTTAAAATTGCATATCCATATATTATGATTGAAAAATATGAACTATATTGTGTGAGCAATGTGTTCAAAGTAAAATGACCAATATTTTGTATGTGCATGATCAATCGATGGTTGATTCTTGCATAGTAATATTATTAGAATGCATTGAGGCTATGTGTGTCTGCTAAAATTGAGTTTGGATTCATGATTAAGGATGATTGATGTTTGTCATTACATAGTGTTAAAGTCTTTAATTAGGACTATGTGCGATGTGTTTGGGCATGTTCTAAAATGCACCTTGGTTGTGGTACCCCCAAGGTGTCGTGTAGCTTTTTACTCCCTCAATGTGACTAGTGTTAGTCGCACAATTTATGTAAAATTGTTTTCCAAGTTTGGCAATTCTTTCAATTATTGATGACTTCTTTTCATATTTTTGTAAGGGCTAGCTTATTGACAATTTGTGTCATTGATATCAACCAGATGTATGACAATATATGATTGTTGTTGTCATTGATGATATTGTAGATAAATGCTACAATTGTTGTGATGGAGTTGTATGCTCATGTTTGTCAATATATAATGAGATTATTGGCAATTGATTGCCAGTTGCCATTATGTTTTGCATGACTAATATGAAGAGATTGATATAAATGATAGATGGTTGTTGGTTGTAGATGGTTTGTGGATGTCCACCTTCTTAGTGTCTTATGTCTACTCTGAGCATGCTATGTTGATACAGTTGATGATGTTGACAATGTGGCTAATGGAAATGATAGCATGACGAGGTTTAAATAAATTTACATATTAAAATGCGGATTAGATGCATGACAAAAGAATGAAGATACTGTATTGAATCAAAAACTGATGTTTTGGGGATTTCCTAGTCTTTGAAAGTTTGATAAAACAATTTGGTGCAAAAGTATAAATTCAGAAGAATTCTCTATGTTAGTTTGTATTTTCTAATATGTTATTGCAAACTTGGACATAATGTATATGCTTTGTGGACATTGTACTCCTGTTGTTTCAAGTCATTTGGTGTTCCAGCTGATACAGTTGGTGATTATAGTTGATTGATAGTTTGGGAGATACTATGCATTTCTCCACATTGATGTTTTAAACATCGTGACTTGGAGGACAATTTTGTAATGTTTGTGATATGTCTCAGTCCAATTTTTAAAAGTTGGTCATTTGCAAGCAATGATAATGGTTTTTTGTGTTTTGATGACTCTTTGGAGTGAAGTGTTTAGTTTCAGCTATGTTGTGCAAGTATGATATTGATATGGAAAGATAAAAGAAGGATTTGAGAATATTTTTGGATGTTCAAGAGATGTCTTGGTATGCTCAACATGATGCTAGATGGTTTGTTTGATGGAGCAGGCCTAGTGAACCCTTGGGTATCTCCACTTGCCTTAAATAATGTATTGCATTATTTGTGGGTCTTATCTTGGCGTATGAGGGTCCACATTGGGGTTGTTCATCTGAAAGATATGTTTTGGGCTGACTAGTGATGTGCTACTTGGTGTATTTACATGTTACCTTGTTGCCAACCTTCTAGGATGTGTTATAGCCTATGAATTATCTAAGCTACTTAGAAATAAGTGGTATGATATTTTTAGGTCCTCTCTATCTCTTGAATTGGACTACTTTCACCACAACTATGTTTTAGTGGTCATCTTGATAGGACCTATGTTTTGTATCTCATGCTAAGGCAGTGTGTCTTAGCTTACAAGTCCTTTGTATCATGTCTTGAGATAGTGCATCTCATCTTGCAAATCCTTCAAGGAGCAGCGTGATTCCTTGGCAGTGAGCCTAAAACAATATTATAATTATTTCATATATTTTGAGATGACTCTCAGTGTGGTTTTCCTTTGTTTGGGTTTTTGACGTAAATCTAGTATTCTCTTGTACATGGTGATTCATTGTTTTATCTTTCATTTCTACTGATAAGAACAAGGTTAAATTGAATATGGATTGTGAAATAAAGTTAAATGTATATAGTCCATTTTGATTCACCCCCCCTCTCAGTCCTAAAGTGAGTTCAACAATTGGTATCATAGCCAAGTTTCTCTATAAGAAGATTAACTACTTAAGTTAGGTTCGGGATGGAACAAGATAGATCTTACAAGATTCCCAAGTTTGATGGCACAAACAACTCCTTCTAGAAGACGACTATGGAATCATATTTAAACTCTATGGGATTTGGAATTTGGAACTTAGTTGTATATGATCATACTCCTCCCTCTACTCCACCTACTACTCTTGATGAGATCAAAATGCATGAGAAAAATAGAAAGACTAGGAATGGAATCATAAGTGGTTTTTATGATACATAGCTCTTGAAGATAATGGATAGGAAATTTTCCAAGGATGTCTAGGAAAAGCTTATCAACAAATATGAAGGTGAAGAGAAGATAAAGTAAGTCAAGTTGTAGAATCTCAAAAGCAGATTTGAGAATTTAAGAATGTCAGAAGATGAAAATATTGATAGCTACATACACTGGGTGATTGAAGTTGTTTGTACAATCAGAGGTGTACTCAGAACTCTCCCTAAATCCTTCATTCCTAAGGTATCTACTATTGAAGAAAGTAGATATTTTGACACATGCACAATGGATCAACTTTATGGAGCACTCACTACCTTTGACATGAGAGATATTGAGCTCCACAATTCCAAGAAGCAAGTTGCATTCAAAGATAGTAAGAGATTAGAAAACAATGTTGATCCTGATGATGAATTTGATAACTAGAAGCAAACTTCATCAGAAGATTGAAGAAAGACACCAAAAAATATAAAGGTCAGTTACCCTTCAAATGCTTTAATTGTGGTAGAATTGGTCACTATGCATCTAAATGTACTTTCAGAGAAGATAACAATAAAAGAGGAGATGATAAGAGTGAATGAGATAAAACTAAAATAAGTTTTTATTCCAAAGAAAGTAGCTACTCATCTAAAGAAGAAGAAAGTGACAATTCAAATAATGAAACATTGTTTATGGCTCTAAAAGTGGATAATGTTGGAAAATTTGAAAAATTGGTATTCTATTTGACAATAATAACAGTAAGAGATCCTTGATTGTGTGGACTGCCCTTCATGCAAAAGAAGAACCAAATACATGGGTGATCGAAATTGGCTGCTCTAATCACATGATTGGTGATAGATACAATTTTATCAACCTTGAAAAGTGGAATTGTGGATCATTCAAGTTTGGTGGTGAGGAGGCTACTCATATTTGTGGTAAAGGAACCATAAGCATTGATGGCAAGAAAAAAATAGAGGATGTCCTCATGTTAAGGTATTAATACATAATCTTCTCAATGTGAGTTAGTTGTGCAACAGAGGATACAAATGCACATTTCACAAGAATGGATGTGAAATCAAAAAAGGAAACTCAGGAAGACTAATTGCAGAAGGGACAAGGATTGATAGAAATATCTATCATTTAAAGGAAGACAAAAGAGGAAATTGTCTGATAGCCCAAAGCAGTGAATGTTGTCTTTGGCACAAAAGGTTGAGACACATCAACTTTGATAACATGGTGAATATCAACACTAC
The DNA here is from genome assembly GCF_030272615.1 of Cryptomeria japonica. Classification (NCBI taxonomy): domain Eukaryota; kingdom Viridiplantae; phylum Streptophyta; class Pinopsida; order Cupressales; family Cupressaceae; genus Cryptomeria; species Cryptomeria japonica. The sequence goes on from NC_081414.1 coordinate 709,778,736, forward strand.
ACATGCAGTAAGGGCTATGCCCAAGATTGTCAAGCCTAAAATTGCATCATGTAGGGAATGTCAGATGAGGAAGAAAAAAAGACAATGCTCAAGAGAAAAGAATACTCTACTTCAAAACCTTTAGAGTTGGTACACACTTATCTATGCAAACCTACTAGAGCAAGAGAACTAAAATTTGGTGAAAGGTACTTTATGATGCTTGTTGATGATTACTCTAGAATAGCATAGGTTACTTTTCTAAGAGAAAAATATGAAACATTAGATAAGTTTAAACATGTTTCTTACTCAACCAAGGTACATTATTGTTGCCAAGGAAAAAAAGCTCCCCCACTTGTGTTTTTTCTATCATCAACATTGCTTTCATAATCTACATCCATATATGCTATAAGGTGGAAAACATCACCACTTGAATACCGTAATCCAAAATTCATAGTCCCCTTCAAATATTTCAATATACTTTTGATTGCATGTACACATGTTTCATTTGTAACAACATGAAACCATGCCATGAAACCATCAACTTGCAAAATATTAGACCTTGTAGCTATTAGATATTGGAAACTTTCAATCATAGATCTATACATAGTTTGATTTACTCCAAGATATTCATCATCTTTTCTCAATTTAAAACCAATAATCATGGGAGTACTTATTGGATTACAATCTTCCATCCCAAACTTCTTTAACTTATCTTTAACTTGTTTGGTTTGTTAAATAAAGATTCCCTTATCAAATTTGGAAATTTACAAACCAAGAAAGAAATATAACTCACCAAGAATTGACTTGAGTGTATCCTTTCCATACCAACCTTTCCTTCTTCCTTACAACTTGGCCATTTTCATTTAGTTTGTTTATGAAAGCCCACTTAGTGCCAATCACATTTTTGTACTTATGTCTTGGGACAAGTTCCAAAGTTTTATTTCTTGATTTGATTCAATTCCTCTTCCATAGCCTTAATTAAATGCTTATCTTCACTTGCTTCTAAAAATTTCTTTGGTTCAAATTTAGAAAGAAAACACAAGTTTGCATGGTCTAATGTATAGGAAAATATTCTTCTTGTTTGAATTTATGTGCATTTATCTCCAAAAATCAAATCTTTAGGATGGTTCTTTTAAACAAATCTAGATAGTGTCTTGGGTGATGCATTTGATGGAGTCTTCAGATTTCTTTAGTCAACTAATCTAGTTTCACCTTCTTCCTATGTTTCTTCTTCTTTGTGAATTTCTTCCTTTCATAATCAATTTCTTGTATTATCTCCTTTTGATGTATTTCTTTGTCAACTCTTACCTTTTAAATTTCCACAACTTCATCCAATCTTTCATTATAGAATTTGTAAGATTTACTCCTTGTGCAATATCCAAGGAATATACCTTCATTTATCTTGAAATTGAATTTACCCAAATTTTCCTTATCTCTTCTTATGTAAGATTTTCGTTTGAAAACCTTGAAATATCTTACTAATGTAACCCTTCCTTTCTAAAGTCCATATGGAGATTGTTGGTGTTCACCCTGATTTGTGCTCGGTTTGAAGTGTAGATAGTTGTATAAACCTCTTCTCTCCAAAAATTATCAAATATCTTGGATTCATTTAGCATGGCTCTTGACATTCCTTGAATTGTTATATTCCTCATCTCAACTACTCCAATTTGCTAAGGTGTTCTTGTATCTAAATATTGCCCATTTATCCCATGTTATTCAAAGAATTCTTCAAATTAATTTGAGATAAAATCTCCTCCTTTTTTAGATCTAATACATTTGTTCTTTGACCATGTTTCATTATCTACTAAGGATTTATATGATTTAAACCTCTCAATTTCTTCATATTTTTGTTTAAAAAAAGCTACCCAAGTCATCCTAGAATAATCATCAATCAACAACATAAAGTAAGTCTCACCTTGTAGGAGTTTCATCATCATTGATTGTGAGTGTTTGCCAAGATCAAGAGGAAATGAAAAGCACAAATAAGAGAGACAAAATAGATGATAGAAATAAACTGTATTCTATCAAGATGAAAATACCGATCAACGTGATCATTACAAGATGTTTAATGATTGCCCATTATTGTCCGTAAAAATAATGTAGATGAGCCTGCTTATATAGGCAAGGCTATATGGATATGTGAGCACACAAACATGACATGTGGCTCAATAAGAAATAAGGGTAGGTAGGAAATAGGTGTGGGTAGGTAGAAGAAACAATATAATATTCCACATGAGGTGGATCACCCACTAAATGTGGAATGTGACAACAAGATAAGTCCACAAAAGGTGGAAATTCTCCTACACAGACTATCCCAATGTGGCACAAACACCCAAGTGTCTCATACCCAAACTACTATGAAATGCAATTCCTAAGTAAACTTAATTAAGGTGTAATAATATCCATGATGAATAATTATTTACACCAACACCGCCCCCTTAAGTGAAACTTAGGGGAATGCACTTAAGTCTACAATGCAACTAAGAAATGCAAGATGCGTCCCGACTACTAGGCCATGTTAGGTACCCATGTACAAATGCAAATTCATGCAAAACAATGCAATTAAATCTCTCACAAAACGGGGAAAGAGAGAAAAACCCAATGGGAAAAAACCCTCCCCCAAAAGAGAGATGAAAACTAGATACAAAGAACTCTCATAGAAGTATGTGAAGGACAAAATCTCATGTGAGGAAAAAGTCTCCCCCCCCCATATGAGAGAAGAAGAGAGACTAGGAAGCCCCCCCTCAATGTGGAATCTGCACCAATGATAGAAGCTCAATGATGAATGAAGAAACTACTCCACGAACATCGAACCATGTTCCTCCCCTTAGGAAGAAACAAAACCAAAGGTGTATCCATGAAGTCTCCCTGACCATGAAGGGAAGATGTAGGAAAAATACTCATGATGAATGGAATCTCTGGAAACTGCTCAAGTGTCCCCATGTTGATGTTGAAAGTTACCCCCTCCAAAGGTGGTAAACTGCACCACACTGCTGAAAAAGGCACTCCAAGATATAGTGGAGAAGAATGTAGAACAATATCCAAAGACTCACATGTCTCCACAAAAGATAAAGAGACCTCCTCCAACTACTGGACAAAAGTATCCACAATCATGTCAACCTCTAAAGATTGATCATGTAGAGAATGCACAAGAGGGTCAGAGTGATCCCTCACAACAATCGAAGAAGGATCATCTTTATCAAAGAGAAGATGAATGTTATCAATGATGTCTTCCAAATCTGCAATGTAGGACTCCACAAACAAACCTGCAATGTCTGTCAAGTAGGCATCCCAATCAACTGAAGCTGGAAGACATGAAATATCCTGCTGCACTGAATCACAAGAAGGAAAAACTGTCGCACTAGCTGCATCATCAGGTGCAATAAGTGGTGTGATATCAAGAGAAGGAGATGAAATGCAAGGCTCAAGAACGGGGTCACAAATGAGAATCCCCAAGTTCAACTACCCAAAGTTCTCCTCAAAATCTAATTCATCAATATAGGAAGAATCAACCTCATCAATAGGACCAAAATGTGAAAAAGAGTACAACCGAGATGCATGATCAACCACCCTAGTCGCAATGATAGCTCCACTCTCAAAGTCTCTAATGATAACTGAATCATGTGTGAACTCCATAGTTTTCCTAGTTGCCCCATGTGTGATTTGATAGATGAAAAGAAGATTATTTGTCAAGTGGGGTACACACAACACATCATTGAAGGGGTTATCCCCAATGGAAATAGATCCTTTCCCAATCACATCCATGTTTGTATGATTTCCCATCAAAATTTGTGGCATGTGGCAAGGCTCAAATGTAAAAAACATAGACTGTGAAGATGCCATATGACGAGAAGCCCGTGAATCTAGAAGCCATCTCCCTGAATCATGACTTGCAGTAGCACAAAGAGCTTGTCCCTTTCCTTTATCTGTCCCAAAAGAGTGATCCTTTCCTTTATCCTTGGAAGAGGCCGATGTAGACATTCTAGAAGGTAGGTTGATTTTCTTCTTCTCAAGAAGATTCTTCAACTCATCAATATCCTTCTTGTAACAATCATGTTCATCATGTCCTGAATTCTTGCAATATCCACAAAAAATATTGTCCTTATATGATTTTCTCTTAGGCGAGAATGGTGAATCACCTTGTTGTGGAGAGGAAGATTGTGCTCCATCTTTATGTGGTTTTGACTTAGGTTGCTTTTGATTCTTGCCTTTTCCTTGATTTCTTTGATTCCCTTTATTAGCCACCAAAGCTTGTGACTTTGAAGATTTGAGAATCCCCATCTTGGTCAACTTAGATTGCTCAAGTATCAACATCTCTGTGAATGAATCAAATGAGGGAGAAGTGTATGAAGAACCTTGAGCTAACCTTTTTGTCAATTCCACAATCCTTTAGCTTTTCTCTTAGCTCATTTGTTTTTGTGACATAATCTTGGATTGTATCAAAATCCTTGGGATCCAAAGTTGTGAGTTCACTATCAAGCTTGTAGCCCTTAATCTCATCAACTTGACCATACACTTTTTGAAAAATATCGCAAGCCTCTTTAATTGTGGTACACTTATCAATGTGAAAAATGAGGTCATCTGATACATACTGTCTAAGAGTTCTAAGTGCCATAGCATTCTTAGTAAGCCATTCAATTTGAGCATTAGGATTAGGTGGTGTTGTAATAGTTTCATTTACATAATGAATGAGTCCTTTTTTCATTAGTTTACTCCATGCCTTAATCTTCCATGATGCATAATTATGAGGAGTTAAAAGTGGAAATTTAGGAGAACCCATAGCACCAAAATGAAAAAAAAACAAGATAGAGAAAGACAATCACACAAGACACCCCCCCAAAATACTCAATTAAGAAATCCCCCCAAAATACTCAATCAAGAAATCCCCCCAAAATGGTGATTTGGCACTTTATACTTAGTGCATATATAATGGGCCACTTGCAAAACAAGGCAAAGTGGACTTCTGATTTAAATTTGCAACTTCTCAAAATGAAATCTAAGAGACTTCAACAAATACTGCTAGTGATCTAAACTGAGATCCAAGAAAATTACATGTACTAAATAGGTCAAAAAATGACCAAATACTAAAAGTACAATTTCTACTCAAAATCACTGCAAACAAATGGCAAATTATGAAAGTAGACAAAAAATTATGCACTCTAAAAAAAAACGACACCTGAAAAAGAGTCCATATGAGCCCAAATGAAGCCTCCAAAGTTGTAAAAATTGAGATTTCATGATTTCCAAAAAACACGTATTGCAATACTGAAAACTCCCGCACCACTATATAGATCACGACATTCTACCCCAAAACAAAAAAAAAATGCTCGAAAAAAGGAGTCCGGATGAGTGAGATATCACTATTTGAAAATTGCTTGCAAAATTATAATTTCTGGAAACTTTCCGTCGCAGCTTCAAACTTCAAATGCCTCTAGATTTGGCCCCCAAAGTCCGATTTGGACGAAACAAAAGGAAAAATTGACTTTCTTGGACCTCTTCAATCCAATGGTGACCTTTGATTTGACCCATCAAGCTCCAATAATAACCTGCAATAGAAAGCTCCAAAATACACAACCCCAAATAGCATCAAATTTCTCTCAATTGGCAAACCAATGACACTCTAATGGCTCTGATACCGTGTGAGATTTTTCCAAGATCAAGAGGCAATGGAAAGCACAAATAAGAGAGACAAAATAGATGATAGAAATAAACTGTATTCTATCAAGATGAAAATATTGATCAACAAGATCATTACAAGATGTTTAATGATTGCCCGTTATTGTTCGTACAAATAATGTAGATGGGCCTGCTTATATAGGCAAGGCTATATGGATATGTGAGCACACAAACATGACATGTGGCTCAATAAGAAACTAGGGTAGGTAGGAAATAGGTGTGGCTAGGTAGGAGAAACAATATAATATTCCACATGAGGTGGATCACCCACTGAATGTGGAATGTAATTGTGTATGGTGAAAATGGATAACAATAATAACAATATTGAAAGGCTAAATGAATTCAACCACAAAAACCCTAGCCTAACAATCAACAAAGATCCACCATAACATATGAAGATAACCTAAGACAATGCAAATCACATGAAATCACAAAGATTATACCATCACATGTCCAATAGGGTTTTGATCTCCATTCTTCCTATCTCCATTGATCTTGCTTGATATATTTGCTCTCAGATTTTTGTATGCACAAGAGCTCAACAAAGAACGGAATGTGGTTGCAAGTAGGATCGTAGTGTAGCAAGTTGCATGAAAGATCATTAGCATGAGTGATTAGGGTCATTAGGGTTTGACAATGAAGAAAGCATCTTCTTAAATAGAAGACACAATATGAAATGGAGGGTTAAGATTGAGAGGTGTAAAAAGGAGGCCGGCTAGGATTAGAGGGTAGGTAAAAGAAATAATAAAATAATGAAAGAGGTAGGTAGTGTAGGAGTTAAGAGATGAATGACATGTGTCATGTGTAGAAAAAGCTAATGAATTAACTAAATAAATAAAGATTTATTTAATAAATAGAAGAAGTAGGATAATTAAATAAATAAGATATTTATTAATTTAGGAAAAGGATAATTTAAATAAATAAATGTATTTATTTAAATGAGAAATAAGGCTAGAAGAGGATAAATGAATTAATTAAATAAATAAAGATTTATTTAATTAATAGAAGAATTAGGCTTAGATAATTAAATAAATAAAATATTTATTTAATTAGACTGGACAATTTTGGGTGTCTACATTTTGCCCCTCTTTGAGACAATGCGGCTTGTCGCGTTGTTTCAAAGAAGATAAGATGAACTGATACAGAGTTGCCCCAGAATGGGAATGATATGCCCCCTCGAGAGATTGGATGAAAAAGTCTGAAAAGATTGCAGACAATCTCTCGATAAGAAAGAAAGGCTAGAATGGCTAGATCGGATAAAGTGACAGAGTCACGGGATAATGAAGACTGACTCGGGAAAATGAAGGCGAGGGCTAGGGTAGGCTATAAGATAGACCACGGGAAAAAGACATCCTCATTGTCATCTACACCCTCACAAGATCACAGTGCAGAGCGAAAAAAGAGCAGCAGCAGTCAGCAGCGATGGCTTTGGTTCACAGATTCGACCGCGTTCGCCGATTTCAGAGGCCAGCAGAGGCAGGAGAGCCAGTAAGTACCACCAAACCTCCTCGTACTTTGACGCATTTCAATTTTGTCATTAATGCATGGTAGTTTAGCAATAAATGCGCTTAGGAATAGGGCACAAAAAAGTGCAAAAACGTGCAACCGCGTCTGTGTCGGTGCCAGGCGCGTTTGTGTCCGGCAGGCGCGTCTGTGTCAGTGCCAGGCGCGTCTGCGTCTGGAACCGCGTTTGTGCTTGATGCGGGCACGTTTATGTCCTGTAGGGGCGTTTATGTTCCAAAGTCGCGTCTGTGACAAATGTAGGCATGTTTATGTCAAACAGGCGCGTCTGCGTTGGACAGGCGCGTCTATGCAGTCTTCAGGCACGTTTGTGAGGCAGAAACGCGTCTGTGAGGTAAAAGCGCGTCTATGTCAAAAAAATGCACGGTTTTAGTCTTCTAGGTCAAATCGGCAGTTCTGTGATGAACATACGCTGTCGATTGGATAAGCTGCTGAGAGGATACACTCAAGCAGGTCCTCTAGGAAGACTAGGATAGATCAAGGCACTTTGTGATGAACAGGGAGCACCAAGATAGAGTACTTTGTGATGAACAGGGAGTACCCAGAGTGTGAGCAGCACTTTGTGATGAACAGGGAGTGCAAAATGTGAGTAACACTTTGTGATGAACAGGGAATGTCACACATGTAGTACTTTGTGATGAATAGGGAGCACTACTAGGATAGATAGCAACACTTTGTGATGAACAGTGAGTGTCACTAGAATAGATAACCATATGCATTTAGATAGCGAGTATCATTTTGTGATGAACAGGGAATGCCACGATAACTAACATGATTGATTGTTTGAGTGCAGGAGTATCTGCCTATGCTAGAGTCACAGGAGAGATTCCCGTCCACACAGAGGTTGCGACCAGAGTTGTCGTTTCAGGATAGAGCTGCCATTGAGGAGATGGGATTGAGACACGTATTATATGTGCCTGAGTTTCGGGCAAACATGGGTTTGCTGACTGCGCTGGCGGAGAGATGGCACTCCGAGACATGCACATTTCATTTGCCGATGGGTGAGATGACAGTCACCCTTGAGGATGTCTACAGGATATTGCATATACCGATCGATGGAGAGTTGATCCCATACGATCGTGACGGAGACAGGGAGGCTTTGAGACGGGTGTTCCAGGATCCCAGGCTAGAGATGAGAGCAGGGCACGTGGCATGGGATACCATGACTGCGACAGGGTTAGCTTTGCCAGCTGTGATTGGAGGAGTTATCAGTGGTTTCCTGTGTCCGGATAGGGCGACACGGGGGTTGGCAGTGGGCTGGGGAGGAGCACTGGAGACATTGGTTACGCATCACACCAGATATGCATGGGGTCCATGTGTTTTGGCACATCTGTATTATGAGCTTCACCAGTTCGTCTACCATGGATCAGTGGGACCGGGTTGTAGAGTGACACTGCTACAGGTGTCGGCATACGAGCATCTGCCTATCACACGACCGATACACTTCAGGGGCAGAGGTCAGGGGCGGAGCTTTGTGCATCTTTATGATATGATTACTTCGCAGCCTCGGATTGGCAGGTTAGAGCACTGGAGGCGTGTGATAGATGACATTGATGTAGTCATCTGGAGGCCGTACCTGGGGTGCGAGGAGTGGGAGGATGACGCAGTGGAGCTGCCTTATACCTTCAGGAGCAAATATTTGATTGGGCGGACGCCCTATATATTGGAGAGACAGCTGGTGGATAGGGTTGGCAGACAGTTTGGCAGGATCCAGAGGATGCCACGAGGCTCGGGTATGTATGCCCGCATAGTGAGGGATCAGGTGCAGTTCGGGCCATTATTATCATATGATCAGGCAGTCACACAGCTGGCAGAGATGATACCCCTTCCCTGGGACATGTGGCCTGAGATTGAGGATGCAGGTATGGATGCAGAGTACACAGCTTACTGGGCGGAGCATCCATTCCCTCGACTGACAGATCCAGGGGAGCTACTGGATGGAGATGGAGGAGGATATGACGATGATGATGGTGGGGGTGATGGGGGTAGAGGCCGACGGCGGCAGAGGGGAGTAGTTGGGGAGAGGAGGGTGGCACCTCGAAGAGAGGGTGGACAGGAGGGACAGGCCCAGGTGGTGAGGGGTCGCGGTGGAGTGCCCCTGCAGGTACCAGTAGCACAGAGTCCTAGAGCATAGGGACAAAGACAGGGATAGGTGTAGGGACAGGTGCCAGTACAGGCACCGGGACAGAGACAGATACAGGGACCTAGGCATGTACCGAGACAGGTACCCGTTCAGGCACCAGGACAGGTACAGGGGCAAGCACCCGCAGAGGGAGAGCCACGGGCAGAGGCAGAGGAAGTGGGGGTTGACCCAGTGGAGGCTGAGCTACTGGATCTGAGGGAGATCTGCCAGGGCCAGGCAGACGAGATTCAGGATCTGGAGAGGGAGAGGGATCGGCTCAGGACCCAGCTCAGGGATACTGAGCGGGAGAGGGATCAGGCGATTCAGCGCTACACTGAGGCTGAGACAGCGCTGAGGGCAGGGAGGCAGGCGGCGGAGGACACAGGAGCAGGCTACGCATATGTACTGCGAGCCGGAGAGGAGATCGCCTACTGGAGGGACCTGTATTATGGTGTCGTGCCAATAGATCAGTGGGCGAGGAGCTTCCATAGACCATCGCGGACAGCGACGGCTACGGGAAGGAGCCGGAGGAGACAGGCATCTAGTGGTGGGGTCATGGGTCCTCCACCACCACCAGATAGGCAGGGTGATCCTGGAGCGGGTCCTTCTAGAGCTCAGACTCCGTCGAGGCCAGGCGGCTCTGAGGGAGGGAGTTCATCATAGCCATAGAGGGCTCCCTTGTATCAGTATATGTACCATTTTTGTATTGTAGACACCTGCGGGTGATTTTGTAGCCATATGATTTTTGACATCATTGTATCATGACACATTTTGATTATATATATAAGAGATGATTCATTTTTGCGGCAGCTATATGCATGTGTACTTATGTGATGAGATGTTCTTATGTGATGCTTATGATATGGATGCAAATATGTATATGATGCAATGTAATATTTTTGTTCTTTTATGATTCTATATGTTATGCTAATGCAAATGTGAATGTATGTAATGCAGATGAATATGATAATGCAAACGTAAAAAATGTAAGATGTGCTAACAGGTGTTGTGTGCAGGATGTGATGCAGTTGTGATATCTATATGTATGTATGAAATACTTATATGTGGTAATACAGGTGCAACTACATGAAATGCAAATGTTTTTGGTGTGTCATTATACTCAGTCATGTGATAGCAGGCTATGCGGACTCGAGAAGGATGATGGAAGTCAATCAAGAAAGGGGGGATGAAAGACAGAAGATATGAAAGTGAAAGAGCTTCTTGTGCGTTATCATCATTGAGCTTATTATGGCAAAATAGGTTATGACAATCGAGGCATATGTTCGACCCAAAAAGTCATTGTACCTGTTTGTTCGTCATTCTGAAATGTGTCAAATTGTGCTGGTCCTTCATAATCCCAGTCAATGAGTTGGGGATGAACAAGGGGAAGGCCTTTAATGTTTTCAGAGTTTGCAGGGCTAAGAGTGAAGATATGGTTATATTCGGGTATATCGAGGCAATCGTCGAGGTCATCGATGGCACTCTCCTCGTCAGTCTCGATCGCAAGCGAATCCAAATTGTCGTTACTAGTAGCGCATTCCGGAATAGGTGTTCTCATCCTATGTGATTTCGACCTAGAACCTCGAGACAATGACTGTGTAGACTCCTCATGGGTCGTTTCTTGACCAACTCTGAATTTGTTATAAAACTCCTCCTCTTCTGTGGGTTCATCTGGCTCTCTGAATGTCTCGGTGAGCTCGTAGTCACTGGAGGATTTGTCTGAACCCCATTCCCATTCATTGGAGTCTGTGGAATAGCAATCTTCTTGTTGAATTTTGGCAATTTTGATTCGTGATGCCTCTTATGTCCTTTTAGTGTGGATCTTGGAAGTCAGAAAACCAAGTCCCTTTGAGTGTTCTCTTCTTATGGTCAATTCAGGTTGTAGGGGTTCCATGACGCCTTCTTTGCGTAACCCAAGAGGGCTTTTTCCATCATACCCAAATTTTTGTAGAATCTTGAAGCCTTTGCCATATTTCTCACAAGGTATATTGATCTGATCATGTGTGTCATCTTCAATGTCTTTATAGAGCATTTTGTATAAATCTTCCTCTTCTAGTTCGCCCCATCTTTGAAAGGTAGTAGGATCCCATTTGAGCGTCATGATGAATGTTTGCTTGTTAGGATGTGGCCTTCCAAATTCTTTTGGAGAGCTAATGACTTGTCGTAAATACATGGTCTGATTTAAAGTGTATTCTCCCATGCCTTTGTCCTGAAATCTGCCTTTAAGTTCGCCTTGTTTTGATGTCGAAGGTTTTAATGACTTAGGGTCGATGTATGCCGAAGAAGGAACAACTTCACGATTACTGGGAATGATAGTCTCAGTATGTGATCTCAAGTTATTGCAATATATGAACGGATTAGGATCACCGTTAACTGTTACCTCGACTCCATTATGAGGAAACTTAATGCATTGGTGATATGTCGATGGGACTGCCCTCATTTCATGAATCCAAGGACGTCCTAGCAATATATTATAAGTGAGATCTAAATCCAGGACCTGACAAACCACATCCATTGTAACTGGCCCAATTCTTAGAGGTAAGGTAACCGTGCCCTTGGATGAGCGTTCTTCATCATCGTATGCCTTGATGGTGATTTGATTTTTTGAATTCACAGCTTTATCGGAATATCCCAATTGTTTAATGGTGCTCAATGTACAAATGTTTAGACCAGCTCCTCCATCTATCAGGACTCGCTTTATTCGATGCTTGTGTATGAAGGCTTCAATATGTAATGGTGCATTATGTGGCTGACTTACGGAGGCGTCATCGGCTTCTGTGAATATAAGGGAATGTGGAATGGAAAGATATCCCACCATGGCTTGAAACTGGTCCACGTTCAGATCAGTAGGAACAGCGATGTCTCTCAAGATTTTGTCAAGAATAGCCTTATGAGCAGGGGATATGCGTAAGAGCTCAAGGATTGAAATGAGCGCGGGTGTCTTCCCTAACTGTTCTACAAGGTCATACTCAGGTTTAGTAGATGAAGAAGAGGTGTTTTTAGTGGAGGCACCTGGCAAAGTAATCTTACCTCGACGAGTTGTAACATGACATTCAGATGTAGGCTCGAAAGAAGATCCAACACCTCTTAGGACAATCTTGGGTCTTTGAGGAGGATTCTCAGGATTTTTGTTCTTGATGGTAATAGTAGAGATATGATTGTCCATTGAGATGTGATTGATAGTTGAGTCATAGTTGTAAGGTTCTCTAGTATAGTTGGCCTGATCATCTGTGACTTGGGCTTTTCCTTTGTCATGCTTTGGGAATGGTTCCTTAAACATCTCATGTTCTTGATTAGACGAATGTCCCTCAATCTCAATGTCACCTCTATCAATGAGATCTTGCACGATATTCTTCAGTCGATGGCAATTTCCTGTCTTATGACCCTTGCTCTTATGAAACTCACAATACTCATCATCATTCCACCAATTTGGTTTGACCTTTGGTTCATATGGAGGAAAATCTGGAACTGTGATCACTTTGTTTGCCACTAGCTTTTTGAAGACTGATTCAAGTGGTTCTCCCAATGGAGTGTACTTCCTTTGTGATCTGGAAGTTGTTTGAGTATTCACTTGATTGTTTGTAGAACTTGATCCTAAAAAGATGAACTTGGGTCTCACTGTATTGGCATCAACAACGCCATCGTTGACTATGTTCTTGTTTTTATTCCAAAATCTTGGCTTGTCTTTTCCTTTAAAGTCATCTTTGTTTTCCTTGAATAGCTTGATGACTCCTTGTTCAATTAGGACCTTTTCTGTTGCTAAGCCCTTTTCAATAACATCCTTGAAGGTGGACAAACAAGCTTTCCTTAGATCATAGCCAATATCCTTGTTAACGTTTTGAGTGAACATTTCTACCATTTATTTTTGGGGAATTTCACAAGAGCATCTGCTGGCTAGATTTCTCCATCTTTGTAAAAATGACGCAAAAGATTCTCCCTCCTTTTGCTTAGTATTGCACAAAGTAGTGACTGAGATATATGTTTCTATGTTGTAGGAGAAATGCTGAATGAATGCCTCTGCTAAGTCGCCCCATGACTTAATACCGGGAGGTAATTGAGAAAACCATTCCATAGCTTGATCGCCTAAGCTCTGCGGGAACAACCTCATCAAATATGTTTCTTCTGCCGCTACCTCAATGCAAGCTGTGAAAAATTGTCGTATGTGTGCCTTGGGGTCTCCCTTTCCTCTATACTTGTCAAATTTTGGCGTCACAAAGTGTGCAGGAAATGGAGGCATTGGGATGCTCTTATCAAATGGATAAGGACATATGTCTCTCATAGTGTATGTTGGTTTTGGTGCACTCATGTCCTCCATTTTCTTTTGTAAATCTCTTATTTGTTGCTCCAAATTGCTCTTGGGAGGAGATCTATTTCTTGTAGCATACCCCATGTTTGGGACGCCAATTTGAGGAGGAGCTTGTTGCATGTATGGATGATACTGATCGTAGACATGTCCATATGGAGGTCTATATTGATGCGGCATATAGGGAGCACTTGGCATAGCTTCATGTTGAGGAACCCCATATCTATTTTGTGCATATATACCATATTCAATAGGCACGTCATGTTCTATTGTGTTGCCCCCAAATTTGACATGAGGTTTCCTTGTGTCCAAATTTTGAGCATGCCTTTGAGTGTCCACTTGTTTTGATTGATCCATAGCTGGAGCATGTGATTGAGCATATATATCTGCATAAGGCTTCCATAATGGTCTTCGAAGGTAAATATCATATGTTTGAGCTTGTGTATGTGGGACTTCTGGTTTTTGAAGCAAAACTGATGGTGACTCAGGCATCATATTCGGTCCTCTATTTCCTCCACTATTGGGTCTCCTTTGATCCATGTTGGAGTGAGTTTGTTGCGAGGGTCGATTTTCCATAAGTTGAGACATGTCAAAGTCATGAGGTATTTTAGCTCCACTTTGTGCCATCATGTGTAACAAGTATTGTCTATCCCTCTTCATTATCTCTTCAACCAATCTATTGAAATGAGGATTCATTATGGATTATTCTATATCTGCTGATTGTATTGAAACGTTGTCCACATTGTCATTGTGTGTAGCATTGTTGTTTGTAGTGTCTGTGTTCTCAACATTTGGAATGTGTCTATAAACATCCATGTCAGGCAGTGTAGTGTGCTCAGGATTGAAAAATAAATCATTGTCATACTCATAAGAACTCATGTTTGCGGACTCTTGAGCTTCTTTAGCTTTTCTCCTAGATTTTTGAAGACGGGTTTCAACCATGAATCTGAAGTTTACTTGCAATGTCCAAAGTGTAAGACCAAGTATGTAAGTAGTAGAGTAGGTGTGACTTCCAAAGAGAGGATAGTTTCTCTTGATGAGGTAAGCTGACCTTGACCCTAAGTAAGACCAAATGAGACCCAAAGGTAAGAAACCTTGATGAGGGACCACTTAGCAAAGTGTAGTTGTATGTAGTATGTTGACAAAGTATGATGAGGACAAGCAAGTGACCTTTTGACTCAAGTTTAGACAAGTATGAATGTAAAATGAGATGTGAAGTAATGATGGACTGTATGAGACCCAGAGACAGGTTGAATGCTAGATGAAACCTGAAGAAACAACCTAGGAAGCTCAAGTATTCCGAAACTGATTTCTTTTGTTTGTTGAACTCTAAAATTTTTCTTTTTTTTTTCTTGCAATTTTGAACACAGACGTGCCTGTATACTGCACAGACGCGTTTCCGGACACAGACGCTACTATGTTTAACCCAGACGCGCTTCTGCGATTTTCTTGTTTATGTTTGCTGGACTATAAAGTTTTTTTGCAATTCTAGACACAGACGCCTCTGTATACTTCACAGACGCGATTTCCAGACACAAACGTGTCTCTGTTCGACACAGACACTTCTAAAAACATAGATGCTATTCTGCCCTTCACAGACGCGCTTAGATTACCCAGACGCGGTTAAAACAGACACAAACGCATTTCTGTAAACTTCGTGCAATTTTTCCAATCTGTGAAATTGTTTTGTTGTGACCAAATCTGACTGTTTGACTGTTTTTCGTGACAAGAGGACACAATGTTGATGAGGACTCACTGTTTGCTAGTGTTTAGACTCCAAAAATGACTCCAAGAAAAGTGTGTTGTTTGGTGTAAAATTGTTTTGCATACACTTGAAGACACAAAAGACACAATGTTTTGTTGTTTGATCTTGAATGTTTTGAATGTTTAACATAAGTCAAGCACAATTCTTATGGCTGGCCAAGACAATAGTTGTTGATCCCACATGGGGTTTTACCCCCGAGGCTATGCTATTCAGAGCGGATACTTAGATGCTTGACCTCACTGGCTCCACCCTCAGCACTCACTTCTCGGGTCAGCCAAGCATCAGTCCCCATGAAAACTCCCCATGGCGAACTTTGTATCTCTACTAAGAACCGTATGTGTGTGGGCCGCTACCAGAGGTCCGACCTCCTGCCCCAACAACTAGAAGGATTTGGGCCTCTAAAACAAAATGGTGCTAGTAAGGGCATCCGCTCGTGTGGCCATACATGCGGCACTTTCAGCTCTGTAAATACAGAAGGGTCCCAGCCGGTAGGGGTTACGCCCTACAAATGATCAAATAAATTTGATCAAACGGGTTTATGGGGAGACATAGTGTCGGTATGAACTAATCAGCACACGTTATTCATAGTTTTCACCATGAATACATTTGATTATAGTGGTTCGGATGAGGTGGGTTTTCCTCGCTACCACTTGGGTCGTCCTCTTCTCACTAGTAGTCCTAATGACCACATGGGAAGACAGGCCCTCTAAAGATTAAACAAAAAGAGCCTATTGCTCAAGACACAAAAGACAATGATTCAATTTTAGTGCACCAATGGAAGTGTTTGCTCATCTATGAAAACAAGGCACACAACAAAATTACAAAACCCTAGCCAAGGCCCTGCAACAAAATTTGTTAGTAGTTTGGGTTGTTTCAAATGATCACCCCTTCCTGCAAGCACACAAGTTAGGTAAATTTTAGAAAAACCCAAAAAGACTGTGAAAAAGGGGCCTTCAACAAAAACGTTTTTGCTTCCAAAACAAGCTGCACAAACTTGGTTAGCTAGATCTGCAAGGGTTAGTCCAAAAATAAACCAGATCTGAAACCCTAAGTACGAAATCCGAAAAACTGAATCAAAGAAAGTTTGAAATTCTGAAACAGTAAAAACACAGACGCAGTTATACCAGACACAGACGCGTCTTTAGGACACAGATGCGGTTCTGTAATGCACAGACGCGGCCAAAACACACAGACGCCTGTCTCGGACACAGACGTGATCAAAAGTAATGCAGACGTGATTATGTAACACAGACACCCCTGTCGGAGACCTGCAAAACAAAATTTGTTGAAAACACAGACGCGATTACTGCCTTCGCAGACGCTCTTGAAACTCAGAGACGCGATCCGAACATTCGCAGATGCGGAAATACCTAAAATGTCGTCGAAAAAATGTCCGATCTGCAACTTCAAAAATGCAAAATCTGCAACAAAAAGGTTAAATGCAAAGGGACAAGAGTCCCACCGGGCGTGCCAAAATGTGTATGGTGAAAATGGATAACAATAATAACAATATTGAAAGGCTAAATGAATTCAACCACAAAAACCCTAGCCTAACAATCAACAAAGATCCACCATAACATATGAAGATAACCTAAGACAATGCAAATCACATGAAATCACAAAGATTATACCATCACATGTCCAATAGGGTTTTGATCTCCATTCTTCCTATCTCCATTGATCTTGCTTGATATATTTGCTCTCAGATTTTTGTATGCACAAGAGCTCAACAAAGAACGGAATGTGGTTGCAAGTAGGATCGTAGTGTAGCAAGTTGCATGAAAGATCATTAGCATGAGTGATTAGGGTCATTAGGGTTTGACAATGAAGAAAGCATCTTCTTAAATAGAAGACACAATATGAAATGGAGGGTTAAGATTGAGAGGTGTAAAAAGGAGGTCGGCTAGGATTAGAGGGTAGGTAAAAGAAATAATAAAATAATGAAAGAGGTAGGTAGTGTAGGAGTTAAGAGATGAATGACATGTGTCATGTGTAGAAAAAGCTAATGAATTAATTAAATAAATAAAGATTTATTTAATAAATAGAAGAAGTAGGATAATTAAATAAATAAGATATTTATTTAATTTAGGAAAAGGATAATTTAAATAAATAAATGTATTTATTTAAATGAGAAATAAGGCTAGAAGAGGATAAATGAATTAATTAAATAAATAAAGATTTATTTAATTAATAGAAGAATTAGGCTTAGATAATTAAATAAATAAAATATTTATTTAATTAGACTGGACAATTTTGGGTGTCTACAGTAACAACAAGATAAATCCACAAAAGGTGGAAATTCTCCTACACAGACTATCCCAATGTGGCACAAACACCCAAGTGTCTCATAACCAAACTACTATGAAATGCAATTCCTAAGTAAACTTAATTAAGGTGTAATAATATCCATGATGAATAATTATTTACACCAACATTGATCAATACAAGTCGATGTGAACAAGTTCCAAAGGTTTTGATGGAGAATAATTTTTAGATTTGAAGCTCATCCCTGTTTGTTTACCATATTGATAATGTCTGCAAATAATATTTGAAGGCTTTGTTATCTTTAGCATGTCCCTTACGACTTGCTTTTGTTGATCTTTACAGTGTTATCAGTGTTTAGGTGTTTCATCCTCCTATGTCACAACCAACTCTCATCTTCTTGTCCCATATAACATTTTTCACTTTTGACTTCATTATGAATGTAGAGATTACCATATGTTCTATAAGCATCGACCATCAATTTTCCATTTTTCATGATTTTACATCCTCCAAAATGAAACATGAAGGTCTATTCTCTTGGTCACAATTTGTCTCACACTTGGAAGATTACACTTCAATCCTTCAAAATATGGGACATCCTTAGTTTTAGTTCTTCCATTATCTGGACTATGTGTGCCTTTACCTTTTATGTTTATCATAGCATTATCCCCAAATTTCATAGTTCCTTCATTAACTTTCTTTGGAGATAATTTTTATCCTGTCACCAATCATGTGGATTGAGCAATCACTATCAACATACTATTGGTCTTTATCATCTTGAACATGTAGTGCAACTTGTACAAGCATGTATATTTCCTTCATTTCTTGCTCCTTTATTCAAACCTTGTTTGGTTCATCCTTTTTCTTGTCATAAACATTCTCCTTATTCTATCTTGGATGCTCAAAAAGTACTAGAAAACTTTGCTATGTGCCCAAAATTGTTACACTTATAGCATATGATGTTATAATCCATAAGGGGAGCAAACAAACTATATTTCCTCTTAGTGAATTCAAATTCATTCCTTGTACAAAATCTATAATTAACTGTTTTATACCCAAACCAATTACATGAAAAGAAAGAACCATCGTAAGAATATAAAAACTTGGTTGTACATGGCAGTTGCCTTTGAGAAAATGACCTTTTCTAGTTGTCCGTGTTTACCTTTGGAGGTGGAATATATTTTTGTGGGACTTTGTGCTTCTTTTTATTTTCCTTCTTGTTCTCTTCAATTTTTAGAGTCCCAACATAGCTTTTTGGCTTTTCTTCATCCATACTTGGTATATCTGCAACATTAGGACTTGCAATAATCTTCTTTTGACTTTCATCAAATCCAAGACCAAATTTGATAAATGGTGATCTTTGTGCATTGATAAGATCATCCAACATTTCAATATGGCGATTTTTGTGCTAAAAAAGAAGGTTTTCTTTTGAAGCTTGACTTATCTAAAGCCTATGATAGAGTTGACTGGGGCTTTATGCAGACTGTTCTTTCAACCTTTGGATTTTGTTCAAGAAGCATCAGTCATATCATGCAACTGGTTTCCTTTGCTTCTTTTTCTATGCTGGTCAATGGGTCTCCCTCCCCCTTTTTCAAGTCCTCTAGGGGTCTCAGACATGGGGATACTCTCTCCCCTGTTCTTTTCATAATCATGGTGGAATGTTTGGGCAGATTTATTGGAAAACTTGTTGATAAGGGAGAGTTTAGAGGGCTTAAACCATCATCAGCTGACCAAGTGTGTCCTCATCAACAATTTGTGGAGGATTCATTTATTATGGGGAATTCTTCTGTGTAAGATTCTAGAAGCTTAAAGAAAGCTTTGGATAGATATGGGAGTGCTACTAGTCAACTGATTAACTGGTCTAAAAGTTTTGTTTATTTCATAAACACTCCAGAGAGAAGACAAACTAAGATCAGTAATATTTTGGGTAGCCAAATTGGGAATCTCCCTGCTTCCTATCTTGGGCTCCCTTTATGTCAGGTGCCCCCTGATACCTTCTGGGGTGTTCTAGTGGATAAATTTCATAAGAAGTTAGCTGGATGGAAGGGCTCTTTTCTCAGTCAAGCGGGAAAGGTCCAACTTCTGAAATCTACTCTCCAGAGTATCCCTCTATATGCCATCAGTCTTTTTAGAATCCCTGTTAAGTTTGCAGAGGCTATTGAAAAAATTAAAAGAACCTTTCCTTGGACCGGGGTTGAGGAAAAGAAGAGAATGAATTTGATTGCATTGGACAAGGTGTGCAAACCTATAAGAAAAGGAGGAGTTGGTCTTAGAAGAATCAGAGATATGAATGAGTGACTCATGGCTAAGCAGATATGGAGAGGTTATAAAGCTAAGGGAGAATGAAAATTGATATGGGATAATAAGTATTAAAGACCTCTCCTAACCCTTCACAGTTTCCTCAAGGCTGAAGATATTCTGATTGGTTCCAACATCTGGAAAAATGTCACTAGAACTAGAGACATAATACTCAAAGGAGTGAAATGGAAGGTGGGGAAGGGTAATTTTATTAAATTCTGGGAAGACACTTGGTTGTTAGACTCTCCCATTAGTGACAATCCTGATTGGGGCAAGTTTCAAGATCAATGTAAGAAAAAATTTGGTACTACTATGGTTGACTACTAGAATTTAGGTCAATGGAAGGACTTATCCACTATTGATCCTTCTCTTGAGCATCTGATTAAAATTATGAATTCTATGGTGGTGGTTGATGACTAGGACCATCTTATCTGGAAACTTACTGCTGATGGTAAATTTTCTGTCTCCTCTCTTTATTTTCAGCAATATTCTAGTCAGGAGAGTCCTTGTTGGGATAAGGCTTGGGTGAAAGGTCTTATTCCCCAATTAATATTTTTTTCTGGACTGTTCTTCAAAATAAGATTCTGACGACTGGCAATCTCAAAACTAGAGGTTTTTGTTTGCCTAGTATTTGTCATCTTTGTATGCAGAATGAGGAAACCATTAATCACATGTTTATTTATTGTCCTTTCTCTGTGGATAATTGGGCTAGATGTCTGGATAACTTCAATGTCAGATGGGTCTTCCCTAAAGCTGTCCAAGAAGTCTTCAATTCCTGGTTCCACCCTTTGAAGAACAATTCAGTTAATCTGTTATGGAAATTTGCTTTACCCCATATTTGTTGGGGAATCTAGAAAGAGAGAAATTATAGAGTGTTCAGAGATAAGGTGTCAAAAGCTCAAATTATTTTTGAGAAAATCAAAAGACATATGGTGGAGAACCTCTACATCACTGGTGGAATAATGAATCCCAAAGATCAAGGTGATAACATCATTTTCAATAATTGGAGAATTAAGAGGAGTGAAATCATACATGCTAATCCTAGAGAAGAGGCGAGATGGGAATGTCCCCCTCGGGGATGGATGAAAATTAATTTCGATGGCGCTTCCAAGGGTAATCCTGGCAATGCAGGGTGCAGTGTGGTGTTAAGAGATGAAGGGGGAATATGCAAAGCTATCAAATGTATTCCTATAGGTCACCAAACCAATCATGTTGTTGAGGCCATTGCTGCTTATCATGGGTTGGTTCTTGCTAAAGATTCAAATTGCACTAAAGTTTGGGTTGAAGGCGATTCTTTGAACATTATTAACTGCTTGAATAATGTTTTCCCTCCCTCTTGGTCTATACACAATGCCATCAAAACTGCGAAGGATATAAGTAAAACCTTTGAAATGTGTATTTTCACACATGCATATAGAGAAGCCAACAAGTGTGCTGACTGGGATGCCAACCTGGCTTGTCGCTCTGACAAAATCATTGCCCTTTATGGTGAGAGTAATATAAAGTGTGAGGCAAAATATTTGATTGAACTGGACCGTAACCAAGTGAAGCAACGTGTCTTAGCTAATCACAATTTCTAATGCCTTTTCCTCATTTTTCTATGATTGATCACAACGACGGTGAGGCTTGTTTTATTTGTCATATCATATTTACTTGGCAGGGATTCTGGGTGGCTCTTCATAACAAAAATAAAATTGTTAGGTTTTTTAACAGAGATTGCAGAGAAAATAACAAAGCTACGATAAGGAAGAATTGGGAATTTAAGGATAAAATGGGGGGTAATAAAAAGAGGTTTGAACGGATTTCTTTGCTCGAATTGGAAGAAAAATAATGAAGTCTAGGAGATTCTTCAAGAAGGAGGTTTGAATGTTTTTATGGAAAGGCTCTACGACAAACACCCCACTGTCACTAAGCATTTCATAAAAAACTAGAAGAATGGTAAGGTTCTTGTTGGCACCCAGATAATGCAAGTGGACGAGGATGTCATTGGTGAAGCTATGGGTATGGTGAAAGAATCTATGAAATTTTACAAAGACCGAAGTGTGTTTGACAAGGCCGCGGATAGGTTTCTTGTCACGGATGGAGAAAAAAGGAAATTTGTGAAGGCGGATAATCCCTACTATTCCCCTAAGCATATTTGCAGACCGTGGAGGTTTGTGTTGTTTGCCACCATCAGCTACATTACTCTAGAAGTGAGATTCACAAGGACTTATGGGCATCACTTTGTGCTACTCAACCACTTTCGCCATGGTGACAAGGTTAGTTTGCCTTACTATCTTGCTTGCTCTATGGATCATACTATTTGTGAAATGCAGAAAGATTCTCAAATAGATCATGCCCTCCACTAGGGTTTAATGGTTTTAGTTTATAAGATGTTGAATGGGAAAATTATTGAGAAACCCATTAGTAAAGGCAAGCAAATTAGGGATGATGATACTGAAAGTGAAAATAGCGGGTTCAATCTCTATTCTGAAACTGAGGGTGAGTCTGAGGATTTTAGCAACAAGGGGAAGACCAAGGGAAAGACGAAGGGGACTATTGTGGATTTTGACCTTTCGGACTCTGAGGATGAGTCTTTTGATGATAAAATCATAAAAAATCAAGAAGAGAAAGGGAATGGGTAAGGAAACCCAAAGGACCAAGAAGACCTGTAAGGGGATAAATAAGGTGAAAAGGAAGATTATTATTTCTTCTGATGAAGATTTTGAGGTTGAAAAAACGGACAATAATAAGGGTAAGGAGGAAGATGAAATGTTGGATGGTGACCATGGGGAGAACCTGAACACATAGAGAATGCAAAATGAGGGTCAAGAGAACAACCTGGGCAATCAAAATGTTTGTCATGGTGCCATTGGTAATGAAAACATCAAGGGTTTCTGTGAGGTCATTAGCAAAATGGTGAAAGAGATTGGTCACTTGAAGACTAATCTCAATATGATAAAAAAGGCAGCTATGGGTGAGAAGCCTCTCTCTAAGAATGTTAAAGAATTAATGGTTACTATTAACAAGGCTGAAGCAATTGAGGCAATGGTTAGTAAAATTTTGGAAATGGAAAAGAAGGTGAAGGAGCTGGAAGGGATCTGAGATGATAAGGGTCTAGAAACTAACCCGAATGATCTAGTCAATAGAGTGGATAAGATGGAGCTTATGTGAAGAGGATTGCTAAGCAAAAATTCTCGATCCTTAAGGCCACTATTGACCATGTTAACATGCTGATAAATAAATTTGAACAGATTAAAGGCAAGGAGGATGAGAAGGATCAGACTGAGAAGAAGGGTCATGAAAAAAGAACAAGGTCCAACACTCGGAAACAGGTTGGTATCAAGGAAAAAGAGATGGATGATATGAAAAACTCCGCGGTCAATATAAGGCAGATGGTGGTTCATGCGAAAGAACTCATAAGAAACATCTAGTTGTCCTTGTCTTTGTGTTGTCCTTGGGCTATCTAGAGTTGTTCTCTTTGTCTTGTGATCCCTTTTTGTTTTAACTGGGATCTATTCTTTTGTATGGGTGTCCAGGCACTGTTATTTCTTGCCTCTTTAATGCTTTATCTTTCTCCTGCTTTGTAACAAGGTTTCAAGTTCCTTTCAAAAACCTGTTTTTAATTAATCAAAACATTTCAATATTTTTATCAAACTTCATGCTTCAATTTAGCTATTCATTTGTCTTCTTCAATTCCTCCCTTAGGAAAATGATTTCAAGTTCTAACTTCTCACAATTTGATTCCTTTACCTTTAGCCAATCTCTTAAGACTTCTCCAAATCACCTTGCCTCCTCAACTTGAGTGTTTAGACCCACAATCATCTTTTTTTATTCTTTAAGTAGCTTCATCTTCAATCCCTCATCTTGAATTTGAGTTTTTAGGTTTGAATTTTGCTTCTTGAATCTTTTGATTTCTCTATAGCAACAATAAGTTCATCCTCAAGATTTGCAATGGTCGCCTCTTCTCTTTCAAGCTCCTTTTTTTTGTTTATTTGTATTTTTTCTTCTGGTGCATCTTATTTTGTCTCTATGGCCATAAACATAATTTCTTCTCTCACTTTTAGGCAAAATTTTGTCACTTTCCGTAGATGAATGATTTCTTTCTTGAACATATAGACTCTTCTTATATCTTCTAAAGTTATTTTTGTCATGCTTCCTTTGAGTGTGCATTTTCTTGTTATATCAATGCTTCTTCTGCATTCCCTTGTTGTAATCTTATTCCTATTTACTAATACCACTTCCAACCTATGGACATTTTCCAACAAGATGACCCATATTACCATAGTCAAAACATTTAAGATTATACTTACCTTTGCACTTGATGAATCCTTTTCTTGAGTATATTTACAAAGTTATCCTCTTCCTCATCACTTAAACTTTCACTTGATATGACTCCTTTGTTCTTCATCATTCTTGATTCTTTGAAAGTGGCTTCTCATTTTGATATTATTTTCTCAATCCTCATTTTGAATATAGTGAGAATGTCATGCAACTCATCCATCTTCAAAGTGACTATATCCTTCATTTGATGGAGAAAATTTTCACATCAAATATCATGGGAAGAGATCTCAAAACCTTTTGTATGGCAAACAGGCAGGGGGTCAGGCACCTCACGGGTTAGAAGAGGGAAAGGAAAAAGAAAAACTGAGAGAGGACAAAGATTCGAACCCTAGGGACCCACACGACAGAGGTAAAGGTAAAAAATGGTCTTCGCTCTTTGGAGTGAAACCGCTAGTTAAATCTGGACTCCCAGAAGTAACAAACATTTCAAACCCTGCATAGGGACAGTTTGCTATCTTTGTTCCTGAAAAAGTGGTTGATATGACCGTTGCTGGCCTTTCTATGACATTAGTTGGACGATTCTCTAGTTTTAGGCCTAACATTGATGATGTTAGGAATTTAATAAGGAGAAAATGGCTTGTCAAAGGACAAGTGGAAGTGGCAGCATTGCCTAGAGGGTTTTTTACCTTCGCTTTCAATTCTGAAGAAGATATGAACAAATCTCTCTGCGAAGGCCCTTGGATATTTGGCAAGTCATCCCTTGCTCTTCAGAAATGGGCCCCGAGTCTAGTCCTCGACGAATCCTTCTTTGTTTCTGCACTTGTCTAGACGCACCTCTCGGGTCTTCCGTTGGAACACTGGAATGAGGAAGTTTTCAAGGGTATTGTGAAATCCTTTGGAGAACTCTTGTCGATCGACCCGATGACGGCGGCTAAATCAAGGTTAGTCTTTGCTCGCATCTGCGTAAATGTTAATCAAATGACAAATATGCCTCAATCCATAGACATTATTTCTAAACTTTGAAAATGGACCCAAGCTATTGAATATGAATCTCTACCGTTCGCTTGTTTCCTCTGCAAAAAATTGGGGCATTGGGCTAAATCATGTCCGCTTAAGAAAAACAAGGAAAAAAAGACCGATAACAACAAAAAGAACAAAAAGACCTGGCAAATGATAAATAAAAAAGGAGACTCATCATCAACTGAGAGTAACCAAAATAAGGATATAACGGTTCTCAAGTATGAAGCCAAGAGGAATGGGGATAATAGTAACGACCATCAAGATTGTGTTTGCTCCAATGACCAACCAGAGAGATCTAAAGAAGCAGAGCAAGGAACTACGTTGAATAATAAAACAAACCCAGAGGACCAGGAGACTGGATCTATTAGTCAGGAGAAGGAAGAATCCATCCCGGACCAGGAGGCTGGATCAGCGAGCCAAAAGATGGAAGAGACCACTCTAGCCCTATCTCTCTCAAATCTGGTTGAGGTAAACTTTAATGAAGCTCAAGACCCTTTTGATACTGAGCCTCTACTGCTTTTAACCAATGGAAGCCCAATGCCTCTCCTTTGCAAAACACCTTTTCAATGTGTGGATTTGATGGATGGGAATATCCGGATAATCGGATAGAAAGAAGGAAAATCGAACAAAGAGGAATTCAATGGAGGAATCTCAACTAGAAGCAAGATCAAGAAAAAGGCAGATGTCGAAGGTCAGAACAAAAAGTAGGGAAGACCATCCCTAAAACATCAAAGAGAACAAGAAAGCTGGAAGAACCGCGTTGATGGAACACAAGGTTCCATTGAGTCAGCCCTATCCCCCAGTTAAAGTATGAAGATAATATCCTGGAATATTAGAGGGTTGAACGCCCCTCATAAGCAGGATGTGTTGCGGAACATCATCAGAGATCATAAACCGGATGTGGTCCTTGTTCAGGAAACCAAGATGTCTAAAGAAAAAGTTGAAAAGATTAGAATTTTCAAAGAAAATGGCGTCATACCTGGTCAAACTCGGAGGGAGCTTCTGGAGGAACTGCGATTTTTTGGAACCAAAAAACCTTTTCTGGAAAGGAAATCATCTCTGCTTCTAATAGGATCTTTGTTCAGCTTGAGCATCTTAAGGACAACTTTGTCTAGGTGCTATCTAATGTCTATGCGCCTAATACTAAATCCGGAAGAGCTAAATATTAGAAAAGCCTCACAGCTGACAGACTCCAGTTTGCTGATCAAAGTTGGATTATTATGGGAGACTTCAATACCCCGCTCAAAGATGAAGAGAAGATGGGAGGTATCCCTTTACAACTTGATGGAAAACAAGACCTCATGGACTTCATCAATGACCAAGCTCTTATTGATGTGGATCTCTAGGGCATCAATTTCACCTGGACCAATAGAAGAACCAGAGCTGATCTGATCCAAGTTAAGCTTGATAGATCTGTAATTTCTCCTGATTGGCTTTCTAAGTATAGTTGTTCCCTTGCTTCTGTTATCAAAATTGGTTCAAACCATTACCCAATCTCCTTTACTGCCAACTCCTTTTCGGAAAAGAGAAACTTCCCTTTCAGATTTGGAAAAGCTTGGCTCTCCCATCCTTCTCTGGAAGCTTGCATTGCTGAATGGTGGAACTCAGAAGTGGAGGGTAAGGCTCTTTTTAGAATTGCCAAAAAGCTCAACATCATAAAAGCAAAAATCAAAACCTGGAATACAGAGTTTTTTGGGGACATATTCAAGAACAAAATTCAAGTCAAAGTAGATATAAAGTATGTTCAGGACAGAATCCAAGAGGTGGGGCTGATAGAAGATCTTAGGTTGGCTGAAAACGATCTCTTATCCAAATACCACTCCATCATTTCCAATGAAGAGACTTTCTGGAGACAAAGATCCAGAGCCTTGTTTCTGAAGGAAGGCATAAAAATACCCGCTTCTTTCACTTAACTGCTCTTAAGCATAGGGAAGCCAACAGAATATCTAGACTAAATTGCAATAAAGGCATCTTAACTAAGGACTGTGATATTAGGAAGGAAGCTTTTGAGCATTTCAGCACCCTGCTAGGTGATGTGGATATCCTGGATTTCAACAAGCAAAACTCCCTTTTACAAGCTATCCCTCCTATCCTTTTGGTAGCTGACAACCACCTTTTATCCCGCATTCCCTCTAATCTGGAAATTAGAAAGGTGGTGTTCTCCTTTCAGGGTGATAAATCCCCTGGTCCAGATGGCTTCCATATGTTTTTCTTCCAAAATTTTTGGCACATTGTGGAGGCTGACATATACAATGGTGTTAAGGAATTCTTTGGTTCTAGAAGACTTCTTAAGGAATTGAATGCCACCTTCGTTGTCCTTATCCCAAAGATCCCCAGAGCTGATTCTCTTAATAAGTTTAGACCCATCAGCTTGTGTAACTCTATCTACAAGATCTTATCCAAGGTTCTGACTTCCAGGTTATTGGAAATTCTTCCTAGGATTATATCTGTCCAACAGAATGGCTTTGTCCCCGGAAGACAGATTTTGGACTCCATTATTTTCGTTCATGAAAATATCCACTCCCTGAAAGTGGCGAATAACCAGGGTTTCTTCCTAAAGTTAGACATGGCTAAAGCTTTTGATAGAGTGAACTGGCAGTTTCTCTTTAGAATCATGAAAGCGTTTGGTTTTGGTGATAAAGTTATCCAGCTCTGCTCTCAACTCATGGAAACTTCAACCTCTACTGTTATTGTCAATGGCTCCTCGTCCAGTTTCTTCAAAAACTCTAGAGGTCTCAGACAGGGGGACCCCATATCCCCTATCCTATTCACCATTCTTGCTGAATGTCTGGGTAGATTCATCCTTTAAAATGTGGAAATTGGCAATCTTAAGGGTTTGAAACCCTCTTCTTCCAATGTTGTCTGCTCTCATGAAAAATTCGTTGATGACTCCATTACCATGGGGGCAGCCACCATCTCGGAAGCCAAAAATATGAAGATTATTCTAAATACCTATGAATATGCCTCTGGCCAAAAAACCAACTGGGATAAAAGCTCTCTGTATTTCATCAATTCCCCGGTCCAAAGGCAACTAAGGATTGGCAGGATTCTTGGTTGTGACATCTCTGAGTTTCCCTCCACCTATCTGGGGCTTCCTCTATGTCTCAAGCCTGAGGATTCCTTCTGGAACAAGCTAATTGACAGAATTAACTTGAAACTTGTTGGCTGGAAAGGGGTTGTCCTAAGTCAAGCAGGTAAAATCACTCTGCTCAAAGCCACTCTCCAAAATCTTCCTGTGTATGCTCTTAGCTTGTTCAAAATCCCTTCTAAGTTTGTGGAAGCCATTGAAAAAATCCAAAAAAAGTTCCTTTGGTCGGGAGTGGAAGTAAAAAATAGAATTCCTCTCATTGCTTGGGATAAAATTTGTTCCCCTAAGGCCTCAGGTGGGTTGGGCTTAAGGAATATTGGTTCTATAAATAAAGCTTTATTAGCTAAAAAAATATGGAGACTCAAAGGGAAGGAAAGAGAATGGAACTCTATATGGAAAAATAAATACCTCTACATGCAACCTTCTGAGGAAGAATTCTTTGGCATCTCTTTTAATGTTGAAGGATCAGCCATATGGAATGTTGTGCAATCAGCTAAAATTGGGCTGCAGCTGGCCGAACCTGGAACCTTGGAGATGGAAGGAGAATAAGATTTTGGGAAGATAGATGGATCCAGGATAAACCTCTGGAGGAAATTCCAATCCTTAAAGATTGGAAAGACCGATTCAAAAGAAGGTATGGTGAAATGGTTAGAGATTACTGGAGAAATGGGAAATGGATTGATTTAAGCCATCAGTGTCTGGGCCTCAAGTTCCTTCAAATTGCTCTCTCTGCTAAAATCCCTAGAGACAACAAAGATGACAGATTGATATGGAGGGAAACTCAAGATGGGCAATTCCCTATTTCATCTGTTGTGGCTATTCACAATGTCCCAGTGGAGGAAACTCCTATTTGGGCCAAAGTCTGGAACAAGAAGTTAGTTCCTAAGGTCAATATCTTTTTCTGGATTTTCATCCAAAACAAGATATTAACCCTGGACAATCTTCATAAAAGAGGTATTATTTTTCCTAACAGATGTTCTCTTTGCTGCAGGGAAGAGGAGACAGCTTGCCATATCCTCAATCAATGTACTTTTAGCTAGGATATCTGGAAAATCATCCTTTTCAGGTGGAACCTGAGATGGGTCTTCCCGAACTCTCTTGGTGACACCTGGCTTCAATGGCATTGCCCTAATTCTAATCCTAAAATTGTGGAGACTTGGAAACTTACTCTGTCAATTGTTATCTGGAATATCTGGAAAGAGTGCAACAACAGGATTTTTAGGGATAAAAGGGCTATTCCTGAAGTGGTTGCAGATAAAATCTTCAGGAGTAGTTTTGAATGCCTCTATTGCACTGATCAGGGACCTGCTGCTAAAGATGACTTTAAAGACAGGTGGAACCTCTCTACTACTACTACCAGCAAGGAGACTGGAAGAGAAGGTCTTGTCTCGTGTTTTCCCCTGCAGGGATGGATTAAGGCTAACTTTGATGGGGCCTCTAAAGGGAACCCGGGTAAAGCTGGATATGGGGGCATTGTCAAGAATTTTGCTGGAAGTTGTCTTAAGGCGGTGGCTGGTCCTCTGGGGAATCAAACTAGCCATTTCGTTGAAGCCTCTGCCGCCTTGAATACTTTAATCATAGCCAAAAATCTAAACTATGATAAAATATGGCTTGAGGGAGATTCACTTAATATTATAAAGTGCTTAAAGGGGGAATCGGAGCCTTCCTGGTCTATTGAAAATATCATCATGAAAGCTAGGGAGATCATTGCCAGTTTCAAAGAAATTATTATTCAACATGCCTTCAGAGAGAAAAACAACGTAGCTAATTGTTTAGCGAATATAGGAGTTAACTCTGACTTCCAAATGATTTGGCACGAGGAGGATCTCAATTTAAATATCAAAGAGTTCATTAGAAAGGACTGTTAAATAGGGAGAGAAGGACAATTTAATCATGACAAGTAAAAAGCATCATTTACGCCTTGCTGGAAAGGCCATCATTACTTGGCGTTGCGGCAGATCTCCTATTATCTCTAATATATCGCCGCACGTTTTGTGGGTTTCTTAGTTCGAAAACTTGAGCAGCTTCGGGAAAGAAGGGAATAATTTGCAGAGAAACAGAGCTGATAGCCCGCATCTGAAGATGGGAGGAGACCTTAGGCGAGAAGAACTAGACAACATGACTACCTGGAAAGCGATGCCAAAAGTCTGGGCGAAACTGGAGAAGGGTTCTCTCACCAACTTCGTGGAGAAACTTGAGGACTATGACAAAGGTAGGGTTAATTTAGTCATTTCCAAGATTTTCGAAAACTGGTCTAATAGCTCTTTTAAACTTTATGGCGTTAAGTTTAAGCTGGACGCTGGGCTCATTTCCGATGTGACCAGAATGCTCCATATTGGGCTTAATTTCTTTCGAGCCCTCAAAGTCTCCAACAATGCGGTTAACCTGTTCCCGCGAAAAGAGAAAGAGAGGGCCAAAATTGGCAAGGCTACTGGGGGCTACTATGAAGCTGCAAACATTAAGAAGTTGTGGGGCTGGATTCTGAACGCAATAATGGAGTACATCACGGTTGAAGGCTATTTTTTTAGGGCCCACACCTACCACTTCATGCTCTTAAACCATTTCAGACACGACAAAAAGGTTTCTTTGCCCTACTACCTTTTTCGGTCCCTTTCCAGGTCCCTCAACAAACACAGGACTAACCCTTCCAGCCCGATTCTCCACTACAGGCTTCTGCTGCTCATCTATGAGCATTGCAAAACCCTCACCCTGCTGGAAAATAAGAGGTTTTCCGCCTCGCAGGGCAAGAGAAAGATGGAAGAGGGAGAAACCAGCAAGGAGAAGGCGTCCTCCAGCAAAAAAAGGAAAAGTGTCCCTGGGTTGGAAACAGAGGATATTGTTAAGGAAAGCAGCGGAATGGATACGGATGACTCCAACGGTGAAGACAGTTGGAAAGAAGAGGAGCTGGGTAACGAGGAAGAAAGTGGCGATAATGAGCCTGGTCAAGAAAGCCCTACCCTCAGTGAAGGCCCTGATAAGGACAACAACCATCTAATGGAAGAAGCGGAACCCAAGGATAACGAGGAAACTAGAGTGAATTTTGAGAAGGAAATGAACAAAGACTCTGAGAAGGACCTGATTGAGGACAGGGATAGGGAGGACAAGGAAAGTGCTGGTAAAGGGCTTATCCTGGATAACCTCAAGAAGCTCTCTGAGGCTAGAATGGATTTCGATAGATGGACCTACGAGACCCTGAAAAACTTGGATAAGAAAGGGATTAAAATGGATGAAAAGAGGGAGGATGAAAACAAAGAGCAAATTAATTAGAAGCAGGAAATGGAGAATAAGGTAAAATCGTTCGAAGAGGGAAAAGAAGCGATGAAAAATTTGATGGGAGTTATCCCAAGTATCCTCTCTGTTGTCACTAAAAACCTGGAGGACATTGCCAAGGTCTTTGACCATAAACCAATCGTGGATCTTGACCTAGAAGAAGAGACCACCCAGGCTGGAAGCGGGGATGCTACTCCGGTGGGCGGCACAACAAAGAGAACCAGGGCCAGTATCAAGAAAGTTGTGGCTGCTTCAACAAAAGATCCTCCCAACCTCAAAGACAATATCAAAGAGTTGTATGAAATCAGCAACACCTTGGCTAAAGCCCTGGAAAAAAATCTGAATGTAGGAAGGCCTGCTGGCTTTTTGGGGCTTTTTTGGGTTTTCTTCAGTTTTCTGCTAGTTTTCTTGTGGTTTTGTTCTTTTCTGTTTCTCGTAAATTTGTTGTTTAGCTTGTAAAGGGTTTCGGGGCCCCTTCAAAACCTGTTTTTTCCTTAATCAAAAACTTCATCCTCAACATTTTCTCCAAGACCACAAATAAAATTTACAATTTCATCCACGTGGATAAAATGGGTGGCAACATTCTCTTCATCCTTCACCTTCAAACTTTCAAATTGTCCCTTGTGAATTTGGAGCTTTTCCTTTTTAACTTTGTCATCTCCTTTATAGGTCCTTTGAAGCTTTTCCCACATTATTTTTTACAATATGCAATGCATGACTTTGATAAATTTTATTCCAGTTAAACCACTTAGAATTGTATTCAT
The DNA here is from genome assembly GCF_030272615.1 of Cryptomeria japonica. NCBI lineage: Eukaryota > Viridiplantae > Streptophyta > Pinopsida > Cupressales > Cupressaceae > Cryptomeria > Cryptomeria japonica. Next base: position 709,811,067 of record NC_081414.1, read on the forward strand.
ATATTTAGCATTGTTCTCACTATTGAATTGGTTGAATGGACCATAATATTGAGAGGGGGGGTGAATCAGTATTCACATTCTTTAATAACTTTTACCTTAGATCCCAAGATAATATAACTAGTTATATGGTGTTTACAAAAAAGGGGCGGCTCACTGTCAAATGGCTCACTACAAGATACAAACAAGCTCACTGTTGGAATGCTCACTACAATAGAAAGTAAATGAACTGAAGAAAACTGCATCTCCTAATGCATAAGGTCAGTTCCAAATTAAGCTCAGATAACAACTCACAAAACTCACAATAAATCTGGTAAGGGATCACTAGGCCATTGTCCACAATTGCCTACAACAAGTCCAGTAAGAGATGATTGCACTACTCTATCGAACCAACTACTTGTAGCATATCCGGTAAAGGATTACTGTAACACTGTCCATACTCTGACTCTTCTTCACACACTTTCACTCATACTATGTCCACATGGTATACTGCTCGCACACTTTGTCACTTGCACTCTTCTTATTCCTCTACACATCACAAGCATACTATATTGAATACTACACACTCTCTCTCATTACACACACTGCTTTTCTTCAATGACCACTCTATAGAAAAATTTCCCATATTCACACATCTTCTTATATAAACAGGTAAGCACATGTACAAGGATACTATGTTGGCCAAACACAAATGATTTACCCAATAATGCACCGCCCAGATCAACACGATATTCAAAACATGCCTTGACCACAAATAGGATGAACAAGTCAGCCTTCAATAATATTCTACACACTTCCTTCACATTTCTCATTTACTGAAACATATGCCACAATTACCAAAACAAAACAAGGTTCTATCAAACCCATAGACTCAGACCCACAAGCACAACACCCAAAATCCAAGATACATATACCACATATTTCGAAACATGATAGCAATAGATATAACTGATATGACTAATATGACTGATACTAGAACTTAAACAACTAATACCGAAACTGGATACAAACCATGATAAGAAAAACACAAGATTCTGGAGAAGAGGATCTTCCGAAAATGACTCCAGTAGATCACATACATACCTCTCTTCCACTGTTGTTCAACTTGCAATACCAAAACTGCTTCTAAGGACTTAACAACAATATACCACATCCGATATTAACTGCATCACTGAGTTTGACATCAAGAACAATATTCACACAAATCCAGCACTCACTTGGCCTCTTTTTGGCTTTATGTATTGGTGGAGTACACGATTCCACATATCCATCTGTACAAATTGCCATATATCAAATCCATGAGCCACCAAATAAGTACGCATCCTTATGCACAAAAAAAGTATAGTTGTTGTCGTTGAACAATGAGGCTCAATTTGAGGAGAAACCTTCTTGACTTTCCACGTGTGTTCTTAAGATATTTCCTTTGAAGTAGTTAGGCTTCTTTGAAGGAACCCACACTAAATCCAATTGAAAAACACACACACTTACATTGAGAGGGTGATGAATTGGTATAAGACCAAATTTTTAATCTATAAAATTTGGAAAGCATGAATTTATAATAAAAAAATCCAAGCAAGTATGATCTTACAATTAAGAATACAATATGTATACATGATTTACATGGAAACCATTAGAGGATAAAAGCATGATTAAATATTGCTTACATAGGAAACTTCTTACAATATTCATAGGCATCAACCCATATGAGACACAATTCTCCTCCATTGAGCACCAACTCGACAATAAACACCAATCTTGTTCAATGAGGGGTATTAACCCCCCGATCTCTTTAGAAGGCACCAACCTTTGAGATATAATAAAATAATTTGTTTGTGACTTCTTTGATCTATCCTATAAGACCTTCAAAAATCTCTCATTACTCCACCAAAATCTACCTTGAAACTCTTCTCTCAAATTCATAAACAATATCCACTTAGATCTACCATATGATCTTCAATAGATGCTCGTGAATCTAAAATATATCTTTACACAAATATGTTCACAACCTTAATCAAGCCTTCAGAGAATACTTTTCACCATATTGCATAGGTTTGCCTCTAGTCTTCCTTAAATGAGATCACATGTATTTAATAAATTTTTCTCAAATAAATAATGTAATCTATAGTAATATCTCTTTAACTCTTCCATTCATACAAAAAAATTTGCTTGAATAATTTTTATTTTTGTCCACCAAAATACCTCTATTTAAACCCCACACTATTCCTCCTCATCCAATAGTCTTGACACCTCAATGAGGTTGACCAATAGTACTTAATGTATGTTTATATTTTTATTAATTTATTCTCTTTAACAAGGTGAGTGCAAGGCTCTAGGGAGGTTGTCCCTCTTTGGGACTCTTCAAAATAATAATAATAATAATTTAACAGCCTTTCGAAGGTGCATCATCTATGAGAGGATCATCCCAAATTATAATATAATATTTTTCCATTTTTTATTAAATCATTTCAACTTGCTCATTGTACTCTAATAATTAAATTTTCTTTCTTGATTTTGCTGCCATAAATTTGGCACAATAGCTTCATCTGTTAAGTTACTTAAGTTACTGATTTTTCTCATTCACATCAATGACAATTATCCAACATTTATTATGTGACTACTTTTGGAAAAGAGGACATGACACAAAAACAAATTTAAACAGTAAGAGACTGTAATTAAATATTATTAAATGTTGCACACAAAATGAAATTATTTGAATAGAATTATAAGGTTAAATTTGTTTTATTTTAATGACAATAGCAGTGCCATAAAGAGATGTGTTTATATAATGTTGATTTTTGTATTATCATGGGCACTTTCTATAAGGAACATGCTCTAGAAGCCTACACTACTTTTGTATAAAATAAGGATTGCAAATCATTAAAAAAAAAGGTTTATACCATAAAAAGCATAAATCATCAAAAAACTCTAATTTTTGTGATTTTGAAAAATTAAATTTTTTGTGATTTTAACCAATCTAGATTTTTGTGATTTTAAAGTATTCAGATTTTTGTGTTTTAAAAAATCCACAATTAAAACATAATTTCCCCCCAAAATCACGATTTAATTGTGATTTGAATGATTTTTAAGGGTTTAAATCACAAAAAAAATCATTCAAGAAATGCATTTATTGTCCAACAACATGTTGTGAAACCCTAACCATGCAAAATTGCTATTTAATCAAGTTTTTTTGATGATTTTTAACACATTACTTGAAGAAAGAACACACACTTATACTGAGAGGGAGTGAATCAATATACAACAATTTTCACTTATTTAAACTATAGCAAACATAGAGAAATGATCACAAATAAGATCAAGTAATAAAGAACACAAGATGCACACATAATTTTATGTGGAAATTGTTATAGGAGAAAACCATGATGAGATATTGATTTTATGTCTATCTTCTTACAAGCTTTGTAGCCATCGACCCACCGAAGACAACAATCCCCTCCACTGAGCACCAATTCAGGAAGAAACACCAATCTCTTTATATATGAGGCACTAACCTCTCAATCTCACAAAATGGAACACGCCAACAATCAAAATGCAAAGTAATAATGTTTTGAATCTACTCTACATCACCTTCATCACTGCTCACAATTTCATCAAAATATGCCTTACAATTTTGTTATTAGGTATGCAATATTCCTCTACTCAGATTTGCAATATAGTCTTGAAGGATTGTTCTCAAATATTCACAAAAAATTGCACTAAGTCTTCTCCAATTATATATGATTTATGCTCTCAAAATATTTTATTTCTACTCATAAATCTGCTCTCAAATATCCAATCTTTTCTCATAAATCTTTTCTTAATCATAGGAAAGATATTCCATGATTTAATGTCTAAATGTCCCTCAACAAACTTCCTTATATACCCCTCAAACATGCCTCTTCATCCCAACGGTCATGACCTTCCAAGAGGAAGGCCAACAATAAGTAATATTTTTTATTTAATCTATTTGACAAACTCAATCAACAACATTTTATTTAATTCAGTTTTTCCTCTCAAACTTTGAGCACCAAATCACTATGGAGTTCTAGCACAAATAAAAATATTTTATTTTGTTTTCAATTATGATAAAAAAAAATGGGTGCACAAGGCATGAGGTTGACCATTTTAGCATATAAAGTATTATATTTATTTTATAATTTATTTAGGCTAGATCAAAATCTCTGATTTGGACACCAAAATTATCTTTTTTAATTTAGCCTTGATGTCTTTTCAGTTCTGCCTTGTTGTCCTTTGACATCAACTACAATATTTCAACAATCCCCCCCTTTTTCATTGATGACAACCTAGTAACAATAATCTTTTGAATGCAATTGGCTTACAAAAATACTCCACTTGATTGTATTGCTTCCTCTTACTCAACCTCTCCCCCTTTGACATAAATGGAATAGGGTATATGGGGCTAACTGAATAAGACATTGAATATCTCCACCTGAACTCACGCCTCACTTGAAGAGTTTAGTAAATGGATGAGACTGACATCATTCCCATTTTCTCCCTTGGGTACTCAAAAGTCTCTTTGGGAAGAGGCTTCATAAAAATGTCAACAACCAAGTCCTTTGTAGCAACATACTCTAGCTTCACTTGTTGATCAAGTACTTTTCTCCCTCAAGAAATGATACTTAATTGGGATATTCTTTATCTTAGAGTGCATAATTCGATTCTGCAGTATGTTAATAACACTTGTATTATGAAGAGTATGGGGATGGGATGTTCATACTCTACCTTAATATATTTCAAGATTTATTTTTCCTTCAAGAGATTCTCTCTCATTGACCCTCTAGGTATGCACAATCGATTGTCTTTGAACATCAAACATTCTTGTAACAAAAAAACCAATCCATTGTCCTCTATCTCTACCGATAGGATTGCTACAAACTTCGTATGCCTCTTTGAGATCTAGATCATCCACATATAACTCCTTCAAGCTCTCAAACCCAACAATATTAGCTTGAATCTCATATAATAACAAACTTCTTTGACTCAACACATCAACAACCTTATTTTCTTTCCCACTAAGTTTCAACACAAAATTACAACTTTGAAGGTATTCCACCCATTTTACATGCCTTTGATTCAATTTGTTTTGGTTGTTAATGAATTGTGGTGCATGGTTATCTATGTAAACAAAAAACATTTTAGAAAGCAAGTAATGCCCCCACTTCTTCAAAGATTGTACTTGTAGACACATAAATTTGTACACTTAATTAAATGAATATTTAGTATTTATTTGATTATTTAACCATCAATATTTAATTAATTCATCTTCAACCTCTTCTTCTATTAACTAAATAAATTATTCAATTTATCTAAATTAATTCATTAAACCGCCCTCTAACAATCAATTAAATGAATAAAACATATTTATTTAATTTAACCCTCTTTCCTCCTTTAAATAAATAAACAAATATTTATTTAAATCCCTAAACTATCCCCCCCCCCTTCCCACCCCCACTTGCATTCTCCTACAAATGCACGTTGAACAATTTTAGTTGAAATAAATGAATTTATTTTAATTAAAATCCTATTTTCTCTCACCCACCAAACCCACTTGCATCCTAAACCCATTCTAGATTCTTCTAAACCATTTCTAATTAGCCTAATCCCATCCCCTAATTATTGTCACATTCCTAAGCAAATTAAAGTCACTTCTGAAAGCCTCAAAATCTTTGAAATGCATTAAAGGCTCTATCTTTTCAACAAGTTAATCCCCAAAGTCTTCATAACCATTTATGGCTCTTACATAACCATTAATGGTTAAACTCAACTCACCCACATGGTTAGAGACTTTCCCTCTAACTCAACCCTCATTTAACTCATGGGTCTCTTCAAGTATTCATTGTTTTGACCATGGTTATCCCCACTAACTCTTGCACAAGAGTTTGTCAATTGGATAAAGGCATTATTCATTGGATAAAAGCTTTATTCACTAACTCAAGCCTAACCAAGCCCTCTCAAGGTAACCTTCATGTCATCTCAAGCATTTAATGTTTCTTCCCTCTCCTCTCAAGCCAAATCATGTTGACATTTGTTATCCTGGGATTGGGTTGAAAGCCCTCACATGGATCACAAACCCATCAACCTTGGCCCTTGTTGAGATTACTCAATCTCAACCATCCATTTCTCCATTTTTTCCTATAAATAGAGCCAATTTCCTTCTTCAAAAGGATCCAAAAGTCTTTTATGCATCAAACTTATACCAATTTTAAGAGAGCATTCTAGGAGCATTTTTACTTTGTTATTTTGGATAAAAATTAACATAGGATAATTAGGTGCTTTCTCATAATAGCTTATTTACATTTGCATAATTAGTTATATTCATTTTCATAATCTTGAATCTCCATATGACATCCATAATATTGCAAAAATTTGACGGATGCACTCATGTGGAACTTGGAGAGGAGAGGAACAAAGGAGGAGTAACTATGAACATGTTGGAGAGCATCTGGGAGGGTTTTATCTCATTCCTTCATTTTTATGTGCTTTTCATAATCTGTTTATATCTCTCTTGGCATGCATGTTTAGGATTATAGTTTCATTTATATTTCATTTTTTATTGTCAGTAACAACACTAATGACTTTGTCTTATGTTTCTTGCATCCTTTTTAGCGCGCATCAGTACCAATGCATAAAATTCAAGGTCATAGGCTGAATATTTCCTCTTAACATCATTTAGTTTTTCATTGAAGTAAAAAATTGGTTTTCCGTCTTGACTAAGAACAACCCAAATTGCTAAGTCACTAGCATCGCATTCAACCTGGAATACTTTGCTAAAATAAGATAATACAAGTATAGGTTGTTCAATTACTATCTATGTGAGAAATTTGAAACTCCTTCCAACCTCTGAGTCCATTCAAACTACTTTTTGCAACCTATGACTGTTTCAAGTATAGAAGTAACTATAGCACTAAAATTCTTAATAAATTTCATATACAAACTGTCAAGTCCATGAAAAATCCTTACCTCAAATGCACTCTTCGAGGTAGGCCAATAATAATTGTCTAAATCTTCTCCTAACCCATTTTCAATCCATCCTTGGATACCACAAAGCCCAAATAAACCAATTTAGTCTTCATTAAAACACACATTTTAATATTGATTAACAACTTCTCTTCATGCAATCTTTTCACAACCAACCTTAAGTGTTGTAGATATTCGTCCTTAGACTTGCTAAAAACCATATATCATCAAGATATGTGTTATAACAAACTTTCCTAGAAATGGTTTTAAGACATAAAAGTACTAGGTGCATTCGTGAGCCCAAAGGGCTTAACTAACCATTCATAAAGTCCATCATTATTTTTAAATGATGTCTTCCACTCATCCCTAGGTCTGATCCTAATATGATGATAGCCACTTTTCAAATCAATTTTGGAAAAATAAATAGAGCCACTCAAACAATCCATCAAGTCATCCATTCTTGGAATAGGGAACCTATATATGATAGTAATCTTATTAATGGCTCTTGAATCTATACACATTCTCCATTCACCTTGTTTATTAGGTACTAGGACTATACTAACAACACAAGGACTAACACTCTCTCTAATAAAATCCTTTCTTAAGTAATTCTTTAACCCGCTTCCTAGTCTCCCCATTCTCCTTAGCAACCAATCTATATGCAACCTTGTTTGGAAGGATAACTCCTGGAATCAAATCCATATGGTGACTAAAATTCCTCATAGGAGGTAACTCATTAGGAAAATTAGCTACCAAAAATGTCCATGTGCTCTTTCAACATATTTTTATCTCCTTAGGTAACTCATTCAACTTTGTAGAGGTAAGTAGAAGAAACACACAACTATTGAAAAGGATAAACTTGCGATGTCGTCTGCCGCCCTAAGGCCATCTGCGACTGCTGCTACCGCCGCCGTTGTCCTAAGGACGTCCGCTACTGCGAAGCCGTCTACCCTTAGATCGGCTGGTGATTTCGTCCAGTCCCTCGTTTCCCCTAGTGCGGCTGGTGAGCCTGGTGTTGTGTATGGGAGCTCTGCGGGGGTTTCAGATGGTGATACAGTGCTTCCAGCGCCCTTTGCTGCTGATCGGGGTATCTGTGGCTTGGGGCCTGTGGCTGTTCCTGTTTGCAAACCTTTGGTTTTCAAGGTGTCTATCGATACTGACATGGAGATCATCCACACTTCCTCTGTGTTTGAGGCTCATGGTCTGATCTGCAGGTTTCGAGGTTTTTGGCCAAGCCTTCCTCAGCGGCACACTTGGATTTCCCAAAGCTAGGAACCGATCATAAAAGGTTCAGTTAACATCTTTCCCTCAGCCAAGGGTTTTTTCATTGCTAAATTTGAATATGCAGAGGACAGATCGAAAATCTTAGGGATTAATCCTTTCAGTTGGGAGGACAAATATGTTTTGATGGTTAAACCCTGGTTCTCAAGCATTAATCCATCTACTGATTCATTTAATGAGATTCCTATTTGGGTTAGGCTCCCCAACCTTCCCCTTCATCTTTGGACGGATTCTTTGCTAGAGGAAGTGGGGGAGGCCTTAGGCGAATTCCTAATGATTGATAAGGAATCTTACCAAATTTATCATTCTACTTGTGCTCGTATTTTGGTTAACATTGATGTCTCAAAGGGCTTCCAGCTGAGTTAGAGATTGAATCTTCCTTGGGATCTTGGGTCCAACCACTTGACTTTGAAGGTATCCCCTTTAGATGTCGAAAGTGCTTCCAGACTAGACATGTTGCTGCAGGGTGTGAAACAGATAAAAAGAAAAAAAGATTTGCTTCTTGGTGGAAAGGTGCATCCTCTGAACACTATTTTGTTTTAAAAAAAAGCTTCTCCCAGGTGGTGGCACAAGTTCCTCAGACTGAGGGTACGCCTCTTGTTTCTGGTGTTGCCTTGCCTTAGGAATGTGTGGATGCCTGTGGTGGCATCCCGAGTGATCGTTTGAAAAATGATGGATCTTCTTCTTCGATAGATGACCCTCCTGCATCTCAGATTGCTGTTGGATCTTCTGTTGTCTTTGCCTCTCTGGATGTTGGCTCTTTTCCTCCTGATGATGGGATGTCCTCTATTCTGGACCCATCGTCTTGGCAAAAGGTTGCTGCTAGGGTTGAGGAGGGATGGATTACTATTAAAAGTAAAAAAGCTAAATTGTCCCAATCCTCTTTTGATATCACTCTTCGATCCCATAAGGGTAGGTCAAATTCTTGATCCTTCCTGGTTGGGTTAGGGTTGCTGGTTTTTTGCAGCTTGTTGGTTTTTGGTGGGGGTTAATGTTGTTCCCCTTCTTTTGATTGGCTGGGCCAAATCTCTTTTGTGTTCTGTTTCTTAGAGTGGTCTTTCAAGTTTATCTTTCGGTTCGGGTTGCAGGTCCTAAAACTTGTCTTGTATAGGGTTTCTAGTCCCTTTAAAACTTGTTTTTACTTAATCAAAAACTTTGTAGAGGTAAGAACAACCTTGGGCTTGAGTACCAAAGCAAATTCCACTTCTTCATCCTCCATGGCACTTTTCCACTCACTAACATTACCTTCTTGTTGCTACAACTATTGTTGTCCTCTTCTTGTTCTTGCAAAGGTAACAAGGTGTGCTTGATATCATCCTTATCAAAAGTATGAGTATTATGTCTCCCATCATGCATATCTTTCTAGTCAAACTACCAAGGTCTACCAAGCAACACATAACACACATCCATGGGCATGATATCACTCATGGCACTATCCTTATATCGCCATCCTATTTGAAATTCTACTAAGGCTTGTTCATCTACCAAAAATTGATGCCCCTTTTGTAACCAAGAATATTTGTAAGGGGTAGGATGTTTAGCTCCCTTAAGTCCTAGTTTGTTCACTAGCCACAAGATTATTAGTACTTTCACTATCTATAATAAGCTTGCAACACTTACCTTTAGCCTTGCACTTTGTCATGAATAAAGCTTTTCTTTGTATCGATTCTTGACTCTCCTTTTGTGGCTTCACCAACACTCTTTTGACGAACAAAGACTATCTTCTTGCACAATCTGATTGCTTCTAGTAGGCCTTCTATGCCCTTCTTGTAGGAAACTCAAGGTACTCTCATCATTTATGACCATACTTGTTACATCTAAAACACTTCCTAGAGAAAGCTCATCCTCTTCAACCTTGATAACCACTTCTTCCAAATGATCTACCTCCTTTGTTTTGATAGCCTCCTCTTTCAAAATTTATTGGTCCATTGGAACTATTGTTCACTTCATCTTGATGATGCTAATGTCCTCGACTAACATGGATGTCCTCTTCCTCTACCTTTTCCTTGTTAATTTTGTTTTATCATAAGCTTCTCTTTTGCTTTAATGGAAATTGATAGGCTTCCTCAAGTGATCTAGGGGACACTAAACTCATCTTGCAAATTGTATCTTAATCCATTAAAGTATCTCGCTACCTTCTCCATATCTTCCTCACTATGGCTTGAGCTAATCACCAATTTGTAGAACTCTTTTGTATATTATTTCACTGACATCTCTTTTTACTTGAGATTTTGCAACCTTTTGAATAGATTATTTTGTAATCCCCTACAAAGAACTTAGCCTTCAGTTTGGCAATCATTATATCCCAAAAATTTATTTTTAATTATTCTTTCATCTTTCTAACTGAACATAATTCCACCACATAGTAGTGTGGCCTTTGAGCCTTGTACAAACAAACTTAACTCTTCTTTGTTATGCAAATCCTTCGTACTCAAAGTACTTGTCAAGATCATTGATCTAATCAATGTTTTTCTCTTCATTGAGGCTTCCTAAATAGGTGGGTATCTTCGGTTTGGCTCCAACACCTAAGACTTCTTTTATCAATCTTTCTTCAACTCCTTTCGATTTTGCTTGAACATCATCAATAGCTTGTGGTTCCTCTTCGTCCTCAACATTGCTAACATCATTAGCTACTAATCCTCTCCTTTGTGCCTACACCATAACACCCATTCTTGTCAGCAAGTTATGCAACAACTCAATAATCCCTTCTTCATGACCTCCTTGACCACCTCCTCTAGCACATCCTTTGTGCATCCTTCTTGGTGGCATTTTGTCCAATCCCCATGCTCCCAATATCTTAGCACTCTGATACCAAAATGATGGCAACCTACATCCAAAATACATGAATTTAGAATGATGACATTAACATCTAGATGCGATAGGAACTTTAGGAACTTAACAAAATGATTGTCAATGTGTCTATGTGAGGGTAGGAAATTAACATATGCACAACAGTTGTCTTAAGATAGTCAATGAATTGGAGAACCAGCACTTGAATGCTCATTCTATCTTTGCGTTATGTAGAAAAATGATTAGAACAAATTGATTTCAATCCTTATTCAAACATTACAAGATAAAAACCAATTTGGATGATCCTATGCCTGTTGTTTTTGTCTCGTTTCCTTGAAGAATTCACAACACAACCTTTTTCAGAGAACAAACTCTAACATCATTCACACTATCCTCCCTCACGTTCTTCATTTTTGTTCTACCGGGCACCTCTCTTTCACCCTGATCCATCCCTCTCCTTGCCTTGTACTTTTTGTTTTGTTGCTTTTTATATTGTTCTCACACATTGTTTCTCCAACACCCCTAATTGAACAAACCAAATCTAGTAAAAGGAAGATTATTGGAGGTGAGAGATCCCAAATCACTTTTTGTCAAACATGGCCAAGGAGATTCTTCCAAATTCAGGAAACAAGTTGAATGAGGAAAAGAGAAGAAGAAGCTAGCTCCAAACAATAAAACAAGTGAAAATTGAACAAAGAACACAACCCTAACAAGGAAAATAAAAAGAGGGATCGATGCTCCTACATCACATTGGCTATGTTTGATTTTTTGGAACGTACATTCCCCCTATTTCATGCAACAATTTGAATGAGGAAAAGAGAAGAAGCTAACTCCAAACAATATAACAAGTCAAATTTGAACAAAGAACACAACCCTAACAAGGAAAATAAAGAGAGGGATCGATGCTCCTACATCACATTGGCTATGTTTGATTTTTAGGAGCGTACATTAATTTCTATGTTGACTTTGCACAAACTAGATTGTAATTGAAATTTTGTCAATTTTAATCATCTAATTATTCTTTAGGCACTATGAAGTATACTTTGTGCAATGCAATGTAATCAGTGATATGAATATAAACAATAAATTCCTATTTTTTTAAATTCATGGGTTGAAGTTCTCTCTATTTTATTTGCTCTATATCTCTATGTTATTCAATGCCCTTTAAAAAATTTAAAAAAGTTTTTATTTTGTTTTCCTACATTTTTTTATGTTTTTATTGAAAAAAAAAATCTGATTTTTCCCCTATTTTTCGAAAGTCTTATACTTATGGTTTGCTGAATTTTGATGCTATGGTCTATACAATTATAACAACAAAGTGATGTAGGAGATTTTAGTTATCTTGAAAGGGCACACGATCAAGAAGAAAATTTTAATTCTGTAGAACCAAAAAATTACCAACTATATATGGTAGAAATGGCAACTCCAATAGCATGTAGCTCTTGTTTAGACTACACTAATGAGTTGGTCTTCACTTGCAAAAATTGTTGGGTCAAACTACAACAATATACTAATATTGATTAGCGAAAGCTTAAATAAAACTTCCCTTACACATTCAAACTCAAAACAACAAAGAAATTACAGAAAATTGCAAGACATGATTCTTGCTTTCTATTGATTTTCCTGAAATGAAAATACAATGCTTTTTTGAAATTACAATGTTTTCAGCCTCGTAGGAAACATACATAAATTTGAAATCTGATATAAAATCACTAATTGTCTTCTATCATGCAGAAAGCTCCCAAATCCTCAATTTTGCAAAAGACTAATTGCTAACTCCAACTCCCAATTTATAGAGAAGTAATGGGAAGAAAACATTTGTTGTTTCCCAAAACCACGATTTGGAAACTACCTCCAAAACCCCATGCCAAGATAAGGAAGTTGCAAATAAACTTAGAAAATTGCATTAATTGTTCCACTTGAATCGCACATGACCACCTCTACCTCAACCAGTCAAATTAGAAACTTACATAATTTTCTTGGTACCCAAAATATGCAAGTTTACTTGGGCGCCAAAATTTGAAATGCATAAAATGGAAAGTCTCAACATGAAGAGTCATGGAAGCAAAGTTTCTTTCCACTCCCAAGTTGGATGCCAAAATGGAAGATCTCAAATTATTCCTTGTAGATGATGTCGATGTGTGTCAATCTCCTATGCAAGTTGATACATTAGGACATAAATAAATATTTAATAAAATATTTAGGCCCCAAATAAATTAAATTTACCCATCAAAAAATTATTCTAGACATTGCATAAAAATTAAATAAAATATTTTTTAGGTTGATGCAAGATTCCTTTTACAACCCTAGAAGCTCTTGTGTCAACTATAGTCATAGTTACAAAGTTTTTCAAGGATCTATCTAAATACAATTATGATTTTTCTATTTCCAAGGTTTCAAATCTTTTTGGAGACCCCTCATCAAGGAATTTTTGGATCATAGATATGAGATCATTTCTTTACAAAACTTGTAATTACATATGAAAATCATGCAATGAACAATCTTCATTTTTTCTTCCTTGCACTCCTCTTGTTTGCAGTTCCAAACCTCTACCAACTATAAGATGCTTTAGATCAAGCCCATGATCCACATGTTGCACAGGTACCATAAAAGTGGAGCAAGATAAACCAAGTGTAAAAATGACTTTTGTATTGCTTTTCAAAGCTTCACACAAGCAAAATAAGTTATGCATATTTCTTGCTTCATAAACATTACATATATTGTGGAAATCATTCCTTAAATTCTTCATATGATTTTACTTTGATCCTAATGTTGCCAAGATGTTGAAATAACTTTTGACAGTTTAAGCACTTAATATAAATTTCCTAAAATACTCATATGTCCACCTCATATGGTTCTTTGGATTAACACTAACCATTTTAAGATCCATGAACTACATTAAACTAGTGTTGTTCACCAATACAACATTTTACACTAGGAGGTTACATAAAGAAATAAAACACACATGAAAAACAATAACAATTTTTTTTTATCATGTCACTCGATCTCCTATAACATGGAAAATTGTCACTACCACACAATAGAAAATAAAATGCCACCAAAATTGATAAAGGACCCCATCGTTGGAGATTGACAAGAGGATGTTGAGTGGCTTTCCTTTGTTGTTTCATGCCTCCAACAATGAATTTATTTAAAACACATTGTTTATCACAAGGACAAGATAACTCTTCATCTTTGGCATAGTCTTCCCAATTAGTTTCTTCAGCCATGGAAGCATGTTGATCTAGTTTATTATCTGGTAGACCATGTGCCCTCTTCTTACAATTCAAACTTTCATGTCTCATTTCATTACAATAAAGCATTTTATTTTTCCTTTGTAGGAAAATGCTTGGATTTGTATTTTTCCTTTCTCATAAGTGAACTTCATTTGTTAGGTACATATAAGACTTCTTCATATTCCAAATGTATTATGGTCAAGCATAGTATAGATTACTCCTTCAAGGCTAATGTTTACTTTGCTTCACGTAAAAACCATACCAAACATGTTCTTAGGTAAACTATTAAAAAATAAATTGCTTTTGAATCATCATCCTTTACTTTTTCATCAACGCTAGCTAACAGATTTAGTAGGGAGTAAAACTTATAAGTTTTTCCTTTTTTGCACCTTTATCCATCTTCAATCCATACAATATCTGCTTCGATGTCATCTTGGCACTTTTTGCTTGAAATCCAAAATGCTTATTTAATGACTCCCAAATCTGTTTTGCAAAATTGGTGAAATCTACATTAGTGTAAGTAATCTTTTGACAAGTTGAGGCCAATAGTCCCCAATGCTTTTTAATTTTTGATAGTCCGATTAGCAAGTTCATTCACATTAGTTAGAGAGGTAGAGTTAGGTTTGACAACATTCTAGATATCTTTTTCAATAAAGTGTAACTACATTTGTATTTGTCATGTATGAAATCTCAACCTTTAAATTTCTCCATAAAACTTAATTTACCCATAACTATCCTCACAAATTTGTTTAAATAGTAAACCCCCTCAAAACACAGTGTTGTCTATGAGGAAGATTATTTGCACCCACACCATAGTGTAATTATAAGTCAATGAGACAGGTGCAAATAATCCCCAAAGCCAGAACCTCAAAACACTACCTCTTGTGGTAGTTTCTTCTTAAATTTTAAAAATACTTTACCCCTCAAGCAAAATAAGACCTAAGTTGTCGGCCCCACGGGTTAGAGTAGTTGGTCTTAAGTCTCGGGTTTGCTCCCCGAGGTCTTGGGTTCGACTCTCTCTCCCGAGATTATTCTACCATGGACACTGGGGAGCAGTGATGATTGCACCGTGGCCGCAGGGATTAGTCTCGCCCCTAGCTCCCCCCCCCCCGCGTCTGAACAAAGGTAAGGTTGGGGCGCTGGGTTGGGGCCGCAGGGATACCCTGACGACAACCAAAAAAAAAGACCTAAGTTGTCGGGATAATGCACCATGAATAACAGTTTTAACTTAAACTTGAAGCAGTGCAGTTTGGTCTCCGCCCCGGATTGGGTGGCTCAAATTGAACTTAGATGGGGCGTCAAAAGTTAATCCAGGTGCTTTCGGAATTGGTTGTGGTGTTAGAGATCTCCCCGGATACAAACAACATCGCAGAATTCAAGGGCCTTTTATTTGGTTTAACAGAGTGTTCCAAAAGAGGCATCAAGAATCTAGCACTTGAAGGCGATTCAACAATAGCTATAAATGCAGTCAAAACCACATCTTCTCCTAGTTGGAGGTTGCAAGCATTGTTGGATAAAATTTTTTGTGAGTTTATCTGTGTTTGACAACTAATCCTGGAAGCATATCTATAGAGAAGCAAACATGGATGCGGATGCTCTTTCCAAGATTGCATCTGATGGAATTATGCTAAGTTGGTGGGCAGATAATCTCAATAATAAATTGCTCTTAGTAACCGAAAATGCTTGACCCTATCTGAGTCTTCCTACGCTCGGCTCCCTCTTTAGTTTGAATTTGAATATTAGCTATCCGTTAAGGCCTCTAACGGCTTTCTGCTTTTTTATTTAAATCTTCTTTCTTTTCCCATCGTAAGTGTGAATTGCGCTGGAATTGATGAGTAGGGAGCTATGGTCCTTTTCTTGTTTAGTCATCATCTCTTCAATAATGACTTCAGCAGTCCGTGGTGGAATTGATGAGCTGGGCAGTTATTAATGACTTTGTCGAGGCATTCCGCTGCCATTTCGTCCATTCATGAAGTTTCCTTCGGCTCCTGGTTTTCTTTCAGCTGCAGAGAGTGTCTTTCTGGCTTCCTAGCTCAAGATGGAAGAAGTACCTTTTGGCTTCATAGTGAGAGCCTATCCAGAGCCAATCTCTTACTTCGGGGCAGACACGTCCATATCTCTCTCTTGCATGAGCCGACAAGTTTCTTTCAAAGAGATTTCAGACTTGAGACTCTAAAGGCTCCTTCCGATTATAGATTCGTCGGTAATCCTAGCGGTTAAAGTAATTCCCGGCAGTGTGCATTTCAGCAAGAAAGAGTACCCGCAGGATAATTCTCATATTTCCTCAAGGTTCGTGGTGTCTCTTCTTGATAACCAAGTCCCAAAAGAGTAGGTGTTGGCTCTGACATCTTAGTTGTTTGAGAAGAACGAGTTGGAGGGTTTGGATACAGTCCTTAATCGTGCCATCCCTGGCACCAGAATGCCCCGCCCAAAAGACTTGATTCTTTTCTCCATTCTGGGAGAAACCATCAACTTCTACTCATTTCTTCTAGATCTCAAAGGCCCTGCCTTAAGGCGGCACAGGCCTTTGTTGCAATGGCGATTAGGTTTCTCAAATGGAGACTATTGGGTTATGAGCCAAAAAAGGAAAGAAGGCAGGAGGAATTTATAGACTTTGCCATGCTCAATGGTATCCTCCCGGCAAAGCTAGAACGTGAAGTGCGGGTCGCTGCTGGAAGAGGAAGAGCGAGTTTGGGAGCGACTGGAAGAGGCAGGGGGCACCCGAGAGGCAGGGGACATGCTCGAGCAGGAGATTCAGCCTAGGGCTGCATGTTTAATTTGATAAAAAGATATGAATTTTGCTTCCTCTTGTGAAGTTTTTTGAAAAAAAAATTGTAGATATTGAAGTCCAATATTTTGTTGATAGTTCCTATATAGCATCTAGGAAGGGTTTGGTTTCAATCCTCAGACTTTAGAGGCTATCTGATTGCCTCTTTTTATAATTTTGATGATACTCTCGTCTGCCCTTCTCTTGAACTAGAATCTGGTAGATCTGGGGAGTCTGCTCCCACTTTTAGAGTATTCCAGACATTTTCGGTCTTTGATATGTAAATGCTATAATTTTAATATAAATTTCTGACTCAGCCATTTATCAATAAAAATAAATAAAATGATATTATTGAAATACTATTATATGAACAATTAATTCAATAAACCCAATAAATGATGCTACCCTCCACCTTTTTCAGATCTGAATAAATAAGAATAGCTTTACCAGATCTAAAATAATCTTTAAATAAGTTTCAAATTTAGAGTATCGTGTGCTAACATTAATATTGGGCAAACATTCATCTGCCTCTAGATCACGTTACACGGTTGGTCCTCTGCTAGACGATCTATAACAACTCTTCAATCAATCTACAGGGAGATATACAAATTAATTTGATCATCTACTGATGAGGAATACCGACTAGATGCCTGATATGGATTCCCTGCCAATCTAAGAATGAATTTTGCTTAGGGTTGCAGAAATTTTATTCACCTAACGATACCTTCATGTCCACAGTTTAAAGGCGCACGCGCACAGTAGCGTTAAGCGAGTAGATGGAGTTGTAAAAACGTGCTGTGATTCCTTTGTTGCAGGTGCAGCATAAAAATAGACCCGTGATTCCTCACACAGCAAGTGCATTGATCATCGATAGAGTGATATTCACGCCATATAACCTTAGAAATAAAACTATATTCTTCAGAAGAAAAGAACACAGCAGCATTCAAAATTGATTAGGCAAGACTATCCCCTCCACCTTGCATCCAGATCACACCTAAATGGCACAATTCGAGTACATTGAACCAAAATTGTAGTACAAATTGGATATAATTATTATATGGCATTTGAGGCTATGCGATAACCTGCACTTCCACTAATGCAGGCAAAAGAGTACAATGAACATTTTGTTTTACAGAAATTTTGGAATATCAAAATTCGTACAAAATTTGTTTTGCATGATTTTATGGTGAGGGAATTTGGGAAAACTAAGTAATCGTGCACGATACTATTCTTGCTTTGCATCAAGGTTATTATTTATCCAATTTGGAGTAACAATAAGGGTTGTTTTTAAAATAGTTTCTCTCTAGTCAGATACCCAGGAGAGACTTGGAACCAGGAAATGCACAACCATCAAGTTTGGCCAGTCATGACAAGTTCAAGGATCGGTTACTTTCAAAATTTTCTATAATCACTTACCAGTCACTGCAAACTTCTGTATCGCCAGAGGTTCTCATTTATGACAATCTGTTCCTTGTGGTGGGCCAGACCCTCCCTCCCCCAATCTTCCTGAGATTTGGGCCCTGCCAAATCCAGCCATATGAATCTGCTGTGCATTTTCTAGTCAACTTTTTGAGTTTCCTGGCGAGTATAGTCTATGTGTCTGGTCTGGTTTCTGAGAAGTTTGACTTCATAAGTGTTGCAGTTTAGTATATCAAGTTCACTTTCAAACGACAGTTATTTTGTCAATGTTCTTGTGGTTTATGCAGTCTTCTGCCACTATGTTAATAGCTAGTGCTGTTTTTATATTCTGCAGCTCGCTTAAAGAATGATTTCATCTGTTTTCTATTGAATAAAAGGTTTCAACTTTCAATGTAAGGAGAAGCTAGGGACCTGTTTCATTCCTTCACTTGGCAAGTAATGAGAAAGGGCACTGATTCTTCATCCATCTCTAAGCAAATTTTATATGAAGACACCTTTTACATCTGCTTGATTTTATCCTACCAGGTAATTGATCATCCTGAAAATGAGATACAGAAGTAATTTACTAATGGAGGTCTATGGCACTTTAAAATTGTTCGACAGAATGGCTTCTGAATAGGTTTGTGTTTTAAATGTAAAATATGCAAAACGAGGACCCAAAATAAATATTAATATCCCTGAAAGTTATTGTATATCTTTTATGTTAATGCATGGTAGCTTATGCAAGATAAGATCTTCCTAACCTTCCATGTTCTGTTATTTATCTACATGCTTCATGTCTGATTTATATTGCATATGATTATCGGATTGTACAAACATTGCTTATCATTATGCTATCGGGTTGTGGTAGCTTATGCAAGATAAGATCTTCCTAACCTTCCTTGTTCTGTTATTTATCTACATGCTTCATGTCTGATTTATATTGCATATGATTATCGGATTGTACAAACATTGCTTATCATTATGCTATCAGGCTAACAACCCGATAGCATTAATATGCTATTGGGTTAACAATTGGCATTAATATGCTATCGGGGTATTAACTCGATAGCATATTAAATGCTATAAGTTATCGGGTTAAATTCGCCGATACATACTTGCTATCGGGTGCATAAACATTGGCACCAATTCACATATGTTATCGGGCTTAATTATATCGAGCATATTTGTTATCGGGTTTAATGAATACACCACTTCATTTGGCATTAACATTGGTTAACAAATGCACCGGTTGGATTATATACATCGTGCACTTTGAATCATCGGTGTTTATATGAACCGATTCATTATATTGATCAGTCATTATATTATGATATTACAATATGCTATCGGGGGTTTTTGAACCGATAATCAGCATTGTGTTAATGGTATAATTGTAAAGGCACCGATCAATGGGTGCATTGATCGGTCATGCCTAAAAGGCATGACCGGTCAATACACCAATTGACTGGTTGCCTAAATGATATATATGCCAATTGAATTCATTTGGAGAAGACAGAGTAAATATTAAAATGATCTTTCTCCTTCAGACCTGTAGATAAAAATCAGAATTATTAGACATTGACATAATTCCTTATATCCATATATAGCATTCATAGTTCATAACTTGTTCTTTAATTGAAATTGAAATAACTTTACATGGTATCAGAGCCAAGGTAATCGAACCTAAGGCTATTCAATTTTGATAAAATTCAAGGACTAAGTTACAAACTACATCACATTCCCATAATGGCCAACGCTATTAGATTCGAAGATAGACTCGGAGGTAACGAAGATTTTTCAGCTTGGAAGTTTAGAATCAAAATGATTTTAAGAGAAAACAAAGTTGATTCATATGTCCAAACTGAAAGTGCACAACCAGAAGATGAAACCGAGAAATCCACATGGATCGAGGGAAATGATAAGGCTATTAAAACAATAGTGGATGGGGTAAGAAATAATATAATGCCCATCATTAGAAAGCAGGAGACGGCTTATAAAATGTTCAAGGCACTTGAAAGGACATTTGAGATATCAAATGCAAGTCGTACTCTGGCATTAAAACGAGAGATCAACCATATCAGTATGAACAAAGGGGAGACAATTAACTCCTACTTCATGAGGATATCAAGCCTAAGAGATGACCTAGCTTCCCTTGGATACGACATCCAAAGCAAAGAGTTAACACTCATTGCTCTAGATGGATTGCCTAGTGGATGGAACACATTTGTCCAAGGCATCAGTGCTAGGTCCAAATATCCTAAGTTTGAAAGACTAAGAGATGACTGTCTACAAGAAGAATCCAGATTGAACAAGGTAGGAATAAAACAAAAGAATATAGATGAAGACTTGCAAGTCCTAAATACAAACATCAATAAGAAGTACAAAAAGAAGCAATTCAGGAAAAGAAAAGCTAAACAAGGCAAGAACACTTCTAAGTAAGACCTATCACATGTTCCATGTTATAGGTGTGACAAATTCGGACACTATGTTGCAAACTGTCTGAAGAAAGGGAAGCAAGCCACATTTGCAAAAGTGAGGAAATCTAGAAGAGAAGATGACTCCGACAACTATGTCCTCTACTCAGCACTTACAAGCCATGCTTCAAACAAGTCTAACTCATGGGTGATCGACAGTGGTTCATCCAGACACATCACCGGCTTTAGAAAAATACTAGACTCCATGATAGAGAAAGATGATGAGGAAGTAACCATCGGAGACGATTCTTCACATCCAGTCAGAGGAATTGGAACCTGCACCATCAAACTGAAGACAAGCATGTCACTACGACTTGAAGAAGTACTATATGTTCCAAGCATCAAAAGAAATCTAATCTCCATATCAGCACTAGAAGATCAAGGATACAGAGTGACCTTCATGGAAAACAAGGTGTTGGCTTGGCCAAAGAGATCCTCCATCAAAGATGCTAAATCGAAGACAAGGCTATTTGTATGAGCTATGTACAGAGCCCAATCTAGCATTGATCCATGAAGCAACTAATGCAAATGAAGTATGGCACAGGAGATTAGGCCATCTAAATTATAAAGCTTTGTCAACTATGGGAAACCTTGTCACAGGTCTACCTAAGTTGAAGCAATATCAATCAGAGGCATGCAAAGGGTGTGCCTTAGGTAAAAATACCAAAAGTGCATTTCAGAATAGTACTAGGAAAACTAGCAAAGTTTTGGAGTTAATTCATTCTGATATATGTGGACCTATGTTCGTACCCTCGCTAGGGGGATTTTTGTACTATGTAATTTTTGTTGATGACTACTCTAGGAAGACGTGGATCTACTTTTTGAAATGTAAAGAATCAAAAGAGATCCTAAGTAGGTTTAAAGAGTTTAAAACATTAACAAAAAATCTCTCTGAAAACAAAATTAAAACCTTAAGAACTCACAATGGGGGGGAATACACATCAAGACTATTTAAAGACTTTTGTAAAAATTCTGGGATTAAGAGGGAGTTGACAATACCTTATAATCCACAACAAAATGGAGTACCTGAAAGGAAAAATAGGACCATAGTAGAAGCTGCCAAAGCCATGATACTAGATCAAAATCTAAACTTGAACCTTTGGGCAGAAGCAACTAACACTGTTGTGTACATACAAAATAGATGTCCTCATTCACACCTTGAAGATAAAACTCCTGAGGAAGTCTTTACCAAGACAAAATCAGATATCAGCCATCTTAGGATATTTGGGTGTCTGGTCTATATTCATGTACCTAAAGAGAAAATACTAAAACTAGAACCCTCTGGAAAAAGGGGAATACTTGTAGGATACAGTGAAACTTCTAAAGCCTACAAAATCTATGTACAAGGGCAGAAAAATATTGAACTCGGTAGGGATGTAATCTTCGAAGAAGATTTAGCCTTCAAAAGGGCCCAAAATACAATAGAACCTTAAATTCATAATCCTACTCCTAACCTAGAAGAAGAACCTACTCCTGAGCTTCAGAGGGAGCATCTTGAGGAAACTATAAGTGAAACACAAAACCCACCTATAGATAATCGCAAGAAAAGACCACTATGGGCCACCAAAACTATAGCAGAAGCTCAAAAGTTCGCTGCTCCTTCAGGAACCTTCAGGGAAAACAAGAGGCCTAATAAATTCATCAACTATGTTGCACTTATGAATGATCTCTCTAAAGTTGAACCTAACAATGTTTCAGATGCACTCAAACATTAAGTATGGATAGATGCCATGACTGAAGAATATCAGTCCATTATGAAGAATGATGTTTGTGAGATTGTTCCTAGGCCAACCAAGAAGTCTGTTGTGTCTTCTAAATGGTTGTTTAAAATCAAGCATGTTGCAGATGGCAGTATTGAAAAACACAAGGCCATATTTGTAGCTAGAGGGTTCTCACAGAAGGAAGGAATAGATTATGAAGAAACATTTGCACATGCTGCCAGGTACACATCAATAAGAGCAGTCCTAGCCATTGCAGCAGCAAAGAGGTGGAAGGTACATCAGATGGATGTTAAGACAGCATTCCTAAATGGCGAGATCGTGGAAGAAGTCTACTTAGAGCAACTTGAAGGGTTTGAAATTCATGATGCAGAGTCTCATGTGTGTAGACTCAAGAAAGCTCTATATGGGCTCAAACAGGCTCCCAGAGCCTGATATGAAAGAATTAACACCTATCTCTCAAAGTTGGGTTTCTCTAAGAATGATGCAGATCCTAATCTCTACCTCAAAAGAAATAAAGGTGATATGTTAATATTAATTTTATATGTTGATGACTTATGAATCACAGGAGATGATCACCTAATAGATCAATGCAAGAAAGATCTATCCACAGAATTTGATATGAAAGACTTGGGGCTTCTTCATTACTTCCTAGGATTGGAAGTATGGCAGAATTCTGATAATATTGTACTGAACCAAGGGAAGTACACCTTGGACATATTGACAAGATTTGGAATGCTAAACTGCAGACCCATGACCTCTCCTATGGAAACCAACTTCCATAAACTTAAAGAAGCAGCAGCAGAATCAAGACCTACTGACTCCACTCAATACAGGCAGATGATTGGGTCCCTGATGTATCTAGTAAATACAAGGCCAGATATCTGCTATGTTGTTAATGCCTTAAGTCAGTTCATGTGTGAACCTAAGGAGATACACTTGGTTGCAGTAAAGCATATAATGAGATATCTACAAGGTACCCTAAAGCTTGGTCTTAAATATGAAAAGGTTGACATAGATCTACATGGATTTACAGATTCATATTGGGTTGGCAGTGTGACTGACAGAAAGAGCACTTCAGGGTGCTGCTTCAGTTTAGGGTCAGCCATGATATCCAGGATCAGCAGAAAACAATCTTCAGTAGCTCAGAGTTCCACAGAGGCTGAATATATTGCAGCTTCAATGGCTGGCTGAGAAGCAGTTCGGCTAAGGAAATTGCTTGTGGGATTATTTGGAGAACCTATGAAACCTACAGTCATTCAGTGTGATAATCAAAGCTTTATAAAACTCTCTGTAAATCCAGTATTTCATGACAGGTCCAAACATATTGAGATTCCATATCACTATGTACGAGATATGGTTGACAGGAATGTGATAAAGTTAGAATATGTGTGTACAGGAGATCAGACTGCAGATATTCTGACCAAACCACTTTCCAGAGTGAAGGTTGATCACTTCAGAAAGGGTTTAGGTATGATAGAAAGGTAATCTGCTTTGTAATCTATACTTACATATATTTAAGATGTTTAATGTGTAAACTTCTTTGTCATGTTTGGACCATCTCTTAGCTTCTTGCCACCTGTGTTCATATCTAAGAGGTGACGATATCTCAGATACTTAACACTTGTATGTAGACATCATAAGGTGACGATCTTATGATAGTCAAACCAGTAATCATGTTGGATCACTGGTAAGTCATGGATGTGCCATGACTATGTTGTGATACAACATTTGTACAAATGTTATTGCATTATCACAACTTGGATATGATGAGAACTTAAGCACTTCTCATATAGTTATCCTTGTATTGCGTGTTAGGCAATACTGATATCACGTGTAGGTGATATCTCAACCATTGATCATGTTGGATCTCTGGTAAGTCATGGATGTGCCATGACTATGTTATTGCACTTATCACAAATTGGATATGATGAGAAACTAACCTTTCTCATAGACTTATCCTTAAGTATTGCGTGTTAGGCAATACTGATATCACGTGTTAGGTGATATCTTGATGAATCTTACAGATCACATGTTTTGGTGATTTCTCACATGATCGGGTGATTATTCTCTTACTTTTATCACATGTTACAATAATACTTTCTGTCACATGCTCAGGTGATGTTCTTCTATTTTGTATCATATGTCTTGATGATACTTCTCATGTATAAATGATTTTTGCTGACTAACATTATCTTAGTTATGAAAAGGAAATGTGATGCAGGTTGCTTTATCTATCTTCCAAAGCTAAGAGGGAGTGTTAATGCATGGTAGCTTATGCAAGATAAGATCTTCCTAACCTTCCTTGTTCTGTTATTTATCTGCATGCTTCATGTCTGATTTATATTGCATATGATTATCGGATTGTACAAACATTGCTTATCATTATGCTATCGGGCTAACAACCCGATAGCATATTAATGTCAATTGTTAATTGGCATTAATATGCTATCGGGTTAACAATTGGCATTAATATGCTATCGGGGTATTAACCCGATAGCATATTAAATGCTATAAGTTATTGGGTTAAATTCGCCGATACATACTTGCTATCGAGTGCATAAACATTGGCACCGATTCACATCTGTTATCGGGTTTAATTATATCCGTGTTATCGGGTTTAATGAATACACCGCTTCATTTGGCATTAACATTGGTTAACAAATGCACCGGTTGGATAATATACATCGTGCACTTTGAATCATCGGTGTTTATATGAACTGATTCATTATATTGATCAGTCATTATATTATGATATTACAATATGCTATCGGGGGTTTTTGAACCGATAATCAGCATTTATTACAATATGCTATCGGGGGTTTTTGAACCGATAATCAGCATTGTGTTAATGGTATAATTGTAAAGGCATCAATCAATGGGTGCATTGATCGGTCATGCCTAAAAGGCATGACCAGTCAATACACCAATTGACCGGTTGCCTAAATGATATATATGCCAATTGAATTCATTTGGAGAAGACAGAGAAAATATTAAAATGATCTTTCTCCTTCAGACCTGCAGATAAAAATCAGAATTATTAGACATTGACATAATTCCTTATATCCATATATAGCATTCATAGTTCATAACTTGTTCTTTAATTGAAATTGAAATAACTTTACATTTTAAAAACTCATTAAGAAAAATTTGCAATATTTTTCTGTTTCAAATTGTCACTGTATGTGGCTTTAAAATAACTCGTGATGTGCTCTAAAGAAAGCCAATTCAATAGGAAACAAATTATATAAGAATCATATTGATTAAAACAAGTATGCAGCTTCTTACAAGCAGAAAACTTGATATCTGCACAGAATCTGCCCAATGCCACAGATTATTGAGGATAAATGTTGTTCTATGACCTGGCAGTAAGTCTGAAAAGTGCAGCTGGACAAATATTGTAATATTTATTGTGATTATTAAATGAAAAATTGTACATACGTGCAATCTTGACACCCACCACTGCCTTTTATTAATGTAAGGAATAATGAATGTCAAAATGTAGCGAGTAATTCCTTTGTATTACAACCTATTATACATATAAATTAACGAATGGAGTTTTTTGGCTTCCTTATCAAGTTCGTCAAAATTTTCAATGCTTAGTCGCCAGCCCCAATTTCCAAACTGCATTAAAATAAAGATATAAAACCGTTAGATAAGAACACTTAAAAGAGCTCTCTCTTTGTAAAAGAACATAGATCTCATATATGAAGTGCAAGCCATAATTAGATAGCTAACGGTGTTTAAATTCAAAAATTACTGACATTAATAAATATAAAGAAAATATATGTTTTAACATTGGAAACAGAAAATAGGAAAATGGTTCTAGACGCTTAATAACAATAATTAGTACTTTGATCAATATTTGTTTGTTTCACCATATAGGTAGATAATAACTCCAATTCCTCTCCTTCGTTAGGTAATAAATGCAATAACAGTAGTCAAAGAGAAAATACAAAGAGAAAATACATCCAACGAGAAAATACATCCAACGAGTCCATAAATGAATACAAAAGTGTTTTCTATTAAATTCAGTGTTCCACAGGCGTTGGGGACGGGGGGATGCAGGGACGGGACAGGGGGACCAAGGGCCTAAGTTTGGGGACGGCGGGGGGAGGGGGGGTGGGGTGGCGGGGCTGATATACTTATACATATACATATAGTTCTTGAAAAACTAGTTTTGAAAAGATGTATGACAGTACTACAGTATAAGAATTACATTTTCAAATGAGACTAGGAAATTTGAAATACTAAATCTAAATACCAATTACCAAGATTTTTAAATTGTGTTGTTATATGGAGCCTAATCAGACTCGGAGGTTAGATTTTCCCTACTTCTATCGGCGCAGTTTCCCCCTATATTTTTCAACGGGGGTTTGGGGGCAGCGCCCCCAAGTTGGGGTCAAGGGGCATCGCCCCTTGCGGGGTCAAGGGGCAGCCAAAAATACTTTTATTATTTTCTAAAGGCGTCAGGTGTTATTTTTCTATTGGCCCACGTCCAATTAGAGTTACCCCTTAACCCCCAAAAAACTTAAAAAGTCACTTTTTAAAAAAAAATTAATTTTAAACATTGCATATACGTGGGGACGATAGGAGACGTCTGGGCGTCTCCCTGTCCTTCGAGAGACGTCAAGGGGCATCGCCCCTTGCAGGGTCAAGGGGCAGCCAAAAATACTTTTATTATTTTCTAAAGGCGTCGGGTGTTATTTTTCTATTGGCCCACGTCCAATTAGAGTTACCCCTTAACCCCCAAAAAACTTAAAAAGTCACTTTTAAAAAAAAAATTAATTTTAAACATTGCATATACGTGGGGACGATAGGAGACGTCTGGGCGTCTCCCCGTCCCTTGAGAGACGTCTACACGTCTCTCGAAGGACAGGGAGACGCCCAGACGTCTCCACGTCTCCCTGGGAGACGCAGAGACACGGAGGCGTCTCGGCGGCGCTTCGTTGGCGGTGGCAGGACGGCGAGGGACATCCTCGTCCCCGTCCCCAAGACGTGTCTTAAAAGTAGACGTGGCCAAAAAGGGGGGGGGGGGACACGTCCCCGTGGAACACTGATTAAATTTGATTCATTTGAATACAAATTGAGTACAAAATTCCATCATCATGTGAAATCATGATCCAATAGTTATCTAGCAACTATTATGAATTTATAATGATTGCCTTTGAAAATCATCATCATAATTCATAAATTGCATATTACAACATTTGACATCTTCCTCTTCCTTGGTCTAGAGAAAACTTAGGAATGTTCTAATTTGTGCACTCTATTGTAGCTTCTCACTCAACACTGAAGGATGTGTTTATGGCTCTGATTTGATCGAATCAATGAACACTGTAGACGGCAAATATGCTGCGACTAAATAAATAATACTTTGTTTGACAATGTAATGAATTATAGTACCCGCAGGGGTAGTTGGTAGTTGTTGGAAGTTGGCACTCTTAAACAACCACCGAGTGGTATATAAATCACATCTTGTATTGGGAACAAGAGGTTCACGATTGTACACATTACATGTTCTGGAATAAGAGATAGATCATTCTGCCATATGTTACACTGAATTCTATATGTTGTGTTGTTTATGTTCCTACTATATTTCCTGCTTACTTCTAGAAATAAAGCATATACCCCGTAGGAAGTAAACATTTTGGCACCATTGCCGATACGAACTCAAAGATCAATATGGTGGCAGGCAGTAGGCACGATAATGGGTTGACCATTCGAACAGCAATTACTTGTAACCAAAAGTGATGCCCAAGAAGAAGTAACACGAGGAAGTACTGGAAGATCAATTGATGGAAGACTTGGTAGATCTATGTTTGGTCTCGGTCACTCAGTACAATCAGAGGGAAGCTCAAGAGCGAGCTGTCCTTGAAGACACTGTGCATGGCAAACTCATAGTGAACATTGGGGTGTTTGATCTTCTCGAAAGTCTTCCAAGGTTTTTGGCACAAAATCTAATTGAACTGCAAGACTAATGGGAGGAAAGCAACTGTGAACAACGTCGGCAACAAATACTGCAAAGATACGAAGAGAGGACTCGTAGGGAGGAAGAGGAGCAAGATACGAGCAGACGTCGTACCCCTGGCAATTAATGCCCCTACGCCCAAACAAGGACTGATGTACCAGAAACACCCGAGAAGAGGGAGAAACATCAGTATGGAGATCTCTCTGCCTGAGAAAACAAAGTGAAACGAGACGGTGGTTAAGAGGAATCCTCGAAAGTTCAGAGAGTCCAGCGTGAAAGAGTAGGAGTGCGAGTAGAAGTTGTAGTCAGGAGAGGCAAAGACCACATACGTGGAATGAGTTGGTAGAGGTTGTGAGAATCTACCACTTCTAAACGTAGTGGAGGAAGATCTTGTTGACCAGGTCGTACACCCTACTTCAAGTGACAACTCTGGAACCGCAATTTTTTTTTTGCTATCTGTACACTTGGTACATGAAGAAGAGGAGGTACGCAACCTCAAGATAGAGGTTGCCAACCAACCTAACCGAATTGGGAATCTATCCCTTGCCAAGCAACCAAGAATAGGGGGGTCTAAGTCGAAGACTTCGAGGAGGAGAGAGTATAGAAACAAACGAGGTGACCAAGGTGTAGAAGACGCAAAAGGTGGACGTGTAGAGAGGTCGCCCATGGTCGAGATTGCAAGAGAGGCACAGGAATGTGGAGAGGAAGACGGTCCAATCTGATCGAACACACAGTACCTTCCAACTGAGGACAATGTTGCGCAACCAGAATACCCAAGAGGCAAAAACTCTCAAAGTTCATAAGGGATGGGTCAGAGGACCCCATACGCCATTGCAAGACATGTATAAAGATATGGGAGGCAAATGGCCAAGATGACCAGGATTACTGGCTAAAGGAATTTCCCGCCACCCATCGGGTGAGGAATTGCCATTGACTGGTACACAGCCTAGAGGCTAAGAACAAGGTGGGATTGGCTGAACTAAAGAAGGCATGACAATGAGATGTTCGAACTCCCGAGGGAGGACAACGAGATTGTAGCTGAAATCTATAGTACCAAGCAGGGTAAAAATGAGAGTGTACGCGCTTACAATTGTAGGCTCAAAGAATTGTTGAACAAGATAGAACACTAGCCGGTCGATGGATTGAAGAAGAGGTGATTCGTGGAGGGACTTGTTCCATTTCTCAGGAGGAAAATGAAAGTTGTCCCTCTGCCCTAGCACATCGAAGCTTACAACCAAGCGATGGACATCATGAGCAAAAGTAAAACATCCATGGGGAAGAAAAGGATCAGTGATGATGATAGTATGGTGGAAAGTAGCGATGGAGAGTCTAAAACCGTACAAGCTCTCCAAAGGGACATGTTGTGGATGATGAAGGAGTTGAAGGCAAAAAAGGAGAGTGCCAAAGAGATCAAGGAATTGTGGTGCACCATCTACAAGGTGGAAGGTCATACAAAGGGCACTTGCCCGAAGAAATCGTTTTGTGACATCTATCAGGTACTGGGATACTCCATCAAGAACTATCTGTACAACTTAAAAACAAGGAGCACACAAGTACTCTTTGCCCAAGGGGAACAAACAACCCCTCCAGCCACACTCCAAAACAACCTGCCAACTCTAATGCATCTCCTAGAGGGTATCGACATAAAAGGTGAGGGAATAACAACAGTAATAATAACACCCCATGAAGGAGAATACAGTATGGCACAAAGGGTAGACCCATGATCCAATGCTGGATTTGCAATGAATGGGGTCACTTCGCGTGGGACTGCCAAAATGGCCAAAGCAACAATGTAGGGTTGTTATGCAAATGGTGTGGACCGGAAACCATGAAGACGCCAACTGCCCGAAACAGAAAGGGATTAACATGTTGGACGTGAAGGAGCTAGAAGAGGAAGTACTAGCGATTACTAGGCTCCAAACTAAAAAGGCTCTATATCCTAATCCCCGTATGGAAAAAGCGACATCGAGAGGCAAAGATGGATATAGAATGGGCAACGATAGAAGAAAGAAGGGCCTCGCATGATGCCGCAGGTACTCCTATATGGTCGAAGTCCGAGAAGACTATAATGAAACAGATGTTGCAAGCCACCGTACCTGTAAGGGTATCGTACCTTCTACAGACCATGCCACAACTGAAGATGGCTATCACCAATGTGGTCGGCGATGAGATAGCCAG
The DNA here is from genome assembly GCF_030272615.1 of Cryptomeria japonica. Classification (NCBI taxonomy): domain Eukaryota; kingdom Viridiplantae; phylum Streptophyta; class Pinopsida; order Cupressales; family Cupressaceae; genus Cryptomeria; species Cryptomeria japonica. The sequence goes on from NC_081414.1 coordinate 709,841,855, forward strand.
CCAGAAGCATTGCGAACAGATGGAGAAGACAATGGCGAAGTCACCCGACGACTTAGCCACGGATCCAATGCTATTAACCATAAGTATCGGAAGGAAATCAACCATGGTCGAGATGGAAATAATGGGACGGAAGTTGACAAATACCATCGTTGATGAAGGCTCCGAAGTGAAAGTATTGCCAAAGGAGACATGGAGAGGAGTCCCAAATCAAATCAAGATCGATAGCACCCCAAGATTGAGACTTATGATAACCGAATATGGGGAAGACAATGAAGTCATGTTCTTAGAATCCGACCTGGGGACATACAAGCCTAAAGTAGAAGAAATCCTGATGATACAAAACATACAAGATAAAGATGCCCAACAAGAAGTGATGGAATCTACAGAAATTGTCGTCGAAAGTGATCAAGGATCCATCCAAGAAGATGATGGAATGTTTGAAAATTTCAGGAGATTCGTACATAGAAACATACAGCAAAGTGTACATCTTGGTAACTTAGCGTCCGTCCGAGATTTGCTTCTTCCAAATTGGTGTAGAATTCACAATGCCGTCCATTCAGAACTATCTTGTGCTTTATGTCAGACCGCATTAGAACAAGTATACAAGAGAGCCCCGCAGGCATTGATCTTAGAAGAAATTCAAGATTCAAAGACCGAGAGTTCTGTGGAAGATGAAACCTTATCCGATACATCAACTGAAAGTCAGGAAGGCCCAGAGACAGAAAATCAAGAAAATGCAATATGGACATTAAGATTCGATGGATCTAAGTCTAAACAAGGATCTGGAGCCGGCTATGAATTAATTAGCCCAACAGGAGAAACCTACCTTGCCGCTCACAGATTACAGTTTCCTTGCACCAATAATGTAGCTGAATATGAATCCTTGATTCATGGACTATTATTAGCCATCAAAAAAGGGGCGAAAATACTGCAAGTATATGGAGACTCAGAAATAGCTATAAGGCAAATCAGGAAGCAGTATGTTTGCCACGATAAAAGATTGACCAGATACAGAAATCGAGTCTGGGATCTCATTGAGAGTTTTGAGGCTTTCAATATCAATTCTATATACAGACATCAGAATCAAGTGGCTAATTCCCTTGCACAAGCCGCCAGTTCATTGATACCATTAGCAATGGAAGGATTGAAGAAATTCACAGTCGAGTTAGTATCAGTACCTTCGGTCCCAGATAACATCACCAATTTCCAAGTTTTTGAAGACGACAAGCACATCCTGGATTTCTTAACTAACACAGATGTCTTCATAGCCCAGATCATTGATGAAGAAGAAGTGGGAGAAGCAGAATTTGATGCTGAAGGAGTTTTGAATTTAAAGACAAACACTATTCCAAAGGGAATGGTAGAATTAGAAAGAATTTTTGATCCTGACAAATTGAAAGAGAAGAAGAACCACAACATGGAAGGAAACATGTGCGACACAATCAATCTAGGTGATGATATACAAGCTAAGAATGTGTTCATCGGAAAGTCCTGCACAGCAACTGAAAGAAATGGGATCCTAAGAAACATGAGGGATTTCCCAGATGTCATTGCGTGGAGTTATGAAGATCTCAAGACTTACGACACTGCAATTATTACTCACACAATCCCTTTGAAGCCAGGGAGCAAACCATTCAGGCAGAGACAAAGACCGGTTAATCCTTTGTTGGAACCCCTGATATACCAAGAAGTGAAGAAGCTGCTCTCAGCCAAGATCATCTTCCCAGTAAGACATTCGACGTGGGTCGCCAACCTGGTTCCTGTCAAAAAGAAAAATGGAGAGATTAGATTGTGTGTTGATTTCAGAAATCTCAACCGAGCATCAGAAAAGGACAATTATCCGCTACCATCACTAGATGAAGTATTGCAGATTGTCAATGGATCTCAGATGATGTCCTTTCTAGATGGATATTCAGGATATAACCAAGTTTTGGTCGAGCCCGAAGATCGACTAAAGACTGCTTTTACCACCAAGTGGGGAACATTCGCATACAAGAGAATGCCTTTTGGACTTATAAATGTCGGGGCCACATTCCAGAGAGCTATGGATATCGCTTTCAGGGACTTAATTGGAAAATGCATTGTTATATATATGGATGATATCACAGTTTTCTCCAGGCAAAGAGAAGATCATGTGGACGACTTAAGAAGAGTCTTCCAAAGGTGCAGAAGATACGGTGTCTCTCTCAATCCAAAGAAATGTATATTTGGAGTAACAGAAGGAAAACTTTTAGGACATGTCATTTCAGAAAGAGGAATCTCCATCGATCCTGAAAGAGTAAAGGCCATATCCACTATTAATTTGCCGGCCAGCAAGAAGGAACTCAAATCATTTTTCGGCAAGATTAACTTCGGCAAAAAATTCATTACCGGATTTGCCGAGATAGTCAGACCCCTGAACGAGATGTTGAAGAAAGACGCAAAGATTGAATGGTCTCCACAAGCCAAAAGGGCATTCGAGGAGATAAAGACGGCAATCACAGAAGCGCCAGTAATGATCAGTCCAGATTATCTCAAGCCTTTCTATCTATATTCCTTCGCTTCTGACTACACTTGTGCCGCCATTCTCACCCAGAGAAGTGAAGAAAGGGATGAGAATCCAATTGCATTCATGAGTACCCCGCTGAAAGATGCAGAACTCAGATATCCCAACATCGAAAAACAAGCATACGCACCGGTAAAGGCAGTTAAGAAATTCAGACATTACCTCCTGAGGGCCAAAATTTATGCAATAGTGCCTGATGCAGCAATCAAGACTCTTCTCATGCAAAATGAATTAGGAGAAAGAAGAGGTAAGTGGGTCGCCATTATCCAAGAATTTGATATTGAAATCCAGCCCATGAAACTTGTTTGAGGACAAGCTTTGGCACAAACATTGGCAATTGATGGACCAGGATTAGTCCAGCAAGTTTATGAATTAGAGGATGTCACACATGATGAATGGTACAAAGATATTGTGACATACTTGCTTAATCACAGATGCCCTGCTCGCATGACACCTACACAAAAAAGAGCATTAAGAATGAAGTGTCAACATTACATGCTTCAAGGATCTGTTTTATATCGCAGAAATCATGGAGTATATTTGAGGTGTGTTGGCAAAGATGAGGCTAAACAGATAATCGAACATTTCCATTCCAAGTTTGGGACCGGACATGGAGCCAACCTTGCTACAGCTCACCAGATCCTAAGGGCAGGATATTATTGGCCTACACTTTTCAAAGATACATTTAATCATATCAGGACTTGCCACACATGCCAAGCTGCAGCTTTTAGAGAAAGAAACCCTGCCATGCCACTGAATCCAGTGATTGAAGCTAGACCATTTGCCAAATGGGGAATGGATTTCATTGGTGTCATCAATCCTGCATCCTCGGCGCAACACAAGTATATCATCACAGCTACCGATTATTGTACCAGATGGTCGGAGGCACAGGCACTCAAAGTTTGCACTACTGAAGTTGTAATCAAATTCCTGGAGGAAAACGTAATCACAAGGTTTGGATGTCCTTATGCATTGGTTTGCAACAATGGCTCGGCATTCACATCATTGAGATTCTCGAATTGGGCTTTTGAATATGGAATAACCCTCAAGTTTTCATCAAATTATTATCCTCAGGGTAATGGGTTAGCTGAGTCAACCAACAAGAACTTACTCAGCGTTATCAAGAAATTGCTAGAAAGAAGTCCGAGAGAATGGCATACCCAATTGAGATTCGCCTTATGGGTAGACCGAATCAGGACTAAGAACGCATTAGGCATTTCACCTTATTTTCTGGTTTATGCCCAAGATCCAGTCTTTCCCATGCAACTCAGGATCCCGACTTTGAGATTTATTCAGGAGTACATGGAAGACACTGATGCCATTCAAGCCCGATTGACGCAGTTAATGAATTTGGAAGAAAAGAGAGATCAAGCGTTAGAAACTTTTGCGAAACACCAAGGAGTGGTGAAAAGATGGTTCGATTGACAAGCTAGAGTCAAGGCATTCCGGATTTCAGATCTTGTCCTATATTGGGACAAGGCACACGAGAAAAGAGGAGAACATGACAAGTTTGATAGGCTCTGGAAAGGCCCTTATCAAATTTCGGAGATATTGGGAGAAAATGCATTTAGGTTGAAGACATTAACTGGAGAAGACATCCCATTGCCTGTCAATGGGAGGTATCTCAAACATTATTTCCAATCCTGTAACGCTCTGACTTCCCGCTAGGTTGTTGGTTGCATTTGGGCAATCATGAGGTCTTTTGGAATTACAAAGGGAGTTTCTTTTAATAAAGCTTTGAGTCAGGACATATTTGCATTGAAGCAAGATTAGCTTATTGAACTCACGTATTTTTGTCCTCCAGTTATTATATCTTTTCACACTTATAATCTCCGAGTCGTTATGGTTTCCAGGCGAAGCTGTGATCAGTGAAAAATCTAAAGTCTGACTTCAGCGCCACCGCAATCCTCAAACCCTAGTGAGCTTCACTGCTCACGAGCCAAAGAATTGACAGAACTGAAAAGCAGTATCAAAAGAAAAAATGAGAAAATGAAGAGAAAAATCAAAAGAAAAGAAGATGAGCTAAAAGGAAATATCAAATTGGCTAAAAGGGAATTTACGAGTAACTCCATCGGGGCTATAGACGCCTGGCTGGCAATGGAGCAATGTTCGTGAGCTTGCGGCGATAACCTCGCCGGGACTATGGACGTCTGGCTGGCAGCGAGGCTCTATCCAGGATGCTTTTGGAGTCTAGACAAACTACGTAGCTTATCACAGGGGAGCCTGAAGATCATGATTGTCTTGTTGAGGGGAATTAACGCATTTGCACGCACACGGGTAACTGTGGACTTGATACTTTGTTTCAATATGATGGTCTCTTCTTGTAAGTGTTTCTTAACTCCTGGTTTTGTTGAGGGAGGTTTTCTGAGTTTTCTTCTAGAAAGATTGATTCCCAAATGTTTTTCAACATTTCTCAGTGGTGTCGCCAGATGTTGTGACCATTTCACACATCGCCCCATTAAAATGGGGACCCCCTCTTTTTGCTCGTTTTTGCTCGCCTTTCTCTCTGCTTTTTAGGATTTTGGTTTAGTATGCCAGTTGTCTGGATTAGGGTCAAGCCTTAGGGTTTCCCGTTTTGTCGTTTTCAGGCCAGAGTCCAGTCGGTCTTGAGAGCTTTTTGAGCTTCCTCTCGTAGGATGCAATTTTGAATAAAGTGAATTCGCCAGAGGCTAAGTAAGTTAGTCTAATTTCAGTCGGAATTTTGAATGCAGAGTCCAAATTTGTCTAAGTGTTAATGATGAGATTTTGATTTTTTGTCCGATTGAGTAATTTTGACCAAATTTTGAATATTTTGATAATTGATCCCGGGCATTGGAAATGACTTGTTTTCGCCTTGTGAAGTGATTAAAATCCCAAAATCTTGATATTTTGGCCTGGGGAAGCAAAATCGCTCCTATCCCTCAGTGAAGGACCGGAGCTTGTTTCTCAAAATTTTACTGTCTCTACAGGATCAAAATGAATTTCGGATTGGAAATGATAAAGGGAGGCATGTTCTTTCCATTGAATATAATTTGAAGAATTTTACAAACACGGAAATGTGCCAGGAGCAAAAATCGCTCCTGTCCCTCAGTGGAGGACCGGAACTCAAAATCAAACATTGCCTTGTCCTTGCAGGATTTGAGGAGATCAAAGGAGATATGTTTCATCAGTTGAATATAATTTGGAAGTGCCTTCGTGAAGAAAATTGGACCTAGAAGCTAAATCGCTCCTGTCCTTCAGTCAGGGACCAGGGCGAAATTCAGTGGTAGCTCCTGTCCCTCTCCCAGGGACCAGAGCGATTTTCCTTGTAAGGCAAAAGTTGAGCAAAGAGCAAGTAAGTTTTAAGTTTGAGGTAAGCAAAGAAGGTGTAATGAACCCGTTGAAGACGAATTGAAGATTACAAGACATCAAAGTGAACCCCATATTGGCCTGGGCGCTCCTGTCCCTCAGCCAGGGACCAGAGCGATTTTTGCCTTAGACCAATTTCTCACCAAGTTAGAACAAACTCCAGGCCAAGGATGAATGAAAGGGGGTACAACGAGTCCATTGAATATAATTTTGGAAGTTGGCAAAGTGTGATTGAGCTTGAAAATGAAAATTCGCTCCTGTCCCTCAGCCAGGGACCAGGGCGAAATATTGGTTATGTTGCCTTCCTCCCAAGTTTAAATCACTCCAAGTCAAAAGTACAAAGTGGCAATGACGTTTGAGGTGTCTCGACAAAGAATGAAGTTGCAAGGACCACCAAAGATGAAGGATTTACACTAAAATACCCAAATTCGCTCCTGTCCCTCTCCAAGGGACCAGAGCGAAATGTTCAAATGTGTCCAAATTTATGTTAATTAATCACATTTCAAGTGTTTGAAAGGAAGTAAGGAACATCATTTTGCACCTTGAAGACAATTGCAAGTCAATATGATGAAGATTTTGCACTAAATGCAATAGTTCACTCCTGTCCCTCAGTCAGGGACCAGAGCGAAATTTCTATGGAGGCTTAAGTTTTGGATGTCGATCACGTTTCAAGTGCTCAATAAGGATCAAAGGACCTCATTCTACGTTGTGAAGGTGATTGCAAGTTGATAAGAACAAGGATGCGCCCAAGACACCAAAGTTCGCTCCTGTCCTTCAGGCAAGTACCAGAGCGATATTCATTATATTGGCCAGTTCTTTCAAGAATCACGCTAAGTCAAGGACGTACAAGGTTGTAAAGCGTCAAAATGTTCTTAAGAGGATGATATGCAAAGAAGTCAAACATCAAAAAGTGAGCAACTAGAACAAGGAGACAAAATCGCTCCTGTCCTTCAAGCAAGGACCAAGGCGATTTTCACAAAAACACTCATTTTCCTTCGAAGATCATGTCAAAGCAAGATTATATAAGATCGAAAACGTCATTTGGAACGCGACAAGTAAGAAGCTAAGATTAAAAGATGATGAATTTTGGTTGGAGCATAAAATTCGCTCATGTCCCTCACCAAGGGACCAGGGCGAAAACCATTCAAACATCAAAATGCCTTGTTAAGGATGAATAAAGTAAGCGTGGAACCAAGGGATAACGTCATTGCTTGCCACATGATGAAGATTGGTAATCGAAGAAGTTAGGATCAAGGAGAAAACACAAGGTTCGCTCCTGTCCCTCACCAAGGGACCAGGGCGATAATGGTCACAAAGGGCATTCGTCTACGAAATCAAATCAATCAAGCACAAGGTTCTTGTCAGAAATGTCAATTTCAACGTAAAGATGAAGATTTTGAACGTAAAAGGTAAAGGAATCAAGGCTAAGATGATAATTCGCTCCTGTCCCTCTCCCAGGGACCAGAGCGATATGGTTTGTATCTTTCCACCTCTCCAAATTTTGGCGCTAAAACATTTTTTTTTGAATTTTATTAAATGCTAAAAATCGATAAATTCAATTAAAAGTTAGCATTTAAAATTTGCGCGTGAGCATTTAATTAATTATTTCTTGCCTTTAAAAAATCGAAAAATTAATTGCAAAGGCATTAAATGAATTAATTATTATTTTAAAAAAAAAATTAAATTGGGGCGCTTGGGTTTCATTTGCTTTATTTTACAAAGTCGGCCCTTGGTTTTTATTTAAAAATTGTTTAAATTACTTTATTTTTTACAAAGTCGGCCTATGGGGATTAATGAGGTAAGCGCCTATAAAGGGAAGTGGTTTATTTCATTTTCAAATCATCATTTAAACCTTCATTCACATGCGATTTGGAGAAGACAAAGGGGTGTGCGAATTTAGCAAAGGAAGTAGTGCGAACATCATCCAAAGGAGTGCGAGTTTGAGTGAAGCGAGCTTGCCATCAAGACGTTGAGGACCCCCAAAGGTGGCGAAATTGCAAGGAAGGACATTCGCTTGAGGAAGATCACGTGGGGAAGCTTCAAATTTTGATTTTGCCTAGGCGAATCTCTTTATTTTGCATTTTAGAGTTAGATCTCAAGTAAGGTATGGCGATGTAATCCTTTGTTTTGATTTTGAATTTTGATCGTCATTACCTTAAATTTTGAATTTTGAAATTTTGAATTTCAATAGCTCAATCGTTGCTTAGGAAATGATAACTCAAGGACTTATCATGAAGTTTCCTAAAATTAATCTTTGATCTAATCTATGTTAAATCTATTGCTTATTATAAAAGGTTGTGTAGGTATGGCAACCCCGAAGGCGGGAGCATCCACCAGTCGTCCAGCTCTCATGAAGGAAGATCAAAAGAACGAAGAACTGGAGACCAAGATCGTGTCTAAGTGGAGCAACATTGGAGATACCAACTTGGGCAACTTCAGTACGAAGAAGTTTCGAGAGGTCCCTTACATTGGCAAGCCATCACCTGTCGCCAGGAGGATAATTGAGAGTGGCATCATCAAGGCGGCCGGCTTCCCTCCAGCAGTTCAATGCCATGAGTTGATGATCGAGTGTGCTCGTCATTATGATCCACAGTCCAGAACGATCGTGTCCAAGGAGGGAAACACTTTAGCTTATCTTTCAGAAGAGGCTATAAGTGAGGCTTTCCATCTTCCAGAGCACAGGGATATGGTCTACAAGAGCATAGAAGGAGCCAGGTCCATGTACGAAGATGATCCAGATGCTTGCCTAAGCATCATCAACAAGAACTGTTGCTCAAGAGTCATCCTCGCCTGAGCAAGATCCCGAACACACCACACAGGATCGATTTCCAGGAGGAGTACAAAGATTTGATTACAATGCTCAACCAAGTCACAGGAGCCCCTCAAGCCTTCTACTTTGAGAAGTGGATGTTTTACTTCATCCAAGTGATAGTTCAAGGAAAAGGAACAATTCATTGGGCTAGAATGATTAGCCATTGCTTGGACGTACAGTTAAGGCGACTCAAGGCTACCAAGTCCTTCCACATGAGTTCATATGTCATATATGCCTTGATTAGGAGCTTTGAGTACGTAGGACTACCTTATAGGGGAGTGATTGGAAGAGGACCCGACGAGGTCAGAGTTTGTGATTCCTATGTTCACTTGCATCATCCACCAGGAAGTAACTACAAGTTAGTTAATGATACCTTCACGATGAACATCACCAGAACGTTGCAAGGCGGGATTCACAATAGATTATCTCAGGATGCACAAGAGCTAGTAAAGAGGTATGGTGCTTGGTTTATCCAATTTCCGAAGTTTACTTATATTAGAGTTCATGGATGTCCTTCACCTCCATACATGTTGCCAAGATATCCGACAGACAGAATAGTGTTACTTGAGGTAACAAGACAGTTGGCAGCTTATGTGAAGGCATTCAGACACAGACATGGAAATGGAGTTCCTGTACCTATCATCTTAGGCAATTCAGTTGAGGTATGTCCTAATGCTTTAGCCATGGATGACGAAGAGGAGGAGTTAGCTTTGTATTCTTTTTCATTCTTTGCTTTGAGAGAAAGCTTTGATCCACATGGATATATAGAGGAGACAGTTGGTAGAAAGTTTAAGCATGAGTTTCAGATAGAAGATTTTATGATGAATTTCTTAGACGATCTTGAAGTGAAAAGAAAAATGCATTCTAGATTGCCTTTGTATTTCATCAGGAAATGCAAGATTTACAGAGTGGCCGACCAAGCTCAGGACAGTGGCAGACATCTTCAGTCATCCTATGATCGAGAAAGCAAATCAATAAGGTTAGACTGGAATGAGCCCGAGGTTGTGGATCTAGATGCTTTGATGGCTTCGGTCTTGTCTTGTACTCGTAGATGGGTTGATGTGCAGCATCAGAAGTTGAGAGAGCAGGGCATAGCTATGACTTTCACTTTGGAAGAGAAACCAGCTGAAGGTGGAGCTAGTGTAAGCGAGGGCAATCCTAATCCCAGAAATACAAGTGAGGGCAACCTTCGAAGTGCAAGTGAAGGCAATCTCCGTCCAAGAGGCTCAAAGAGGAAAGAAAGACCTGAGAAGAGAGAATCTTCCAAAAAGAAGCAAGAGGCCAACCGAGATCGTTCATCCGGCACATCTTCTCGACAAGAGAAGAGGACATCTGAGATAGAGGAATCCATGGAATCAATGGTACAAAATGATAAAGAAGGACAGGCACCTCGAAGGTCACCAGGTGAATCTCTCCAAGATTATGAGTTACATGAAGACAAGAACAATGACGAAGTAACATCTCCTCCCAGAGAAGAAGAAACATTGCATAAGGAGATGCAGGTTAAAGAAACAAGATCTGCCATCCCAGATTGGTTGAAGGAAAGATTAACGAAGGTGATCGTGATTGAGGACGAAGACAATGTAATTGATTTGGAGAGCCTTGTTGGACATTCCCAGGAAGTGACAGAGAAGAGAAAAGCTACCAAGATGTCCAAGATGATTAGAGATGAGACTGGATCCAGAATATTGCAGATAGCTACACCAGCCGTGGACAGGTATGAAGGTGAGATTCTAGCAGAGGAATATGATATAGAGACATTTGAGCTAGGTCCACTCACAGCCGAACAGACGATGGACGATGCCACAGATTCATTTGAGGCCTTCAAAGATAAGCTTAGAGAAGAAATGGAGAAGAATAGAAAGCTTGAGAGAGAGGTCGGTGCATGGAGAACATATTTCAGCCATCTCAATGAGCCTTTGGGACGTCAGGATCCAGCAAGATCACTCGTACAGGCACTTCCCCTTCAATCAATTGGTGAGGCAGAGAGATTCAGGAGTATGGTCCAGCGTATGAGTACATGGATGGACAAATCTCATACAGTCGCCATGGAATTTGCAACAAGGATGATGCAGACCATTCACCGAGCTATTCAGGTTCTTGAGATCATCCACAACTTGATGATAACAGTAGCTGCTTTTGCTCATACCAAAGAGGTTATCATCCCTGTCTTGCGAGTAATCAGACAAACATCAAGGAAGGTCTTAGCGCAGGAAAAGATCGTGGATGGAGGACCTCACAGTTTACTTCAATGGTCAACCTTACTCCAGATGAAGGAAGTTCTCTTCGAGGACATCAGTACTAGATGTAGCCATGTTGAGGAGGTGATCAACCCGATCCAGGACAGAGTATTTGAGGTACTTCGTACCATTCTTGGCAGGAGGATCGAGATTGAGACAGATGTAGATTTGCAGGAATTGGAGGATAGAATCAAGGTTATCTTTTGCAAGGATGCAAATGTTATCACAGATGAGCAACGGGACCAGATGTTTGCTACCATGCTCCTGATTGAAAAGACTAAGGAACTTGAACCTGGATGGGACGCTGCTCTTCTCGAGGCATTTGATCAGGTCATCCACTTGGAAGAAAGAATGAAGAATCTTCCCGAGATTCCAATTGCTGAGATCGAAGGAATCGTATCAAGATTCATTGCATATGCTAAAAAGGAGCATTGGAAAGGGAATAAGATTCTAGATGAAAGGTTGTTATAGATGACATGGCACCTTAATTGTCATTGGTCTGTCTCCTAGGTTTTTGTGCCAAATTTAATATTTGGCTATGCATTTAATATTGTTCAGTAAAAAGGAGGCTATTTGTAACAAACCCTAATTAGGGTTTAGGTGTCATGATCTTGACCGTTGATCTGCTTTTTGATCTGGACCGTTCATTGTAATTGAGGATGCTATTTATACCCTCATTTCATTTCATTTTGTAACTAAAAACTAGAAATTAGAGAGAGTTAGAAATTATTGATGCATTAGAGATTAGAGTTTAGAAGCAATTTACTTTTGTAGCAAGATTGAGTTTTGAGAAAGGAATTCAAACAATTGTTGTACATGATGGCTTTGAGATCAATGAAATATTGAAGTTATGGTGTTTTGTTGCAATTCTCTTGGTTATCTTCATGGTTGTTCATTTTTCTTGAATCACTCTCAATCAAAGTAGTGTGTTAATTCGAAGGACAAAGTGTTGGACTTGATCTTTGGTAGGATTCGCTTTCCAAACCACTAGCTTCTTGCTGATTGTAGGAACGCCTTGCGTGGTCGACTGGAGATATTGGAATCACTCAAACCTTCAATCATTGTTGTATCTTGGATATGTACCTTCGTGGTAGTGTCTTTGATCTTTGATGTATTGAAAAATCATTTGTTACCTTAGAAGATCGCATCAATTTCAATTGAGTTGTTAATTTATGGCAATATTGAAGTTGGTTGAATCTCACCAAGTCTAGTCCACATCACGTCATTCTTAGGGTTAGACTAGATTAGACCTCTTGCAAACCCTATCCTTTTGATATTTTTTGAAAAGCTTGTTTAGTTTAGCAAAATCTTCGGCGACGTAAGGCCCCTTGATGACACAGCAATCACAACGACCACTGGTGCTTATCCACACGTAGAGACCCTACTAAAAAGAACATTGGAGTCATCCTAACTGATCCTTCTTGCGAAATCTTCAGCAGTTAGCGACTTTATTCAAGAGAGGATAAGATGCCTTTGGGTATTTTATTCTGTGTATGATTGTGTATAAAATACACGTCAACAGGTACCCCAAGGGCAACTACTTGGCCACATTGTGTGTAAAGAAGGATTGAAGACAAATCCCGACAAAATAGAGGTCATCATTACAATGGAGAGTCCGAAGGACCTGACCTGAGTGAAATCTTTCCTTGGACACATGGGCTACTACAGAAGATTCATTAAGAACTTTGGACAGATTTCTTATCCTCTTGACACTTTGACATGAAAGGGAAAGTCATTAGTATGGGGAGCGGAACAAGAAGAGGCCTTCAAAGAACTCAAGTCCCAGTTGGTAAGCGCACATACCCTCGCATACCCTAATTGGGACAAGGAGTTTCATGTACATGTGGATGCTTCCAATTATGCCATCGGTGCCACATTGGCACAAGTGAGTGTACAAGGGTTAGACCACCCAATCTTCTTCGCTAGTTGCCTACTCTCCAAGGCAGAGTGGAACTACAGTACGACCGAAAGAGAGGCACTTGGTATGCTGCACTCCATACAAAAGTTTCGGCATTACTTGCTAGTGACACCCTTCACATTTTATGTGGACCACCAGGCGTTGATGTACTTAGTAAAAAGACCAATTATCCAAGGAAGAATGAGTAGGTGGCTACTACTGCTATAGTAGTTCACCTTCACCATCATAGTATGGCCTGGGAAGAGTCATGCCATTGCAGATCAACTATTGAGGATTAAACCGAGAGATCCTCTGGAGAGGGTAAATGAAGATTTTCCCGATGCCCAACTATTTCAAATTGCGGCATTGCAATCATGGTATGAGAGCATAGGCAAGTACTTGTCCACCTCTACATTCCCAAGAGATATGCCACCAAGTGAATAATAGAAGCTAGCCCTGAAGAGTAAGACATTCCATCCCATCAATGGACTCTTGTACAAGATGGGGCTGGATCAAGTCCTCTGGCGGTGCATAATGCAAAAAGAGATCCAAGGAGTACTGAGAGAAGTGCATGAAGGGTTGGCGGGAGGACATATGGGACCCAATGCCACTGTAGGAAAAGTACTACTAGCAAGATTGTGGTGGCCAACCCTACATACCGACGCACATGAGTGGGTGCTTGGATGTGATACATGCTAGAGGGCAGGTAAACCACTGAAGAGAAACTTTATACCCTTGTTCCCCTCACAGCCAAAAAATTTGTTCAATAGGTGGGGTCTCGACTCTGTTAGGCCACTAAAGGTAAGTAGCATGCACCAATGTAGATACATCATAGTGGCAATCAAGTACCTCACAAAGTGGGTGAAGGCAAGGGCACTCCCAAACAACACTGCCATCAACCCAAGATTTCTCTACGAACAGATCGTGATGTGGTTTGGCATTCCCATTCAGATCACCAGTGATCACAGGGTACACTTTGTGAATCATGTCATTCGGGCCAAGACAACACAATTCAAAATATTTGACAGCCTATCTAGTCCATACTACCTGTATAATGTCCCCTTCTCTTTGATGTACTTCCAGTGGTCCATTGGCCTATTCCTGAGACCCATAGGCTATGTGGAATGAAGAATTAGGGTCAAACATTGATGAGGCAAGAACTTACTATTTTTAGTAAGTCGGGGGTTGGTTGTTTTGGTGATACAGTCCTACTGAGCTTTCCATGCTCTGTCACTGGGTGCGAAGATCATGCTTTTCGGAGCAGTAGTTCATGACTTACTATTTTTAGTAAGTGGCAGTATGGAGTGTTTCTAGTTTTGGCAGTGGACAGAGTCCTGATCCTGCAACAGTTCAGTGGTCTTCCTTGCTCAGCTTCATCCTGGTTTTTGTTAATAATCAGTATTGGAGTCATAAGTGATTTAATTGAATATTATTTCCTTATCCTAAGGTTTAATATTTAATTAATTTTATTATTTTTACTACTGATTAATGAACTTTGGAAATTGTGCATAACATGATGTCTCCTAAGTGCTAGGGGAATTGTTTAAATTGTGCATAACATGATGTCTCCTAAGTGCTAGGGGAATTGTTTAAATTGTGCATAACATGATGTCTCCTAAGTGCTAGGCGAATTGTTTATGTCTAGAAGGGGGACGCCGATATTAAAATGGGAGATGTTATTTTATTCAACAAAGTTTGCTAAGTCATAAATCGTGGTCCTTGCTGGCTAGGTGTGATTTTTGACTTGAAGTATGGCGCCATCTTTGGGTCCACTTGGGTAAATGAAATGCAAATGGGAAAGATGAATTTGGGCGTATTTGTGAGCATTTGCATTTGAATTTGGTGGAGTAAGAAGTTATAAATAAGAGCCTTGGGCTCTCATTTTGGGATCTTATTAAAATTGCATCATTATGCTGCCGGTTTGGTGACTGAAAAATCTAAGCTTCGAAGTGTGGCTTCCTAGCTAAGTCTAAGTTTCGTACTTGGAAGATTATACCTAACTGTGTCCTGGTATTTCCAGTGTTGTTGGTGAGTGAGTTTTGCAGATTGTGGAGTGTTTTGTGTGGGATTGGAGTGTTTTCTGGTTGCTGGTTGCGGAGTTGCTGAAACTGTATTTTGCTCATACCTCTTGGCCTGGCGATTCTATCATTCTGGGTACCGGTTCATTCATCTTTACTGCTACTGGCAATACATTCTGTAAGTTTGTGGCCTGTTTTATTGAGCATTGAATTTATTAGAGTAAATCGAAATTCTCTGGTTAGGCACTGGGTTTAGGGAGTGCATTGGGATGCATGCCAAATAAATGAGGGTGTTTTGATATCTTCCTTTGGGTTTTTTTTCATCGTTGCTGGTATGGTGTTGGTTTAGAACTGTTTTGGGGTGAATTGTGTGAGTTTTGAGAGAGATGTGAGTGTTTTAGTGGGTTCATAGGCTGCTGGTTATGCATTTCCAGCCTACAATTTTGATGTTAGCAGAATTTCACGTTTATTATCTTTGATGTTCGGCATTACTATTCTTCTCTCACTCTCTTTGTTATTGTAAGGTTAAGTAGTAGTACTACTAACCCATTCTAGCTTGTAAACTCTCATACCACTGAAAAGTGGAAGAAGCTGGCTTGCCGCCTATATCAGTTAAATTGTAATTCAGTCCTCCTGCTGCATAAGCGGTCGAGTTGAATTTTTGTAATTCAGTCCTCCCGCTGAAATACCGTGGTTGAGTGATTTGTGTCTACTATATGTTTCTCTTGGCTGGTTCACCGCAAAGTTTCTTGCTCTCCCGTTGGATAAGCAAAAGGGGTTGGCTTGCCGCCCAGTATTGTATTCACTTTATCTTTTCAGGAGATTTGAGATCTAACGATCCCCTATTCACCGTATGCTCTCACCTTCCCATGTTGGGCACTTGGTGATCAGAAAGTGGAAGGGTTGCATTTTTCAGCAAGCTTTGAGTTTATGTTTTCTAACCTTAATGAGTTATCTGTTGGTTAATGATTATTATTGGTCTTTAAAAACAAAAAGAAAAATATCCGGGATAGTACACTACCCCCGTGCTAATGGCTAGGTGAAATCAACCAACCAGGTTTTGGTCTCAATCATATGAAAATCCTGTGGAGTGGAGCAAGAAGACTCGGAGGAGCACCTGATTGCACTACTATGGGCATACTATACCACGTACAAGGTGACGACGGGGCATACCATGTTCCAACTCATGTTTCAGTTGTAGAGAAGCATGGCAGCCTGGACACAGATGTTTAGGGAAGGGGAAAATTCATTATATTGAGGTTATGTCTGACAGTGAGGATGACGAGAATGCTGATCCTAACATAGAACGAGCACCACAAAACACTGAATCAGAAACAGGTACCAAACAAAGAGGAGGAGTAATATCATCCATGACAGGAACCCCACATTATAATATTTTCAGAGTTAGAGGAGTTTTGAATGGACAGCGTGTAATTGTTGTGCTTGATAGTGGTTCTACACATAATTTTATAGATGCAGCACTTGTGGAAAAATGCGGGTTGCATACTGAAAAACATGAAGTATTTGATGTTAGAGTAGCAGGTGGAACTAATTTGTCTAGCACTCATAAAGTTCCTAAATTGAATATTACTCTTGGCAATTACACTATTACTGATGATTTCTACGTAATTGATTTGGCTGACACTAATGTTGTCTTGGGCATACAGTGGATGGAAACATTAGATGAATATACACAGAGTTTTAAAAGAATGGAATTCTCTTTTAAAATTGATGATAAGAAGGTAGTCCTTCGTGGTATGTCTAACAGTGGGCCCAAGATCATCAGTGCAAAGAGAATGGAATCCATTTTTAGACATGGAGATGTGGCATGGTCAGCACAATGTTTAGTCTCCAACAAGGTATCAGGTTCTGAATCTAAATCTTATCAAGCTGATTAGTTAACAGTATTAGATTCACATCATTTGGTTTTTAATGATATTGCTCCAGGAGTCCCACTTGATAGAGGTTTTGAACACACTATTGAATTAGAAGGAGGTGCTAAACCAGTGATTACTACTCCTTGTAGACACCCTAAAACATTCAGGGATGAAATAGAAAAGGCAATTAAGGAGTTATTGGATATGGGACATATCAGACCTAGTTCTAGTCCTTTTGCTTCATCTGTAGTATTGTTCAAAAAGAAGGATGGAACTCTTCGAATGTGTATTGATTACAAAGCTCTTAACAAGAAAACAATCAAAAACAGGTATCCAATTCCTCGAATTGATGAATTGTTAGATGAATTGCATGGTAATGTATACTTTTCTAAAATTGATTTGAGATCAGGATATCATCAGATTAAGTTAAGAGACCAAGACATTCATAAAACTGCTTTCTGTTGTCATTATGGTCATTATGAATTCTTGGCTATGCCGTTTGGTCTAACAAATGCCCTGGCAACATTTCAGTCTTGTATGAATCATATTTTTAACAAGCAGTTAAGGAATTTTTGCTAGTATTCTTTGATGATATATTAATTTATAGCAAAACTTGGGAAGAGCATTTGAAACATATTGATATAGTTCTTGGTATTATGGAAACACAATCATTGTATGCAAAGACATCTAAATGTGAATTCGGAATGACTGAAATCTTGTATTTAGGGCATATGATCAGTGCAACAGGGGTACAGGTTCATCAAGAAAAGATAAAAGCCATCTTGGACTGGCCACCACCAAGGAATCTTACAGAATTAAAAGGGTTCTTTGGTCTATGCAATTATTACCGGAGGTTTGTCAGTGGTTTTTCACAACTTGGGGCACCTTTGACAGATCTTACAAAAAAAAGGAGCTTTTCCATGGACTAAGGAAACACAACAGGTATTTGAGAAACTCAAAGAGGTAATGAGTTCTTGCCCAGTACTTGCTCTTCCAGACTTTAATCAGCCTTTTATGTTGGAATGTGATGCTTCAGGTGAAGGAATAGGGGCAGTTTTAATGCAAAACAAACACCCTATAGTTTATGAAAGCAGGAAACTTAATAATCATGAAAAATTGTATTCTATTTATAATAAGGAAATGTTGGCAATCATGCATGCGCTGACAAAATTTCGACAATATTTGGTTGGTAGCAAATTTGTAGTCAGAACTAACCATAACAGTTTGAGATATTTTTTGGGACAGACAGACTTGAATGATAGGCAACAAAAGTGGATCAATAAGATCCAAGCTAATGACTTCGAAATTGAATATGTGAATGGTAAAAACAATGTTGTTGTAGATGCACTATCTAGAAGGCCTGAAACAAATGCATTATCTATGATAACAGTTGATTGGAAATCTTTACTGCTGGTAGAATATTCTACAGATTCTTTTGCTTGTGATTTGCTAGATGGTAATACTCAAGACGATAAATATAAGGTTGTAAATGATATTATCTATTACAAAGACAAAATTTATTTGACTCCAGGATCGAAGTTGAAAGGGAAAATCCTCCAGTCAGTACATGATGTTCCTTTAACAGGGCACCCCGGCTACCTCAAAACTTACTAGCGGATACGAGAAAGATTCACCTGGAAGGGACTTAAGAATGATGTCCTTCGTTATGTTAAAGAATACATCACTTGTCAACAAAATAAAGCAAAGCATACTTATACCGGAACAGAAATGGGAAAGTCTATCTATGGAATTTATTACAGGATTACCACGTTCTCAAGGGAAAGATTGCATTTTTGTTGTGGTTGATAGATTAACTAAATTTGCACATTTCTTATCTATCACTATAGAATTCACAGTTGTTCGGCTCACAGAACTATTCTTTCGAGAGGTGTTCCGTTTACATGGTTTACCAAAAAATATCATCAGTGACCGAGATAGCAGATTTTTTAGTATATTTTGGGGGGAACTTTTCAGATTGACAAGAACTGAGTTAAACCACAACACGAGTTATCATCCACAAACCGATGGGCAAACAAAAATAGTGAACAAGTGGATTGAGGGTTACCTTCGCAATTATGTGTCTCGTTATCAGAAAGCATGGGTCCGTTGGTTATATTTGGGTGAATATTGCTATAATACTACTTATCATATATCTATTGGTATGACTCCCTTCAAAGCCCTATATGGGTATGATGCACTTTCTTTTATTGATTTAGCTTTCGATCAGAGTAATGTTCCCAAGTCCCATGACATGCTTCAAGAATGCCAAGATATATTGAAAGCACTTAAAGAAAATTTGCAATGTGCTCAGAATCAACAGAAAATTTATGCAGACAACAAACGTGTTGAGCGGCACTTTGACATTGGGGAATTGGTGTATCTCAGGCTCCAACCCTATAGGCAGTCATCCCTCAAACGGAGTGGGGCAGAGAAATTGAAGCCTCGATTTTACGGGCCATACCTGGTAATTCAGAAAGTTGGTGCAGTGGCATATGAGTTGGATTTACCTAAAAAAAGCAGAATACATAATGTATTCCATGTATCTTGTCTCAAAAAAGCTCTGGGTCAGCAAGTGACAGTATCAAAGAACTTACCACCACTGAATGAAGAGGGAAAACTAGAAATGATACCTGAAGTGATTTTGGAAACCCATGACAGGCATTTGAGGAACAGGACAATCAGGGAATATCTCATTAAATGGCAGAATTTACCATTGTATGATGCCACTTGGGAAAATGAGCAGGTTCTTCAGTATCCTGGTTTACAGTTGCTTGTGGGCAAGCAACATTGGGCGGGGGAGACTATAATGTTCCCCAAATAAAATAATAAACCGTGGAAATAAGATTACATATTATTAATTATTTTTATATTAATACTTTAATTTCGGTTAATATAAATAATTAATATTGTAATTTTCTTGTTAATATTGTTAGCGTTAAGTAAATAAAGGTAGTTTGTCGAACTACTTCACATGGAATAAAATGGCGAAAACAGGAGATGTTCAAGCATGCTTGGAAGAAGATAATCAAGTGACAGAAATCCGAACTGGATTGTTGAGACGATTCCCCTTTCGTCAGGGAAAATCTTGGCCTATTGGTGGTGATGTGGGGCGTGAGCAGGAGGATAGAATCCGCCCGGCGAATGTCATAGTATACCGCAGTGGCATGAGTTCCCGAGGTTTGCACCAACCTTATGTTCATGTCGGGATGCATCGTCGATGCACAGAGTAGTGAATGATTTCCGCGAGCAAGGAAAAGGGTGATTACTGAATGTGTCGTGAGTACACAACATAACACAAACCTGTGAACTCCAAAGCAATGACGGGGTGCTTCCAGAACGCAATGTAGAAGCCAGGACATAACGCGAACTGTATATTCAAGCACAGTAACGGGATGCTCCCAGAATACGGAAAGAAGAACATAACAGGAGTTCGTGGCAAGAGATAAGACCTGACAGTATCAAAGATCACATGATTACACACCGTGACCAGACCCTTATCTATAGACAACTGCAATAAGTCTGGCGCCGCTTCACTGCAAATTAGCAGGTGCACTTTGTATAATTTAATTATAAGAAATGGAACAATGTTCATTCAATCAATGCTATATTGGTCATAGAACATGAAAGTTAATTTTGTTTGCATGGATTATACTGTTGAAAGGAAATCACAGAAGTATGGATTATATTGAAGAATGAAAACCATAAACTTCTCAATATTCAACTAGTTAATGAAATAATACATCTCTGCATATTGGGACTTGCATGTTTACTTTCAACCAGACCTAGTAAGGAATTTTACAGTTACCCACTCACCTTTCTATGGAGAGAGGGTCCAAGCTATCAATAATGCACCAACAGACTATAAACCTCCTAGATATGAAAAGCTTTGCACTACTCTAGTCGACAAAGAAAAAACTGGATTAGAGGACCAAAATCCACCATTGAAAAGAGTGTGGGCTACAGAAGGATGTAAAATTGTGATGGATGGGTGGATAGATGCTAGGAGTTGTCCACTACTTAATATCATGGTAACATGCAGCAAAGGGCCTTATTTTTCAAAGGCAATAGATTGTTTAGGCCAACAAAAAAATGCGAAATTTCTTCATAACCAGCTATGTGGCAGGATTGAGGAAGTGGGGGCATCACATGTAGTCCAAGTTGTTACTGATGCTACCCCTGTTTGTAAAGCAACAAGCATGTTGGTGCAAAAATGGAACAAGCAGATATTTTGGACACCACATTGTGTGCACTCCTTGAATAATGTATTCAAAGATATTGCCAAGTTCCCATGAATTTCAGATCTCATAGAGAAGGGAAAAGAAATACAAATTTTCATATGTGACCATCACCACACACAAGCCATTTATTGTAAATTTACCAAGGTGGAACTTTTCAAACCTGCTGATACACGTTTTGCTTCTTACTTTATTCTTCTTGATCGCCTTTGTGAAGTCAAAGCAGCTTTGTGTTCCATGATTGTTAGTGATGCATGGGCAACTTGAAGACAATCTACATCAGATATTGTAGTTGAAGTGAAAGGTATGGTCCTTGATGAGCATTTTTGGGCTGATGTTAAGATTGTTGTGGACTTTATTAAGCCTATATGTGAGGTGATCAGATTTGTAGATTCTGAAAAGGCATGTTTGGGAGAAGTTTATGAAGCAACAGATTCCATGTGTGAAAGAGTCAAGAAGATAACAGATGCAAAAGATATTTCTCTATATCCTTTGATAGAGGAAAAGTTACATGGAAGATGGAACAAACTTAACACACCTCTTCATTGTGCTTCATATGCCCTTAATCATAAATGGTATGATATAAAAGTGACCACTAAGAGAAGTCCACATCAAGATAGAGGTAATGAAGAGATTTTGGGCTGCAGTTAAAAAAGATTTATGGCCGAGGTGAGGATGCTTCAGTTTTGAGGACTTGATGGAATAAGTTTTCATGTGGGCAAGGTGATTTTGATTCCGTGAAAGCTACATATGATATGAAAGAAAAAAAGAGCCTATAGAGTCATGGTGGAACCATGAGATAAAACCCCTAAATTGCAATCATTTGCAATATGATTGCTCTCACAAGTAGCCAACTTTTCATCTTGTAAGAGAAATTCGAGTACTTATGGGTTCATTCATTCACTAAAGAGGAACCGATTAGGATCAAAGAAAGCAGAGAACCTGATGTACATCTATAGCTCACTTTGTCTTATCTCTCGTGTAGATATTGTATACAATGAGAGTCCTTCAGCAAAATGGGATCAAATTTCACCTGATGGAACAGTTGCAGCCATATCCATGCAACCTTGGAACATTCTTACTGACATTCACTTGGATGCGATTGTAATTTTAGCCAAACAGGAATTATCCTTAGAAGATTTCCATTAAGCTGAAAGACAGAGACCAATATTTCATTGAAAACAAAAAATCAAATTTCTCCAAGAAAAGGTCACTCCTTGAAACATAATCCTTATCTTGCTTCTTAAAAACCAACAGGAAATAGCCTTTGGGCATCATCAATAGCTTCAACGATCTGGTTTCAAATTTTCCTAGATCTAGATACATCTAGAACTGGGGCTGGGAAATGCCCACATGAACCTGCAAATTAAATCTCTTTCCTTGAGCATCAATATCTATATTCTATTTTATCTGTTAGGAGAGGAGAATATTTTTCCTAGGGTGGGAGAGGGGGTTAAGGTTGGTGGTGGTAGTTTGTTTGAAGATGGCTTCCATTTTCTTTATGACCTGGGAAATGGGGTTTGACGGCTCCTTTCTGAGCATAGTGTTGACCACAATTTCAAAGTTCGTAAACAGATTTATGGTGCCTCTTTTGATGAAGCAGATCTGACATTTTGACCTGTTTTTTCGTGGTGGAAGAAATTGGAGGTAGCCATTGCCCCCCCAAAGGGACTTGCCCACCATCAATCAACACCTAGCAGATTTAGGGGAAAATAATCAGTTATTTGATGCTAAATTTTTTTATCCTATTACCGTAAGTTGTGACCATACATATTTTGCCATGATATAAGTATATTGTATTTCTTGTAAATCTAAACTGAAAATCACATCATGAATTAAGCTGCAACTTTTAAGCCATACTTGAGTTGCTGGAGTATTCATTCGAGCCGAATTATCAAGCCCCAAAACATCTTGCATTGGGATGATGGTAGTTCTGGCAACTGAGGAGAGAGCAGCTTCAATAACATTCCATGAGATGTCAGTATCTTTTGTTATCTTCAAATATTTCCTAACCTGTACAAAATGTCTCAATAATATTATTAAAAGAGAAATGACGGCAAATTAGCACATTTCATTTTTCTGACGTAGGATGCGTTTTCAGAAAAAAGTAGCACATATATATATCATGGTAATGGCAATAAGTAATAGAAGTCACAAAAACAAAGCTGAAAACTTGATATTCAGGATAGGTCAGCCTATAGAAGATGCTCTGCTCAGACTCACAGTTTCTTTCTCATCTTCTGGGATTTTCTGCCACCACCCTACAGTCTGAAAGTTAAACAAAAATTGAAGATTAAGGAATTTCTTTCCAGTTAAATTGTGCTCCTATGGATAATTGATTTTACAGAAAATATGACATAAAAAAGTTAACACATAGAGAGGATTTATGATGCAAATATTAAGTTTCAAACTTTTAATGCCATAAAAAAATCATTATATACTATAAACCTACAGCCTGGCTGAAGGTATTAGTAACAAAGAGAATACTCTCACCGTATCATTATCATGAGTTCCAGTATACACAACTTGATCAACTTCATGATTGTGAGGAAGATGGGGATTCAATGAATCACTCCCAAAAGCTGCTCCAGTATATTTGACGAGCAATCATTCAGCATCAATAATCTTCAACCCAATGCACAATAAGAGACAACTAAAGAAAATACTGCCATTACCAAATTGGAGGACTGCCATTCCAGGTGCACCTATAGCTTTCCGCAACCATACAACATCATCCGTGATAACACCCTATTAGATAAATAAAAAACAAGGCTAAGAGAAGGTGTTGGAAATAATGTCAGGACTCAATCATGAAGTACAAGATGAAAAAAATCCAAATATCTTGTAATATGATGTTTTATTTATTATTTTGTCAAGCAAAATAAGATGTTTTATTTTGTAATTTGTCAAGTACAACACATGCAAAACCAATAAAACTCCACAATGGACAAGGGTGAGCACTTGTTTGTGTATTTTTTAGGCACTTCGAACACAAAATAAAATACCAAAGTATTTTACCCTCTCTTGAACAAAATCACCTCAGATGCTAAATATCTGATCAACTAAGATGAATCCAAGGTTTCTACGGTCAGTTCTTGACATGTGGGTAACTCAATGGCTTGATGTGAATTGTTGTTTCCACTTGGGGACTTACACAATTGTTCTAAAGATTTCAAACTTATCATGAATAGAGTAGGCTTTGCCAATGATTTCAAATTACTTAGGATTTTGCAATCGGAGCTCTCAATCTATTTCTAACAAAGATTTCCAGATAAAATGCAAAAGGGTGAGGGTTTTAGAAGCTCTACTCTAATCCTATCTTAAACCTAGAATGCAAGATGTAATGAATGATTCAATGAAATTCAACTAGGCCAAGTTTTACCATCAAAGAACAATTCAACACAAGCTTAGTGCAATCATCTAAGGTAAATTTTATAGATGTTCAAATTCATACTAAACAACACAGACACCATCAATTGGATGCATATCAATGGGTAAGCACAAATTGAAGTTAAGTTCAACTCAAATTCTAGTTGACCACACAAGGCAAACTTACAATCAACAAGAAAGCTAGTGGTATGGATTAAACAAATTTCATTCAAATGCATTCAACACTCCTTTCATTCAACTAAAATACTTGGAAAACAAATTCTAATCTAAGTTTTGGAGGTAATGAGAACCACAAATGCTACAAAATCACCAAACTTCAATGATTGAATTCAAACTTGCAACATATAGGTGACAATTCTCAAAAATCTCTCCCTTACAAATGAGAGGAATGAAACTTATATATAGTCTCAAAATGAAATGGATGGCCAAGATTCATTTTAAAATCAAGGGCCAAGATCATGCCAACACTATCCAAATTAGGGTTTACATCAAAAAGTGGAACAAAAAAAGGAGGTCCAATGCGATGACACCTAGTCATCAAGTACGCAATCTTCTAAAGATTTCGGCCTGCATCCCTCACTCTAGTTGCATACTTAACGAATCTAGCTAAGATTGAGTTGAGTTCCTCCATCGTAACACTGGGTAGACCCTCCTACTACAAATCGATCACACCCAAGGCATCTGAGCTGTTGAAACTAAGTAGCTTCAGTAAGATAAATGATTGAATGAGAGACTTCATTTATCTCTCATTCAATCATCTACCTTATCAATGTAACTACAAGCTAATGGTAGACTTCATGATTGAATGAATAAACTTGTTATAATCATCCTTATATGCATTTCACAATCCAAACATCAGATTGCACAGTTCAACTCTTGGACATCATTATCAAATGTAATCGATCATGCTATGACCATATTTCATATGTTGTGGTTGTAATAGAACAGATCGGATTTATGATAACTATAGTTATCGTATTAATCTCGCATCATACCGATTTGTTATCGGTTGTTAATATTAAAATAGCATTTGCCTTGACCCGATTTGTTATCGGTTGTTAATAATTAGATGACATTTGTCTTGATCCGATAGTTATCTGTAAAGCGTTTTAATGAAGCAATGCCTATGAACCGATCAAGACATGTCTTGATCGGGCATGTCGAGAGACGTGTCCGGTCAAGGCATGCCTTGATCGGTAGGCATTACATATGAGTATATGTCGTGTGAAATCTTGTAGCAATCATCGAAATTAATTAATGTCATCTACAACAATCTGCAAATAAGAAGCAACAGTCAATAAAAACAGTAAAAGAATTTCTAAACTCCTACAACTTAGATTTGAACATAAATTTGAATATCATTTACATGAGCAAGCATCGAAAATGCTTTCCCAATCCGACATAAGCTTTTGCAAGTTGTTGATGTGAATCATGAGAGAAACCAAGTAATCTAGCTGATTCTTCCTCAAGGATTCCAACTACTTGAAGTAAATGAACTTCATCTTTTATTTCAATTCTTCCAAGTTCAAACAGCTGGAAGCATGGACATCTAGTCCCAGTAACTCTTCAATAGATGTAAGGATCTTGGATTGTATCTCTTGGATTGATCCTTCCATCTCCATGCACTATTGGTTTGCATGATCATACACTGACTTCCTCATGGCCAAAGAACTATACCAACCATGGAAATCAAAAAAATTGCCTACTTGAACAACTCCCTCTTGGATCAATGTGGACATAGGAATTCAATTCAACACTTTGAAGCGAGGAAGTCTTTTCTTGCACTGGTTGGAAATCTTCCCAAACTCCTTCCAAGAACTGCATCATTATCCTATCAAATGCTTGGACAAACTGAGCTAGGAAATCATCTGCTTGCTTTGAAACATCCTCTATCCATTTTCCAACCTCCTGATATGTATTCCTCATTGCCTCATGATCAAAGGAGGATCCATGAGCAATAGCAATGGTTGAGACAAAAGTAGGATCCTCACGCCTTAGGGAATTCATCCCTTCAATATATTCCTCGAGTCTCTTTTTCTCACTCTCAAGCATCTCTTTCTTTTCAATAGTCCTATCCAATCATGCCTCAATTGCCTTGACTCTATCATCGAGCTCCTGGAACTCTTGCTTCTTTGTAGTCGGTCCAAGGTCAATTGCAGTAACCTGATAATCCATAGGAGTGATCACATCTCTAGTCTTTCACCTATTGGGATAGCCACTTGTGCAATACATAATCCTGTATCATCCCTAGTAATCCTAGAGAGCATCTTCACTTTCTTCTACTCCTTTTCCTTGCCAACCTTGGCTAGGAAGTCATCAATATATTTTGCGAGTTGTGCCTCTATCACTTTCTTCTTCCCCATGCTACTTAGCAACCAATCAGGAATAGTAGAGAATTCCATCTCGTCTTCAAGGTTCAAATCATCATCATCATCTGTATCTTTCTCCTTAGTCAAATCTACCACATTGTTGCCCAAATCAAAGTCCAGTTGAATCGTGGGAGATCATGGTTGCTCTTCATCATCATCATGTGGCACCAATTGTGATGTAGCATGTAAATCTTGATCATTCTCCGGTAGGATTCCGTGTCGGAACCCCATTCAAACTCATTGTCTTTTTGTGTCATATCATTCTCCTTCACGGATGAGGAACTCATGGTAGATTGAGGAGTGTTAGACTTGTGTTTCTTGCGCCTTGACTACTGGCTAACAATCTCCTTGCCCTTTATTTGTGATCCTCCAGGTATATCTTTCCTTCTTTTGGGAGCTTGACTCTCCTCATCATTGTGCATTCTAACATTGCTTATTGTCCTTTTTCCATCATTGAGAGAGGACTCTTCATTTCTCATCTTCTCATAGGTAAAGGTGACCTTTAGTTTCCTCAACTCATTAACGTAATTGTCCACCAATTCCCTGGAGTAATCATTCACATCTCTCATCAAAACATTCAAATCTAGCAACTCAGGCTCCATCCAGCTAGGCAATGGGATAGGCTTGTCTTTGTCATTTGCATACTATGGATGAATGTGTTCCCCATCATCCTACACCTAATCTAGAATGGAGAAGAAGTCACACCTCCTCATGAAGTCCACTGACATACGAGGCCACATCCTCCTTCTAACTACAAACTCATCCATGATATCAGCCCAATAGTCTTTGATGTCAATCTTGTGTATAAACTTCCCTCCCTTAATCGTTACAATTTTCTAAAATGCATCAAATCAATCCTTGCCTTTGCATATTACAAGATAATTAAATTCCAATTCCTCATTGATTGTCTCTTTTGCGGATGCGATGTGGCATACCTCCATCATCTTTCCAAGTGTGATAAGAAAAGTTATCCCTATTATGTGTTTTGCCTTCTGGAGGAAAGCATACTCCAAAAGTTGTCTCACTACCTCAAGTAATACCAAATTGTCTATCGGATACCTAGGAAGTTTGTATGGTTTTGACTTGAATACCTGAATCTTTAGGTACGTGAAGGTAGGAAATTGGATATACCATGATCAGTATTTCTCAATAAGTGTTGTTGCCTCCTTAGACAACCATTTATGTATTCTACCTTGTAGCAATCTTGTGATGTACATGGTGAAAGCATCGTTCACCCTTTTGTCATGCTCAATCTCGTGCAGGTGGAGTTGCAGATAGCACTCGTAAACTCTGTATTGTCCAAGCTCGTTCCCAACTTCACCTTTGCATATCAATCCTTTGTACACAACATATCTGGCAAGCACATAGACAAAGTAGCAAGTCATATTGAATGTCCTCCAAACCTCTCAACTAGATGTCAAGGTTATCACTTATTATCTTCGCCCAATTGATCATCGTTCCTCCGACTATCTCCTCAATAAAATAGTGCATTCATGTCTCAAATAGTGCCCCTTGGGTGCTCCCATGACTCAGTTGATTAGAAATATCAAATCGTTGTACTCCTTGAAGTCTGAACATAGGAGTCTCTTGGGTAATTTGGAGTGGTGACGCCTTGTCTCAAGGGCCCACTCATTGTTGATAACTGTCATATACATGATTTTGATCTTCTTTCAAATTTCGGATACGCTTCTTCCCTGGTTCTCTCTTGCATGTCTGTACATCTAGGGCTTCCAAATACTTCCCTAATTGATTCCTCAGCTAGGTACGCAAACACTATCCCCTTGGGTGTTTTGATCATTCTGGTTTGCGGAACATAATGCTTCACACACTCAACTATGAGCTCATTGTACTGAATGGATGGTGGAAAGCCAGTTGCATAATAGATTCCACTCTTCATGATATTAGCCGACAGGCTGGATGGAAGATGATTCTCAGTTCCAAACATTGTCTGCCTCATCCGCTTCATGTCCAGGTATACCATGTTCGTGTCTCCGACCTTCCGTCAAGATGATATTTGCAACTCCGGATAGTAACCCTCTTGCACAATCTTCAGTTGATTTGTCCTCGCTGATATCCCCGCCTTAGACATAGTACCTGTACGAAGCTGGAAGTTAATATCATGGTTAAAATAGTTCTAATGATTCATTTTCAGAATTCTCTAAGTTGTGATTTTTAAAATATTTTCAAACTTATGAGCTCAAAAATCAGAAATTAGGACAATGTATAACATAAATTCTGAAAAATGAACAAATTTTAATCACATAAGGCATATCACCTTCTAAAAACCTTGATTTTTAGACTTAGAACAAGTCTGATCACAATTGCTAAGTCTGAGGACACCTTGCTATACTTGGAAAATGATAGGATTTGATACTTGAAACACTTTTCCAGGTCTGAATTCCTTGGTTTGATGCTTGAATACAGTTATCAGTACTCGGAAAATGACTGATTTTGGATGTCAAAATGTTGTCTCAGGTCTGATTTTCTGAGTGCAATGTCTGAATATGCCCTTTTATGTCTGGAAAATGTGGAATCTTGGTGTCCTTTATAACATCCCAGGTCTGAATTTCTCTCTTGAAGTCTGAGAACACCTCTCTGAATCATCTTTTAATGGCTGGAAGTGGTCACAGCCATGGCGCACTCTCAACATGCACTGTGATTTTGCTCCCAATTGACTGAAAATTAACATGCCTTAGAACAAGTAATAGTTGGGCACGATTGCCTTGGTCTGAGAATAATGGCTGGAAATGAATCGATACGAAATCAATGGGGCTGGAATGTTGTCTCAGATATGGAAATGAAGTTTGGACCAGCAATGGCATCACAAACAATGTCACAATCCCCTCCAACAATGGTGCCACACACACAATTAAATAAAATCGCACTCCAATCAGCAATGGCGCACCCCTTCAATGCTCACAAATCCCCTCAATGGTGGCGCAATAAGCCACTTGGACAAAATCACAGCCTCCACAACAATGGCACACCTTGAATCAGCCCTCCAATGTCACATCAATCACAATATAATATACTATAAGTGCTGGGCTGGGTCTTTTATTCATATTTTTGCCTTACAAATTCACCACACAGCCAATGTGGGATAAAAGTTTACCTTTATCAGCCCAAGGGAAAATCGATTTGTATTGGGATTTCGACACTTGGCACATTAACCTTTGCTTTATCATTAAATCTTTGTGGCAAGGTAAAATCCATGCCATTTGGGTCATGGTTGTCATTAAAATTCCATTTAAATTCAACTTCCACCCACTTGGGGGAAAAACGCACTCCATCTGGACAAATAATTTCATTAAAACTCACCTCCATTTGCAACTTATACCCTTCAAGGGAAAATCGACCCTCATCTGGACAAATAAATTTCATTACTTAACTCATTTTCATCCTCAAATCCACTCTAGGGGAAGATCAATGGTCATCTGGAAAAATAAAATTCATCATTTCATGTAAAAATATCCTCTGGTGGAAAACCGTCCTTCATCTGCACACAGAATCTCATCAAAACTTGTCAAATTTCATCAAAATGCTCTCCAAAGAAAATTCGAACTCCATCTGAACAACTAAACTTCTCACTTTATAATCATTTTATCCCCAATAGAAAAACGCACTTATCTGGACAACATAAATCTATCCACACTTCACCCTGTCTTACTCGTTTTCGTCTTTGGTGGAGATTCGAACCTCATCTGGACACTCAAATTGGACTTAACTTGGTAATTTACCTCCTAGTGGAAAAACATGGGTCACTGGGACTCACTTTCCTTGTACATTTTTGCTCTTGAAGGCCTGGTGGAAAAACGACCTCCATCGGGACAACCTTAGTGGAGAATCCAGATGCATCGGGATTTTCCCAAAAAACACTATCCATGAGGAGAAAAACGCACCTCATCGGGACAAGACCATTTTCATCATAAATCAACTTTTTTGCTCAAAAATGGAGTGGAAAATCATGCTCCATTGGCACAAAGTCCATTTTTGCCTTTATTGCTCAGTGGAAAAACGCCTCCCATCGGGACAACTCAATTTTATGCCTTAATTTCATGGGGAAAAACGTCCTCCATCGGGACTATGATAATTTTTACACTTTGAACCCCCAAACTAATCAAATTTCAACATTTTGTGCGGTGGAAATCCTATTTTCATCAGGACTTTTAACATTTAACTAGATTTGAGGGGTGGAAAACAAGAGTCCATCGGGACTTTGTGCAATTTGACATATTCTACCTCCTAGGAGTGAAAAAGAATGACTCCTATAGGGACTCTTGACGCTCTAGCACAAAATTTACACCAATTTGCAACATTTTCATCATTTTTGCTCAAATTTAAAGCAGCTTGCAACCTCAACATTTAGAAAAAATTTAGGATCACCTTGACATTTTAACATTTTTAAAATATTTGATCCTATTGACTTCAAAACTCAAAATATAAACCTTACACATTGAAGACCTTTGGGCATGACCATCTCAAAAAGGAGACTCGGACATTGAAAGCTCAAAATTGCTACCTAACTGCCAAAAACCCTAAACTAACAGAACGCGGAAAGTAGGGAAAAAGGGGGTCCCCGTTTGCAATGGGGCGATGTATGAAAAGGTCACAACACCACAAGATATTGAAATGGAAACATAATGAATTTCAACTTTAATATTTTTACCAACATAATACTAAATGTATCACTAGAGTCTCTACTACTTGTTTTAAAGCAAGGATGAGTTCATGTTGAGACGAGGGAACTCATAAAATTGTGATCTAGCATTACAAAAACTTATCAATAGGTGCAAAATAGAAGCTGACATAAAAATTATATAGAATATAAACATTGGGCATATTTTCAAATGAAGTGCAAGATATAACACAAAGCCATGAAAAACAATAAGCTTTATCTTTTAGTATCTAGCATGTAAGATAGAAGTTTTTTAGACTAACAGACAACTGGGATACTGTAGAAGTTGATGATTTCAACCTCACAAGCCAAGAATCATCTACAAGCACACCACTTATCAAATAGAGAATCAAGGAAGAATAATATTCTCAACACAACTTGAGAATTCTACATTGATTGCACAAAAGGATTATGATTATAATGAAACGAACGAATCCTTATGAAAAGATGAATAAAACCCTAGATGCAAACCCTAAAGCTAGATTACATCATAGACATAACAGACAAGTACAAACAATAATAACAAAGTAGAAGAATGAGCCCCTATGGAAATAAGAAGCAAGCAAAGTCCAACAGAAGCATGAAATAGATGCAAACATGTCCATCAATATAACAATACTAAGAGTGGATGAGGGGAATTGTCAACATCATCATCCACCTTCATTAAAGAGAAATGCAAGATATGATAATTTCCACAAGAGAATACATTGGATTAAGGAAGCTCTATTAAATAAACTTGAGCATAGCATGATCCTTCTAGAAACTATCTTAAATTTGGTTAGTGTCTAAAGGTAAATCACATCAACTCCATGGGGGTTGCCATTTGTGCATGCTGGAGGGTGTGGAATTTATCAATCATGTCAACTCCATCTAATCCTATCATTTGATTCTCTATCCCTCAATATTGGTATAAAACTTCTATCTGTGGCAACAAAATTAAACAGAAAATTTTGGCTTAGAAAAGGTGTGAACCTAAGGGCAGCCCTCTCTATGATACCATTGCCATTACATACCTAGATATCATCCAATTGTCTCTATTATTCCCATGCTTTTCCATTGATTCATGTTGTCTCCCTTTTTTATCTTAATGTCAAGCATTCCAAGGCAATCACTTACTTTTTTTTATTCATCTCCTAAGTCATTGTTCCTATGTACTTAAGGTTACCAACAATGGTCAATTCAATTGCCCATAAACATACCCCTATCTCACATGAACTAGCAAAACAAACAATATTTTGATCCACACCCTGATTGGCAATGTGTATAAGTTAAAACTCAACCTATACAATTTGTTACACAAGTGAAGAATTCAATCCACTCCCTCTATTACGATGTGTAGAAGTCAAGCTTTGTCATGTCTATGAGACTTAATCCCTTCCCTGTATCATACATGTAAATTGAGTTTCTTGTCATGTTCATCATCATGTCACAAATACCAAAGCAATTCTACCAAAGACCTGAAACAAGATAGTCAAGCTAGACCTACATTTTGTGGTGGATAAATAATAACGTTTTAAATTAATAGTTTACATCTTTAAAGGAATTGTCATTCAGTTCACAAAATCATGATACGTGAGATTAATGAAAAGCTTGTTCCTTCCTGTTGTGACATATTCACACATCGCCCCATTGCAAATGGGGACCCCTGCTTTTTGCTCTCTAGGGTTTGTTTTCTGGGTCTTTTAGGTTTTAGTCTATTAGCTTTTGCATGGTGAGTGCTATCAGGAGGATCACTGGATAGCAGGCTCTGCTTGAGCTAGGGTGAGTCAGTTGATGCTCCAAGTTAAGGGCGTTTCTCAAGGTCTTCCTTAGGCTTGGTTTTGCTGGTGGTGTCCTGTTTGAGTTCGAGGAAGTCAGTGAGTGGTTGAGCAAATTTGGCTAAGGAATGGAAGGGATGAATCAAAGATCTAGCCTAGGACAAAGTCAGGCCAGTTTGAAGGTGAATTGAGCCTAGAAAGGTGAATTTCGCTCCTAACCCTTCCAAAGGGTCTAGAGCGAAATTCATGTAAAACCCTATTTTCCACAAAAACTGGAGCTATATGTCAACCTAAAGGAGAAATTTGCATGATCATGAGGAAAGGAGGCCTAATGAAGTTTGTCCAAGGTGTGAGGAGGAGAAAATATGTGAGAAATTGGCTCAAAATGAGGATTTCGCTCCTGACCCTTCCAAAGGGTCCAGAGCGAAAATCCCCTTAAGCATCAAATTCTCACTTGTCGAGGCCAGGATTATAGCTTCCTTAGGCATAGTAAGGGCAAATTGATACGTTCTAGCCCTAGGGAGTGATTGATGATGGATGAAATGAAGGATTTTAGTCAAGAGGATGAATTTCGCTCCTGACCCTTCCAAAGGGTCCAGAGCAAAATTCTTGAAAGCTCTCATTTTTCCCTGACTAAAGTCAGGATCTTAATGGGGATGCGTGAAGAAGGGTCTATGTTTGCCTCTCAAAGAGATTTGGAGTTGAAAAGGTCAAGAATCAAGCTCAAATCATGATTTTCGCTCCTGACCCTTCCAAAGGGTCCAGAGCGAAAATCTTTGTAGCCCACATTTCCTTCCCAATTTTGGCTAAGTGTTGCTTTCTAAGGCATGTTTGAGGATGAAGTGGTATGTTCTTGCCTTGAGATGTAATTGATTGATTTTGAAGAACAAGATTTTGGCCTAAAGGAGGATTTCGCTCCCAACCCTTCCAAAGGGTCCAGAGCGAAATTCATCATAAACCTCATTTGTTGCCTTGAATGGACTTGAAACCTTGTTCCTTAGGTGGAAAATGGTCTAACTTTGCTTCTTGAAGTGGTTTGAAGTTTGAAAAGTGAGTAATCTAGCCTAGAATGAGATTTTCGCTCGTGACCCTTCCAAAGGGTCCAGAGCGAAAATCTTCTTAAAGCTCATTTCCTCCTAAGTTTGACTAAATTTTGATTTGCAGGGTATCTTGAAAGGAAGGATGGACATCTTGTTGCCTTTGAAATGTTTGAAAGCATTAAAATGTGAAGGATTTTGGACCAAAAAGGAAATTTCGCTCCTAACCCTTCCAAAGGGTCCAGAGCGAAATTCCTAAAAACTCTTATTTTTGCATTGAAGGAGGTCAAGTCCTTTGTTTTTTATGGCGTGGATGGAAGTGAAGTAGCTTGTCTTTGTCTCTTGAGATTGTTTTGAATGGGAGAAATGAAGAATCTAGCCTAAGTCAAGATTTTCGCTCCTGACCCTTCCAAAGGGTCCAAAGCGAAAATCTTCCTAAGATGCATTTCTTTCCTTGTTTGGCTAAAATTTGGTGTCTAAGGCATGATGAGAAGGAGAATGAACATGATCTAGCCTTTGAGAGTGTTTGGTAAAGTTGAAAATGAAGGATTTTAGCCAAGAAAGGAAATTTCGCTCCTGACCCTTCCAAAGGGTCCAGAGCGAAATTCCTTACAAGCTTACCCTTTTGACATTTCTTGGACATGAAACCTTGTTCCTAGGGCAATGAAAGATGAAATTCTACCTTGCAAAGAAGTTTCAAGTTGAAAAAATGATGATTTTTGGTCAAGAATGAGAATTTCACTCCTGACCCTTCCAAAGGGTCCAAAGCGAATTCTCTCAAAACTTCTCTTTGCTATCAATTTTTTGCTAAGATCAAGTGTGGGATAAGGTAAAATCAAGGAGAAGTTGCTCCTAAGAGTGACTTTAAGTTGCTAGAAACCATGAAAGATGAAGGAATTGAGCCTAAAAGTGATTTTCGCTCCGGACCCTTCCAAAGGGTCCAGAGCGAAAA